>NC_064833.1:38734375-39355000 GCF_024166365.1 Elephas maximus indicus
TAACTATCCCTATTAATAATTTACCTAACTATCTCTATTAATATTTACAGAGTCCTGGTGGAGGAGTGGTTAAGAGCTCGTTGGCTAACAAAAAAGTCAGCAGTTCAAATCCATCAGCCGCTCCTTGGAAACCCTATGGAACAGTTCTGCTATAAGTTGGAATCAACTCAATGGCAATGAGTTGGTTGGTTATTAATATATTTAAGTTACTTCAAATCTATTGCCATTGCAAATAATATTGGAGAGACTATCTTTGCACATATGTCATTCCTCACACATTTATGAGTAGATCTGTTGATAAATTTCCAAAGTGGCAGAATAAAGGGTATGTGCATTTTAAATCTAACATATTGTCAAATTGTTCTCCATAGAAAGCTGTACTAATTGAAACTCTCAATAGCCAAGTCTGAAAAGGCCTATTTTGCCACACTTTCACCAACACAATGGTTATGAAACCTTTATTTTTCATCTCACAAAATTTAATTTTATTATAATTTTAATTTCTTTTATTACAACATTTTTTCACGTTTAAGAAACGTCTTTTGATTTGCTCTTTTTGTGAACCCTCCTCAAATTTTTTTTCTGTTTTTATATCAGATTGTTGCTTTTCTTCTTATTGATCTGTGTGAACTTTTATAAATTAAAGACATTAGCCCTTCAACTATAAAGTGAATTGCAAATAAATTTCCCTAGCTGATTTTTTTTTATTATGGTGTTTTTTAAATGTTTAGTTTTTTACTTAGTCAAGTTTAGCAAGCTTTCATTTTATAGTTTCTGAATTTTATATCATACTTATAAAGTCCTCCATTTTACGTTTATAAAATTATTTTCTCATTTTATCCTAATACTTTATAGTTTTTTCAATAAAATATAATTTTTACAAACTGTAGATCTTAAAGGTTTTAACAGTATGTGTTCATTTATTCTTCCAGTTTGTCTGGGAGACATTTTAATATAGCGGGATTACCTTAGGACATGGTTCCCTTATTAAGTATACAGTAAAAACAGACTGTGGATAGCCTGTAAGGCAAGTAAAACTATTATCCCCAAATCAGTATAAAAAATAGGTTCCACTTTCTAGAACACAAATTTACGTAAAACAATTTAGCTCACACATTGCTTGATTTGATAAACTGTGATGATAGAATTACTCATTAGTATAATGAATATCATACATATTTAAGAAAATGATGAAGTTATTAAAAAAACAAACTTTCTATAGATAAAACCACAATTAAAATGCTTTTAAGAATTTTCATATTTTTAGGAATGGACTTTATTTCAATCTTAAAAACACTACTTTAGTACTAATGATAAACATCAACATGAAATATTTTGCTTCAGTTTTTTTTTTTTTGTTTAGTTAAGAAACGATAGGTTTAGGCAAAAATCAAGTTCTGTTTTTATAACAATGCAATAAACAATGCATAAGCTATAGAAAAATAAGATAATAAATATATCCAAATAAGATTTTTTCTTATTTTAAAGAAATAAAAACAAGAATCACACAAGACTTAAATAAAAAAATCCCCAATTCAGCAGAAATAGCTTCTCTTTTTCCCTGACAGTCCTTATAACATGTCCTGTGACTCTGTTCTTCATTACTACCATGAATCTGTCTCTGCAACTCAATTTTTAAAAGAATAGCTAAATGAGGCATTCTACAATTTTAACTGAAGCTAAATCTTGGGGAGAGAGTACTTGAGACATTTTTCTTAGCTTCAGCGGATGCACAGACTATGTCTGTTGGATTTCTTACCCGAAATCTAATTTTATGTTCATGACTAATAAAGGTATATTTCCAGGGAACATTTTCTAAGTTAAAATTAAATGGTAAAATAATCCAAATGACAGCCTTTACCTGATAAGGGCATGGGATATGGTACTGACGACAATGATCAGAGACCCAAGTTATCTCCCAGGTAATTCTATTCACTTGCTCATAGACATAACATCCAAGAAGTGTCACTAATGGTACAAGATACAGGCCACTGAAAACTCCAATCCGAATCATAAATTTTTTTAGTTTCTCTTGGTTTCGACCATCATGTTGTATAACTTGTCGAACATGATTTAAAGAAATAATTCCAGCTAAAAGAAGAGAAAGGCCAACAAACACACAAAGGCACAGTGGCAAGAGTACAAAGTAACGAGAAGCATCCAGGTCATAAAGGCCAACAAAGCAAACTCCACTGATATTATCTCCTTCAACTTTGTTCATAGCAAGAAGCATAACAGTTAGAAAACCTGGTATTCCCCACGCGACGGCATGGAACCACACTGCTTTTTGTTCAATGGCTTCACAACTCCATTTTCTTCCTGCAGCTAAGAACCAAGTAATGGTAAGAATCACCCACCACACAGTGCCAGCCATTGTGAAAAAATACAAAAACATAAATAAAACAGTGCAAGCCTTATTCTGAGAGCCTAGAATAACTGTGTCACCAAGCTCTAGCTTTTCATCTGCCTTATTACAGGCTGTACTATTGCCGAGCAAAAAGCCAATAAAGTACATAAGCGATACAATGCTGTAACAGACAGAGTAATATATAATTGGTCTCTCTGGGTATCTAAATCTTTTAACATCAATTAAAAAAGTCAGAAATGTGAACAAAGTTGCACAAAGACAGAATATGGAAACTATTCCGATAAAACTTTTTGCAAACTCTAGCTCATCACTTTTAAAATACATGTTGGGACAAGGAGGCGCACACTGGTCAAGGCCCAGAAACTTATAGCCTTGTCCTCCAGAGGTCTTGAGATGTCTTGGACACCAAAATCCAATGTCTCTTTGGACTTCTTCTGTTTTCTTCTGAGGGTCAAGAAATTTTGTGGGTGGATCAGAAGTTGTAGGAACTGTCTCATCACAGTATTGTAATCTGTAAAGATTATAAAAATTAAATACATGATATCAACATTTTTTATTGATTGACTATTTTAATGCTATGCTCTTCAACTGTAAAGTACTACCTTGTACGTTCATAATTGATGGGAAGACAGAGAAACCTAGGCAGATTACAGGTTAGAGTTGGCTCAGAAGAGTACATTTTCATGAAGGCAAGGCAGATAGATCTTTTGAAGGAAAAGTTTGACTATCATAGTAAAGACAGAAAAAAAAAAAAGTGAAAGAAAACAGAATAACAGAAACTGGTAAGATTCCATAGCCCTTCAATGCATTGCTGCAGGAAAAGGGTGAGAAAAGAGAAGGGCAATAGGTCACAATGAGAGGGATTAATCTCTTGACAAGCTATCAGAGGACAGCTTGACCCATAGCAAGAAGAAAGCCCGTTTGCCACAAAACTCCTCACGTACAAAAGGGTGCTCTGACAAGCTGAGGATCCTTGAGGCCTCTAAGAATTCATGAACCTTTTACCTTACTTCCCAGGCAAAGGCAGTGGAATGCAAAGGCATTCTTGTGGGTAGCCAAGAGCTCCATGTATGCCATAACCTCAGAAATGGTTTCTCAAATAATAAGAATGCTTATACGTTCTTACTATATAGCTAAATATGTTAAACATTTTATTATGCTAAAACCTTTAAATAGCTCAAAATTAAGAGTTTCAATCAGAAGCTTCTTTCTTTTTTTGTTTTTCCAAAATAAAGAAGATACTGTAAAGGCCTAGAAGTCTTATTTATAGAAATGAAGAAAATAAAACTTCTCTGGTATAATAATACCAGAATTATTCTTATATGTAATTGACCCACTTAACATTTTACTAAAGGGGTGCTTGTGATTTTTACTTAACATTAGTGGGATACAGTTTGAATACACATATAATTTTAAAAAATGGACTCAACATCCCAATTATAAGAGAGACCAGTCCCTGGCGAAAGACATCATACTTGGTAAAGTAGAGGGTCAACGAAAAAGAGCAAGACCCTCTACTAGATGGATTGACACAGTGGCTCCAACAATGGGCTCAAACATAACGATTGTGAGGATGGCGCAGAGCTAGGCAGTGTTTCATCCTGTAGTACATGGGGTTACTCCAAGTCGGAACCGGCTCGACAGCACCTAACAGCAGCAAGAACATGCTGATTTAATGTATCAAACATTCTCAAACGTGAAATAAATTTGATTTGGCTTACTTATAAGAAAAAGGTATCCATTTCTCAAAAGATCAAACTACAAAGATCAAAACTCCAAAAGGGTGGGGAATTACAAATTAAGTGCCAGAGCAAAGTTCTGCAAGTTTTACAACCTCCCCTGCTTTAAAACTGAGTAGGCAATCCTATAAAGAAAGAATAAGTATTCGGTAAATTGAAGTGTCATTTAGGATAAAATAAACATTGTGAAACAATAACAAGATTTGGACTCACAAAAATAACTAAACAAAAGGGAAGGACAACACACAATACAGGGGAAATCAGCACAACTAGACTAATCCAAAAGCTAAGAAGTTTCCTGAATATAACCAAACACTTCGACGGGCAGAGTAGCAGGGGCGGGAGTTTGGGGACCATGGTTTCAGCGGACATCTAGGTCAACTGGCATAACAAAGTGTATTAAGAAAACATTCTGCATCCCGCTTTGGAGAGTGGCGTCTGGGGTCTTAAAAGGTAGCAGACAGCCATCTAAGACGCATCAATTGGTCTCAACTCACCTGGAGCAAAGGAGAATGAAGAACACCAAAGACACAAGGAAAATATGAGCCCAAGATAAAGGGCCACATAAACCAGAGACTCTATCAGCCTGAGACTAGAAGAACTAGATGGTGCCAGGCTACCACCAATCACTGCCCTGACAGGGAACACAACAGAGAGTCCCTGATGGTGCAGGAGAAAAGTGGGATGCAGACCTCAAATTCTAGTAAAAAGACCAGACTGAATGGTCTGACTGAGACTGGAGTGACCCCAGAGGTCACGGCCTCCAGACTCTTTATTAGCCCAAAACTAAAACCATTCCTGAAGCCAACTCTTCAAAGATTAGACTGGACTGTAAGACATAAAATGATACTGGTGAGGAGTGTGCGTCTTAACCCAAGTAGACACATGAGACTATGTGGGCAGCTCCTGTCTGAAGGTGAGATGAGAAGGCAGAAAGGGACAGGAGTGGGTTGAATGGATATAGGAAATACAATGTGGAGAGAAGGAGTGTGCTGTCACATTGTAGGGAGAGCAACTAGGGTCATATAGTAATGCATGTGTAAGTTTTTGAATGAGACACTGACCTGAATTGTAAACTTTCACTTAAAGCACAATTAAAAAAAAAACAAACTAAACAATGGTTATGTATTCTTTTTCTCCACATGCCTTATCACCTTCCAATATAATTTATTTATTTCACCTTCTCCCTCCCTCCACTAGAATGTAAGCTCCACAAGGGCAGGAATTTTCATCTGCTGTATCCTTAGGGCCCAGAACAGTCCTGAAACATAGTAAAAGCACGATAAATATTTGTTGACAGAATCACCAGTTTTCTCTCCTTTCCTTTTGCCGTCACCATCCTTGGTGACTTGACCATCCACATGGACAACCTTTCAACGTTCTGGCTTCTCAGCTTCTTAACCTCCTCATCTTCAACGACCATCCCTATCCCACTCTGGCCACCTATAAATCATGGTCAGACAATGAACCCTGCCACAACCTGTAACTGCACACTACCTCCTAAAATCGTTAACTCAAGAATCCTGCCTTTTGACCACAAGTTCCTATCCTTGCAGCTGGTTTATTAAAAAACTCCCACTATGACTTTTTTTTTTAACGTCATTGGGATCTCCACTACCTTGTCTCAAAACATCAGTCCTTTCCTTCCTGCCTTTCACTCCTCATCCACTTACATGTTCAATGTCTATCATTTTAGTAACACCCTTCTCGGTTGTCCTTAACTTTCTCACCACTCCTTTGACTTTTCACTGAATCCAACTGGGAAAACCCCAACCAGAGATGAACCAACTATCTGCTTTCTCTGTACTTGCCCCCAAGAATCCTAGCACTGCTGGACAGGGTCTCAACAGGTCAAATGAGATCCATTAGAAATTCAGGATCACCTGATTTACCTAAAATGTTACCAAGTCTCTCTGGTCTACTTACTCTCCCATTCTCTCCACTGCCTTCAAACTTGCCTTCTTTCTCCCCAGACCCTTACTGCTTCACAATGAAAATGGAAACCATCAGATAGGAATTCTCACAGCAATTCTTACCAAATATATAAGCCTGACCTACATCTGTAACCATCCTATCCTCGTTCCCTCCTGCTACAATGAAGGCAATCCATGGGCAATCCTTCATCTGCCTCTTCCTTGTAATCTCCTAGTAGTTGGTAAAAGTAGTCAGCTCTTCCCCATTAAAAAAAAAACAAAAAAACTCCCAGACTTCCTCCTTCTGGTTACCACACCTCTCTTCCTCTCTCTTTTTGTCAAATTTTCTGCCAATTATCTGTATATCTTGTTTCACTTCCCACTTAACCCTTCACCCATTGCAATTTGCCCTCTGCCCTCACCACACTAGTGAAATAGTACAAGCAATTTTATTTTTTTTAATGTTCCTACTTCTTCTACTCTGTCCTATAAGGTTGCTATGAGTCGGACTCTGGTGGTACAATGGTTAAGCACTTGGCTGCTTTCCAAAAGGTCGGCAGCAGTGGCTCCACTGAAGAAACGACCTGGTGATCTGCTCCTGTAAAAATTTCAGCCTAGGAAACCCTATGGGGAAGTTCTGCTCTGTCATAGAGGGTCGCTATGAGTCGGAATGGACTCTGTGGCACCTAACAACAATGTTCTTACTAACCAGCAGTACTTGACACTATCTCTGTTTTGAATATCTTTTTCCCTTCTGGACACATATTTCCCATTCTCCCTAGTAGTTCAGTTGTAATCGTGAGACTGACATCTTGCCAACAGGAATGCAAAGGGGAGAGATGTGATGCATTTAGGAAAAGGTGCCAGTTCTCTACATTCTTGTTCTCCTGTCCACATGGCTGCCAGAGGTGCAAGATGGAAGCAGCCTAGATTCCTAAGGTGAACTGCCAAAGAGAGCTTGCCCAGCCCTCACCAGGCTGTGACATGAAACCCATGCTCTACACACAGAAGCCAGCACGATCATCTCCAGCCTGTCCCCCAATCTCTATCTTCAAATACTTCAAGAGCTTTTCAAGCCTTTAGCATGAAAGCATACACTATAGAGGCCCTGAGTGGCCTGACTGCTGCCTCTCTCTCCTTCTTTATCTTGTTCACAGTCTTACCCACATCACTCCAGTCACGCTAGTCTTTTAATTCCCTGAATATGCCAAGCTCTCGTCTGCCATAGGGACTCTGAACAAGCTACTCCCTCTGCCTAAAATGTTCTTTTCTCCTCTCACTGCCTAGTTACTTCTGTCTTACCTTCTCACTGTAGCTCAATAGTCATCTCTTCAAGGAAACCTTCCCTTTCTCCCAGTTGAGGTCAAACGTACCATTACATGTTCTCATAGAATCATGTTGTATCTACCACAGTTGTAATTCCGCATTTATTTGTATAATTATTTATTTATCATCTGTCTCTCTCACCACACTGTAAATTCCCTGAGAGAAAGAATCATGTCTGTTTTGGCTTACCAATATGTCCCCAACATTTATCACCAGGGTATCTGGCATGTATCAGGTATACAATAAACATCTGTTGAAGTAAGCCTGTCACTAGCATTTTGGAGATCTAACCAATATTAAAGTACCATCAATAGCTTTTAGTCAAAAACAAAATTTACCTGTCACATTCAAGTTCCTCAGGCCATTGGATGTCAAAAGTGTCTATTATTTTTTTGCAATCAGAATATACTTTCTCACAAAATTTACGGCAAGGTGGAACCACATGAATTTGTTCTGTGCAGCTTGGTACAAACGCTTTACAAAGGAAAGTTTCAACATTTGGTGAACATTCCAGATTTGCGAGAGGAAGAAAATGCTATAAAGTAAAACGGCAAGATAAGGTTAGAAAACATTTTACTAATGAAGGGATGAAATTAATACATTTACTGTTTAATGTATACTTTCCTGATATATTTCCAAAAGAATCTTTACATTTCCCTCTCCATACAACCAAATTTTAAGGAGATAATTTTGTTTAGTCTGTTAGACTTATGAACCCATCATACATAATGGAGTACTATTATTTTATCGATTATACAGTTTTCAAGAATGCATGCTAAATCAAAACAAATCAAAAGCATGATTTTCTTGCTAGGTGAAATACATTATTCAAATATTCAATTTACAAGTATATGCTGCAATACCTTAACACTGTATTAGTATTCTGGAAGACAAAGGAGTGTGTGAGACAGAGTAAATAGCATGAAAAAGGCACAAGGACTGTGAGAATATGGTACATTCAGGGCAAGAATCTCAGAGGTCAAAGAGATGGAGTTACGGACAGAATGCAGAGATGAGACTGGAAAGGTGAGGTGGACATGATCATAAAGAGTACAGATGATATGCTAAATCACTTGTACTTTATTGTAAAGGAATGGGATACTATTGGAGACAGCTTTAAGCAGGAAGTGACTTCAGAGTCTGACAACTTGAGTTTGTATCCTGGCTCACACTAGCTGTGTAACTTTGGGTCTAGTTATTTAACTTCTCTGTGCCTTAGCTTCTTCATCTGTAAAATGGGAATAATAACAGTATCTGCCTCATAAGATTATTGTGAAGACTGAGTTAATAAATGTAAAGCACTTAGAACCATGTCTGGCATATAGTAAGCTCTAGATAAATGTTAGTTATTGTGATGATTGTACCTCAGAGAGTTCTGATAAATTCTAGGTAAACATGGTAGATTGACCACATATGTTTATCTCCTTCCCCTCCCCTTGCTTTGATAATAAAGAAAAAAAAACAAGGTATTAATCCATCAGGATAAAGTGAACAGGAGAGACTACATTAGGCTAAGGATATGGATTGGGAAGTCACCAGTATAAAAACGGTAACTGAAATAACTGAATGGAATTACCTAAGGAGAACATGTAGAATAAGAGAAAATGAGATTCTGATTCAAGGGGAATGCACTGAACCTACATATTAACATCTTTCCTTTCTAAATGCCATTGAAACAAACGAAAAGGTTTAAAAATAAAAAATGAAATCCATAGCTATACATACGCACACACCAAAAAAAAAAAAAAGGGTAGGGAGGAAGGTATCATTGATGAACTATAAACTGAGAAATTTCTGAAAGATAAAAAGAAGGGATGAGGATTTCTGTTTTTAGCAATGTGGTAACTCAATATTAAAAAATGGTCTCCTGCCACAAAACATTCAGATTCTTCATAAATTATAACAAATATACTTTAAAATGCAGTGCTGAGTACTGTATACACCTAATAAAATAGCTTTAATGCAAAAAATGACAAGGAGAAATGGGCAATTACATGATCCTAATGAGAAGTTTCGACATATCTTCTTAGTAAATTAGAGGTTAAAAGCAGACAAAAAATTAGTAAGTAAACAGGAGATTTGATTAGAACGCTATAATTAGCAAATCTGATTTGAAGGGCACATACAGAACCCCACACCCAACTATTAGAGGACTGCACTTTGGAGGATACTGGGCCAGTGGAGCGTCCACCCTGTCCTGATGGGAAGACAAGGTGACTGAGGAGAGACAGGGCTGCGCAGTTGGTGCGCTGTATCTCTCACACGAATGATGCTCTGAGACCTGACCCTCTGCCCCCTCACAGGAACTTGTCAGAAAGCAAACAGCACAGCACTTTTCCTCATTTCCTGTCTCCCACAGGGAAGGTGGCCTCCTCTGGGCCTGATGTGGGAAAAGGGAAGCATGGGCAGTGGCGCGATGGTTAAGGACTCCACTGCTAACATAAAGGTCGGTGGTTCAAACCTACCTACCGGTGGTTTCACGGGAGAAAAGACCTGCGATCTGCTCCCGTGAAGATTACAGCCTAAGAAACTCTAAGGGGCAGTTCTACTCTGTCACATAGGGTCAGTATAAGACCGAATTGACTCAACGGACACAAGAACAACTTTTTTGCTTACTGTCCCAAATAAGCCCAGTTTCTAATTTTTTTGAGTGGTAATTAGACTATGTGGTGGAGAAAATTAAAACAGACTGTGGCTTCTTCTAACTCAGAAGCCACTCTGTAATAGCCATGACAGCACTTAAGAACTATTACTGTCCCATTCAATGGCAGGCAAAATAAAAATAACACACGTACCTTTGCTATAGTGAAAAAATGCTTTTAAAGGGTAAACATGGCAAGTCACTTCCTTTCTTTAATTCTTCTAAGATACCAACATTGGCTAATCCAATATTGTTGACATTCATGCAATTTGCAGAATATAAGTCAAATGCCTTCACAGGCCACACAGGTAAATTTAAAAAGGTGTAAGAAAATAGGGGGTAGTTTGGTAGCAGTTGCAACTCAAATCCAACAGACAGTCATTTGGGAATGCGGGCACAGAATTGTCAGGTATTTCAATTTTTCAAAAGAAAACAATCTGGACTTTTACGTGATCACAATCTCCCAATTTTTAAATTTTGTCCGTTTAATGTAAATATTTAAAATACTGTATGCACAGGACAAACACGTGTTCAGGTCACCAATTTTCAAGTTCTGTTGCAGAGTCTATCAATAGACTTAAAGAATTTTAGATTTGGAAGGGATCTGAGAGAGCTTTTAAGTCAATTATTTTCAAAGCCTGTGTGTGAATTTTGCCAATGAACATTTTCTTTAAGTAACAGGTTACAGAGAAGCCCAACACGTGAAATAAATAAAAGCCCAGGTGCTCTGGTTAAACAGGAAGCCCTCCCGGTGGAGCACCTCTCACTCCTCCTCTCTCCTATCCTGACCTCAGAGTGCTGCCACAGGTCACAGTGTGAAAATCACCCACCAAACCCTCAGATTACAAGTGAGAAAGCCAAAGTTCAGACATTAAATTTCTTACTGAAATTCAGAAATCTAGCCTGAATTAGAATCCTGATGTCCTCATTCCTGAGTCAATGCTACTTTTACCAGCACTATAGCTAAAAAAAAAAAAAAAACTATAGCTACTAACAATAAATCAGAGTTCTGCTTTATTTAGCCATTTTTTATATAAGTTTTAGGCACATTGCCTTTTCATGTATCTTTACAACAACCCTGTGACATAGATGCTCTTATCTCTACCTTGCAGACAAGGAAACTGATGATCTGAGAGATGAAACTTTTTGTGCAGAGTCACATAGTAAGTGGTGGAATCAGAACATGAACCTGGGTCTGTATCACTCCAGGGTGTGCCCTCTTTAACCCTACACTATGCTGCCACCAACTCTCCCTAAAAACTACCCTTCCCCAAAGCACCATCACAGGCAAAAATGCTAACACAGACATGGGAAGGAAAGAGCAAAAAAGGACTGGGAATCTTCTACATGGAAGAAATCCTCCAGTCCGAAATACTAAGTGTTCACAAGGCACATGACAACCAATGGCTATAAGATCACTCAAGCTATGCTTATCACATTCCAGATGATGTAGGTACCTCTTGAAGCAGGTAGTTTTGGAACAAATAATTTTAGACCAAATAATAATACTTTAAATAGTGGGTAGTCAGGCAATTATTGAACTCATTATTCCAATCATTGTGACATTTCTTATGCTCCTAATTTTATACTCTGAATTTCATATCATTAAACTAGTATTTAGCATGGTAAGTGCTACATAAACTGTGAATTAAGCAAAGATTCAAACTCCCTGGTCTCTTCAGTCTGTTCCCTTCCTTCTTCCTTAGTGACAGATCTCCAGTTTTCTCAGTAACCCAGTGCCTTCATGATCTTGCTCATGAATTTCCCCTTTTCAACTTTCTTTCCCAGAGATGGCTCAGAAACTCATGCAGTAACTAACCACAACATAAAGTGTCAGTAATGCTTTTGAAATTCTACCATTCAACAGTAACTAAAATAGTTCTACTTTGATTACAGTTTTAGTGCTCAGAGAAATAAAAGGTGAGCTTCCTTAAGGAAATGGTCAGTCCCTGGCAGTAATTCAGTGGTAGTTACTAATAGTACTGGCAGGGATGAGAAAGAAGATGACAATTAAGAAGGCAATTCATACCTCCATTCTGAAAATTAGTCAGAGCCAAACAGTATAAAAAAAAAATGGATAATGAGAAGAAAATACCTGGAGTATTTTATATAATCCTGTGCTGGAAATAATGCCAGCATTTTAATTCTGGTCCTAGCTCTGCCATTAACCACCTGCACCACCTTTGGGAGATAATTTTCCATCTTTGAGTCTCCAAGTATCCATCAGTAAAACAAGAACAATGAACTGCTGGATGATCTCTAAGGACGTTTCTAGCTTTAAAGTTTATGAAGAGGGTAATAAAGACTTGAGTAGCTGAGCTGGAGATAAATTTCAAAACAACTATAGGAATTATAACATCCCTGGGTAGTGCCTGGTAGCACAGTGGTTAAGTGCTACAGCTGCTAACCAAAGGGTTGGCAGTTCGAATCCACCAGGCACTCCTTGGAAACTCTATGGGGCAGTTCTACTCTGTCCTATAGAGTCGCTGAGTCGGAATTGACTCGACGGCATTGGGTTTGTTTTTTTGTTTTGTTTGGGTAGTGCCGATGGTTTGTGCTCGACTGCTAACCTAAAGGCTGGTCCTCAGAACCTACCCAGTGGCACTGCAAAACAAAAGCCTGGTGATCTGCTTCCATAAAGACTACAGCCAAGAAAACCCTAAACAGCAGTCCTACTCTGTACACATGGGTCGCCATGAGCTGGTACTGCCTCAGTGGCAACCAGTTTACCATAATAGCATTTATCCAGGAAACCATAAATGGTGGTGTGAATTGTGCTATTGCTAAACACAGCTATCTGAAGTATACATTCATGAGCTCAGGAAATTACAGTGAGTGGAGTTTGTCAAAAGCCCATACTCTCACTTTCTGAAGCTACAAGTTTGGATCTATAACCTCTAAAAAATATACCCACATCAGTATATCTTAGCTCCATCTAAAACTGTGTTCTTTCCTCCTTAATCAAGCACCCTCAGCAGTCAATATAAATTAACAGTTTATAACTAGCGTATAAGCCTTTTTTCCAGATTTGATTTTGACTTGACCCTGCTTGGACATGCTGGGATCAAACTCTCATTATAGATTGAGACATATAAACATTTGTCATGTGTCTGAAGCATACATCAGAATCCCACCGGTATATGGAAGCAGTGAACAAGTCCAAGTGACTGCAAAGCATCGGATTCTCTGCTCAGGATTTCTGCTTTCTACTCATGGCAACGCACAGAGTGATGGAGTAATAAAAGCTTTATTTCTTGTTTTAAAATGACACCAAAAAGAAAGCCAAATTCTAGTGATAGTGAGGAAAATTTAGAGACAGTGAAGAAGTCTAAAGAGTGATGGGACAAAAAAATGACTGACCTTAGCTAGACAGCTGACTCATTAAGAATCTAAAGGGATTTTTAATGTTTTCAATTACACTTGCCAGAGCAAATACTGTCGAAGTGGTTACAAAGGGTCTTGAGTAAATCCTTTGAGAATGTCAGTGGACTACTGTATAAGAAAAAGGTGCAAACTTTGCCACTTATTTTCATAAGCATGACCAATCTCAGGTAAGTCAGTTTCTTTAAAAAAGCAAAGCAGAAGCTGGAACACAAGCAAAGAAGAAAAAGCAGGAATCTGTACATTTCCCTTATGGGAAACTTGTGGCTGTTGAAATATTTCTTGGCAGAGCACATTAGGAATTTTTAATTATTTCTCTAATAGAGCTTTCCTTTGGGAATTAGACAAATATACGTATTATCTGGTTGCTGCTACAAAAGATTCTGTCTAGCGAAGTATCAATTCTTAATTTAAAACATGTAAACTTAAAAAACTATAACTCCAGGAAAGCTACACATTCGGTACACATTCAAGCAACATCACTGAAGATACGACAAATGTATAAACTAGAGTAATGAAACTTCACTATCTGCACACTACAGTCTCAAGGAAAGGAAATAACCACAGCACATCAGTATTCCCATGCTCTGAAAGAGCCATGTCCCTTTGTAGACAGAATCTCCCAAGGGCGTAAGTGAAATTCTTCAGACCATGTAATACCAAAGAATGGGCTGGTAGGAACCAAGCACCTACCGGCAGTCTTCCAGGAGAAATATTGTCCTCTCTGCTGACTACCCTTATTGTGCAGACCAGAAGTAATCAAAGATGCTTTCCCTGCCACTTCAAAAAAACATGGCAAGGCAGGCAAGCATGTGGTTTCTATATTTAAAACACAACAGTAGCTACCATACCTAACTTGGAACATCTTTCATTATCTATTTCATTTTGCGACTCAATAGCTTCCTTCAAGAATAGCTACAGCTATTTCTGATATTCTTCCCTGAAAGAAAAGAGGTTAATCACACTAAACATTTTCTTTCCTTATCTAGAAAGGAGGAAAGGTGGTAGTAGGAAGGGGTCCACTGGACTCTTCTAAAAGCTGAAAAATGACAGTTTTAAAAAATACTCACTGCCCAAGGGAAAACAGATTTTCTCTTAAAAGTTTGTTTATCCAGTTTTTCTTCATCCCTTTATTTTTAAATGACCAGAGCCATTTTAGTAGTCCATACTAACAGGTGGAATGGAAAGGGTTTTTTTTGGCTCCCTTCCCTTTAGTCTGTTTAAAAGTAGAAGACCACATGCCGTTCCTAACAATACATGACTTTGCTTTTGCCTAGGCCTCAATGAAGACAATTCAAAAAGAAAAATACAATATTCCTGTTTCCTTTTTCCCTAGATCAGACTCTCAAGGGAGGTCAACCTCACAATTTGAGAAACAATGCTCTAGATATGGAACAAAAAGGAACACAATGGAAACCAGCAGCCATTTGTTTTTCCACTTGGGAGAGTTAGACTGTACAATATCCTTTTCATTACAAAGCCAAGTTGCTATTCAGAATCGTAAATTAACTCTTTGTAATACAAATAACTTCTTCAAAAATACAAGGCAAAAAACCGCAGTTCCATATTTCAAGCAATGCCTGCAACGAAATTTCAGTTCAACTAAAGAACCAGGATATATCAGCCAGATCTTTTGGTTTGTGATAAAGAAACCTGACTTAAAAAAATTTTATGTGGATTAAAAGCTTGTAGTGGCCATCTAAGATACTCCACTAGTCTCACGCCATTGAAAGCAAGGGAGGGTAAAGAAAACCAAAGACACAGGGGGAAGGTTAGTCCAAAGGACTAATGGACCACAACCCCAGTCTCCACCAGACTGAGTCCAGCACAGCTAGATGGTGCCCAGCTACCACCACCGACTGCTCTGACAGCGATCACAATAGAGTGTCCCAGACAGAGCTGGAGAAAAATGTAGAACAAAATTCTAATTCACAAAAAAAGACCAGACCTACTGGCCTGACAGAAACTGGAGAAACCCTTAGAGTATGGTCCCTGGACACCCTTTTAGCTCAGTAATGAAGTCACTCCTGAGGTTCACCCTTCAACCAAAGATGAGATAGGCCTCTAAAACAAAATGAGACTAAAGGGACACACCAGCCCAGGGGCAAGAACCAGGAGATAGGAAGGGACAGGAAAGCTGGTAATAGGGAACCTAAGGTGGAGAAGGGAGAGTGCTGACATGTCTTGGGGTTGGTAAGCAATCGTCACAAAACAATATGGGTACTGTTTAACGAGAAGCTGGTTTGTTCTGTAAACCATCTAAGGTACAATAAAAAAAAATTATGTGGAAAATAAATGACGTATAACTTAGGTAACATATTAATGAGAATACACAATAATGTTTATTATTTATTAGATGCTATATTATTCTTAAGAATACTTTCAAAGACTTCAAAGCAATGGTTGGCAAACTACAGTCCATGGGATAAATCCGGCCTAGTGCCTGTTTTTGTACATAAAGTTGTACTGAAATACAACTATGTTCGTTTATTTCCATATTGTCTATGGCTACTTTCCTGCTGCAACTGTAGGGCTGAATAGCTGTGACAGGGACTCAACGGCCTGCAAAGCAGAAAATATTTAATGCTTGGTCCTTTACAAAAAAAGTCTGCCAACCCCTGCTCTAAACCAGTGGGTCGCCAACTGTAATGTCCATAAGGAACAGCTGGATAGCTTATAAAACCATAGTTTCCTGGGTCTTCTCTCCAGAAAGGAGCTGTAGTGGGTTGGGGTAGGGTCCATGAACTTGCACTTCTAATAAGCTTATTAGCTGCTGGTCTATGAACTAAACTGAGAACCACTGCTCTAAACCATTTCATATAATCACAGATAAACAGTGACCACAAATGCCTAAATTCTACAGAACAGACTAGCCTTCACACAAAATGAACACTGAGGCATAAAAGAGGAGTAAGACAGATCTCTTGACTTATACTGAATTCCTAAAAGGACAACTGGTTGCTGTTATTGTTAGGTAATTCTTCAGCCCCTCATCCTAATACCAATTCACAGTGAACAGTGGAAATTCAATTTGGGTCCAGCAGGATCCAAATGCAGTTGGTTTGGAAGTATAAAGCCCAATCTGTTCTTTAGAGAAGCTACAAAACACATTTTTAGTAAAAGTCAAATTATATGGACTATAAGTACTAAAGTACAACGTTTGAAAAAAAAATCTGACGTATATAGTTTATTATCCCATATGGTCCAAATTTCCATATAATAATTCCATTTAAATATAAATGCTTAAAAACCAATTCTTTAAATAAATTCTGACACACATGCATAGAGCTAATATGGGAACGAGGATAAAGGATGTCAATCTCTCTCATTAGAAGCACCCTGACCAGATTGAATATATATAAACTACCTAAAAATATTAGAATATATGACTTTCACATGGACACCAGAGAAGATACAGACAGAAGGTGAAGATTTGGGGGGCAAATTTTCTTTGCTGATTTGTTAGGACAGGAACTACCACCTTTTTTCTTTATTCAGTCTTTATTGAACATCTACTGTCCTCAAACTATACTAGGCATTAGAGTTAGAGACAACTGAACACCATTCCTGCCTTTACCAAGTTCACAAACTAGTGAGACATGTAAATAACTGCAATACAGCCTGATAAGTATAAGAACAGTCATATATACTAAGTACTATAAAAGTATACGGGTCCCTGGGTGGCACAAAATGTGACTATTAACCAAAAGGTTGGCAGTTTGAATCCACCCAGTGGCAGTGCAAGAGAAAGGTCTGGCAATCTGCTTCTGTAAAGATTACTGCCAAGAAAACCCTAGGGGGCAGTTCTACTCTGTAACACATGGGGTCACCATGGTCAGAATTTACTTAACAGAAATGTATATATAAGAGTACACAGGAGTGAGTTGATTAAATATGCTTGAGAGAAAGGTGAAAGAAGCTTCATGAAGCACCAAGACTGCTTTATCTGAGAACTGAAGGAACTGACCAAATGAAGAAGGGTAGTTAGAAGGCACACCAGGTAGAGGGTATAATTAATTGCACAAAGGTATGGAGGTGATAGAGAGTAATATGGATTTGTATTCGGTAAGCAGATCAGTACGGTTGAAGCAGAGTATGCGATGTAGGAAGGGGCAACACGGAAGGCTGGATGGGCAGGCAAGATTCCACAAGAAGAACCCTGGGTGCTGCGCTACAGTCTTTATATTTTAAGCTTTAGGAAACTGGTGAAGAATTCTAACCCCAAAGTAGACTGTGAAGGTTTACATTATAATAAAATCATTTTGGCACCAGTTGAGGGCGAGACTAAAGATATGGATACTGGTAAAGATTTTATTTTCAGTCTAGAAATTCTGACCAGACTTTGTATTCAAGGCAGATTAGAGTGGAAAAAAGTACAAGAGCTTAATAGAGGGGGGAAAGTCACCCACTTCAATTTTTATCTAAATGAAGTTTGCATAGAAGTAGTAAAGACTGAAATGAACACATTCTGAGTCTTAGGAAACATTTCCCTGCTTATCCAATAGAGTCAAGGGTCAAAAAAAAAAAGTTAAAGATAATCTTATGGTACACGTAGGGAGAGAAGACCGTGTTCAGATTATAGCGCTCAGACCTTGGGCAAATCATAACTTCCCTGGGACTCAGTTTCTTCATCTATATAAGTGAGACATTCAGGGGTTCTTAATCTGAGCCATAAACAGAAGTATTTTCAATATAATCAACCAATTATAATCTTATGCTTTTTTATATAATCCTACATAAATCCTTTGTAATTCCATGCATTTTATTTATTTAATTTTAAACATTAAATTTAAAAAACATTATTTTGAGAACAAGTCAATGGCACAAAAGAGGTTAAGAAGCCCTGCATGATCTTTAGGGTTACTTCGATTTCGAATTACAGGATTTTAGACATTCAATACAGGCCCTAAAAAAAAAAGAAAAAAAAGTCTCTGGCTAACGACAAACAGAGATGTAGCAACAGGGAGAGTACAATACTTGAAGTCCAAAAAATCATATATATATAGGGATTAAAATCTGGCCCAAGTTGGTATTATTTTGCCTTTCCATTTTCCTCCTTTTGTATAGTTAGGTTAATGCTGGTATTAAACAATTGCTTGATGGCTCTCTACTTTTGCATCCCTAACCCTACTGAAGTATGATTTATGGAAAAAACTTTTTAAGTAGTAAGGGCTAAAAGAATGCTTAGTATACGAGGAAGCTTATACAGAGAGAATGGTAATGTTAGCAGTCAAATAAAGGAGGTAAGAACAAAAATGCTTCTTGATAATTTCCAGACATAAAACCACCTGGGAAAGAAGCTAAGTGACTTAAGTGTGTGTGTATGTATCTTAAAAATATATAAATATATATGTGTGTGTATCTGGAGCCCTGGTGGCACAGTGGTTAAAAGCTCAGCTGCTAACCAAAAGGTCGCCAGTTCAAATCTACTAGCCGCTCCTTGGAAACCCTGTAGGGGCAGTTCTACTCTGTCCTATAGGGTACTATGAGTTGGAATCGATGGCAGTGGGTTTTCTGGGTTTTTTGGTATGTGTATCTTAAACATACATACATATACATACACATGTACATATATATAGCATTTTTTTTTTTTTAGTCAGAAACAATTGGTGTTAAAAGATGTATGAAACAAAAACTAGTTCTAACCATCCTACAATTATAGGCATTTAACAGCAGAGATGCCTCTCTCTCCTACCTTTATAATGGTACTCTATGATAAGGAACTCAGTCTAAATGATTTCAATTTATAAGGTCAGTGTTAACGTTCAAATTGAAACCGTATGTGGCTACCACACAAAAAGAAAACCAGATTTAAAAAAAAACACATTTTAAAGAATACTATAAGACATGAATTATAGAACTAGTACTCACATATTCACATGACAAAATGTGAATGGACAGTTATTCCTTGAAGGTATTCCCACTAAATACTTTAATCAGACTCAAACATCAACATGGTTCGGACTAATCAATAAAGTCTCACCATGTATGTGCACTGTTCAAAATGACATCCTGCACTAGTTTGAAAAGTCACCAAAAGATCTGTTGTTGTGTGCTGTCGACTCTGACGTCAAATGACCCTATAGGACAGAGCAGAACTACCCTATAGGGTTTCCTAGGCTGTAATCTTTACGGGAGCTCGCTGATGGGTTCGAACCCCGACATTTTGATTAGCAGCCAAGTACTTAACCACTGCACCATCAGGGTTCCTTACACCAAAAGATTACAATGACATTAATTTCTAATATCCTTTAAAAGCCCTAGTCTTTAAAAGCCCTCCTATTCTAGACATTAGCCCACAAAGTAGTAGTCAGACAACTATTCAAATGAACAACAATGAAAGACTTTGAAAGCTACAAAACCAAATCTAGTCAGGTTTTAAAGTAATATTTTTATTAAAATTTTAGGCATTTCATCTATTATAAACCACCTGAGGAAAAAGCCTTTACCACCCTTGGACAGTTTTTCTGAAGAAAACTACAAAACAACACGTTTATCTCCTTCCTTTCACTGGACTTCTCAGCCTTACAGACCTGTATGGGAGGGCAGGATCCTGTCTGTACACGTAGCTCTTTCTTCCCACACTTCCCTAACATCTGCATATCTCTAAACCAGAGCAGGTAACTGAGGCACCTAAGGCAATCTTTCGTGTTGCTTGCTCCTCCCCTGACACATAGTTTAACAAGTATCTGACAAAGAATACTTAAGTTGTATGCTTAAAAAACAGTCACTTTTAGCAAGAGACAGGGCTTTGAATTCTGGTTCGAACCTCTGCTGCAACTTTACATTAACAAGTCCCCAGGTGATGCTAATGCTGCTGGTTAGGAACCCGTTCTGAGAACCACTAGTAGAGCTGTGGTTCTCAAAATTTATTTTACATAAGAATCACCAGGGATCTTGCTAAATGTAGATTCTGATTCAGTATATCTGGGAAGGAAATGCAAATTCTCAGCAGGGTTTGAACTGGAATGAACCGGTTCAAAGCCCCATAAGAGACTCTGTACAGCCCCAAAATCTCCCAGTAATTTGCTTCAGAAAAGCCAAGTGAACATTACAATCACTTATGAGAAAAATATGTAAATTTTTTCACTTTTAATCAAAGCAACATAAATTATATGTTCAGTCAATTAGGCAAATATCAGAATTGCACTTTTGGAGGAACAACCATAATAGATTCCAGAAAACAAAAATATTTGCCGGGAGCAAGATATTTTAAAAATCATTCGTAATTACACTTCTTTATAAAATGAACCTTAACTAAATGGGGTCCCAATTGTACACAAAATGTAAGTTAGTAGAGAATTTCATTTTCAAAAGGGTTTATTCAAAATATGACTTATACACAACTTAAAGAAGTTTATTATGTTAAAAAAAGCCATATCTATAGTTTTTCCAGAACAGAACATAAACTATTTTTGTATGAAGGTCTGAAGAACTACTCACCTCCATTACCTTAGCAGCAGTACCCTGGTCATAATGACCCATCAGATTAGGGAAAAATGTCATATTGTAGGCCATTTTCACACACCTGGGAACAGTAATTGGTTCACAGGTGAAGAGACTATGCCCTCTTATGAGGGGTAGAAAAATACATAGCAAAAATGTAAACATCTCCATTTTCTTCAAATTCCTGATTTTACCACATGGCTTGTATTAATCTTCTCATTCTCAGAAGATTGCCATCCAAATACGAAATGTTCAGATTCCTCATCTCATTATTTTACCATTTTGAAAGAAGCTGTTTTCCTGAAAATTAGTTCTGGGTCAATTACTGTAAAAACAACCAAGAGGGTATATCAGTAACATCTGTCAAAAACTCAAATATGGACATCAAAGAGCTGAGTTAAGATTTTCACCCTAGGTAACTAGCACTGGAAAAACGATGGAAAATTCCATCCTACCTAGCTACTTTTCCACCTGCTTTGGCAAAGAATGCGGCATTTGCTGAGGAAGTCCTGTCTCTAGGGAGGTTTGTTCTCTGCCGTGGGGAGGACAGTGTAAAAAGGGGGCATCAGATGAGTGAAAGGAAGAAAAAGGAATACTGGGGATTAGGACTAAGTGAAAAAGGATGAAAAGAATCATAAAATCTAGGGGCCTCTACTGGAAATCATATTAAGCACGAGAAAATTGAGGCCCAGGGAAATGCCTGAAGCCCTGAGTAATTCTTAGCTTCTTAAAGGCTCTAAAAAGCCAGTTTTGGTGGCAGTCTTCTGGGGATATACTTTTCCTGTTTTTCAAAAGGACAATTAGAGGGAGACTTTCAGGATTCCTTCTGCAGAGGAGCGACATGGTAGTTTTCATGAGCTCCAGTGTAGTGATCCCGCCGAAAGGGAAAACGAGCCAATCTGTCCCGGGAGGGTGACGGGGGTCCTCTGCGGTGTGGGCCCGAATTACGAATACGCCCCCTCTCCCCGCAACGCACGGACACACACGCACGCACGCACCTGGTCCCAGTCTTCCAGCCTTGGGGAGGGTAGGCCGCCCCACACCTGGGCACCTGCCCGGGGCCCAAAGCTGCGTCCCCGCCGCAGTCAGGGATCCAGCATCGCCTTTCAGGAGCTGGCTCCAACTTCGAAGGAAACTTCGGCGAGTGCCGACTGTCCCGCCGCCGCCTCTCTGGCACCTGCGGCTCCTAGCGCGCGGCCACCCCAGCTCTGACGCGGCCCCCACCGGCTCGCAGCCCACCGGCTCGGGCCGCCCTCCCTACCCTGGTCGCGGCCCCAGCTCACCCCGCACCACTAGGGGCCCGGGCCGCCCCAGGCCCGCCCGGCTGCCGCCGCCCGTCCGGTAGGGGCCGGAGGAGCCTCACTTCGGGCGGCGGTCGAAGGCCGTTCTCCCTCCCCGTCCCCGTCCCCGTCCAGCCCACCGTCCCCCGGCGGCCTCAGACGGCTCCGGGGAGTGTCCGGGACCCAAGCCGCCGCCGGAGCCACACGGGGCGGGAGAGCTGAGCGATCCCGCGAGACTGCGCCGCCAGCACGGCCGGGCAGGTCCTGGCTCGCGGCGGCGGCGGGACTTACCCTGCACCCAGGCCCCGCCTCCGCTGCGCCGCGGGAGCAGGGTGGATGGTGTCGGGGGTGCCGGGCTCAGACTGTGGGACCGGGATGTCCCCTCCACCTTGCCGTTTGTTACGGCTCTTGAAGCACAGGGTTGTATCCTGTCTCGCCCTTTGAGTCCGGAGGGGTTTAGCCTAGTAAGAATTTTATAAGTTCTTGGTGAGCCTCAAAAAAAAAAAAATAATAATAATAATAAAGCCTCCTATAAAAGAGCCCACTTCATTTCGGTTTTCAGGAGCTGGGAGTTCTTAAACAGGGCAGATTTGCTCTATTTAGTCCACTTGCCCAAGTAATCTGAGTTGGAAAGTGGAGGTAGGCTTATCTTCCTGGATAACTGTCCTCAAAAGCCCTTTTATTAACTTGGGGGATCTGATCACTAACTTACAGCAGCCCTCGTGTCACAATGCTTAAGCGCTCGGCTGCTAACCGAAAGGTGGGTGGTTCGAACCCACAAGCCGGTCAGCGGGAGAAAGATGTGCCAGTCTGCTTCTGTGAGGATTACAGCCTTGGAAACCCCATGGGGAGTTCTACTCTGCCCTATAGGGTCATTAGGAGTCGGAATTCGCTCCATGGCAGTGGGTTTGTTTTGGGTTTTTGGAATCTACGGAAGCAGAGTGCCACATCATTCTCCCGCAGAGCGGCTGGTGGGTTCCAACCGGCAACCTTTCCGAAAATGCTGTGAAAACGCGGGTGAGGGTGGGGAGGCAGGGATGTGGCATATAATTTAGTTTGTTGCTGGATGGGGGTGTGTCGGGGCCCCGGGGGAAGATTCAACATAGGGCTTACCAAGAAGAGGCAATACTTGACTTGAATACTAAGAGATTACAAGTGAGGGAGATGCCAGGGGAAGGAGAGGGAGAAAAGAGGACAGTTAAAGAGAAAGGATAGTAGATGCAGTGAGCTCATGCTTGGAAGACTCCTGCAATAAAGCATGTTTAAATGGAATCATACACTATCTAACCTTTCGTGTCAGACTTCTTTCATTTAGCACGCTTTCAAGGTTCATCCACATCACAGCATTCCTTTTTATGCCTGAATCATATTCTGTCACATGGCTATTTGTTTTTCCAGTCATCAGTTGTTGAACATTTGGATTGTTTCCACTTTTTGACTATTATGGACAATGCTGCTGTGAATAGTCATGTACAAGTTTTTGTGGAACGTAACTTTCCAATTCTCTTGAGTATATATAAACCACCACGTGTCTGTCAGTTTGTGGTATTGTGGTGGCTTGTGTGTTGCTGTGATACTGGAAGCTTTGCCACCAGTATTTCAAATACCAGCAGGGCCACCGTTGGTGGACAGGATTCAGCAGAGCTTCCAGACTAAAGACAGACTAGGAAAAAGGACCTGGCAGTCTACCTCTGAAAAAATTGGCCAGTGAAAACCTTATGAATAGCAGCGGAACATTGTCTGATATAGTGCGGGAAGATGAACCCCTCAGGTTGGAAGGACTGAAAATATGACTGGGAAAGTGCTGCCTCTTCAAAGTAGAGTCAACCTTAATGACATGGATGGAGTAAAGCTTTTGAGACCTTCGTTTGCTGATGTAGCACAACTCAAAATGAGAAGAAACAGTTGAAAATTCATTAATAATTGGAATGTGGAAAGCATCAGCCTACGAAAAATGGAAGTCATCAAAAATGACATAGAATGCACAAACATCAATATCCTAGGCATTAGTGAGCTGAAATGGACTGGTATTGGCCATTTTGAATCAATGCAATCAAGATGCATTGATAATTACTGGTGATTGGAATGTGAAAGTTAGAAACAAAGAAGAAGGAACAAAAGTTGGAAAATATGGCCTTGGTGATAGAAACAATGCCGGAGATTGCATGCTAGAATTTTGCAAGACCAACGACTTCTTCATTGCAAATACCTTTTTTTTAACAACATAAATGGTGACTATACACACTTTGGGCAAATCTGCTGCAAATGACCTCTTTAAAGTGTTGAAAAGCAAAGATGTCACCTTGAAGACTAAGGTGCACGTGACCCAAGCCGTGTTTTCAATCCCCTCATATGCATGCAAAAGCTGAACAATTAATAAGAAAGACCAAAGAAGAATTGACACCTTTGAATTATGGTGTTGGCAAAGATATTGAATGTACATACCATTGACTGCCAAAAGAACAAGCAAATCTGTCTTGGAAGAAATACAACCTGAATGCTCCTTAGAAGCAAGAATGGTGAGACTATGTCTCACATACTTTGAACTTGTTGTCAGGAGGGATCGGTCCATGGAGAAGGACATCATGGTTGGTAAAGTAGAGGGTCAGTGAAAAAGAGGAAGACCCTCAAGGAGATGGATTGACACATGGCTGCAACAATGGGCTCGAGCATAACAATGATTGTGAGGATGGTACAGGGCTGGGTGGTGTTTTGATTTGTTGTGCATGGGGTTGCTATGAGTTGGAACCAACTCGAAGGCACCTAACAACGACAGTAACATATATAAGAAAAACCTGTAACTATTGCTGTCAAGTTGTTTCCAATTCATAGCGACCCACAGTAGAACTGCCCTATAGGGCTTCTAATAGCAGCTGGTGGATTCCCACTACCGACCTTCTGGTTAGCAGCCTTAGCTTAGCTCTTAACCATTGTGCCACCAGGGCTCCACTGAGTATATATGTAGAGGTGGAATTGCTAGGTCACATGGTGACTTTATATTTAACTTTTTGAGGAACTGCCAAACTTTTCCAGTGTGACTGCACCATTTTACACTTCCACCAGCATTGTATGAGAGTTCCAGCTTCTCCGCATTCTCACCAACACTTGTTAGTTTCTGTTTTTGTTTTCTTTTTTTAATCAGAGCCATCCTAGTGGGTATGAAGGAGTATCTCATTGTGGTTTTGATTAACATTTCTCTAATGATTAAAGACACACTTTCATGTCTTAATGGCCATTTGTCTATCATCCTTGGAGTAGTATTTATTCAAATCCCTTGTTCATTTTTAAATTGGGTTATCTTTTCATTATACAGTTGTAAGAGTTCTTTATATATGCTGAATTTTCTCTCATTCTGTGGGTTGCCTTTATACCTTTTGATAGAGCTTTTTGACATTCAATTTTTTGAAATATAGATATCATATTTTTATGTAAAACAACTATATTTTCAAAACAAACAAAAATTAATAATGAGAAGCATGCACTGTTAGATATTTTCGCAAACAGCTTTAAGGTCTGGCTTAATAGCAGACATCTGAGTTCTCATAACTTTCTGCATTCAATCTATTGCATTATGTTTTTTTCTTTTCTTAAACTTTATTTTTTTTAATTAACATCGATGTGTGTTTGTATGTGTACAGTTCTGTGAATTATAATACACGTAAAGATTTTTGCAACCACCACTACAATGAAAATATAAAAGACTTTCATCAACCCATTCACTCACTAAAGGACATTTAGTCATGATGTATTACTCTTTCAATATTTTGCTGGATTTGATTTGCTAATATCTTGTTGAGGATTGGGTCTATGTTCATGGGGGATATTGACCTGTAGGGTTGTTTTTTCTTTTATACTGTCTTTCTCTGGTTTCGATATCAAGGTAATGCTGACCTCATAAACTAACCTGGGGAGTGTTCCTCCCTCTTCTGATTTCTGGAAGGACTAGTGTTATTTCTTCTTTACACCCAAAGTTTTTAATTCTGATGAAGTTCCATATATTAAAAAATAAGTTGCCATTGAGCCAATTCCAACTCATAGTGACTCTATAGGACACAGCAGAACTGCCCCAATAGCGTTTCCAAGGAGTGGCTTGGTAGATTTAAGCTGCTGACCTCCTGGTTAGCAGCTGAGCTCTTAGCCACTGCTTCACCAGGGCTCCTCATATACATATATGTGTATATATATGTGTGTGTGTGTATAAAAAATTACATATATAGGTTGCTTGCGTATATCTAAGAAACCATTGTGTAATCCAAGGTCATGAAGATTTACACCTATGTTTTCTTCTAAGGAGTATATAGTTTTAGTCCTCATATTTAGGAATTTCATCCATTTTGAGTTGATTTTTTGTATGTGGTATGTATAGGGGGCCAACTTTCTTCTTTTGCAAATGGATAAGCAGATGTTTTAGCACCATTTGTTTAAAGGCACCCTTGTCAAAATCAATTGACCATTAATGTATGGGTTTATTTCTGGACTTTCAATTGTATTCTACTGATCTATATGTACGTCCTTATGCCAGTGCCACACTCTCTTGATTACTGTAGCTTTGTAGTAAGTTTTGGAAGTGTAACTTTTTTTCCCCCCTAATTGTTTTGGCTCTTCTGGGTCCCTTGAATTCCCATGTGAATTTTAGAATTGCATTGTCAGTTTCTGAGAAAAGAGAGTTGGAGTTTTAATAGGGATTGTGTTGAATATGTAGAATAATTGGGGGGAGTATTGCCATCTTCACAGTATTAAACCAAAAAAATGAACAAACGAACCCATTGTGGTGGAGGTGATTCCAACTCACAGAGACCCTATAGGACAGAATAGAACTGCCTCATGGGGTCTCCAAGGAGCAGCTGATGGATTAAAACTGCCGACCTCTTGGTTAACAATCAAGCTCTTAACCACTGAGCCACCAGGGATCCTCAGAATAATTGGAAGAGTGTTGCCATCTTCACCTTATTAAGTATCCCAAACCACAAACACAGATGTCTTCCCATTTGCTTAGTTCTTCTTAATTTCTTTCAACAATGTTTGCAGTTTTCCTGGACTATTTTTGTTAAACTTGTTTCTAAGCACTTTATTTATTTATTTATTTTTGATGGTATTATAAATGGAATTGTTTTCTTAATTTAACTTTTGGCTTGTTTTTTGCTGGTGTGTAGAACTATAACCAGTTTTTATGTATTGATCTTCTTTCCTGTAACCTTGCTAAACTTGCTTATTAGCTCTAACAGTTGTGTGTGTGTGTGTGTGTGTGTGTGTGTGAGACTTTCTATATACAAGATCTTGTCATTTGTAAATAGAGATCATTTTACTTTGTCTTTTTTCATCTAGATTAATTTTATTTCATTTCCTTGCTTTATTTACCTGACTGGAACTTCCAATACAATGTTGAAAAGAAGTGACAAGAGGCAGCATCCTTGTCTTGTTCTATCTTAGGCTAAAGGCTTTCAGTCTTTCACCATTACGTATGATTTTAGCTGTGGGCTTTTCATATATACTTTTTATCAGACTAAAGAAGTTCCCTTCTATTTGTAGTTTGTTGAGTTATGTAATTTGGTGCTATTGCTAATAGAACATTGATTATATTAAAATCTTAATTATAATAACATAATTGATTTAGCTGAGATGAAGGGAAGAAAAATATATTTTGAATAAATGTATTATTTGTGAATCTTTAAATTTTTATTTTATTACTTAGACAAACATCTCCAGCCCATCATCAGACTCTGCAGACGTGTAATAGTAAGTAAATTTATTCATCTTTGAAATTTTGCCTACTCTCATTAAAATATAGCTTTATACATTAAAAACTTTTTTTTTTTTTTTTGTCTTTATAAAAGTCTGGCTTTCAGCACAGGCTGTACAAGGCAGTACCATGATAGCTCCATAGACACACCCAAACTCCCTGAGGGACCGAATTGCTGGGCTGAGGGCTGTGGGGACCATGGTCTCAGGGAACATCTAGCTCAATTGGCATAACAGAGTTTATAAAGCAAATGTTCTACATTCTACTTTCTTGAGTAGTGTCTGGGGTCTTAAGAGCCCGTGAGCGGCCATCTAGGGCACCCCACTGGTCTCACCCCTTCGGGAGCAAGGAAGAATGAAGAAAACTAAAGACACAGTGGAAGGATTAGTTCAAAGGACTAATGGACCACATCTACCATGGCCTCCACCAGATTGAGTCCAGTGCAACAAGACTGCTCTGACAGAGATCACAATAGAGGGTACCAGACAGAACTGGAGAAAAATGTAGAACAAAATTCTAACTCAAAAAGAAAGACCAGACTTGCTGGCCTGTCAGAGACAGAAGAAACCCTGAGAGTATGGCTCCTGGATACCCTTTCAGCTCAGTAATGAGGCCACTCCTGAGGTTCACCCTTCAGCCAAAGATTGAACAGGCCAATGGAACAAAACAAGACTAAAGGGGCACACCAGCCCTGGAGCAGGGACTGGAAAGTAGGAGAGAACAGGAAAGCTGGTAATAGGGAACCCAAGGTTGAGAAGGGAGAGTGTTGACATGTCGTGGGGTTGTTAACCAATGTCATACAACAATGTGTGTGCTAGTTGTTTGATGAGAAACTGGTTTGTTCTGTAAACCTTCATTTAAAGTTCAATAAAAAATAAGTCTGGCTTTCAAGATGGGAAAAGAGAACATATTTTATTTAACAGTTTGTTAGCTTAATTTAGGACTTTTAGCTATTTAGACATATAGTGCTTTCCAAGGAGCCCTGGGGACACAGTGGTTAAGCGCTCAGCTGCTAATCAAAAGGTTGATGATTCAAACCCACCAGCGGCTTCTCAGGAGAAAAGACCTGGTGATCTGCTCTTGTAAAGATTATAGTCTAGAAAGCCCTATGGGACAGTTCTACTCTGTCCTATAGGGTCACTATGAGTCAAAATCAACTCAGTGGCACACATCAACAACAACAACAACAATAGTCCTTTCATTTTT
Organism: Elephas maximus indicus; assembly: GCF_024166365.1. Taxonomy (NCBI): domain Eukaryota; kingdom Metazoa; phylum Chordata; class Mammalia; order Proboscidea; family Elephantidae; genus Elephas; species Elephas maximus. The sequence continues at coordinate 38,763,416 of NC_064833.1, forward strand.
GCTCTTGCCTGGGTCTTGCACACATACTGAGGGCAGGCCTGCTTGTAACAGCTGGCCTGATGGTAAGGCATCAGGGATTTGAGGAGCAAAGAGCAGTAGGGTGGCCCCAGCTAGAGGAGGCTAGGCTAAGCTGAGGCATAGAAGAGAACAGATGAAAAGGAGCAACTTGTGAGGAAAGCAGTTACAACAGCTGCATGGGCCTTCTTCCTCCTGAACTCCTTTCTTAAATTCTTCACCTAGCCCTTGGAAGCCCTACCCAGGACTCCAGTCCCTCGAAGTGACATTCATGAAGTTCATCATGCAATGACTTAATTTAGGGTAGCCTTTTTTTTATGAACATAGTACAAAGGATAGCCTTCATTTAAAAACTAACTCTCACTTGAAGTACATTACTCCTTGCTCTAAAAGCTAATTGCTGCAGTGTTTGTAGCACAGCAATTAACCTTTTAATATGCTATGGTTATATCCATTATGGCTGGCTAGAAATGATACATCCTGTAGTTACCACCTCCAGTATTACTAGGAAAATGAAAATTTCAGTGCAGTAGTAACATGACACTGCAGGAAAGAGTCACATTTTTAGATGACAGTTTGATGTATAAGATTGCCTTTTTGGAGCTCTGGTATTGTCATTTGCAAATAGATTCAGAATGCTAAATAAAAACAGCTTTAGCTCTACCATCACTTTGAGTTACATTTTGTGTCTGTGAGTTTATCCTACTTGGTTTTGTTTTCAGTGGCTTTAACGTCAACCATCTGGTCATCTTTAATATTTCATATCTTGTCATTCTGTTTTCTAGCAAAGGAGGCATATTAAGTCAAATATTAGAAGTGGTATTTTTCCCTGAAGCTTTTAGCATCTAGAAAATGCCTTCTTCCTTCAAATTTAGTGATTTAGCCAATAATTAATTTCCTTTAACATGAAAAAACCAGCTTCATCCCCACCATGTGCTTCACGGGCTTCTAATGACTACATGTGATTTTTTTTTTAATTGCCTTAAAAACAAATGGGATAAGTATGTATTATAGTGATAAATGAAGGAAAACACAGAATTAAATTTTTAGAGAAAGTGCAACTAGAGAAATATTACTGTTTTTGCAGTCTAAAGGAAAAAAATTATAGAAGAGGTGGGATCTTGGGAGGTACTTGAAAAAAAAAAATTGAGAGATCTTGGTGTTCCAGACACGGTATGTGGATTTGGAAACAGTCCATAGGTGGCGATGGGGTAATTTAATACAATGGATCTTGTGGATTTTCTCTTAAAGGACAGAGCCAGATTCACCATGAAGCTAAAAGCTAAAGCTTCAAGGCCTTTTCCAAGTCTCTATCTAATTTTATATTTGAAATGTTACCTTTTTTTTTCTTAAAAAAGGTCCACTAAATTGTGTAAACATCCAGACCCTCATAAACAAAATTTAATCCTCTTGAAAGAAGGAAAATAAAATCGTGGAGGCCAGGGAAATAGGGTAACTCAGATGGGCTTTCAGTCACTGAGTAACATTTAAGAGTTGAATTGATTTTCTGTAGGAAAAGGGAAATGGCTGAGCAGGAGGCTGCTGACCACTGTTTTTATTTATAAACCTTGTAGAACTAGCTATCTCTTGTACATATAACTTTCACAAAACTTCAAACTAACTGTCTTAGTTACCTAGTGATGCTATGACAAAAATACCACAAGTGGATGGCTTTTACAAACAGAAATGCACTGTTTCACAGTTTAGGAGGCTGGAAGTCTGAATTCGGGGTGCCAGCTCTAAGGGCAGGCATTCTGTATCGGCTCTGGAGGAAGGTCCTTCTCTCTTCAGTTTCTGTTTCCTGGTTCCTTGGAGATCTCTGTGTATCTTGGCATCTATCTTACCCCATCTCTCCTCCTATCTTGCTTGTTTAATCTCTTTGATATCTCAAAAGAGGTTGATTCAAAACACACCTAACACTAATCCTAACTCATTGACATAACAAAGACAACCCACCCCCAAATGGGATTATAGCCATAGTCATGGAGGTTAGAATTTACAACACATATTTGGGGTAGACACAGGTCAATCCATAACACTAACTTCCTTCCTCCCTCCCTCCCTGCCTTGGAAATGGAGCCCCTGGTAGTAACAGGGACATACAAGTTCTTTGTTGTGGTGATCTTCAAACCATGGTAAACCCTACTAGTCTATGTCCCTCCATCTCTTCCTTCAATCTAGATACACTTGCTGCCATGGGACGGTTCATGGGAAGAGGGAATTCGTCTCCAACCCCACCCAGAAAGTACTAATGGATCCCTGGGAGATCACCACTTATTAGGGGCTTGGTCTAACCTATTACCCTCTCCATTAAAGATGAAGAATTTCTTCATTTTCTTTTCCATGGGCTGGATTACTCAAGGTAGATTCAATCTTCAAATAAATCTACTAAGGAACAACCAAAACCATAACAAATCAATTATTTTGTTTCTCTTTAAATGTAATTTTGGATTTCATTTTAATTTTAAAAACTTTCATTTTTAATTTAAAAAATGGCTCTTACTTACAGGACTATACATTTGTTCAGATTGAATAAATTATAATCTTAAGGATGGTATTTTACAAAAAAAGGGACAGAGATGATTTAAAAAAGAATCTCATAAATAAATTATTTCCATTTTAGTATAAACTCCAGACAGAATAAATCTTATATTTTAATTTGATTACTGAATCCATTATAGCATAAACAACAGTAATAAAATTACATGGGCAATTCAACAACTAGAGACATCTGAGATTGTAAAAGCCATTTTGTATGTATTCTATAGTAATGAACAAATATAAAAGCGTCCCTATTCGCAGATGATATGATTCTATAAATACAGAACCCCAAAGATTCTACAAGAAAACTACTGGAAACTAATAGATTCATCAGAATAGCAAGATACAAGAGCAATACACAAAAAAAATCTTTTGAATTCCTATAAACCAACAAAGTGAACATTGAAAAAGAAATCAGGAAACCAGTAGATGGAATACTTAGGAATAAATCTAACCAGGATGTAAAAGACCTATACAAAGAAAATTACAAAATACTATTTCAAGAAATCAAAAGAGACCTACATAAATGGAAAAACATACCATGCTCATGGATAGGAAGACTCAACATTGTGAAAATGAAAATTCTACCCAGAGTGATCTACAGATATTAAGCAATCCCAATCTGAATACCAATGGCATTTTTTAAAGAGATTAAAAAACTAATCAGCAACTTTATATGGAAAGGAAAGAGGCCTTAGGTAAACAAAGCATTATTGAAGCAAAAGAACAAAGTAGGAGGCCTTATACTATCTAATCTCAGAAACTACTATAAGGCCATGATAGTCAAAGCAACCTGGTACTGGTACAATGATAGACTCATAGACCAAAAGGACAGAATTGAGAACTCAGACGTAAATCCATCCGCCTAAGGCCAACTGATTTTTGACAAGGGACCAAAGTCTATTAAATGGGGAAGACAGTCTTTTTAACAAATGGTGCTGGCAAAACTGGATGTCCATCTGTAAGAAAGTGAAAGAGGACCCACACCTCACACCATACACAAAAACTAATTCAAAATGGATCAAAGACTTAAATATAAAACTTAAAATGATAAAGATCATGAAAGAAAAAATAGGGACAATGCTAGGGGCCCTAATACATGGCATAAATTCAATACAAGCTCTAACAACGCACAAACACCAGAAGTTAAACTAGGTAACGGGAGCTCCTAAAAATTAAACACTTATGCTCATCAAAATACTTCACCAAAAGAGTGAAAGAGGACTGGGAAAAAAAAATTGGTTATGACATATCTGACAAGGGTCTAGTCTCTAAAATCTATGGAATACTTCAACACCACCACAACAAAAAGATAAACAATCCAATTAAAAAATGGGCAAAGGCTATGGACAGACACTTCACCAAAGAAGACATTCAGGCAGCTAAAAGACATATGAGGAAAAGCTTGCGATCATTAGCCATTAGAGAAATGTAAATCAAAAGTAAAATGAGAGACCATCTCACCCCAACATTACTAGCACGAATCAAAAAAACCCCAGAAAATAACAAAAGTTGGAGAGGCTGTGGGGAGATTAGAACTCTTATGCACTGCTGGTGGGAATGTAAAATGATATAACCATTATGGAAAACAATATGGTGCCTCCATAAAAAGCTAGAAATACCATATGATCCAGCAATTCCACTCCTAGGAGTATATCCTAGAGAAATAAAAGCCATCACACAAATAGACTTATGCACACCCATGTTCATTGCAGGATTATTCACAATAGCAAAAACATGGAAACAACCTAAGTGCCCATCAACAGATGAACGGATAAGCAAATTATGGTGCATACACACGATGAAATATTACAGAACGATAACGATGAATATCACATCATGGATGAGTCTGGAGGGCATTATGCTGAGTGAAATAAGTCAATTATGAAAGGACAAATATTGTATGAGACCACTATTATAAAAACCCAAGAAAAGGTATACACACAGAAAAAAAAAATCTTTGATGGTTTTGAAGGAGGGGAGGAGTGAAGAGGGGAAATCACTAATTAGATAGTAGACAAGCAGTAACTTCAGTGAAGGGAAATACAGCATGTAATATAGAGGAAGTCAGCACAACTTGACCAAGGCAAAGTCATAGAAGCTTCCTAGATACATGGAAACACCTTTAGGGACCAAGGTACTAGGGCTGAGGGCTGGGGACCATAGTCTTGGGGGACATCTAGGTCAAGTGGCGTAACATAGTCCATAATGAAAATGTTCTATATTCTACTTTGGTGAGTAGCGTCTGGGGTTTTAAAAGCTTTCGAGAAGCCATCTAAAGTAGATCTATTGGTCCCATCTTGTCCGAAGCAAAGGATTATGAAGAAAACCAAAGACACAAGAAAAATATTAGTCCAAAGGACTAACGGACCACATGAACCACAGCTTTCACCATCCTGAGCCCGGAAGAACTATATATTGCCTGGCTGGCGCCACTGACCACTCTGACAGGGATCACAGTAGAGGCTCCCAGACAGAACGGGAGAAAAATGTAGAACAAAATTCAAACACACACAAAAAAGACCAGACTTACTGGTCTGACAGAGACTGGAGACTCCCAAGGCTATGGCCCCGAAAACCCTGCTAACTCAGAATTGAAGCTACCCCCAAAGTCTACCATTCAGCCAAAAATTAGACAAGCCTATGAAACAAACAATAACACGTTAGGAACGTGCTTCTTAGTTCATTTAAGTATACCAGACCAAATGGGCAACACCTGCCCAAAAGCAAAGAGGAGGAGACAGGAAGTGACAGGAAAACTGGATGAACAGACACAAGGAACCCAGGGTGTAAAGGGAAAGGTGAAGAGTGCCTACACATTGTGAGGATTGCAACAAATGTCGCAAAACAATTTGTGTATATATTTTTGGATGAGAAACTAATTTGTGTCATAGACTTCCACCTAAAGCACAATAAAATTAAAAACAAAAAATCAATGGAATATTTCAATAATGGGATGTTTTCCTAAATAAATTTTGATTGGTTCAAACCAAAAATGCAATTGGCAGGTTTAGTCTTGAGTGGGACCAGAATATGGTGAGAAGGGTAGATATGGAGGTGAGAGATAAACTAGACATTCCAAGGAAGTATAAGAAACTGTTTACATTGGGTCCCCTGTGGTTGACTGCAATCAGATGAGTATAAGGCAGAGGCTGAGGTACAAAGAGGATTCTTACTTTTCTTCCCCCCCATATTGAGCATACACTGAAGGAAAATTGGAAAATCTCACAGTGTAGTATATATACAAGAACAAATGGCAAAAAGGGGAAAGAAAACCCCACAATGGTAGGGAAATTAGTGGTACTGCCTACTCTAATGGAGAAATTAGACAAGACAGGAAGTTTTCAGAAAAATGGGTTATGCCTTTATCACATTTCATCTGGTTTGGCAAAGGAAGTTTTTATTTAAGAGCTCTCATAAAAAAGGCTACCAGACTGTGCAGAAAATGTTGGGATCGACATATTCCTTGGCTTTTTTCCAGCTGGGCTGGCTTAACTATGGCTGAAGTGTTGGCAGCCCATTGTATTTAACAAGAAAAACAGTGATTTGAGACTATCTTGAGCTATTTTTTGAGCTATATGGGAACTATATCAGGGAGGAAAAAATATACATCTTGGACATAAGGCATGATTATTACGTCAGCTTTTAGAATGTTATTTAGTATTTGGTTCCCTGCTTAAGCCTTTTGCATAAGCCCACCTCATACTTTTTTCTAAGCCTAATATATACACATTTCCAATTCTGGGTAGGATGACAACTTCCCCACTGAGGAATTGATTCTCTTCTGGAAAAAGAGTGTTTGTTCTACTTGCTGTCAGGCTGTTGATAATAATCTTTTAAAACATTTCTCCTAATCATAAGTTCTAAGCTCCAATAGTGAGATTCCTCAGAAACAGGCAGTACGAAAAACGACTTTGAGGTGGGAGAAGTCTGAAAAATGTGAATGAGGTATTTGGTAATACTTTAGGTTCTGTAAAGACAGCTTAGTGAACAGCATCGGAGGAATACTTATAACTCCCAAGTTTTGTGAATATATATATAGCCTCTGCAGATTCTCCTTCCCTTTAGGTCAAGTAGCAAGAGGCAAGGGCTGTAGCTTTAGACTTCCTGAGTTTAAATCCAGGGCTGGACATTTACTATGTACCTCGGGTAAGTTCCTTAAGCTGTCTCTGCATAGTTTCCATGTTTGTAAAATTGGCAGGGGTCTGCCTATGGAAAATAGTGCCTATGGCAATTAGTTTTAAATTGCTGTAATATCTCTCACAGCTGGTGATGGAAACTGCGATGGCCAATAGAAACTGCTCATTAGTGCCTCTCCTCAAATGGCGCCCAGGGTGCGTGCTGTACCTGCCATACCTTAGTTAATGAAATTGATCCAAAATAAGAATGCATTTTCTACTGGTTGTTACAAGATTTAAGGAATTAATGCATGTAAAGCATTAAGACCATTGCCTGGCAAGGAGTAAGGTGTTCAATTACTGTGGGCTATTATTAAGTCCATTGAGAAAAGTCCCTGGAGACCTTCTGGAAAACAGGCAGATGATGGTGGCACAAACTCTTCCGATTGGGAGGGACATCAGGCATTCTCTACCTCTTCCCTTCATCCCAAGAGGTGCCTTTGAGAATCACACAACCTTTTATTATTGCCATGAATTTACCCATCAACTGGGTGGTTCTTCTTGTCTCAGTGGCGCTTATGCACCTGTGGTCAGCACAGTCAGCTAGGTGGCTCTCCTTCTGGAGGTTGCCTGGGTATTGGCTGGCACTTCCATTCTCCACATAGTCTCTCGTCCTCCATCAACTTAGCTAGAGTTCGTGCACACAATAGTCTCAGGTTTCTAGGAGAGTGAAACTATGCAGGGTCTCTTGAAAAGTAGACTCAGAACTGGCATACTATTGCTTTTCCTAATTTTGTGGAAGCAAAACACATTATAAGGCCAGCCCAGATTCAAATACTGGGGAAATAGATGCCACCTCTCAATCGGAGACAACGCAAAGTCATCTTGCAAAGTAGAATGGATAAAGGGAAGGGAATAACTGCAGCCACTTTTGTAAACAGTCTTCCACACTACCCAATTTAATAATTTCTTCTTGAGCATTTCCAGCAGGTGGTTTTGTACCCAGAACACCTTCAAAGGTGGGCAGCTCACTGTTTTACCAGGCAGTTTTCACTGTGGAGTGTTCTTTTCTTTTATTCATCCATAGAAACAGACTCTCACAGAAACTTTGAGTTATAGAACTGAAGGTGGTCCAGGCAATGAGCTTTTTGAAGTTACTTTCATGTATAGGAAGCCACAGGAAGTTTGCAATTTCCATTGATTTGTCCCAGTTGTACCTTTTGGAGCAAAACAAAGCATTATGTATTTATTACTCATTGTTTTTAGAAGCATCTAATCCCGGCCTATTTGGACATGACGTAACAGGTACATACTCCATTCCAGCATCCATTCACTTGTTCCTTTATTCATGCATTCAACAAATATCTCTTAAGCAATTTCTGCAGGCCAGGCACTGGATGCTAAGATGAGAGACAGCATGGAGTTTCAAATCACTTAAACTTGACTCCAAATCTCTCATTTTACCACTTATTGACTGTATTACTAGGAAAGTTATTTAACTTCTCTCATTTTCAATTTCCTTATCTGAAAATATGTATAATTATACCTACTTCATAGGGTGATTACGATAATTACAGTGCCTATATAGGCAGTTAATCGTAACTATCATGGTGGCTCCCTGGTGGTGCAATGGTTAAGCATTCAGGTGTTAACCAAAAGGTCAGCAGTTTGAATCCACCAGCTGATCCTTGGAAACCCTATGGGGCAGTTCTACTCTATCCTAAAGAGTGGTTATGAGTTGGAACCGACTTGATGGTAATGGGCTTGTTTTTTTTGTTTGTTTGTTTATCATCATCATTATTAGCATGTTTATTAATATTATTAAGAGATGATTCCTCACCAGGATATATTTCCTGTGATCTCACTATTTCCTGGGGTCTGAAATTACTGTCAATGTCTTGGCAGCACTTTCTTCTGTGTTGTTGTTGTTAAGTGCTGTCCAGTCAGCTCTGACTCATAGCAACCCTACATATGACAAAACAAAACACTGCCTGGTCTAGTACCATCCTCACAATGGTTGTTATGCTTGAGCCCATTGTTACAGCCACCATGCCAATCCATCTCGTTGAGGATTTTCCTCTTTTTTGCTGACCCTCTACTTTACCAAGCATGTTGTCCTTCTCCAGGAACTGACACCTCCTGATAACATGCCAAAAGTACATGAGATGAAGTCTCGCCGTCCTTGCTTCTAAGGAACATTCTGGCTGTACTTCTTCCAAGACAGATTTGTTCATTCTCTGGAAGTCTATGGTATACTCAATACTCTTTGCCAACACCATAATTCAAAGGTGTCACTTCTTTGGTCTTCCTTATTCATTGTCCAGCTTTCACATGCATATGAGGCAATTAAAAATACCATGGTACACCCTAGTCTCAAAGTGACATCTTTGCTTTTTAATACCTTAAAAAGATCTTTTGCAGCAAATTTGCCCAATGCAATACATTGTTTGATTTCTTGACTGCTGCTTCCATGGGTTTTGATTGTGGATCCAAGTAAGCGGAAATCTTTGACACGCCAGTACTTTCTCCATTTATCATGATATTGCTTATTGGTACAGTTGTGAGAATTTTTGTTTTCTTTATATTGAGGTGTGATCCATACTGAGAGCTGTAGTCTTTGATCTTCATCAGTAAGTGCTTCAAGCCTTCTTCACTTTCAGCAAGCAAGGAAGTGTCATCTGCATATTGCAAGTTGTTAACGAGTCTTCCTCCAATCCTGATGTCTCTTTCCTCTTCATATAGTCCAGCTTCTCAGATTATCTGCTCAGCATACAGATTGAATAAGTATGGCAAAAAGATACAACCCTAGTGCATAGCCTTTCTGATTTTAAACCACACAGTATCTCCTTGTTTTGTTTGAACAACTGCCTCTTGGTCTATGCATAGGTTCCTCATGAGCACAATTATGTGTTCTAGAATTCTCATTCTTCACAATATTATCCATAATTTGTTATGATCCACACACAGTTGAATGCCTTTGCACAGTCAATAAAACACAGGTAAACATCTTCCTGATATTCTCTGCTTTTAGCCAAGATCCATCTGACATCAGTAATGATATCCCTTATTCCATGCCCTCTTCTGAATCTGGCTTGAATTTCTGGCAGTTCCCTGCTGATGTACTGCTGCAGCCATTTTTTGAATTATCTTGTGGGTAGTATTAATGATATTGCTGAATAATTTCCACATTCTGTTGGATTGCCCTTCTTTGGAATGGGCACGAATATGGACCTCTTCCAGTCGACTGGCCAGGTAACTGTCTTCCAAATGTCTTGGCATAGACGAGTGAGTGCTTCCAGTGTTGCATCCATTGGTATTCCATCAATTTCTGGTGCCTTGTTTTTTGCCGATGCCTTCAGTGCAGCTTGGACTTCTTCCTTCAGTGTCATTAGTTCTTGATCATATGTTACCTCCTGAAATGGTTGAACTTCAACCATTTCTCTCTGATACACTGACTTTCTATATTCCTTCAATCTTCTTTTGATGCTTCCTGCGTTGTTCAATATTTTGCCCGTAGAATCCCTAAGTATTGCAACTTGAGTCTTGAAGTTTTTCTTCAGTTCTTTCAGCTTGAGAGTTGCTGAGCGTATTCTTCCCTTTTGGTTTTCTAACTCCAGGTCTTTGCACATTTTATTATAATACCTTGTCTTTTCCAGCTGCACTTTGGAATCTTCTGTTCAGCTCTTTTACTTTACATTTCTTCCATTCGCTTTAGCTACTCGACGTTCAAGAACAAGTTTCAGAGCCTCTTCTGATATCTATTTTGGTCTTTTCTTTCTTTCCTGTCTTTTTAATGTCCTTTTGCTTTCTTCACATCTGATGTCCCTGATGTCTTCCCACAGCCCTCTGGTATTCAATCATTAGTTTTAAATGTGTCAAATCTATTCTTGAGATGGTCTCTAAATTCAGGTGGGATGTACTGCATTTTTACACAAATAAGTGTATCTTCTGTTTGTTTGCCAACAGTGCCCTCTCCACCATGGGGTATTTTCATAAGTGTGCTATGCTAATTTTTTTACAGCAACATATAAAAAAATTGGCATAGCTGCACTTATGAAAATACCTGGAGGGGGGATGGTGCAGTTGGCAGACAAACAGAAAGCACATGTTATCGCTGTAGACTTACAGTACTCAAGATGGTACTTTGGCTTTCAGGGAATTGTTTTAATTTTATTCAGCTTCAGTTTGAATTTGCACTTGAGAGATTGATGGTTTGTTCCGCAGTCAGCCCTCGGTCTTCTTCTGACTGTGTGTATTGAGCTTCTCCATTGTCTCTTTCCACAAATGTAGTCAATTTGGCTTCTGTGTATTCCATGTGGTGAGGTCCACGTGTATATTTGTCATTTATGTTTTTGAAAAAGGTATTTGCAATGAATGAGTCATTGATCTTGCAAAATTCTATCATATGATCTCCGGTGTCCTTTCTATGAGTAAGGTCATACTGTCCCTTCTTTCTTAGGATAAGTAATATTCTACATAGACAATATAGTGTAGTGGAGTGGTTTGAATGCATGGCCTTTCTAGTCAGACATGCCTGGGTTTGAATTATGACTCAGCCATTTACTACTCCATGATTTAAATTCTCCAAGTCTTAGTTTATAAATCTGCAAAATGTGAGGATTATATGAGAGAATGCACTCAAAACTCTTAACATGATCTGACACTTGGTGAGTCCCTTCATTGCCACTCCCCACAAAATGGAATCTGTGAATTTTATTCAATGCATTTTCATTGTGTATAGCATGGCGTCACGGAAAGAACTAGAAGAAAACTTGGGTTTTAGTGCCTACTCTATCCTATAATGGCAACAAACACTTGGTCAAGTTGCTCCAGCTCTCAGAGTCTTAACTTCAGTCTGTAAGGAAGGGGATGGACTCTCCGATCATCAGGGTAGCATATAGCTCCAATAGCCCGTGGTTTGCTTTCTCCTAATTGTTCTTCTACTCCTTTTACCAGGAATAGAATTATGCAGAGTATTGTGGTGACTGTAAAGAGTGAAAGAAAATGGAAATTCCAAAGCGTTTCCAAGACCAAATAATCCCATGAGAGTCTCAAGTCTCTAAGAGTGTGCCAGGCCACCCTCTCCTTGGTGATCAAATATGATGCTCCAGAAAGCCAATGTTAGAGGAAAGTTGTCCTCTTTGTTCAGGCATCCTGCCAGAGGTTTCATGTGGTGTTAAATAGACTATGGAGCTTCATAGCAGCTGTAACTGAAAGGAGAGGCAACTAGATACAGTCTGTTTTGGAAAGCAGTGATAACACTGCCAAGTGTTACAAGCAAACGCTTAACAAGCTTTATTGCTTTTTTTTACATTTCCCTTTCAATGTCCTCTGAAGTGTGGGAAAATAACTGGTTGACTACCTCTTCATCTGGATCTTTTTAACGTGCTTTCTTGTGATCTTCTTAAAGTTACCCTCCCTTACATATTAAAATAAATAGCTTAAAGTTGAAAGACAGCACTAACTAATGACCAGGTGTTAATTTCCGTTGACTTTTAAAAATATCGTTCACAGGTAGAAAAGAGCTTCCACGTTCTAGTGTCTTGGAATGCTTTACCAAAAAAAAAAAAAAATTGATCGAAGTTTTGCCAAATGATTTCCTTAAAGATAATCTCCTAGTCATGAGGACTAGATTTAATATAAGAATGAGAGGATTGCAGGACAACTGTGGGTCTTGTGATTTGTTTCACTTTGTGTAAGAGCTTTCACGAGGAGCCCTGGTGGTACAGTGGTTAAAGCGCTCGGCTGCCAACCAACAGGTTGGTGGTTGGAACCCACTGGCCACTCCTTGGGAGAAAGATGTGGTAGCCTGCTTCCGTAAAGATTACAGCCTTGGAAACCCTATGGGGAAATTCCATTGGATTATAGTCGCTGTGAGTCAGGATTGACTCCACAGCAATGAGTTTGTTTTTTCTTTGTTTTTTTGGTTAAGAGCTCTCGCTGATGTTAATAGTGTATCCAGAGGAAAAATCCAGAGCAGTACTCAACCTTGCCTGGCTTTGGTGAAAGGCCTAATATGCCCGTAGACATGTCATCACGTATTACTAATAGCAGCCCACTGTAGGCACCCACAACCAATCTTGTTATTGTTGGATTAGGTTCTATTTAGGACACAACATTCCTTTATATTCATTCTTCCCTCAAAAGGCTTCCTTGTAAGTTATCTAAGAAACGTGCCACGTCCAATTTGACCAAGGCAAGGTCATGGAATCTTCACAGACACCTCCAAACTTCCTGAAGTACCGAATTACTGGGCTGAGAGCTGGGGACCATGTTTTGGGGGACATCTAGCTCACTTGGCATAACATAGTTTACAAAGAAAATATTCTACATCCTACTTTGGCGAGTAGCGTCTTAAAAGCTTGTAAGTGGCCATCTAAGATATATCACCGGTCTCACCCTTTCGGGAACAAGGGAGAATGAAGACAATCAAAGACACAAGGGAAAGATTGGTCCAAAGGACTAATCGACCACAACTACCACAGCCTCCACCAGGGTGCATCCAGCACAACTAGATGGTGTCCAGCTAGCACCACCGACTGCTCTGACAGGGATCACAACAGGGAGTCCCAGACAGGGCTGGAGAAAAATGTAGAACAAAATTCTACCTCACAAAAAAAGACCAAACCTACTGGTCTGACAGAGACTGGAGAAACACTAAGAGTATGGCCCCCGGACACCCATTTAACTCAGTAGTGAAGTCATTCCTGAGGTTTATCCTTCAGGCAAAGATTAGACAGGCCTATAAAACAAAATGAGACTAAATGGGCACACCAGCCCCGGGGCAAGGACGAGAAGGCAGGAGGGGACAGGAAAGCTGCTAATAGCGAACCCAAGGTCGAGAAGGGGAGAGTAGCAACCAAGTCACAAAACAATATGTGTATTAATTGTTTAAGGAGAAGCTAGTTTGCTCTGTAAACCTTCATCTGAAGTACAATTAAAAAAAAAAAAAGGAAGAAATGTGCCGGTCAATCAACGTAGTTGAGCAATGAAAATATTTTGTTTTTGTTTTTTTTTACCCCATGAAGGGATCATTTTGCTCCCGGTGCATCTCATTAGCCCTGTTTCTGACTTGAACCAAGATAAGCTGCTCCTCCAACACAGCTGCAAGGATGGTTATGTTGCGTGAAATTCCTGTCATTTTCAATTGGAATGTTGTTGTCTAAGTAGCTGACAATATATATTCTGTTTCGGTATCTTTTGTGTAACAATTATTCTTAAGATGCTAATCTGTTCTTCTAAACTACCCAAAGAGCAGAAGAGATTTGGACACAAAACATGTTTTACAATAAGTTGTCTCTGCAGTATATCAAAATTATTATACAACATTTGTAAACCTCTGTAAGTCTTTCTTATCTTCAAGAATATGACAAGCAAAAGTCAAACATAAACATACAGTGAAATGTGTTATGGCTAAAGCCTCTTAGTGTGTCACAGTGGTGTTAGCAAAACCACTTTTGGGAACAAAATAGTAAATACCAAGAAAATTTGTATCACCGTGTCAGGTCCAGGAGACATTATTTTGACATACTCGTGAATTGCCATCACATGTGATAATTTAGTAAATCTTCCATAATAATATGGCCATAATAGTATGGTGAGTAATTCAAACTAAAAAAACCATCTTTACCATAAGAAGAATAAAGAGACATTGATATCATTTGCTAGACAAAGTGACAAAGAGTAATGTAGAAAGGAGGGAGAAAGACAATGTTCAGCAAATATATTCACAGAGTTTTAGCTAAAACAGACATTGGGAGACAGATGGGATGACCTTCTCTCCACAGACTTCCTGCACTGAATGCACCCCCCGCCACCATCATCAAAAGCTTTGTAAACATTTATTTCAGATGATAATTATAATGAACATTTATTAGACACTTACCATCAGTCAGGCATTTGCTGAATGCTTGCATCATCTTGTTTAGTTCTCCCAACAGCCCTATAATCCTAAAAAAAAAAGAGGTAGGTATTATTATTAGCACTGCCATTTTGCAGATGGCTTCCAAAGATTGAGTAACTTGTCCAAGATGGCACAGTTAGTGAGTGACAGACTGAGGTGGAAATCCAAGTCTGTCTGACATAGATTCTCTACTGGTCATTTGCCTGTTTGCTTTTAGCTCCAATCTAGCCCTTCCATGACCTGCTTTGTATTGCAGGGTGTGAAATCTACATTGTCCAGTATGGCAATCACTAGCCACGTGGGCTATTCATTATAAATAAAATTAAAACTTCAGTTCCTCAGTCACACTAGCCACATGTCATGTGCTCAGTAGCCTCCATGTGGTTAGTGGCTATCATATTGGACAGCACAGATTATAGAACATTTCTATCATTGCAGGAAGTTCCACTGGACAGTGCTGAATTCTAGACCCTACACATTATATTTCCTTTCACTGAACTTCCAGTGCCAGTGGGAGGCCCTGATGGGAAGTACGCAGAGGGGTGAAGTCATTGTTGTTCTTCTAACAACCTCTGATGGCTACAGACTCCTGTGTCCTTTGGCAGTTTCAGCAGCAGTGGCAGTGGGCCACAGCTGCTGGCGGGCAGTGGGTAGCAGCTGTAGCATCTGCAGGCCCCAGTGATGTCAGTGGTTCTGGCAGTAGCAGAAAACTTCAACAGTGACTGTGATGAATGCCTGATGGACCCGGTAACATCACTTTCTCCCTTTCACCCCCACCCCCAGCCCTTTTTTCCTCTAGCCCTAGAAAATGGTGGCAGATTCCTGTACTACTAATCTCTTAGTTATCTCAATGTCCCCTTTATAATACTTTAGCCCTTCCAGGACTTTTGTAACAGTTCCCTCTATTTTAATCCCCTGTTTGAAGTACTTACTGGGCTTCTGACTAGACTATGACTCTGAACCCAAGTTCTTAACTAGTCAACTGTGCTGGAAAGAAAATGAATAGAGTTAGAATTTAACTAAAACTAGCAGTGGCATGACTCAAAATGAGAAGAAACAGCTGCAAACATCCAAAAGTAATCGGAACATGGAATGTACAAAGTGTGAATCTAGGAAAATTGGAAGTAGTCAAAAATGAAATCGAACGCATAAATATTGATATCCTAGGCATTAATGAGCTGAAATGGACTGATATTGGACATTTTTTATCAGAGTATGCCAGGAATGACAAACTGAAGAGGAATGGAATTGCATTCATCATCAAAAAGAACACTTCAAGATATATCCTGAAGTACAACGCTGTCACTGATAGGATACTATTTGTACATGTGATGTAAGGATTTAGTTAATATGGCCCTTCTGGCCATGGTCTTTGTGACTCACACACAACGATTAAATGGGACTATGCAAATAAGGTATATGGAAATTGTGATAGTTGGGGTTCAACTTGGTTAAGCCATGATTCCCAGTATTGCATGGTTGTCCTCCATTTTATGTGCTGTGTATCCTGACCTCTACATGTTGATGAGGCAGGATTGGTGTAAGATGTGTCTTGGGTCACAGCCTCGTAGGAGGGCATGGCTCAAGTCCCATCTTACTCAAGTTACGTTCTTCCCTGGGGTGTAGTCTGCATCTAAGATGTATGTGTAGATGACCCGGTGGGGCTCTCTTTCTCTGCACCTGGATCCCATGTCCAGTTCTTGGTCAATTGAGCTCCGGTTCTTGGAACTTGAGTCAGAGGCCTACTGTCTGACCTGCCAATTCTGAGATTCGATGGCTTCCACAGCCTCATGCATGGGCCGGCAGCCTATTGTCTGACCCGACTCACCAGAGTCACTGTACTAAAATGAATTGGTGGACATTCAACCATTTCAGGAGGTAGCATATGATCAAGAACCGATGGTACTGAAAGAAGAAATCCAAGATGAACTGAAGGCATTAGCAAAAGATAAGGCTCCAGGAATCAAAGGAATACCAGTTGAGATGTTTCAAGAAATGGATGCAGTGCTGAAGGTGCTCACTCATCTATGCCAAGAAATTTGGAAGACAGCTACCTGACCAATTGATTGGAAGAGATCCGTACTTGTGCCCATTCCAAAGAAAGGTGATCCAACAGAATGCAGAAATTATCGAACAATATCATTAATATCACATGCCAGTAAAATTTTGCTGAACGTAATTCAAAAACAGTTGCACCAGTACATTGTTAGGGAACTGCTGGAAAGTCAAGCCAGATTCAGAAAGGGACGTGGAACCAGGGATAGCATTGCTCATGTCAGATGGATCATCCCTGAAAGCAGAGAACATCAGAAAGATGTTTACCTGTATTTTATTAACTATGCAAAGGCATTCAACTATGTGTGGATCATAACAAATTACGGATAACTTTGCGAAGAATGGGAATTTCAGAACACTTAATTGTGCAGAACCTGTGCATAGACCAAGAGGAAAGGTGTGTGTTGGGTTGTATTCTTTCACCATACTGATTCAATCTGTATGCTGAGCAAATAATTCAATAAACGGGACAATATGAAGACAAATACCGCATCGTATGAGGAAGACTAATTAATCTGCAATACGCAGGTGACACAACCTTGCTTGTTTAAAGCGAAGAGGACTTGAAGCACTTACTGATGAAGATCAAAGACTACAGCCTTCGGTATGGATTGCACCTCAACATAAAGAAAAGAAAAATCCTCATAACTGTACCAATGAGTAACATCATGATAAACGGAGAAAAGATTGAAGTTGTGAAGAATTTCATTTTACTTGGATCCACAATCAATGCCCGTGGAAGCAGCAGTCGAGAAATCAAATGGTGTATTGCATTGGGCAAATCTACTGCAAAAGATCTTTTTAAAGTGTTAAAAAGCAAAGATGTCATTTTAAGGACTAAGGTTCTCCTGACCCAAGACATCGTTGTTTTCAATTGCCTCATGTGCATGTGAGAACTGGACAATGAATAAGGAAGACTGAAGAAGAAATGACACCTTTGAATTATGGTGTTGGCAAAGAATACTGAATATACCATAGACTGTCAGAAGAATGAACAAATCTGTCTTGGAAGAAGTATAGCCAGAATGCTCCTTAGAAGCGAGGATGGCGAGACTTGATCTCACATACTTTGGGCACTTTATCAGGAAGGACAAGTTCCTGGAGAATGACATCATGTTTGGTAAAGCAGAGGGTCAGAGAAAAAGAGGAAGACCCTCAACGAGATGGATTGACATAATGGCTGCAACAACAGGCTCGAGCATAACAACAATTGTGAGGATGGTGCAGGACTGGGCGGTGTTTCTTTCTGTTGTATGTAGGGTTGCTATGAGTTGGAACTGACTCAACGGCACCTAACAACAACTACCTGAAAGGTTGGCAGTTCATGCCCACCCAGTGGCACCATGAAAGAAAGGCCTAGTGATATGCTTCAGTAAGGATTACAGCCCAAAAAAACCGTATGGAGCAGTTCTACTATGTAACACATAAGGTCACTGTGAATCGGAATTGACTTGACAACAACACAACAACAGCAACATAGCTCCCCTGTCTTCCCCAGTTCTACAAAGATGGCAGATTGCAATATTTTATGGAAAAGACTACCATCTCCTGGTTTTGGGAGGTCCCTCCTTGAATTCCACATGGAGTCTTTGCTTACACCAATGCAATACATTTACTTGTTTGTGGATCTGTTTATCTCCCCCACTGTCATGGATTGAACTGTGTTTGCCAAAAATACGTGTCAACTTGGTGAGGCCATAATTCCCAGTAATGTATCATTGTCCTCCATTTTCTGATTTGGTATAATTATCCTCCATTTTACAATGTGCTGTAAATCCTAACCTCTCTATGGAATGAAGCAGGATCAGTGTAGGGTATATCTTGAGTCACAGCCTTAGAAAAGAGTATGACTCATGTCACATCCTTACTCAAGCCACACTGGCTTGAGTCATACCTTTTCTCTTACAAGAGATAAAATGAGAGAGAAGCAAGCAGAGAGAGGAGGGCCCTCACTATCACCATGGTCCCTGCGCTAAGAGCTTCCTAGACTGAGAGGGAAGATTGATATCAAGACACATGGAGCTCTCCAAGGAATGGCGAGCCCACAGATGTTGAAAGTAGGTAACGATCTTCCCCCCAGAGCTATCAGAGAGAGAAAGACTTCGCCTAGAGCTGAGGCCCTGAATTCAGACTTCTAGCCTCCTAAACTGTGAGAGAATAAATTTCTGTTTGTTAAAGCCATCCATTGGTGGTATTTCTGTTATAGCAGCACTAAATAACTAAGACACTCAGTAAATGGAGAACCCCTTGTGAGCAGGGGCAGTGACTTATACTTCCTTGTACCATTGGTTCCAAGCACAGGGCCTGGTGAATAGCAAGAGGTGAAAACATGTTGGTTGAATGAATGAACACTAAAATTCCTGGGACACATTCACTTAGTATCAAAATGTTTCACATAGCAACTTTTCACAGGAGAAATGCAAGCCAAGAACTTTACCTAGAATATTTTCATATGTGAGGGATACATGCACTTAAATTACAATGTGCTGTGCTATTTATCGTTCTGTTCAGCTTCACCTCATTAATTTTTCAGGAACTTCCAGCAGATGGCACCAATAAATACTGTCATGGGAGGGACTGAATTAGAAATAATTTACTATTTTTCTACATGAACATTAAACTTTTTTTTTTTTTTTAATTAATGAAACGTACTTGGTTCAGTTAATAACAATACCTGGCATTTAGGTGGTATTTTCCAGTTAACAAGGTGCTCTCATATCCTTGTCTCACTTGGTTGGTGAGAAATCTCAAATGTCTGCACATCAAGAAAGTTTATTACCTACTTTAGATTTTTGTTGGCACGTCCTTTAGTCACAGTAACAGGATACTCTACGTCAGTTAATGATAGTGCTATTATTTTATATTTGAAATACACCAGTCTTTCCAAGACTAAATTTCTCTATGCAAAATTTGATCATGATCCTACACGTGAGAACTGAACAGGAACTCAGAGCGCTAATAATTTAGTGAGGGGCTGTTCTGCCTTTCAAACAGTAAAGATTTCTCTCATTTGTGTGATGCACTAACACAGCACCCTTTGATCCTCACAACAATCCTGTAACATGGGCCAGACAAGTATTATCTTGTGGATGAAAAGAACATGGTTCCCCTACTCTCCTTCGTTCTCATTCCTCGTCCCTCCTCCTGGCCCGTCACTGCTCTCCCCAGCTTGGTTGACTCAGGCTTAATATGTCATAAATCAAAACCCCAGTGAAGCATGAATGGTAATTAACATTAGTTTCACTTAGCAAATTACAAGGAAATACTCAGAGAGTTTAAAACTCATTTTTAAGGGCACAAAGTTATCTGAAAATAAGACCCCAGACAGAAATATCTCTCTTTTTCCTTCCCTCTCAACTAAACAGAATCATGAGCCAAGAAATTTGGTCATTCTGTCATTCTTTACCATTCTCTGGGGACTGAAAATTCACTCATGTGAAGGAGTTGGAGACAGCATGTGCCAACTACCCTTAAAGCCATTGATATATCCTTTAGAAGATGACTCAGGGACAGGGCGACATCTAATATAAGGAATGAATTGGTAATGGCGGGACTTCAGGCAGCTTGGAGAATATACAGTGCATTTCTAGATACTTCTTCAGTAAAAATAAAATTATGAGTTAAGGCACATAATTTCTAACAGGCCCTAGTGGCCTGTAGTGGTTAAGAGTTCTGCTGCTTAACAAAAAAAGAGTTCTGTTGTTAACCGAAGTGTTGGCAGTTTGAATCCACCAGGTGCTCCTTGGAAACCCTGTGGGGCAGTTCTACTCTGTCGTATAGGGTCACTATGGGTCAGAATCGACTAACAACACGGGTTTGGGTTTTTTGTTTGTTTAATCCTATATAATTTTTATTAATTGAGATTTAATTCACATACCATAAAATTCACCCTTTTAAAAGTGTACAATTCAGAGGATTTTAGTATATTTACAGAGTTGTGCAACCATCACCACTGTCTAATTCCAGAATATTTTCATCGTCTCAAAAAGATACCTCATGCCCATTAACTGTCACTGCCCATTCATCGTTCTCCTCAAGCCCCTGGCAACCACGAACCACTCCATGGGCACTGGTAACTGGTAAGTATCAATTACAAACTGTAATCAGAACACTGAAAGAGGAATAGCTTGGTGGGAGATTTTGAAACGAGGAAGAGCTGTGTTATGGATTGAATGGGGCTCCCCCAAGATATGTGTTGGAATCCTAACCCCTATGCCTGTGAATGTAATCCCGTCTGGGAATAAAGTTTTCTTCGTTATGTTAATAAGGCCATATCCATGTAGATGTGTCCTAAGCCAATCGCTTTTGAGATATAGGCACAGAAGAAAGCGAGCAGGAATGGGGGACAGATAGATGCCATGTGGACATCTCCAAGGAGCACTGAGAAGGCTGGAGAAGCTGAGACAAGGATCTTTCGCCAGAGTTTCCTCCTGTGTGTGTGTTGTGGGGGGGGGGGGGATTCTGTTCATTGAAGTCATCCAGTTGCATTTTTGTTATAGCAGCACTAAGAAAGTAAGACAAGCTAGATGTGCTCAAGTAGCTGAGGTATGACCAGTGTGGTTTCAGCATGAAGGAGGGAGAAGCGGCTGAAGGCAAAGAGCGAAGCAAAGGCCAGGCAAAGGCCAGATCATGTAACCAAAACCCATTACCCTTGAGTCAGTTCCAACCCATGGAGACCCCACGGGCTACAGAGCAAAACTGCTCCACAGGGTTTTCTTGGCTGTAATCTTTATGGAAGCAGGTCACTGGTCCTTTCTTCTGTATGCCACTAGGTGGGTTCTTACCACCAACCTTTAGGTTAGTAGTTGAGTACAAAATGTTTGTGCCACCCAGGGGCCTTTCAAATCATGTAAAGCCTTGTCATATAAAAATGAGAAGGAGGAAGCTGGTGGGGGCAAGGGAAAGGAGAGCTGAAAGTTATTGAGAACTTGCTATCTGCCAGGCACAGTTCTAAGAGTTTTACATTTATTAACTCACATAAAACTCTAGATAAGAGGCTGTTATTGTAGGTCACACTAAGGAGTTTTTTGTTTGCTTGCTTTATTCTGGGTGCAAGGGGAAACTATTGGGGAATTATAAGCAGGGAGAGATAAAACCAGTTTTCAGTCTTACAAAGAGCCTGCTGTTACGTTGAGGAAAGATTGGAGATACGCAAGACTAGAAACAACTCATTATATTCTCAACTGTCCTTTTGCCCTTATTGTCCTAACTTGCAGGGTTTTTGTATATAAAGTGCCTTACAATAAATGGGTGAAATTATCACAGTAAGTTCATTGCACATGCAGCAGGAGATAAAAACAGAAGTAAAAATGTGGAAACTGCAACATAATATGACTTTTTACCTTGTTTATCAGATGAGGAGCCCTGGTGGTGCAGTAGTTAAAGGGCTCAGCTGCTAACTGAAAGGTTGGTGGCTTGAACCCACCAGTTGCTCCACCAGAGGAAGATGTGGCAATCTGCTTCCATAAAGATTTACAGCCTTGGAAACCCTATGAGGCAGCTCTATTCTTTCCCACAGGGTCACTATGAGTCAGAATCGACTTGATGGCAGTGGGTTTCCGCAGTGGAATATAGTCATATAAGAAGTCCTGGTGGTGGTGCCCGGCTACAACTGATGACTGCCCTGACAGGGAACACAACAGAGAACCCCTGAAGGAGCAGGAGAGCAGTAGGATGAAGACCCCAAATTCTCATAAGACCAGACTAAATGGTCTGACTGAGACTGGAAGGACCCTGGTGGTCATGGCCCCCAGACCTTCTTTTGGCCCAGGACAGGAACCATTCCCGAAGCCAACTCTTCAGACATGGATTGGACCGGACAATGGGTTGGAGAGGGATGCTGGTGAGGAGTGAGCTTCTTGGATCAGGTGGACACTTGAGACTATGTTGGCATCTCCTGCCTGGAGGGGAGATGAAGGGATAGAGGGGGTTAGAAGCTGGTGAAATGGACATGAAAAGAGAGTGGAGGGAGAGAGCGGGCTGCCTCATTAGGGAGAGAGTAACTGGGAATGTGTAGCAAGGTGTATATGGGTTTTTGTGTAAGAGACTGACTTGATTTGTAAACTTTCACTTAAAGCACAATAAAAATTATTTAAAAAAAAGAAGCCCCAGTGGTGCAATGATTAAGTGCCTGACTGTTAACCAAGAGGTTGGTGGTTCCAACCCACCCAGAAACTCTTCAGGAGAAAAGACCTGGCGATCTGTTCCTGTACAGATTACAGCCTAGAAAACCTTGTGGGGCAGTTGTACCCTGTCACAGGGGCCTCTCTGAGTCGAAATCAACTCAGCACCCAACAACAACATAGAGTCATATAAGGTTCTGGGTGGTGCAAACAGTTTGTGCTCAGCTACTATCTGAAAAGTTGGTATAGGCAGTCCCAGGGTTACAAAAGTCCGACCTATAGGTACAACCTGTAGTTACGAACCAACCCCGTAAAGCCTATTATATAAAAAATTTGAGGTACATATGATGGTTCATAATAACAAACGGAAGCTACCTTTCGATGCACATCAAAACGTTATTATTACTATTACTGTATTATTATGTTAGAGATGTTTTAGTATACCTGGAAGTGTTTCTTTAAATTTTTTTTATGCATAGAAAGGTACTCTATATACCATATACTAAGACAAACATTTGACTAATTGACGTTAGATAGGAAAGGCACCTAATTTGCATAATTTGCATAAAACTTCAATTTAAAGGCAGACTTAGGAATCGTTAGGAATCCAGGGACTGTCTGTAGTTCTACCCACCCAGTGGCACCATGAAAGAAAGGCCTGGCAATCTGCTTCCATAAAGATTACAGCCAAGAAAACCCTGTGGGGCAGTTCTACTCTGTAACACATGGGGTTACCAAGAGTCAGAATTGACTCAATGACAATGAGTTTGGTTTTTTACGATATAGTCATCTGGGTGATAAGTTTCTTTTGGGATAAGAAGTCAAGTTAAAAAAAAATAACAATTATGTGGATTCCTTGGCTCTGTGAGAATGGAACCTCGCAGAATAGGAATGAATTTTATACTGAGAAACTTGGCTGCAATAATTTGTAAGTTAGAAAATAATTTCTTAAAATGAGTTGGGGGTGGTGTAAGACGTCTACAATGGCATAAGGGAATCAGGCTAAGGCAAGAGGCCCAACTTCCCTGAGTGTAATGATATCACTGCTGTTGGTGTGTACTAACCACTTCGCCAAGTCCTAGCAGAAGGACTCCTTCCTCGGAGAAATGTTAACTTTAATAACCAACATTGGTTTTCTCAAGCATACACAATCCAATTTCGAGAATTTAATTGGCATGTTCGAGATAATATCAAGGACTGTCTTCATGGAGATTTCGTGTTTCATATTTTCCCTCTCCATGCTTTATTTAGCAAATTAGCAAACTTGTCACTGAGAGCAGGAGCCCCGGTAGTGTAGTTGTTAAGAGCTCAGCTGCTAACCAAAAGGTAGGCAATTCAGGTCTACCAACTGCTCCCTGGAAACCCTATTGGGCAGTTCTACTCTGCCCTAGAGGGTTGCTGTAGGATTGCTACGAGTTGGAATGGGCTCGACAGGAATGGGTTTGATTTTAGGGTTTAGTTGAGAGCGTGTCTACCATCTCTTTTTCCTCTCTACCTTACATGGTGTGTTTGTTTTAAACATTCAAGAGAAATGACTTTGAAGCTGATTTCTTTGGAGACGTGTGAGCATCTGGGGACTCCTTTTTTTAGACTGTACTTTAAACTCTTTAAGTAAGCTGGGACCTTGGTTTTTCCTTTTAGCAGTCTTTTACTTGGCTTAGGTGGTCTTACTGTATCTAGTTGCATTCACATTTGTAATTTTCTAGGATAAGATAATTTGGATTGGGGGAGGTTAGTTAGACTACTCATTGCTATGAGTCAGAATTGACTCGACAGCAATGGGTTTGTTAGACCACAGAAGGACCACCTTCAGCTTCTAAGCCTGTTCCTTTCCACATGTTAGAGAAATGAATACTGATTTTGTTGTTTACAGAGTTAGAACCAGCCTTACTGTTCTGATTGGGAGGAGGGATGATGTCATTTCTCTGCTGAGTCTAGTAACTGTTAAGGAATGTATTGGTATAATTTTCTACAGTTGGGGTTATAAGCATTTCCCTTATAAACGGCAGAGGTGTGAAGAGGCATCTTTGCCTAGACAGGCCTTTGAGCTCGTAGGAAATCTCTGCTTTTCCTTCTGCTTTAGCAACTGAAATGTGCACAAACTCCCATCCCCTTTCCTCTACTGTTTCTCAAACCTGTAGCCCAGTGTCCCGTTATGTATCGGTCAGGATTCAGTTGCAGACAACAGAACAGTCTTTTGCTGGTTTTAGCAGAAAGGGATTTAATATGAAAGTTAGGGACTTATAAAAATTTTGGAAGTGCTGGAGGGGCAGGTTCTAGCCTAAGATAAGTGCTAGGATAACCTCTAGCACAGCCCCTGTCCAGGGAACTGCTATAAAAGAAAGACAAAAAATTAAGATCTTTGTCAAAGTTATTGCCACAAATTCGTTATTGACTAAATACATGGCTCAACAGAATTGCTTTATTACGTTGATGTTGGGATAAAATGGTGACCTGTCTCTAGGCAGTGAAATGTGGTCCATAGATTAGCATCATGGCATCCCCTCAGCTTGTTATAAATGCAAAACCTTGGGCCCCCACCCTAGACCTATTGAATTAGAAGATCTGGGGGTGGGGCCCAGGATTCTGTGTTTTAACAAGTCCTCTATGTGATTCTGATGCAGTGTGTGTGACCAACTATCTGGTTTGCCCGGACTGAAAGGCTTCCTAGGACACCGGACGTTTATAGCTTAAACCTGGAATGTCTCAGGTAAGCCAGGGCAAATTGGTCACCTTAGATGCAGTTGAGTTGGAAAATACAGTCTTAGGCCACCTGTGTAGGCACTTGTTGACAGTGGGGAGGGAGAGTGATGATGTTTGTGATCATAAGTATGAAGCACAATATCACTGAAGCACTGTGGTCATGAAGCTATGCTCACTTCAGATAACTTTAGCTGTAACAGCAAAATGCTCATTTGTTGCAATTTTTTATACCACATTGAAGAAGGAGGTGCCCAAATGCTATGAGCTGAATGACTTTAAAAGGTGGGATATGACAAACTGACAACACATGTGTTACAGATGAAGTTTCATAAGTCATACACTCGGTTGTGCAAAAATGTTCTTTTCTAGAACTAAACTTAATTTTAGTCATAAACCCCCATTCTGCCCAAGCTTAACTTAATCTAACCCATTTTAAAGAAACCTGTCAAATCAGAGTTTTCTCACCAAATCAGAATTTTTTTTCAGCCAATTCAGGTTTTCACCACCCTTAATTCCCTGGATTATGTCTAAATTCTGGGGAGCTTTCACAGAGCCACATTGTTGGAGGAGGAGGTGTCTGTCCCTGCTGACATCTATGGAGATGTACATCTTCCCCATAGGAAATTTCTAGGATGCCTGGATTCTCCGCCTGGTCTCTGGTGGTTGGTCCAGGAAGGCCACCCTATATCCCTCTCATCTCAATCTCAAAGCTTATTCAGGTTGCTGGCTTCTCTCAGCGTGGTTTAAGGCCTAAAATGAATATTATGTGCTGCCTTGACATCTGAAACAGGAGGGCTTCGAATGGCGTAACCCCAAGTCCTCCTCCCCACTCTGCTGTGCAGATAAGGTCCCCTAGCCAAACAATCTCCTTTTCAAGTGAATAAAATGTAGTTCCTGCTTATCCCTGAGTAGTGGGTTTCAATTCCTTGGCACTCCATGGAATTTTTCAAACAAGCCAATTTGATCCTTATGAGGGAACTGGGGGCACCCCACCCTCTTAATACTACAAAGCCTGCCTTGCACAGCCCTTAGTTGTTCATTCTTTTCAAGAGTGTGGTGTCCATGTGCCCCTGCATGGTGTGCAGTGTCCTCCCCCAGGCTGTGAGTGTATGTGACTAATAAGCTACTGTTGACTCATCCGTCCAGTGTCAGGTGTTGCGTGTTTGGTCATCCCCGTAACCCCAGGACAGGAATCCTTCCCTTTTCAATGGGGCGAAGAGGTAATAAAAACACTCAGCTACTTCCAAGCCCCTCTTAATGGAGTAGGGAGGGCTTGGGGACATACATTTTGGGTGGTCACCCACACACTACCATAGGATCATAGGGAGTCTCAGACATGCCAGGCTGCCATTTCTATTATGGATATCACACCACGCAGGTCCCGGAAATGCCATGGTGCTTGTTACCTCTTAAATCTCAATCAATGGACAAGTACAGAACGTCTCTACTTTTGGATCCCCAAATCTATCTGAAGTTTCTCATAGCCCTCATGAGGGTCCAGTGATGAATCTTAGGGCACAAGGACCTGCTCAGGAACCTATAACACCTATTTGCTCCTAACTTTTTTTCTGTTCTTCCCCTCACCCCTCAGTCCAAAGGATGCTTATTTCATCTGGGGTGAGAAAACTTGCTCTTGCGTAATCACAAATTAGTCTCAATTACATTTATAGTATAAACTTTATGCCTTGGGTGCTTCAGGGATGTGGCAGAGGCTGCCATTTTACAACCCTGTATTAATTCTCCTTTTCTACTTTAGTAACAGAGTGCTAGTTGTATTTAGGTCAGCAGTGCGCTGTATTAAAAGATTATATTTTTCAGGCTAACCTTGCAACTAGGCATAGCCATGTAACTAAAGCCCAGTAAACGAGAACTAAACAGAAGTGTTGTGACATGGATGTGTAAGTGACCTGAGTTAGTGGGAAGGGATACTCTTTGTCTTTCCCTGGCTCCTATTGCCTCAGCTGTGGATTCAATGGTTGGAGCTCTAACAACCATTTTGTACCATGAGGATACAAGCCAGTACTAGGAGGGAACTGAAATATAGATGGGGAGCCTGGGCCTCTGATGACCATAACAGCTCTAGACTATCTACTATACTTCTTTTACAAGAAAGAGAAATAAATTTCTATATTGTTCAAGCCTTTTTTTATTTTCAGCTTTGTGTTAGTTACATTCAGCTTAATTAACTAGAACAAGGTCTTTGGCTTTTGTTCTAGAAAACCATTTTCTGTCAAGCTATTTTCTCTGTCATGAGTTTGAAACTCAAAAACCAAAATCTAACTCCTTTCTTTTTTTTGCATTTATATTGTTACAACCCTTTACTGAAAGCCATGAGGAGGACATCTTGCTGCCTGAGAGGACAGAGAGAAAGAAGCAAATGTTATATTTCAAAATCTTATATCCTCACACACAATATTTATCCAAGCAGTCACCATGCCTCGGGTTATACCTGGAATTTAGGTCTTTAAATATCTAAGAGAAGCCATACAGAGAAACGAAAAGTTATAGATAAATTCAATGATGTCCGAAGGCAGCTCTAGAGGAGTTTGTTTTAAAACATAAGTTGTAGATAATGCATTCTGAACTGCCTCTTCCAGCTCCTATTTGACACATGAGCGTTTTCCCCTCAACAGTTACAGGAGCCAGCATCTGTATCTTATATTTTTTAACATCTCCTATTGAATCTCCTTAATTAACACTTGCTTATTGCTCTGGGGCTCGTCAGGTTGCTCCTTCAATGAATGGCACAAGGCACCAACTTCATGACTCATTATTGCTCCTCTTTGCTTACAACTATAGCAAATTCTATTCTTTCTTAAGAAAGTAAGAGTTACTTAACCATGATTAACTAAATTGAATTTCCTGAAATAGGTATATTATCACAGGAATGTCTTTATTTCCCCCTTAATTTTATTTTTCTGCAAGATTGGGATTAATTTCATTACCTGATTTGGTGGTATAAACACTGATTTCATTTGGCAATCTACAGAAGTAGAATCAATTCCAATAAAAGTTTGATAAAGGGGTTTTATCTGCAAGCATACAGTTCACCCCTTTAAAAACCTACTCCTCTCCTTTCATTATATATTCAAAAGCCATAATTTCTAGTTTTATATTATCAACTTTAAAAAACGAAGTTGATTTTTTGGTCGGGCACTTGACCATGTTGACAAGGAGGACAGTCTTAATTTTCGTTTAATTAATTTGTTTATAGTTCACCACATTCCACAAAGAATGTAGCATCACTCACAAAAACACACACAATAACACAAAATACAACTCAAATCCAGAACCAGGACCATGGACAATAAAGAGGAAAATCAAGACCAGGTAAAAGAAAACATAGCTATGTAAAGCCCGGGAACCAGGGCCAACAATTGTTTTCCATTTGTCTCTGAGCTTCCTCAATGCCAAATCAGAAGGAAAGGTCCAGTAAGTCACATAATTCTCATTATTATGAAAAAAAAAAAAAGGAAGCAGACAACTTCCTAAAAAAAAAACTAAGGAGGTACATATTTTGTTCTGGCAAAATTTTAAGAGAAATGTATCATTTGAAACTTAATAGGGGACCCTGAGTTCCATAGTGGATAAAATCTTCACTAATATTTAGAGTTAACTCTGACTCCCTTTTCCTTTACTTTATACCAAAGTCGAGGAAATAAAACAACTGAAATTCAGTGGTGACTCCTAAAATTGGTATACTAGGGAGTGATGTTCTCAAGGGTATCAATAGGAGGGTCATTTAAAAGAAAACGTGTTCCATGCTCAAGTAAGTTTGGAACATGCTGAGTTAATCAAAGTCAAGTAGGTTCTGCTGCTATGGGATTTCTTGGAAACTTTGATGTGTTGGTGTGCATTGTGGCTGCCCAAAAAGGGGACACACAGTGCAGTGTTTCTAGAGTTTATTTTATCACAGAAGCTTTTCTTCTGAGGCTTACCTATTAACAATCTCGAGTTCTGTGACACATAGTTTGTGAAGAATGAGCCATGGTAAAAACAAACAAACAAAGCTGATGCCGTCAAGTGGATTTCGTCTCATGGCAACCCCACGTATTACAGAGTAGAACTGCTCCACAGGGTTTTCCTAGCTCTAATCTCTACAGCAGCAGATTGCCAGACCTTTCTTCTGTGGCACCACTGGGTGGGTTTGAACCACCAGCCTTTAGGTTAGTAGCTGAGAGCAAACCACTTGTGCCACCCAGGCACCTGAGCCATGGTAAACTGATGGAAATACAATGATGAGAGGGCAATGCAATCGCATTAGTGGTTAAGGTCATGTGTGTTGATGTTGGGCAGATTCGGGTCCCCATCTTGTCTATGGCACCTACTGGTCACATATACCACCGTCATGGACTGAATTATGTCCCCCCAAAAATGTGTGTATCATTTTGGCTGGGCCATGATTTCCAGTATTGTGTCGTTGTCCTCTACTTTGTGATTGTAATTTTATGTTAAAGAGGATTAGGGTAGGATTGTAACACCCTTACTAAGGTCACATCACTGATCCAATGTAAAGGGAATTTCCCTGGGCTGTGGCCTGCACCACCTTTTATCTTACAAGAGATAAAAGGAAAGGGAAGCAAGCAGAGAGTGGAGGACCTCACACCACCAAGAAAGCAGCACCTGGAGCAGAGAGCATCCTTTGGACATGGGGTCCCTGCGCCTGAGAAGCTCCTTGACCAGGGGAAGATTGATGACAAGGAATCTTCCCCCAGAGCCAAGAGAAGGAGAAAACCATCCTTTGGAGATGACACCCTGAATTTGGACTTGTAACGTACTAGACTTTGAGAAAATAAATTTCTCTTTGTTAAAGCCATCCACTTTTGGTATTTTTGTTATAGCTGCACTAGATGACTAAGGCAACAACCAAACAACAACAACAAAAACCCTGGTGGTGTAGTGATTAAGGTTTGGTTGCTAACCAAAAGGTTGGCAGTTCAAATCCACTAGGTGCTCCTTGGAAACTGTATGGGGTGGTTCTACTTTGTTCTGTAGGGTCAATATGAGTCGTATGTCGTAAAATATATACTTACAGATATATATCTTTTATAAGAATATTTAACTCATTAAAAAAAGAATTGAAGATTTATTTCTTATAAATTTATCATTGCTCTTGGAAATCCTGGTGGTGTACTGGTTAAGAGATACTGCTACTAATCAAAAGGTTGGCAGTTCAGATCCACTAGGTGCTCCTTGGAAACCCTAGGGGGCAGTTCTACTCTGTCCTACAGGGTTGCTATGAGTCAGAATCAACTCCATGGCAACGGGTTTGGTTTTTGTTTTTTTCTGCCAAGACATAAAGGCTGGACTAAATGATCCAAGTTCCCCACGTGTTTTTGTTTTTTTTCATTGCAGTACCTAATCTCTATATCCTTAAAAAGAGAGGATGGAAAGCAATACAACTATGAGTCAGTCTAGGCCAGCTGTGCTAGGCCAGCTCCCCACTCTCTAGTGCAAGAGGAAAAAGATCTGACCCAGAATCACCCAACTGCTTGGCTTGGCTCAGCAGATTCCAACAAAGTTTCAGCAAGATTATTACAAAAGCAATGGGCTGAGCCATGTTCCACACGACCTGCTGTATCCTAAGCATTTGAACGCTTTCTCTCTTTCCACTTCTCCTGACCCACTCTTCCTCACTCCTTTGCCCTTCGAACTCCATGTTCCTACTGCCCTCAGCCTGTTCAGAATTTTCCTGTCATCTAGAGCTTGTAACCCGAGAAAGTTACATTTAGCCCTCAAAGATGTAACACGGAACATGGATTGTGTTCTTGTGCTTGGGCTTCTGTTGTTTACTGATGCCCTGGGAGGAAACCCTGGTGGCATAGTAGTTAAGAGCTATGGCTGCTGACCGAAAGTTCAGCAGTTCGAATCCACCAGGTGCTCCTTGGAAACTCTCTGGGGCAGTTCTACCCTGTCACGTAGGGTCGCTATGAGTCAGAATCGGCCCGACCGCAATGAGAAGGAGAGATGCTTTGGGAGGTATCATCTTCCTTCACAGTTTTCATTTCAAGACATTTACAGAGCAATCCCAGGCTATGCTTTTTCTTTCTTTCTTTTTTTTATTTTGCTTTAGGTGAAAGTTTACAGCTCAAGTTAATTTCTCATACAAAAATTTATACTCGTATTGTTATGTAACACTAGTTGCAATTCCTATAATGTGACAGGACACTTCCCCTTTCCACCCCGGGTTTCCCAGGTCCATTCAACCAGCTCCTGTCCCTTTCAGCCTTCTTATCCTTCCTCCAGACAGGAGCTGCCCACTTAGTCTTGTGTACTTGAATTAAGAAGCGTACTCTTCATGAGTACTATTTTATGTTTTATAGCCCAGTCTAATCTTTGTCTGAAGAGTTGGCTTCAGGAATGGTTTTAGTTCCGGGTTAACAGACAATCGGGACACCGTGTCTTCAAGGGTTCCTCTAGTCTCACGTCAGACCATTAAGTCTGGTCTTTTTACGTGAGTTTGAGTTCCACACCCCACTTTTCTCCTGCTCTATCAGGGACTCTCTGTTGTATTCCCTGTTAGGGCGGTCATTGGTGGTAGCTGGGCATCATCAAGTTCTTCTGGTCTCAGGCTGATGGAACCCCTGGTTTATGTGGCCCTTTTGTCTCTTGGGCTAATATTTTCCTTGTGTCTTTGATGTTCTTTATTCTCCTTTGCTCCAGGTAGGTTAGGACCAATTGATGTATCTTAGATGGCCACTCACTGGCTTTTAAGACCCCGGATACCACTCACCAAAGTAAATCCCAATCTATTTCTAGCTAGGTGTACAAAACAGGAGTTTAGGAGGTTTAGGTGGTGTATCTTAGATAAATTATCTTTTGCCAAAATGAAAGAACTAAAGTTCTTACTTCGTTCTACTGGCCAAGTTGGTTATTCTCATATCCTGTTTTGTTCTTTAAAGTTGTAAATTTCCCACAGATAGCCACCACTTGTGAACAAGCAAATAAAAAAGGACATGAAGCAGAATGTCCAATTAATTTATGACATCTAAAAACACGTCAGAAAAAGGTTGTTAGATATTTAATTTAAAATATAGATTTTATAGGATGGTGTCACAGGGTTTGATTTAAAAAAAAAAATACTATGTCAGGATGTTCTGAGAGTTGTGATTATGGAGCAGAGATTTGCAACCCTTATATGATTATCCATCTCAGAGCAAATTGTGATTTGACCTCATCCTCCTTACAATTTACCCTGATCAAGAAATCTGCCTTCATTTCCAATCTAAACAGAAGGTCTATAGGGTTTGCCCATTTTCTCTAAAGGATTATCATTTGAGTCTGTTATAAACTATCAAATGTAAGAAGGAGGGAGAGCACTAATATTTATAGCATATCTATTCTGTGGGTGGTATAGACAGTTAATGTGCTCAGCTGCTAACTGAAAAGTTGGTGGTTTGAGTCCACCCAGAGGTGCCTTGGAAAAAAGGCCTTGTGATCAACTTCTGAAAAATCAGCCACTGAAAACCCTATGTAGCACAGTTCTACTCTGACACACATCAGTCGCTACGAGTTGGAGTCAATTCAACGGCAGCTGGTTTTTACTGGTATTCTGTGCCAGGCAATTTGATATTTTAAGTGTGTTAGTTACCTCATTTAATCTTTAATACCAACCCATAAAATAAAAGCCCATCTTCCTTTTGATGACAAAGGAGAAAGTTGAGACTTAAAATAATCTAAGTAATTCATCCAAAGCCATACAGTCAGTAAGTCAGGATTTGAACAGGAGTCTGTCCACTTTCAAAGCCTGTGTTCTTCCTTCTCCATACAGTGACTCTCAGTCCAGATTTCTGATTACAATCACTTTGGTCTCCATCCCAAGCTAGTTAAGTCAAAACCTCTGAGATTGGGCCTTGTTTAAGTATTTTTCTTAAAGTTCTCCAGATTATTATAATGTGCAGCCAGAGTTGAAAATCTCTGCTCTATACTAAGTTTAACATTAAATGTCAAGGTTGGACAGCATTCTTTAAAGAGATGGAAAAACTAATCATTAACTTTCAATGGAAAGGGAAGAGGCCCCAGATAAGTAAAGCCGTATCGAAAAAGAAGAATAAAGTAGGAGGACTTGTACTACCTGACCTCAGAACCTACTATACAGCTACAGTAGTCAAAACAGCCTGGTACTGGTACAATGACAGATACATTAACCAATGGAACATAGTTGAGAACCCAGATATAAATCCATCCACCTATGGTCACCTGATCTTTCACAAGGGCTCAAAGTCCATCAAATGAGGAAAAGACTGTTTTTTTAAAAAAAATAGTGCTGGCAAAACTGGATAGCCATCTGCAAAAAAATGAAATAGGACCCATACCTCACACCATACACAA
Organism: Elephas maximus indicus; assembly: GCF_024166365.1. Lineage (NCBI taxonomy): Eukaryota > Metazoa > Chordata > Mammalia > Proboscidea > Elephantidae > Elephas > Elephas maximus. Next base: position 38,797,204 of record NC_064833.1, read on the forward strand.
AAACTAATTCAAAATGGATCAAAGACTTAAATATAAAGCCAAAAACAATAAAGATCATAGAAGAAAAAATATGATCAACTCTAGAGGCCCTAAAACATGGCATTAACCGGATGTAAACTACAGCGAACAACACACAAACTCCAGAAATAAGCTAGATAACTGGGATCTTCTAAAAGTTAAACACTTATGCTCATCAAAAGACTTCACAAAAAGAATAAAAAGAGAACCTACAGACTTGGAAAAAATTTTTGGCTATTACTAATCCGACAAAGGTCTAAACTCTAAAATCTACAGGAAAATCCAACACCTCTACAACAAAAAGACAAATAATTCAATTAAAAAATGGGCAAAGGAAATGAACAGATGCTTCACCAAAGAAGACAGCCGAGTGGCTAACAGACACATGAGGAAATGCTCACGATCACTAGCCATTAGAGAAATGCAAATCAAAACCACAATGAGATACCATCTCACCTTGGCATTACTGGCACAAAAAACAGAAAATAACAAATGTTGGAGAGGCTGCAGGGAGATTGGAACTCTAATGCACTGCTGTTGGGAATGCAGTGGTACAACCATTTTGGAAAACGATATGGCACTTCCTTAGAAAGCTAGAAATAGAAATACCGTATGATTCAATAATCCCACTCCTAGGAATATATCCTGGACAAATGAGAGCTATAACACGAATAGGCATATGCACCCCCATGTTCATTGCAGCATTGTTCACAATAGCAAAAAGATGGAAACAACTAGATGCCCACCAACAGATGAATGGATAAACAAACTATGGTATATACACACACGGTGGAGTACTATGCAATGATGAAGAACTATGATGAATCTGCAAAACATCTCACAAAATGGATGAATCTGGAAGGCATTATGATAAGTGAAATAAATCAATCACAGAAGGACAAGTATTATATAAGACCAGTACTATAAAAATTCACAAAAAGGTTTACACACAAAAAGAAATAATCTTTGATGTTTACGAGGGAGGGGAGGGGTGGGGAGGAAAAAACACTAAATAGACAGTAGATTAGTGGTAACTTTGGTGAAGGATCAGATAGTACACAATACTGGGGAAGTCAGCACAACTTGTCCAAGGGAAGGTCATGTAAGCTGTATAGAAACATCCAAACTCCCTGAGGTACCGAATTACTGGGCTGACAGCTTTAGGGACCATGGTCTCGGGAAGCATTTACCTCAATTGGAATAACATAGTTAATAAAGAAAATGTTGTACATCCTTCTGTTAGTCCAAGACTGGAACCATTTCCAAAGCCAACTCTTCAGACAGGGATTCGATTGGACTATAGGACAGAAAATGATGCTGGTGAGGAGTGAGCTTATTGGCTCAAGTAGACACATGAGACTATGTGGGCAACCCCTGTTAGAGATGAGCTGAGAAGGCAGAGGGGGACAGGAGCTGGCTGAATGGACACGGGGAATACAGGGTGGAGGCTAGGAGTGTGCTGTCTCATTAGGGGGAAAGCAACTATGAGTACGTAGCAAGGTGTATATAAGTTTTTGTATGAGAGATTGACTTGATTTATAAACTTTCACTTGAAGCACAAACAAAAAAATGTTCTACATTCTACTTTGGTGAGTAGTGTCTGGGGTCTTAAAAGCTTGAGAATGGCTACCTAAGATACCCCACTGGTCTCACCCCATTGGGAGCAAGGCAGAACGAAGAAAACCAAAGACACAAGGTAAAGATTAGTCCAAAGGACTAATGGACCACAACTACCACAGCTTCCACCAGACTGAGTCCAGTATAACTAGAGGGTGCCTGGCTACGACCACAGACTGCTCTGACAGGGATCACAATAGAGGGTCTCGGACAGAGCTGGAGAAAAACGTAGAATAAAATTCTAACTCAAAAAAAAAAAAAAAAAAAAAGACCAGACTTACTGGTCGGACAGAGACTGGAGAAACCCCGAGAGTATGGCCCCTGAACACCCTTTTAGCTCAGTAATGAAGTCACTCCTGAGATTCATCTTTTATCCAAAGATTAGATAGGATCATAAAACAAAACAAGACTAAAGGGGCACACCAGCCCAGGGTCAAGGATGAGAAGACAGGAGGGAAAAGGAAAAGTAGTAACAGGGAACCTTAGGTTGAGAAGGGAGACTGTTGACATGTCTTGGTGTTGGTAAGCAATGTCACAAAATAATATGGGTACTGATTGTTTAATGAGAAGCTAGTTTGTTCTGTAAACCTTCATCTAAAGTACAATAAAAAAAGTCAAGGTTGAAGAATGAACAAATTATTATAGATTAAATATTTATGCATGACTAACGAATGTCCACCACATTAATTATGATAATAAATTATCTTGACACTTATTGTAACAAAAGAGCTTTGCTTGCAATTTCAATTCCTGGTGCTAGAAATATAATCAGCATTATTTTCTCCTATTTGAATCCAGAATAGGAAACCGAGCAAAAAGACTTGAACTATTGTCTCCAGGTTGCCTCCTTAATAAGTGGAGAACTTGGCAGGCAACTAAGAGAATTTTCAGCCTTTTGTGTGACCCCTGGAGCCCTGCTGCTTCTTCTGACCAGAGCGGAGTGTGGTATAGCAGCTTAATTCCAAAGCACCACCACCTAATGCATCTTAAAACTGAGGCAAGTCAGAAATTGCTCCCCAAGGAAACAATGACAACAAAAAACCCCAAATATGTTTCTGGTGAGGCAATTCTGACTCATAGCAACCCTATAGGACAGAGTAGAACTGTCCCATAGGATTTCCAAGGAGTGGCTGGTGGATTTGAACTGCTAACCTTTCGGTTAGCAGCCATAGCTCACCATAGCTCTTAACCACTGTGCCACCAGGGCTCCTCCCAATGAAAAGTAGAAAATATTTTCAGCACTTCGTTTCAACACTCGTATTTCTGAAAGACTTCATAGAAGCTAAAGTATGCCCAGCTTTTAAATAAAATTTAGCAAGATAGAAGAAAGAGGTAACAAGTTCTACAAAAGAACCAACAAAGTGAAATACAATGGACTCTAGAAACAGAGGATTCAGCACAGGAAAGTAATGAAGTGATCATCAGATTATTCAAAACGTTGAAGCAATAGTTGATAAACCTGATGCCAAAAAAACAAAAATAAGGCTAGATGTACAGAAATCTAAGGAGATGGAAAAAAGAGGCAAGTATTAACTCCAAGAAAACCAAAAAGTTGTACAGAAGAAGGATATGTAATCATGGTAGACCACGTGACTCTGTAGTGAATAATATATAGTTGTAATAATGTAAACACTGATTATTAATTTTTTTAATTATAAATATATTAGGAGGATAGGTAGAATGGTAGTCAGCGTGGTGGTTGTGTAAGAGAGCTAAATCCTATCTGCTAAAACATGGAGTTAATAGATCATGTATAAAGCTGATAAATCAAGAAATGGCAGTTTAAGCATATTATTTAGAAATACAGAAGTAATTATCAAAACCGGAAAACAAACAAACAAACAAAAAAAGCCCATTGCAGTCAGGTAATTCCGACTCAAGCAACCCTATAAGACAGAGCAGAACTGCCCCGCAGGGTTTCCAAGGCTGTAATCTTCGTTGAAGCAGACTGCCACATCTTTCTCTTGCAGATTGGGTGGTGGGTTCAAACTGCCAACCTTTCATTTCGCAGCTGAGCACTTTACCACTGCGCCACCAAGGCTCCTAATTATCAGAAGAAACAACTAAAAGAAGTCAAATTGGTTGACTCTGGGGAATAGGACTAGGACTGAAAAAGGGTAAGACAAGAGATAACTACTTTTCTTATACCGTTTAGCTCATTTTGCTTTTCTGGTTATGTCTATTACTTTAATAAATTCTAAAAAATATTTTATATATTAAAAAATCATGTAAAAACGTGAAAGCACTGACAGCTTTTCTATGCACAAAATATTTAATAAAGCCAATGTAGTGGGGTAATATTTTTGAAAGATTTATTGGTCTTTTTTTCCAGTATTTTCTGCTGCCTCTTGACCTCTTCCTTTCTTTGAGTCAGGTAGTGTCTTGTTGGCTGTGGAATTTTAAAGGTGCATTCCCAGGGGTTAAGAGAAACCCATCATAGATTTGTACGATTGGGGTGAACAGGTTAGGGGACTAGAGATTCTTTTCCAAGTGAGCACTCGGAAGGGAAGGAAGACAGTGAGAAGCGGCAGTGTGGTCTGTCCAGGCTGAAGGGCCTTTGGCAGCCTCACAGAGCCAACTGCAGCACAGTACAGAGCAGCGGAGTAACCACGTGGGTCCCCAAACGGTGCAGGCATAGACTGAGTCTTACCAGCACAGAGTTGCTTTCCTGTGCCCAGCATGGATTGGAAGCCACAAAATGTTTCCTGTGCACACAAGAAAGTGCAAAAGCACCATTGGTCAGGAAGGGACCTTGCTGACAACGTGATGAACACCTCAGTCATTGTCAACATGAACAGGCAATGGCAGATGTCCAAATGTTCTGTCACTCACACACACACCTATCCCCAGCGTTTGGCATTCCTGATATGCAGATAATAACTCTTAGGAAGGGTGGGAGCCCTGAATACACTGAGATTATGTTTCTTTTACCTACAAGAATGAAGACTATAGTAGAAACTAAATTATAGAACTAAAAAAAAAAAAAAAAAAAACCTACATTTCTCAAATGCCTGAGTTGTGGATTGATGGTAGTACCAGCTGCAATAACAAACACAGTCCTCACCATTTTCCTATGAGATCTCAGAATAAGCCCTGTCCCTGCTCTATCCTTCCACCCAATGGAAAACATACTTTCAATGGAGTTTAAATGTCTTTGGGTAAAGATAGAAAAATACAAAGCCTGCTCTTTACCACCTAACTTTCTTGTACAAAAATTTGAAAGCATTTTCACATCATATAGTTTGTTTCTATTTTATGGTTAAAAAAAAAAATCTGTTTTATGAATTATTACATTTTCTTTCCAAAAAAAGCTATCTTCATAATCTTTCCACAACATCTTGAAAACTCCAAGCTTCTTTTTATCTTTCTAAATTCTTTAACAAATACTGCATAGTGTTCTCTTGACAGTATTCCAGACTTCATCAGCTTTTGCTTAGAGTTTCCCTGCATTCCACTGTGCCAATGAAATACCTGGGTGGAAGCTGAGGTTAGTGGTTAGAAACTTGGACCAGGAACAGCCCTTGATTCCTTTCTCAGGCCCCTGGGTGGTACCTCAAAAGAGGCGGAGCTTCTAAAGACAGGACTTTAGGGAGGACACTTTGAGTTCATGCTTCAAAAAGGCCATTCTTTCCAGAGTTATTTAAATTTCTTTTGGTGAAAGGTGTCATTTGAATTATCTTACCACATTTCCTGGCTGAGTGATTTTTCTAAGTCTTGGATTCTCCAAGCCAAGTATCTCTAGTTTGTTTAATATCTAAGTCTTCCAGCAGAGGAGCCAGTTTCTATCCCTCGAGATCAATAACTCAAGTTCCTAGAACAGACATCTGCACCAGGGACAGGCCATGCACAGGCCCTCAGGTGGCCGCCTGATTGTTGACTGGCAAGTTATATCACAGGCCAGTTGATGTTAGAGAGTCCTGGGTTTAAAAACTGGCTCAGAACGTCTAATTGTAGGACCTTACACAAGTTATGCAGCTACTCTTAACCTATTTCTGCATCTATAAAATGGGGATAAGAATATCCCACAATAGTTGTGATAAGGAAGTAACGTGTGTACATTGCTTGCCATCTAATAAGCAATAACCAAACCCGTTGCCGCCGAGTTGATTCTGACTCATGTTGGCTTATGGGATAGAGTGGAACTGTCCCATATGGTTCCTTTTTCCCAAAAGAATATGAGTGGGCTTATATATCTAAATTATGGGATTTTACAAGGACTAAACTGAAATGGAATCTTTTAAGGCAATCACTGTAATGGAATCACTTTTAATGGAATCACTGTAGTCAGTAATCAAAGTATTTGTGCTCCTGTTCATTTACCTGTGGAAACTCTATGAGGCGGTTCTACTCTGTCTTATAGGGTCGCTATGAGTCGGAATTGACTCGACAGCACTGGGACTGGGTATTTATCACATTATATTTTAACTGTCTGATTATGCTATGCAATTATTCAGGATTGGAACTCTGTCTAAAATTATTTTTCCCTAGGACCTAAAACGTATTTAGTAAATGCTTGATAGATGAACAAATGAATTAATGGATTCCTAATTAAGTATTCAGGAGCCCTGGTGGTTCAGTGGTTAAGCACTCAGCTGCTAATCGAAGGTCGGCGATTCAAACTCATCTAGCAGCTCCACAGGAGAAAAGGCCTGGCAATCTGCTCCTGTAAAGATCACAGCTTAGGAAACCCTACAGGGTAGTTCTACTCTGACATATAGGGTCAATATGAGTCAGAATCTACTTGATGTCACACAACAACAAGTGCTTAGATCATGAACCCTGATAATGCCTTATGTCCCATGATTACTTTCGACTGAATAAAGATTCGTTGAGCACATACTATATTCAACATAGTGTATACTGTGGGTCTAAGATCCTTATAATAAAGTAAGTACCCTAATCACTTAATAGACAAGTACCGGAACATCTTTAACATGGGCAGTTTGGTGCCATAAGCTATAAACACAGAGCTGGGTCTTTCAGTGCAGGGAGAGATTCCACTTGTTTCAGAGAATTAAGAAAAGCTTCATTGAGGAATGAGGTAGCAGTGGAACTGAACCGTAGGAGATGAATAAGATTCTAACAGCAGGGAAGAGAGGAATGCTCCAGCAGAGACTGGAGTCAAAGGCAGAAAGTGTGGCGGGTGTCCAGAGGGCTGCAAGTAACCTAGTTTGTAGCATAAAATATGAGCAAGTTGGGTAGCACTATCGAGACAGGGAGGGCTTTGGATACCAGCCAAACTGAGAAACTGATGCTTAAGCTAAGCAATGAGAGACACTGAATTTTATAGCAAGGAAGGTTCAGGTTTAATTAATGTTTACTGAGCACCTCCATTTTACAGATTAGGCAAATGAGACTCCAGCAGGTTAAATGACTTGACCAAGATCACAGGGATTGAAAATGGCAGAGCTGAAATTCTACCAAAGGGTCTTGACTCTAAGATCAATACTCTTCCTACCACACTGCAGCCGCTCCTTGGGAAGGTTCATTATGAAGCATGGTAGGCTGCATAAGACGGGAAGAGACTGAAGTTGGCAATGCCAGCTGGAAGGAAATGAGGGATATTTCCTTTACTTCATTCACTAATCATTGCCAGAAATACAGCAATCCCAAACATAAGGTGATCTTTCATTTTCCCAGTGAGAAGATCCAAAAAGAAGCGACTAATGGTTAAGTGCTCTGCTACTAACCTAAAGGTTGCCTGTTCGAACCCACCCAGCAGCTCCTCCGGAGAAAGACCTGGCCATCTGCTTCTGTAAAGATTATAGCCAAGAAAACCCTACTCAACAGTTCTGCTCTGTTACTGGGGTAGTTATGAACCAGAATTGACTCCACGGCACCCAACAACAACAACAACAGAAATGAGATGGCAGGAGCCAGATTTTGAATCACTTAGTAAGTCAATCTTTTTAGAGTCTAAATCTTAAGGGCAGCAAGTGACACTTAGAAGGATAATCTTGTCAGCAGTGTGGAGCCTGGATTACAGGGCAAAGCAGGAGGCAGAGAGACCGTGTGTCAGGAAAGCTACTAGAGAAATCCAGGAGATTTAAGTGGCCTCGGCTAAGATAGTGGTTGTGAGAAAGGAGAGGAAAAGGGAGCTGTGAGACACATTTAGACAGTATACAAGACAAGATTCAATAACAGAGGGAGAGACAGCAGTCAAGAGTCAAGGGTGTCTCCAGGTTTCTGTTATGAGCGTTTTGTTGAAGGGTGCAGCCATTCATTGTCAGATGCAAGGCACATTGATCAGGACAAATTTATGAGCTAGGAAGTTGGAGTAGTATTAGAGAGGGATCAAACCCAGTGCCGTTGAGTTGATTCTTAGAGAGGGATAGATGCAGGCAAAAGGATGGAAGAGAAGGGATGGAACAGCAATATAAATAGAAGAGTCAAGAGGAGTAGCTGGTCAGGAGGAGTAGCTGAGTTGGGGGAAATGCTGAACTCTGGGGCACTTCATTCTTCTTGCCCTTCTCCTTCCAGTTTAAATTTCAACATTGTCTCAAGGGTTAAGCACATGGTGCCGCTTGGAAGATTTCCTTTCCTGCTCTGATTATTCCAGGAGGAACAGAAAAACGTGGTAATTACCACTCTGTAATTTCCTCTTGGGAAAGGCTAAATCTCCTTCAAAATGCACTTAAGGTTTCACTGACATGGAGAGAAAAAATTTGGATAGAATGAAAACAATCTTCCTCTGGAGACAAGAATAAACAAAGTCACTGGCTGCAATCACTCCTGTCTCAGCTGCTGTCACCAAAGAAGAAAATGGGAGAAAATGATTGGTCTCGGTATAGGGTGACTGACTCATTCTAGTTTTCCTGGGATTTTCATGGTTTTATCACTGACAGTTCCACAAAATTGGCAAACAAAAACCAGTTAGACAACTCTAAAACCACAGTGAGGGTGCAAAAATATTGAGCAAGTAGAGACTGAGAGAGGAAAGAGCCCTTCTGTTAAGTCCTACCTCCATCCTTAGGGGAACAGATGGGGTGAGGAAGTTGTGGAATGAGACACTTCCTCTCAAGTCTAGTGAGAGGGGCTTCCATAGGCCCATCTGGAGAACTTGAGATGCATTCCCTTAGCATGGTGGTGGGGAGGAAGATAGTGCGCTAGGGCCTGAGAAATGTAATAGGCAAAGAAACTCACAGATGGGGAGAGCAAAAGAGAAACAGTTGCTCTGGGATGGGTCTGCCCAGTACTTGATTGTTCCCCCTGGCCTGGAGCCAGGAGGACAGCTTGAGAGGGTAATGGGCTCCAAACACGGGCGGATTAACCAGTAAGCATGGTACACACTAGTTTACAGCAAGCAAGGTCAGCAAGGTGTGGTGAAAACCAGGTGAAATTGTGTACTACAGATTAATAAGTAAACATAAAAGCCTACGTGTTACCTTGCTTACTGAGTAATCTGTCCCTAGTTCCGACAGAGGGAGTCTGGATGGAGTGGACCACTGGAAACGAGGGTCTGAGAGGACAGTAGCAGCCACATCACCCACATCACACTTGAAGACCCCGCAAGTGAGTTTATGAGGACACAGAAAAATACCCAGGCCAAAGCCAACCAACCAAATAAAAAGTTGAACTATCAGAGGAGCCCGAGAACTGGAAGCAAGCTTTGAACTCTTTACTTCCTTTTTCCTCATCATTCAGCAAACTCTAGAATGGGAGAAAGAGAGAGGAGGTAAGCAAAGAAGGCCTAGGAGCTGATCACAACCCCTTCCCTAGGGCAGGCTCCAGGCCCTAACAAGGGGTGAGAGGGGAAATCTTATCTTCAGTGAAGACTGAGGTGTTGATTAATATCTTGGACTTGGCCATTCTAATTTCTAAATTGAGGCCATATTTGTGACTTTAAATAACTGTAGGACTTTCTGTTATCTATGAATTGACTCGACGGCAACGGTTTGTTTTTTTTTTTTAAATATGAATGTCCTGGGGTTTTGGGAGGCAGCAGGAAAACCCTTCCCTTGTAGAAAACAGCTTAAAAGGACAGTTTGAGACAAAAATAAAGTCATATTATGAGTACGTCTTACGAGCTGTGCTGCCCAAATATGCTGCTTACACATAACAAGTAGCCCGGATTGGAGCTGAACCTGGGTCTGTCCAAATCTCAGACCCTTGGCCTGAGGCTGGAAAGTGTGATCGGTGCATCGATAGGAAGTATAGGGTTACTGGAGTCCCATCTGTTCTTTCTTCTTTGTCTAAAAACTTCCTGTGTCTCAAAAATAAGCCTTGATTTTTGCTCAAGAATTAGTAGGTAAATTGTCACAATTCTTCCTCTTTCAGGGATCTTGAGAAAAGCTATTTTAGAAGGCTTTCTTCTTTAACCAAACCAAACCCATTGCCATAGGGTCAATTCCAACTCATAGTGACTCTACAGGACAGAGTAGAACTGCCCCCTAGGGTTTTCAAAGCTGTAATCTTTACGGGAGCAGACTGCCATGTCTTTCTCCTGTGGAACGGCTGGTGGGTTTGAGCTGCCAACCTTTAAGGTTAGCAGCTGACCTCTTAATCCACTGTGCCACCAGGTTTCCCTTCTGGGCTTTAATTTTCTGTGCCCACTCCAAGTGATATATTTAAATATACATATTTACTTGGTTCTTTCCTTGTTCTGAGGGCCAGGGAGAAAATCAGATGTCTTAGACAGGACAAAGAGGCGCCTGCCCTGGGTCTGCATGGGTGTCAACCGCCTTGTCACACATATCAGGACAAGTGTTTTCCCTTCTTAGAGAACAGCAGAGGAGCCCTGGTGGCACAGTGGTTAAGAGCTCAGCTGCTAACCAAAAGGTTGGCTGTTCAAATCCACCAGCTACTCCTTGGAAACCCTATGGGACAGTTCTACTCTGTCCTGCAGGGTCAGTATGAGTTGAAATTGACTCCATAGCAATGGTTTGTTTGTTTAGAGAACAGTAAAGGAACCAGCAGAGGAGCCCTGGTGGTGCATTTGTTAAGCGCTCAGCTGCTAATGGAAAGGTCAACTGTTCAAACCTACTAGCCGCTCTGAGGGAGAAAGATGTGGCAGTCTGCTTCTGTAAAGATACAGCCTGGGAAACTACTGTGTCCTGTAGGATTGCTATGAGTCAGAATTGACTCAACAGCATACAACAACAGAGAACAACTTTGCATATTTGATCCCAGGTACTGGACAACTTATCAGTACAAAAGAAAAAGTCCAAATCCATTGCCATATAGCTCCTCAGATGGAACTCCTTTATACCCAAAATCGTGTCTCCCTTGTCAGTAACCAGCTTGGGAAAAACTACAACCTTGAAAGCCCTGTGGAGCAGTTCTGCGCTGCACACCTGTAGTTACCACGAGTCAGAATCGACTCCGCAACTAACAACAACAACCCTCCAGAGAGCCTGCAAAAAAAAGTTGTGTCAAGTTGAAAACGACAACACAATGCCTTTACTGCCCAAAACTAACTGACCAAGTGTTTTCTTCCTCTGCATTATCCTGAGTCAGTGCTGAGTGCACGAACCTTATGAGGACTTCTTGAAGCTGTTTATTTTCTTCATCCCAGAGATGCCCAAAGTACATTTTGTAGTGGATAAAAAGTGCTCAAATGTAAAAAAGTACATTTTGTGGTGCATGAGAAGAAACAAAGTGCTTGACTTAGGGACTTGTGTGTTTACCCACAAGAGCTGAATTTTATGTCAGCCCTTGTCCTTGCCCTGGAAATCTTAGGGCTGGATCACAGTTCAACACTAATAAACAACTGTGTGTTTATCTTCATGTGCTAGGGACTGTGTAAGTAAGGGCTTTGCACATGTGTCCTTACCAAATCCTCGTGTTACTATGAGACAGTCTCATTTCATAAATAGGCAAACAGAAGCTGGAAGGGGTTAAATGACTTGCCCAAGGTCACAAAGCTATTAAGTGGTGAAGCTAGGATTCATATACAGGGAGTCTGATTTAAGAACGCCTTCCTGGAGACTGAGACACTAGGTCTGTCTGTGATCTGTTGCGACAGTGGCTTTCAACCCTGGCTGCACATCAGAGCACTCTGAAGTGGTAAGAAATCCTGGTGTCCAGGCTGCACCCCAGACCAAATCAGAATCTCTGCGGGTGAGACTCAGACACCAATATTTTCTTAACATTCTCAGGTGATTTCATTGTGCAACCACATCGTGAACTGTTGTGCCAAGCAATCACAATTCTTTCACCTGTTAATTTTTTAAAAATAGAAAACAACTTTTTCCACAAGCATGTATTGAGTGGTCACTGAGTACAAGGCACAATGCTACCTCTGTATTCTGGCATGTTCTTGCTCCTTGGGGACCCAGCTAGCTTAAGCCTTGATTTTCTCATTCTCGAGCAAAGAAAAAAAAGTGGTTACTATGGTAGATTCAAGGGAGAAAGATGTGGCAGTCTGCTCCCAAAAGATTACAGCCTTGGAAACCTTATGGGGGCAGTTCTACTCTGTCCTATAGGGTCTCTGGGAGTCAGAATCAATTCGATAGCAGTGGGTATGGTAGATTCATAATGCTTAAGTTTGTTACATGTTTTAGAAAGGCTCCTCAAATTGATAAGAACTACCTTAAAAGGAATTTTAATATTGTGGCACAACTCAAAAGACTGCTACTGCCTTTTTTGGTGTTAAGGAAAAAAAGTTGAAAGAAACAAAGGTGGAATTTCACAGATGTGCATCTAGGGTACTATATTTGATCTTGTCATTAGCCTACTGATGTTGTAAAAAGGGCCGTGAAGTTACTTGCCATCCATTGTGACAGGAAGGAAATGAACATTTATTGAGCACTTACTCGTGGTGCAATGGACAGAGCATGGGTTCAAATCCCAGCTCTGCCATTTAGTAGCCCTGTGGCTGTCAGCATTTAAGTCTCAGTTTCCTCATCTGTAAAGCAGGGTGATAATGCCCACCTGGTAGTACTGCTGTGTTGATTAGGGATAGTGTGTGCGAAGTACCTCGTATGGTGCCTGGCAACCCGGCACATGATTATAATTATTATCATATGGGAGACACCATATTCACCTGCTCTTCATTTGTTATCTCATTTAATCCTCACAACACATGCTCAAAAAGATGCTATTATTTCCACTTAAGGGAAGTGAGCCTCGGAGAAGCTACATGATTTGCCCCAGGGCACACAGAGGTAAGATGCTGGGTTAAGATTTGGGCCCTAGTTTCCTGCATCTGAAGGGTCCCTGGGTGCTGCAAATACTTAATATGCTCAGCTACTAGTTGAAAGGCTGGCGGTTTGAATCCACTCGAGGTGCCTCTAATGAAAGCCCTGGCAATCTACTTCTGAAAGATCACAGCCCTGTGGAGCTCACTGTTACTCTGACATACGCGAGGTTGCCATGAGTCAGAATCGACACGATGGCAATTGACTTCTCACCCATCTGAAGCCCGTGTTCCTCTGTTCCTCTGTGCTGTCTGCATGCCACTTATTGTCTCACAGGCCACCCTACAACTCATTTATCTGTTAAAAAAGAAGGGGATATTTTCTGGATAATGAAATAAAATTTAAAAGGCAAACAAGTTGTCAGTTATCTCATGGTATATGGCAACATTGTGAAAAGGGCTATTTGGATCACAAAGGGCAATATTATTTACCCCTTTCCCCTTAAATGGGAAAGACTTCTGCCTGGAGAACACATATCTAAGAAATTAAAATTGCAAATCTCACTTGGTCAGTAAGTGCCTCAGCTTGACTCCCTGCTGGGTTAAAAAAAAACTTGAGTGATCCATGCATCATGTCAAAAGTCTTTAATAGTTCCATATTCCCAAGAGCATTAAGTAGAAATTCCTGTTAATGCTGGTTTTTAGGTGTCCCATGACATGACTTCTACCTTTCTAGCAGATGTCCTAGTTCCCCCTGCACAGTCAGTGCATTGACCAAACCTGACAACTTAAAAAAAAAAACTTACAGGTCCCCAAATAGAGCCTGATCTTGGCAGGTGGCTTGCATTTTGTCACGCTGTCTCCTCCACTTAGAACACCAACCCAAGCAGATGGAACTCCTTGAGAATGAGGGGGCAAGTTTCTACCCTTTGTGGTGTCCACAATACCTACTGCAGTCTGACAAATAGCCAGAGCTCAATAAATGTTTGGTGAGCATTTAATAAATGGATCTGCATTCTGGTCCTGCCTGCCTCTTAGATTGCAGGTCCACTGATAGTTTCTTATTCATCTTCATATTTCCTGAACCAAGAATAGAGGTGCTATCCATAGGCCTATTCCTTAGGACTTTTCTTCTGATACTAATAGGGAAAAGTCCCTCTTTTCTACTGGGCTATCTAGACTAGAAGATTTTGAGCTGGGGGCCATGGTGGTGGCTATGTTAGAGAAAGCCTGTGGTCAAAATGAAGGTGAGCAGAGACCCAGAGAGTAGAGCGGAAGAATGCCAGAGCCGTAATGATGGAGGTTGTCTGAATCCTTTGACCTGTCCGTGCTTGAGGCAGTGACACCCTCTGACTTGCAAGTGCATGAGCTGGTAAATCTCCTTTTTGCCTAGGCCGATTTGTGTTGGACTTCCATCATATATGACTAAAATTGTCATGATTCTAAGCACACAGTCACACTTGATAGCTATGGCCACAGGTGATAGGAGAGCCCTCAAGGTTTTTAAGTAGAAGAGAGAAGTGATTCTAGTTTCACTAGATTTATTTTTCTAGCTGCAGAAGAATAGATGGATTGGGAGGGGAGGGCCTGGAAGTGGGGTGGGGGGGGTGCTAACAGTTATGACAACAATCCAAGTGAGGACAATGAAACCTGAACTTGAGCAGTGACAAGGCAATCTCGAGAAAGGTATTTCAGAGGTGGGGCTGACGGAGAACTGTGGGTTAGATATGTTGGGGTTAGGGGAATGAAATTGGAATAATTCCATGATTTCTAGATTCTATGTCTGGGTTGAAAGTCATGCCAAGTTCATGAATATAGAAATAGAAACAAGTTTGAAGGGAAAATAATAATGAACAGTCATTGTGCCGGGCACTGTGCTAAGCACTTTGCACGTATTACCTTGTTTAAAATTCATGGAAACCTAAACAGAAATAAAATTACAAGCCTAAAATTTAATTCCTCCATGGTCAAAATAAAAGAATACTATAGACCACAATAGTATTTAGTAAGAAGTCTTGGAAAGATATAATCTTTGAAAAAGAAATATCTAAGAATAATCTTTCTTGGAAAGAAAGAATCCAAGTATGGTGCTAGTTATTAACCTCCTTTGGAAGATAAGAAAAAAGAAGGTTAGAAACTATTTATATTCTGCTGACCACAGGAGTGCAATGATCAAAAAGCACTGTTAGAAGATTAGCCAGGCAGGCCAAAGGTTTAATTTACGTTGACACATGCTCTGTTTCCTGTTATCATGAATAACAACTTCTCTTTTTAAGATTTACCAAGGCTTTGTAAGATGGTCTACTGCTGTGAACCAAAAGCTTTGTTTAGTTTAACAGGAATGTAATCTTGACCCAGCAGACTTGAGAGGACCATTAACTTTTTAAACACTTTTGGTACAAAAATCTGCATTTATTCACTAAATTTATAGAATACAGTTACTATGGGAAATTGTATGGATTTCTTAAATTATAGAATGTGTTCACCAAAAATTGAACTTGTTCACATTCTGTATGAAGGAACTCAACGAACCTTGTGATAATTAATCCACCACCTATAATGAAATTACAATCTCACACTAATAAACCCACCACCATACACACATGCACATCCCCAGACACACATGCATACACATAGGCACACACACACACGCACGCACACACACCCTCACACACATGCTCTCACAGGTGCCCTGGGTGTGGTGCTGTTCTAACCTTTAGGCTGAGATTTATCTTTTGGGGTCCAATGACCTCTGGACTAGAAAGACAAGCAATCTACATTCCCTCCCAAAACACACACACATTAAGCAATGGTTGGAGTAATTTGTTGTTTGGTGCCGTTGAGTCGATTTTCAACTCGTAGCAACCTCGACTCGATGGCAGTGGGTGGAGCAACTCCATGTGTCAGGGTAGAACTGCCCCATAGGGTTTCCTAGGTTGTAATCTTTATGGAAGCAGATTGCCAGGTTTTTCACCTGGAGCTGCTGGGTGGGTTTTATGGGTTGAATTATGTCCCTTCTAAATATGTGTTTTAAATCCTAATCTCCATGACTGTGGTTATAATCCCATTTGGGAATGGGTTGTCTTTGTTGTGTTAATGAGACAGGATTAGTGTAGGGTGTGTCTTTAAGTTAATCTCTTTTGAGATATAAAGGAGATAAAACAAACTAGGAAGCAGAGATGGGGTAAGATAGATGCCAGGATGCATGGAGATCTCCAAGGAACCAGGAAGCACACAAGGAATTTCCTCCAGAGCCAACAGAGAGAGAAAGCCTTCCCCTAGAGCCAGCGCTCTGAATTCAGACTTCCAAACTGTGAGACAGTGTTTCTGTCTGTTAAAGCCATCCCTTTGTGGTATTTCTGTTATAGCAGCACTAGATAACTAAGACAGTTTGGTTTGAACCACCAACCTGTTGATTATCGGCTGAGCGCTTAACTGTTGCACCACCAGGGCTAGTACCTACAACAAAAGCAATTACTGTATAATGTTGGGCAGTCAATGCAAAGACCTACCTTGGGCTTACAGGGATTCCTTGATTAGACCTGGATTCTCTGAGAAGAACTCCCTTGCTCTCTCTGGCCTTTGACTCCATTCTCCGGGGGATTCTTTCCTGTCCGTTATTGTCTATAACCATATATGAAGGAGGTGTTTGAGATCACGCGTTTCTTGTCCATTATTCTCTGTCACCATATATGAAGCAGATGTTTGAGATCATGCATTCCAAACAGTTTTTGCAGTCTGCTGCTTGTGTATTTGGACAGATAAAGTTGTTTTAAGGTTTAATCAAAGTCTTTCTAGGCTCATGTGTTTTTAGCCATGCATTTTTCTCGAAAATTTTGGATATTTCTGACCTATTTGCTTAATGAATTACTTACATTAGTCCCACAAGCAAAATTCTCAAGCCTAATTTATTTATTTCGTCCCTTACTCCCATGTCTTTCTTTTTCTTTTAACTTAATGGGGACGATCTTGAAGCCATCGTGCTTGGTTGGCAAGGCCACATTCTTACTCTGATCTTTCCTGCAGGGTTCAGTCTTCATCAGGGACAAATTATGACTTTAATAAGTCCTGGGCACTTTTTTCTTTCATAGGCCCTCTCCATATTTTATGACTGAGTTGGTAAAAAATACAAATGTAAGTTTTGACTCTGTAAGTTCCTTTTCTTCTGATTTAAACATAAATTTTTTAAATTTTAATAAAAATATTTAAAAGTCTACAAAGTAGTAAATATTAAAAGAATTATGGGCCCTAGGCACTGTGCCTACTGTACCAAATGAATAGGTTGAGCCTGGTCTTACTGGCCCTTTATGACTTAAAGTCTTTTTCAATGTTATCAAGCTATTTTTTTCAGTCTAGAGGCACTTGGCTTTTATAAATTTTTGATGCCCCAAATTTCTGGACTCTCTCATTCTATTTGATTTCTGCTTGCAAACCAGTCAATTCTTGCTGAGCTCAATTCCTTGTGTTATAACTTACTAAACCAAGCCAGTAAAGCTCCCCTAGAGCTTATAGGCTTGGTAAACACTTGTTCTGCTTTTCAAGTGACTGAAATAAACAGTTTCACCAAATATTTTGCCTCTTCACAGTTTGGGTCTCTGCAGATAGTCCTAGCCTCTGATGTCAGTCTCTCTACCATCCATTTGCCCACCTGCTAAGCCAATGCTTTATATTTAGGCTTTTGTTACAGCCACATGCCACTACCAGTACCAAGTTCTGTATTAGTTAAGGTAGTCTAGACATTAAAATAAATAAATAAACTCCCAAATATTAGTAGCTTAACACAACAGAAACTTGTTTCCTGCCACAAAATTATTGGTTGGTAGATCAGTGACAGTGAATGTGTTGTGAAGAGGTTTTTGCTCCTCGCTGTCATTAAGGGAACCAAGATGATGGCGACTTAGCAATCGTCAATGCAGGATTTCCAAGGTCTTGCTTGGAAGATATTGGCACCTAGCCAGCAGAAAAGGGAGCAGAGGATTGCAAAAACTTTGTGTATTAATTAGGATTAGGCTTGACAATAATGACCAAAAACATCAGTGTAAATGAGGCAGAGGTACATTTTTCTCTCACATAAAGAGGTCTAGGGGTGTGCAGTCTAGGACTCATGAAGGCTAAGTGGAATCAGGGACACAGACTTCTTCTAATTTGTTACTTGGCTTGACATGGCTTGCATTCCCCCAAGGCCACCTCATGACCCAATGGATTGTTGTAGCTCCAGCTATTACCTCCTCATTCCAGGCAGCAGCAAGGAGAAAAAGGAGGGAAGAAAGGGCTTGATTATTGTTATGGATTGAATTGTGTCCCCCAAAAATGTATGTCAACTTGGCTAGGCCATGATTCCCAATATTGTGTGGTTGCCTACCATTTTGTGATCTGATGTGATTATCCTACATGTTATAAATCCTGCCTCTATGATGTTAATGAGGCAGGATTAGAGGTGTTATATTAATAAGGCAGAACTCAATCTACAGGATTAGATTGTATCTTGAGTCAATGTCATTTGAGATAAAAAAAAGAATAGAGCAGAGAGGAGGGACCTCATTACAACTAAGCAAGAAGAACCAGGAGCGGAGCATGTCCTTTGGACTCGGGGTCCCTCTGCTGAGAAGCTCCTAGATCTAGGGGAAGATTGATGACAAGAACCTTCCCCCAGAGCTGACAGAGACAGAAAGACTTCCCCTGGAGCTGGCACCCTGAATTTGGACTTTTAGCCTCCTAAACCATGAGAGAATAAACTTCTGTTTATTAAAGTCATCCACTGTGATATTTCTGTTATAGCAGTGCTAGATAACAAAGGTAATCATTCTTTTATAAAGAGACTCCCTAGAAGCTTCCACGCCTCACTTCTATTTCATTTCATCAGCCAGAACTTAATGATGTCACCATGCCTAGATGCAAGGGAGGCTGGAAGGTATATGAGTGGATATTGGAGCTCTGAACTAGGATTTTTTTTTGCCACAGCTGGATTTTTTAGTGAAATTCCCAATTTTAACAGCATGACAGCCAAAACATGCCAGCCATCTGGTTTCAGCATAGGAGCTGCCAGTTTTGTGAACCCTGCTTATAGCAAGGATAAGGAAGCTTGGGACAAACTTAACTCCCCAAGAGCTCACTGGCCTTCTCTAATCCCTGTCATCACTTTCTTAGACCTGGGCTGGGGCTTAGTCTCAGGTTCCATGACAATTCCCCTGTAAATGTCTGAGTCTCCTAACCACGGTTAGACTTTGCCAGAAGAGACACCATGTTATGGTGGAAAAAGCACTGGATTTGCTGGCAGACTTCCTTCACTGGAATTCATGCCCCATCACTTACTAGTTGAGACTATCAAGACTTTTTAACAGTAAATTGAGGCTAATACCGTTCTCCTAACCTACTCCTCAAGGCTTTTTGGAGGATTCACAGGGATCACTTCTTAAAAGCCTTTTGTTAAAAAAAAAAAGGAGGGAGGGAGGGAAGGAGAGAGAGAAAAAGAAAAGAAAGTCTAAACTGCTTTATGTACAAATTTAAGGTACCCATAAAGATTCTCCGTAACAGTCTATATATGCTGTTTATTAATGATTTTATTGATACAAACTTTGCAATGGAAAGTGTTATCCTAATAGGATAGTAAGAATCAGCTCCTGTATCATACACACATGAGAAAACATTATCAGATGAATTTTCAGTAAAATGGCTTAACTTTTGGTCACGGTCTTAGTGAAATCCAGATGGTTCCAGGGAGAAGCAGATCATATGCCCTTCGCTCCCTTCTCCCCAGAAGTGAGAGACTGTTTGTGTATAACACAGAGATGCTTTCTCAAGTTGATAAATTCCAAACAACGTGCAGCAGCTAGATGATGCAAAAACAAAGTTGTAATTAGAAACCAGGCGCATCTCATGACTGATAGCACACAGAGACTGATGAAGGAAAGCCTTCCATACACACGTGCCCTGGAAGAATGAGCCCTTGAACTTGGAGGATCATTGCAAGCACCCCTTTGGCAGATGGGGGCTCCTGCTGAGTGATGCCAGTGGGGACATATGAATCACAGATTCTCTAAATTCTTCTTTTTTTTTTTAATTTTCAGAACATGAAATTCCCTAAAAGCCCTTTCTCAAAGAATCACAAAATAAAGAGGTTTGGGAAACCTGTAGTTTTGTGTATGGTAAAGGCTTGTATAGTGATTAGGAGAACACCCAGATCTGGACACAAGCCTACCCTGAACATAAAAGTGAGATTTCATCGCAGAGCAACTCACAACACACACTATCCCTTAGGGTAGAAGTCAGTATCATAGTAAGTCCAGTGTTAAGATTCAGGATATAGTTATGACTGGCCAGATCCCCAGTCCCTCAACTCTGCCCAGTACCTGAAACAGGGTTGGCATTTATGTTTAATGCATAAATATACAAGCTACCGATGAAAAAATTAATGAATAAAGGACACCACCCACTTGTGTCTGAGGAACAACAGAGTTGGGCAGTAACGAGGATGAGTATCTGAATTTTAACCTGCTTATACCAATTCTCTGGACTATGTTACATAAACAGACACCTTCAGACTTCCTATTTAAGCTAAGCATGGAGTTTATTCGTACAGTTTGGTACAACTTTAGTCCTATCTTTCCCAACCCCAGACACGTTAACAGTCCTTTAAAAATCTTTCTACATTACTTTGGAGGAAAACACTTCCAGCTGAACATGTTTAAAGAAATGCTAGAAAATTATCCCTATTAAAACATTATTATTATTTTACTGCATCAGCTACCTGATTTCTAACCCAGTGCACATCAACCTAATGCCAATATGAATTCACATCAACCAGGTATTGGCATTCTAAAGTGATTACTTTTTAGATACCAGAATGACATAATCCTGGGGGCTGTGTACAGAGAAGCCAAAGGGAAAGCCAACACTTAAGTAAACACAGTAAGTTTTGTGATGGTGCTATTTAAAAAGGAAGAACAAAGAAAAAGCTTGCCTGAAACAGTATACATGACTGTACCCAGGAGAGCTTACAACTGACTTGTGAATCTTTCAGCCAGGGAAGCCCCTCCTTCTAATTTTCTCTGTTTCAGAAACTGGTCTGTGGCTTTAGCTTACTGCTTTTACTCCAGATGACATTAGAGAAGTTGCAAAGAAGCAAACTGAACTGCACATTTGCAGTTATTCACATGTGCAGGTACTGTGCCAATACGTTTATGTAAGAACATCCCAACAGCGCAGGTAGCTGTTTCAGGCAGATGGGACGGAATCTCTCGAGGCACTCAGCTTCTTTCATGCTCAGTAAAGGGCATCCACGTCTTCAAGTTTCCTTGACGGGATCCAGTGCTGTGAGGGGTACCAAAGAAGTCCCCTCTCCCTTCTATTGGCACACTCTGCTAGTTGACACAGTTCTTTGTGATTCTTTGACTTCTGTCCATTTGTCGGATGCTGTCTGTAACATTGATGGTGACTTCTTTTGCAGACATCCGTTTAGCATCTCTTTTAGCCTGTTAAAAAGTTTAAAAGAGTGAATTGAGATACTAGGAAATATCCGAAGGTCCCCACATTTGCATTAATCTCTTAAAGTTGTTATAAAACACACACACAGAAGCAGAAAGAATGGCACACAAGAACACATGTACCTATGTTCCTTTTCACAGGTTTCTTAGTTGAACCTGTAACACCAACCTAGCACAGAGCTTGGCACAAAACATGCTCAGTAGAACACTGTCGAATGAATGAGTTAATTAGGTGACATGAGAGGCTGCACGGTTATTTTTAGTACAGTGGTTAAGGGTTCAACTTTTGAGCTAGATAGACTTTGGCTCACATACTAGCTATATAATTTCACTATGGGCAAGTTTTTTCTAACCTTTGCTTCCTTCATCTGTAAAATGAGGAATAATAATAGCACCTACCTCACAGGGTTATTGTAAGGATTAAATAATATATGCATGTAAGGTACTTAGTACAATGTTGTTGTTGTTATTAGTTGCCATCGAGTTGATTGTGACTCACGGCAACCCCATGTGTGCAGAGTAGAACTTCTCCATAGGGTTTTCAAGGCTATGTGATTTCGGAAGCAGATTGCCAGACCTGTCTTCTGAGGCACCACTGGGTGAGTTCGAACCACCCACCTTTCAGCTAGTAGTCCAGCACTTAACCATTTGTGCCACCCAGATGCCCTACTTAGTACAATGCCTGTCACTAAATAAAAATTAGAGGAAAAAAAATCTTAGTAAGCATAATAAGTAATAATGTAGGGTAGACTGTGAATACAAAACAATGATGAAAGTCAAGAATTAATACTAAATACTGAAGCATTAACTATACCATAGATTCTTCGACTCTATGTGCCCAGTTCCCCATTCCCACCAAGAAAGAAAAACCCTTAAACGGTGGGGGCAGTTTTGGGCTCAGGCCACTCAGTGATCACATGTTCTGGAGGGAGCATGAGGTGGGCTCTGAGTCAGCTTCACCAGCAGGATTCAGAAATGTTCTGCCCAATCTCCATTCCAGGAAGGACTGCTGCCCAGTTACTGGGAGAAGAGTCAATCAACAGCCTGCAGTTGTCATTCCCTTCAGGGGTGGCCTCAGCTGCAGAGAGCCCCCTCCCACAAGGTCCCACCTTTCCCAGGGGTGCCCAATTTAGGGGTATAGAGGCCTGGCCATTTTAGCTCTAGGGCTCCCCATGGGGTGAGGTGGGCTGTTGTCAGACCTGCACTGTGGCTCAGTTTCTCCCTCAGCCTACTTTTGCTTCCATCTCTCCCCTTCCACAGGTGTTGACGCCAAGGCCACTTCCTAATGATCAGCCTGTCCAATGATGTCTCAGACAGCTTTCTGGAAAACACAGCCTCAGGTCCTATAGTAGCATTCCTCATAGCATGAGCATCCCACCATGGTGGGTGTGAGCCTAGCGTTGACACACGCACATTTTTCTTACATCATGGCCCCTGAACACAAGCCAAACACTTCATCTATAGTGCATCCAAACAAACAGTGGCCTGTTGCACCACTGGAGAATAATTAATTCCTTCGTTGTACGTATTAATAAATGATATGTAGGTTCCTGTAGTAGCTGTTGGCGATGCCTCTACTCCCCAGCTGCTGAAAGTGTTGGCTGATAACCACCCACAGCAGCATCTTTCTTCTGAGATTTGCTTTCATCTGACTGAAACCACCTACCCCAGAAATGCCAAGGAGGTTACATCCTACCTCTGGAGGAGATCCACAATCAATGACTGACTGTTGGGATACAAAACGCTGACGTTTTTGCTACAAGGGGTCACAAATCTATGATGCTATCCATGCTCCAGAGCTCCTTGTGGAATCAGGCTGAGGCTAGACGATGGCTGTTCAGCTGAGCTGACGTATTTGTTGAACTTGGTCCCCTGCCCTACCCTGCTTCCCTCATCACCTTACGGGTTTCACCTCAGAGCCCTCCTTCAATCAATCGCTTGCGCAAAAATCCTCGTCTCAGGCTCTGCTGAGGGAACCTGACCTAAGATGATACTTTACGGATGATTTGGGGGATGTTGAAGGATAATCTGACTATATGTAATTTTGGCCTTACCCACTGGTTTCATGAGATACGACTTCAGTGTTTCCCTCTTTATGTTCCCAGTGCCTACTACAGTGCTGAGACACAGTAGGCCCTCAATTTAACCTTGGTTCAATAAAAAATAGACGAATGAATAACCGTATTTGTCAAAGAAATGCACCCTTGCTCTAACAATAGTTGTGTTGCTGGGTGCCGCTGAGTCATTTTTTACTCATAGCGACCCCATGTGACAACGCCTCATAGGGTTTTCTAGGCTGTAATTTTTATGGAAGCAGATCACCAGGTCTTTCTCCCACGGAGCTGCTGGGTGCGCTTGAACGCCAACCTTTTGATTAGCAGTCAAGTGCTTTAGCATTTGTGCCACCATGGATCCTTTTCTAACAACCAGTAGTTCATACTATTTAGGGTTCAGTCTTACTCTCTGCTCTTCGAAACCTGAACTTGAATTAGAGCTAGCAGTGGTTTTTATGGGTTTATTTTCCCTAAGAGCAGAGAACTCATAAAGTCTCATAACCTTCAGAGTAGACATTTCTGGGCATCTATCCTGTGGCTCCGCTTATAAAACCCTTTCAAGCGTTCCTCCTAAGAGTAGTTACTTCATCCTCCCTCTTCACTTTGGGCTGCCGCACATCTGCTAATCACAAAAAAAGCTTTGTGGAAAAAGAAGTAGGCACCAACTCTGTTTCCTAAAGAAAAGTGTGGCAATTATGAGGCCAATTCCATCTGACTTCCATTTCAGATGCTATTACATAAAAGGTTTGAGGAGTGGGGGATGGATCGACACAGAGGCCTGATTTGAAGTGAGCCAAGGTGGTTGTAGCTCTGCCCTCAAATTGGTGGGGAGTAAGAGAGCTTTGGAAAATGGAAATGTAAACATCCCGGCTGCATACTTGCTTTTCTTTAGAGTTATTGGCAAGATTTCACAGAAGGCCGTTAATGATTCTGCACAGAAAATGCTCTGTTCCATACTTCAATCTGCATTTCTAGCTTAAAAATCCAAGCAAAAATTCAGGCGCTTGGATGATTCTTAATTTCCAAGCCTGCGTTAAGTGTCAACGGCTACAAAATAGTCATTTTTAGAACAGCCACAGAATATATAGGGTTTTATTCTCAGTTACAGTGGGTGATTTCTTAAGTCTGTGTATGGCAAGTCTGCACAATGGGGATGTTCGGAGCACAGGTTTAGGGACCGGACAGAACCTGGATTTAGCAAAAGATAGTGCCACTTGTTAGCTATAACACGACATGCTGCTTCAGCCTCTCTGAGTCTCAGTTTCCTTACTTGAAAAATGGGGAAATAACAGCTACTTCTTAGGTTTTTTTTTTTTTAGAGGATTAAGTATGTCAATTAGCATTAGTAGGATGACCAATTCTTCTTCATTTGCCTACGATGGCCCCATTTTAATACTGAAAATCCCACCTCTCAGGAACTTCTCCAGGCCCCTATCAAACCAGGATAGTTTTTGTTGTTAGGTGCCATCGAAATGGTTCCAACTCATAGCGACCCTATGTGTAAACAGAAAGAAACATTGCCCAGTCCTGCACCATCCTCACAATCATTGCTATGTTTGAACCCATTGTTGCAGCCACTGTGATTCACCGTAATTATACCCTAAGACAGTGATTCACCCTAATTATAGCCATTATCATCCTTTTTATGTGCAAAATGATGGTGTCGGTCAAACATACCAAATGCAAATTGAAAACCTTCTTATTCTACTGGAACTATGACAACTGCAACTACTACTTCTAAACAACAACAACAATAATAACTCTTTAAGATAGTTGTTGTTGTTGTTAGGTGCTGTCAAGTTGGTTCCAACTCATAGTGACCCTATGCACAACAGAATGAAATATTGCCTGGTCCTGCACCGTCCTTACAATCCTTATAATGCTTAGGCCCGTTGTTGCAGCCACCTTGTCAGTCCACCTTGTTGAGGGTCTTCCTCTTTTCTGCTGACCCTGTACTTTGGCAAGCATGATGTCCTTCTCCAGTGACTAATCCCGCCTGACAACATGTCCAAAGTATGTAAGACGAAGTCTCACCATCCTTGCTTCTAAGGAGCATTCTGGTTGTACTTCTTCCAAGACAGATTTGCTCATTCTTTTGGCAGTCCATGGTATATTCAGTATTCTTCACCAACATCACAATTCAAAGCTGTCAGTTCTTCAGCCTTCCTTATTCATTGTTCGGCTTTCACACACATATGATGCAACTGAAATTACCACGGCTTGGGTCAGGCGCACCTTAGTCTTCAAGGTGACATCTTTGCTCTTCAACACTTTAAAGAGGTCCTTTGGAGCAGATTTGCCCAATGCAATGCATTGTTTGATTTCTTGACTGCTCCTTCCATGGCTGTTGATTGTGGATCCAAGTAAAATGAAATCCTTGACAACTTCAATCTTTTCTCCGTGTATAATGATGTGGCTTATTGATCCAGCTGTCAAGATTTTTGTTTTCTTTATGTTGAGGTGTAATCCATACTGAAGGCTGTGGTCTTTGATCTTCATCAGTAAGTGCTTCAAGTCCTCTTCACTTTCAACAAGCAAGGTTGTGTCATCTGCATAATGCAGGTTGTTAATGAGTCTTCCTCCAATCCTGATGCCCAGTTCTTTGTCATATAGTCCAGCTTCTCAGATTATTTGCTCAGCATACAGATTGAATAGGTATGGTAAAAGGATACAACTCTGACACTCACCTTTCCTGACTTTAAACTACTCAGTATCCCCTTGTTCTGTCTGAGCAACTGCCTCTTGATCTATGTAAAGGCTCCTCATGAGCACAATTAGGTGTTCTGGAGTTCCCGTTCTTCGCAATGTTATCTATAATTTGTTACAATCCACACAGTCGAAGGCCTTTGCATAGTCAATAAAACTCAGGTAAACATCCTTCTGGTATTCTCTGCTTTCACCCAGGACCCATCTGACATCAGCAATGATATCCCTGGTTCCATGTCCTCTTCTGAATATAGCTTGAATTTCTGGTAGTTTCCTGTCAATATACTGCTGCAGCTGCTTTTGAATGATCTTCAGCAAAATTTTGTTTGCGTGTGATATTAATGATATTGTTCGATAATTTCCGCATTCGGTTGGATCACGTTTCTTGGGAATAGGCATAAATATGGATCTCTTCCAGCTGGTTGGGCAGGTAGCTGTCCTCCACATTTCTCGGCATAGATGAGTGAGCACTTCCAGCGCTGCATCCGTTTGTTGAAACATCTCAATTCCTGGAGCCTTGTTATTCGCCAACGCCTTCAGAGCAGCTTGGACTTCTTCCTTCAGTACCATCAGTTCCTGATCATATGCTACCTCTTGCAATTGTTGAACAGCGGCTATTCTTCTTTGTATAATGACTCTGTGTATTCCTTCCATCTTCTTTTAATGCTTCCTGCGTCATTTAGTAGTATTTTCCCCATAGAATCCTCCACTATTGCAACTAGAGGCTTGAATTTTTTCTTCAGTTCTTTCAGCTTGAGAAACACCGAGCATGTTCTTCCCTTTTGGTTTTTTATCTCCAGCTCTTTGCACATGTCATTATAATACTTTACTTTGTTGAGAAGCTAAAGCAAAAGGAAGAAATGATGAAGTAAAAGAACTGAACAGAAGATTTCAAAGGGCTGCTCAAGAAGATAAAGTAATTATAAGATAAGCATTTAGATAAAGGACAAACTGGAATTCTATATTCAAATGAAAGGTGCCTAAGGTTCAAAGCAATAAAAAAATCCCTTTTCAAATAATTACACTTTATTAACTTTAGTGGAGTCCTTGGGTGGTGCAAACAGTTAACGTATTTGGCAGTTAACCAAAAGGTTGAAGGCTCGAATCTACCTAGAGCTTCTCAGAAGAAAGGCCTAGCAATTTATTTCTGAAAAAAAAAAAAAAATCAGCCATCAAAAACCCAGTGGAGAATAGTTCTACCCTGACACACACAGAGTCTCTATGAGTCAGAGAGGACTGAACGGCAACTGATTTATTAACTTGGCAAGTTAAACAACTGGAACAAGGACTATTTTATTTGAAACATGATAATTCCTGTTTTATGAAAGAGAAGCTTTCAAGTCTGAGACATCAGTCAAAAGGTGCCCACTCTTTCTATAGGAGCTCAGATGTTCAGGAGGTCAGTAGTTGCTACAATCTAGTTACAATTTAGAAACTGTAAATTCCAAGCTCAAATGAGAGAGGGAGAGACAGGTGAGGAAGAGAACTACTGAACTACACACACAGGTTATACCTCTAAATCTCAAGCAGTCATGAGACTGCTAAAATGAGGACTCTACCAGCACAACTAGATGGTGCCCTGCTACCACCACCAACTGCTTTGACAGGGATCACAATAGAGGGTCCTGGGTAGAGGTGGAGAAAAACGTAGAACAAAATTCTAACTCAAAAAAAAAAAAAAAGACCAGACTTAATAGGCTGACAGAGATTGGAGAAACCCTGAGAGTATGGCCCCTGGATACCCTTTTAGCTCAGTAATGAAGTCACTCCTGAGGTTCACCCTTCAGCCAAAGATTACACAGGCCCATAAAACAAAACAAGAATAAATGGGCACACCAGCCCAGGGGCAAGGAGGAGAAGGCAGGAGGGGTCAGGAAAGCTGATAACAGGGAGCCTAAGGTTGAGAAAGTGAGAGTGTTGCTATGTCATGGGGTTGGCAACCAATGTTATAGAACAATATAAGGAGAAGCTAGTTTGCTCTGTAAACCTTCATCTAAAGTACAATGAAAATAGAAAACAAAAAATATATATATAAAATGAGGACTCTACTATCCAATCTGATTGGGTTGCACACAGAGACAAGTGTTAGCAATTGAAAGCTGTTACTGTTATTTATAGAAGATAAACAGTGAATAACAGGAACAGATTACTTATGAAAACAAATGGCTGGAGACAGGAACAGATTTGAGATGAATTGGTCCCCTCTACCCTGATGAGTATCCCACTTAGCATATTAGGAGAGGAGCCCACTTATATCTAAAAGGACCTGCTCACCCTTCCAAATTACCCATGTCCGTGTCTGTGTCAGTAGGTGGGCATGCAATGGAAGAGATGTCAGCTCAGCAATGTGTTCTCTGTCTCTCTCTGCAGCTTTTCTTGGCTGGATCTGGCCTCCTGTGCTTACTGGTCTAGCTCCTGACCAACTTTGGGAAAACCCTGGCCAGTGCCAGGGTTAGGCTGGCATTACCACAGCTTTCAAGGCAAAATTTTTACAGATAACCCTTGTATAGTATATGCCCAAACCTCTGTGGGCAACCTCTCAGCCCTTTGGACAGGTTTCCTCTCGGCCCCTTCAGGACAGACCTCCTCTCAGCCCCCTCTGGAAAAGCCTCCTCTTGACCCCTCCTGAACAGGCCTCCTCTCAGTCCCCTCTGGGCAGGCCTCCTCTTGGTCACCACTAGACAGGTCTCCTGTTGGCCTCTCTGGACAAGCCTCCTCTTGCTACCCTCTGGACAGGCCTCTTCTCAGCCTCAGGCTTACAGCTCTCAGCACAGCTGAGGTGTCTGTCACTGCCAAACACAGGCCAGCTCAGCCCCCACAGTTCCGCGTGCTCTGCTCAGGCGTCTGCCTGCAGAGGCCTGGGCTTCGACTGCTTCCCCTTTACAGGGCACTCAGCTCTATTGGCAATCTCCTGCCCAGAGGTGCCTGGTGCTGCCGTTTTCTCCATGGACTGACTTGCCTACCACTGCTGTCCTGAATTCTCTCTCTGCTGGTGGGCCCCTTCTGGGCCTCTCACCACTGGCTGTGCCACTGTTTCTCTTGGTCTTCAGTATTATCAACTCAGTGAGTATCACCAGTTTAGTGTTACAGTCCTTGGCCCATGTTACAGCTCTTTTATTAGGGTCAGGAGGTCCTCCATGCAGGGACCCTGGGTCCAAAGAACATGCTCCTCTCCTGCCTCTTGTTGATTTAGGAGGTCTCAAAAAAGCTCTGTGAGATTGGCCGCTTATATAGAAAAATTCCTTGTCAATTTCAAGGCGTGGTTTCTCTAAGCCAACCAATCCTACTGGGTGGATTACAAGCAAACCGAACAATCTTTGAAAGCTGCTTATGCAGATAGCAAATAGACCAATTCTTGCAAGCTGCTTATGGGGCAGATTGTGGCCTGACCAATCATTTTGGGAGAATTGCAAACCCAGAGCCAAAAAGGCCACAAAATAAACCCATTGCATCACAACTACAATTCCAAATATTTTCTCTAGAAGTTCCAAGAAGTAAGCTGCTTTGCCCTCCTATGAGAAAAAAGCTATGAGGAATGGCTACACCACTTTGTCTCTCAGGCCTATGACACTTTGGACAAGGTAGATACTTTCCCTCTGACATGGCTTTCAGCCAGCCAAACCTTTTTATTTAACACCGCCTCCCCACCCCCGTTTTTAATGACAGGAAAAGAAGTGTCTCTAATACAATTACTGGCTTTAAAAAAAAAAAAAGCCTTATGGTTCCCAGTTCAACGATGAGAAGCCTACTTGGCACCTTTCTCTTCTGTGGCTGTCTGCTAATTTAATTCTTCCTCCACCTCTAATATTCTTGTTTTGTAAATTTTATCACCATTGACTCTTGTTAATGGGCCACATCTTGTTTCTCACCCACTTTTACAGCTGTTTTATTCTTCCCTTGACTTTTTTTGATTTCTGTAGACTTTAGTCCCCCATGAATTGCAGATTTCAGCCTTCTTGATACCGCTTCTTTAATTGAAAGCCATTCATTGGTTGCTGTTTCCCAAGGGTAACCAGATTGGCTGTAATAACTCCTTGGCAGGCTTAACCCCAGATGGGCTTGTTTCTTTTTGGGGTTCAGAAGTCAATAATCCAGCTCATTACCTGTGGAAGTCGGGCAGCCTTGCTGTTCCATGGAGGCCTGGACTCAAGAATAAAGCTAAATGTATTCAGAATCTTCCCACTTTCTCCAAAATGGAAATAAAGATGTCCTTGGCTTTACTGTGACTTCACAAATTCTTAATGGGATTGTATGAACTTCTTCACAGTTCTTTACAGACAATGAAGAAAAGCAAGGCTTACTGAGATTATGATTTATCAGGCACCAATCTTCCTGTAAAACTAGCACCTTTTAATTATAAAACTAATACATGATCTTGGTGAAAAGAAATTCAAAGAGATGGGTACAGCAAAAAGTAACATTCGCCCTTATGCTCTGACCCCTAGTCCTCTCCCCAGTGTTAATCACAGGTAATAACTTCTTGTGGAGAACTGCAGGGCTTTTTTAAGCATAAACCAAACCAATCCATTTGCCATCAAGTCGATTCTGACTCACAGAGACCCTATAGGACTGGGCAGAACTGCCCATAGTATTTCCCAGGCTGTGAATCTTTTGTTTTTCTTGGTTTCTTTTTTTTTTTTTAATCTGTACTTTAGATGGTTTACAGAACAAACTCACTTCTCATTAAACAATTAGTACACATATTGTTTTATGACATTGGTTGCCAACCCCACAACATGTCAGCATTCTCCCTTCTTGACCTTGGGTTCCCCATTACCAGCTTTCCTGTCCCCTCTTGCCTTCTCATCCTTGCCCCTGGACTGGTGTGTCCCTTTAGTCTCGTTTTGTTTTACAGACCTGTCTAATTTTTGGCTGAAGGGTGAGCCTCAGGAGTGACCTCAGTACTGAGCTAAAAGAGTGTCTGGAGGCCATACTCTCGAGGTGTCTCCAGGCCATACTCTCGAGGTGTCTCCAGCCTCTGTCAGACCAGTAAGTCTGGTGTTTTTTTTTGTGAGTTAGAATTTTGTTCTACACTTTTCTCCAGCTCTGTCCAAGACCCTCTATTGTGATCCCTGTCAAAACATTCGGTGGTGGTAGCCGGGCACCACCTAGTTGTGTTGGACAAAGTCTGGTGGAAGATGTAGTACTTGTGTTCCATTAGTTCTTTGGACTAATCTCTCCCTTTGTCTTTGGTTTTCTTCTTTCTTCCTTGCTCCAGATGGGGTAGGACCGGTGGAGTATCTTAGATGGTCACTCGCAAACTTTTAAGACCCCAGACGCTACTCACTAAAGTAGAATGTAGAACATTTTTTTTATAAGCTATATTATGCCAACTGAACTAGACGTTCCCTGAGACCATGGGCCCCACACAAAGCTGTAAATCTTTATGGAAGCAGACTGCCACATCTTCCTCCCAACTGGTGGGTTGGAACTGCCAACCTTTCAGTAAGCACCCAAATGCTTAGCCACTGTGCCATCAGGGCTCCCTATTCAAGCACAAGACCATGTTATTCTCTCTCCCTGTGTTCTTTCTTTACTTTTATTTTACTGTGGTGAGATATATTTAAAATTTGCCATTGTAACCATTTTTTAGTGTGCAATTCAGTGACATTTCCATATTTTTACACAAATAACACATGACTTCTATGTTTGCCAACTGCATCCTCACTCTGTGAGGTATTTTCATAAGCACCACTATGTCAATTTTTTTTTTACATGTTGTTGTAAAAAAATTAGCATAGCATGCCTACAAAAATACCTCACTGGGGGAAGGTGCTGTTGGCAAACAAACGTAGAAGGCACACATTATTTGCATATAAATATGGTAATTACATTCACCATGTTGTGCTACCATCACTACTATTTATTTCCAAAAGTTTTACATCACCGCAAACAGAAACGCAATACCCCTTCAGCAATAATTCCCGTTCCCTCCTTTCCCCAGCCCCTAGTAACCACTAATAAATTTTGTCTCTACACATTTGCCTAGTCTAGATATTTTATATAAGTGGGATCATGCAGTATTTGTCCTTTTGTATCTGGCTTATTTCACTGAGAATGCCATTTTCAAGGTTCATCCATGTTGTAGCTCTCTCCCTATACTATTTCACTTCCTTCCTGGCCTTTAACCACGGTTTGAGTTATATATTTGTTTGGTTACTTGCTGATTTTCTGCTTTCTCCTCAGATTATAAGCTTTGAGAAGGTAGGGACTCCATAATATAATTTAGTGCCTGTCACATAATAACCAAACCAAACCTGGTGCTGTTAAGTCAGTTCCAACTCCTGGTGACCCTATGTGTTACAGAGTAGAACTGCTCCATAGAATTTTCTTTGCACTTTTTTTCTGCAGTGCCCCTGGATGGGCTTGAACTACCAACTTTTCAGTTAGTAGCTGAGCACAAACCATCTGTGCCACCCAGGGACCTACTGGTATAATATTTATTGGGTATAATAGATACCCAGTAAAAACTCTGATTAAAACATATGTGTAAAGGTAAATCTTCAGAAAGGAAGAAGGAAGAAAGAAGGGAGGGAGGAAGGAAGGAAGGAAAAATCCCTGGGAACAGACCTGTTTGTATTGCCCTGCTTAAATGTCCTAGAACTTCCCTGACAAGATTTCAGTTATGCTCATAATTGATCATTCCCTGCACCACCCCTGAGAGATTGGCAGAAGTGTTACTATGTTCACTTTTCTGATGAGGCAACTGAAGTCACTCAGGCTAAAGGAATTTTCCTAAGGCCTAAGTCAAATACAGGTGGTGAGTCAAACGGAAGATGGTGGCCCCAGGTCCCCCATTCAGCCTCCCACAACTCTGCCAAAGCTTACTCTAAATTCTCCATTGTTGTTTCAGTTAATAGGAAGAGCATGGAGTTAAAGGCAGAAGACCTGTGTCATGGATTGAATTGTGTTACCCCAAAATGTGTGTCAACTTTGTTAGGCCATGATTCCCAGTATTGTGTGGTTGTCCTCCATTTTGTGATTCTCCTATGTGTTATAATCTGCCTGTGGATAAAAAGGATTAGGGTGGGATATAACACCCTTGCTCAGGTCACATCCTTGACCCAATGTAAAGGGAGTTTCCCTGGGGTGTGGCCTGCACCACCTTTTATCTAAAAGGAAAAGAAGCAGGCAGAGAGTTGGGGACCTCATACTGCCGAGAAATCAGTGCCGGGTGCAGAGCATGTCCTTTAGATCCAGGGTTCCTGTGCACAGATGTTCCTAGTCTAGAGAAAGATTTATGACAAGGACCTTCCTCCAGAGCTGACATCTCCTGGAGCTGACACCCTGAATTTGGACTTCTAGCCTACTAGACTGAGAAAATAAATTTCTCTTTGTTAAAGCCATCCGCCATCCACTTTTGGTATTTCTGTTATAGCAGCACTAGATCACTAAGAGAATCTGGGTTTTAATTCCAATACAGCCAAACTACTACTCTCTGTGCCAAGCTGGCCAAATATCTAACCTTTTTGAGCCTCTGTTTTCCCATGTGGGAAATGATGCTGTTGACCACTTAGAGTTGTGAGGATTGAAATGATGTCATATCCAATGTGTCTGGCACCTAGTAGGCACTCCCAAAATGTTGGCGTCCTCATCTGCCCACTTCCCAAAATATTAAAGATCGGATCCCTGTTAGCTAAAATTCAAGATATCTTTCTTCTTTTCAGTTAAGTCCCATTAAAAGGAGAGAAACAATAGCAAACCTCTTACTGTCCCCAAATTCCATGGATTTATTTGTTTCTGCTTCATGTATTTTTCTGGCCTTAATACAAAGTCAGTCAGGGAAGATTTGATCATAGCAACTCTACCAAAGGTCAGGCTGCAACCTGAGGAAGGCAGGGATCAAATCACGCTTCAGGTAAAATTCTCAAAGACTCCCCAAGGCTAGAGCGAATCCTGCACAGACCACGGCCCCACGCGGGACACTCCCTAAGGCCTAGGGACTTTTATCTATAATGTACCCCATGCCATCAGGAGTTATTGCTTCTCAACTTGAACCTCAGATAGAGAGAAGATCAAACATCAGGAAAGCAGCAGAACTTGCTTTAGAAAAGTAATTGAGTTCCCACAGAACAGACCTTATATGATGGCGATGCTGGAGGGTGCATGGTAAGAATGAAGCCGTGAGAAACTTGCCTAATCTTAGAATTACTAGGCTGGTCTCAGTTAATCAACAGTTAATCAGGTAGTTATTGAGTACCTCCAGTTTCTAAGTCAACTCCAACTCATGAAAACTCCATGTATGTCAGAGTAGAACTGTGCTCCATTGGGTTTTCAGAGGCTGATTTTTTGGAAATTTTTTTTTCAAGGGGCCTCTGGGTGGGCTCAAAACTCCAACCTTTAGGTTAGCAGCTGAGCCCATGTTAACTGTTTGCACCACACAGGGACTCAACTGAGTAGCTACTAGGTGCATAACTCTGAAGTAGGCCCACGGGACAAGGGAAGAATATAAAGAATAAGGAGGTCTCTGTCCTGAAAGACACACACACACACACACACACACACACACACACCCCTCTACTGCTAAATCCCTTCCTTTTTCCCAGACTTGACCTAGTGAGTGCACCAAAGTGTCTTCCTAACAGGTCTGTCTTTGGTTTTCCCCAATGGTTTCTTTTGTTCTCTCCCTGTTTTTCTAGGAGAGGTCTATATTTATTTTCCAAACTCCTCCCTCATACATCTCATATTACTGTTGTCCAAGAGAAATTCTGGGCTGGGCCTATCCTCTCTCTTGATTGGGCCGCCCTCTCTGGCCACAATCATCTCTGTGAGGCCTCACCTGGGGTGAGGTGGGGACCACTCCTTAGCAGAGGATCAGTCCAAAACAAAAACCAAACCAAACCCAGTGCCATCGAGTCTATTCCAACTCATAGTGACCCTATAGGACAGGGTAGAACTGCCCCGTAGAGTTTCCAAGGAGTGCCTGGCGGATCTGAACTGCCAACCTTTTGGTTAGCAGCCGTAGCACTTAACCACTATGCCACCAGGGTTTCCATTGGTAATTCCTTTAGCACAGTCTAATCACTTTGCCAAAAATAATAAAGCAACTTGAAAATATGCAGCTTCTGAAGACACAAAGGCTCATTGGGAGTCCAGCCACATACTCAGAGCTTTGTCTGCCCGCCGCTGTATCCACATATACACTTCTGCCTGAGCTGAATACTTGAGGAGGTAGTTCTGGGGAAGAAAAACAAGAGGTCTAAGCCCAGGGAAATGGCGCATTCAGGTGAGAATAAACATCTGGTGGCAGCACGGAGTTCCCAAACAATTAGTTAGCAGGAGAGGACAAGCAACTACACAGCTTCCTCTTGGGTTGTTTACTGAGCTCAGGGAGAGAGGTGAATGAAGGAGAACTAGCCTGATGCTGAGGAGTTGATAAGGTCCCAAATTACAAGGGGAAATCAAGGTGCAATCAAGAAAGAGCAAGAGCAACCCACCAAGACAGTCAGTTCCAATTTGCAAAAGATCAGTTTTGCCATATTCTTTTTGCCAGTTAATACCTATTAACAGCAGGCATGAGGTAAGGGCCAAGGAAAACTGGAATAAGGAAAATACAGTTTGTTTGATGAGATACAAGGCGGGGAAGGGCTCAGAAAATGAAGCGCTGTTGCTCACTGTCATTAGCAACATTAGATGCCCCTCATGGCCCTTCAGAAAGTGATTTGAACTGCGGGATGGCATCTCTGTGAAATAGAGTAGTTGCTATACCCTACTAGTGATTTTAAGTAGTTCCACAACTATACATGTGCGTCGAAGCTCATCAAATTATACTCTCAAAACAGTGAATGCTGTTGAATGTAAATTATACCTGAATAAAGCTGGTTAAAAAAAAAAGCCAAATTCCTTCTAATCCCTGTGTGTTTCTATATGGCCTGTACTCCACTCCTTGCCCATGACCATCTCTCCTACTTCTCTTCTGCTGGCCTGCTCCTCTTCAGCCACACTGGCCTCCTTACGTTGCCTCAAACCTTTCTATTTGCTCCTTTTGGAAGGCTCTTCCCCAGGCACCCACAGGGCTCACATCCTCCCTGTCTTTAGGTCCCTGCTCAGAGGTCACTCCATAGACATGTCTTCCCTTACCCCTGCACGTGGCTGTCCCTGCTGTTGTTAGGTGTCATCAAGTCAATTTTGACTCAAAGCAACTCCACATGACAGAGTTGAACTGTCCCATAGGGTTTTTATAGGCTGTAATCTTTACAGGAGCAGATTGCCAGGTCTTTCTCCTGCGGAGTCGCTGGTGGATATGAATAGTCAACCTTTCGGTTAGCAGTTGCGCACTTAACCGTTACACCATTATATATATATGCACACATTATATCATTATATTTTTATTTACTTGTTTATTGGCTCTCTTCCATCTATAACAGAAGCTCCATGAGGGCAGGGACACTGTCCGTTTCGCTCATTGTTGTATCCCCAGCACTTATAATACCTGATAAATATAAATATTTGTGAAATGACAAAATAAAGTGGCTCTGAATTCAGAAGGGGAAAATAAAAGTGCTATTTTTCTGCCAACTCACCCCACTCAAAATCTTATCAGTAGATACTCAATGAATGATTTTGGAATACATACAAAGGAATTAATCATTTTATGAGAATATATAAAGCAGCAAGTAATTCACGGCATTAAAATGTCTTATGAGGCAGTAGATCTAAAATTTATCCCACCCTGGATTGAAGCCAGGTCCCAGACCCCACTGTTTCCCAGAAGGGCCTATTATTGGTGGTTACACGTGTGCAGGTTCACCAAGAGCTGTTGCTGGGAGTCGACTCTGACTTCTGCAGAGTAGAAAAGCTCCACAGGGTTTTCAAGGCTGTGACCTTTCAGGAGCAGATCACCAGTCCTCCGTAAGTTTCAACCACCGACCTTTAGGCTAGTAGTCCAGTGCTTAACCTTAGAGCTTCAGGAATACACAGGAAAGCTACCTGGAGTGTATGTAAGTTATTGTCTCCATGTCAGAGAGAGAAGCTTCAGCTGAGAAGCTTCAGGTTATCTAAGAGCAGCTGGGTGCCGGAGTAGAGAAAGGACATAAACAGCCCTCTTTCCTTTCCCTTAAGAGCTCAGCTGCTAACCAAAAGGTTGGCAGTTGGAATCCACCAGCCATGCCTTGGAAACCCTATACGGTAGTGCCGCTCTGTCCTACAGGGTCACTATGAGCCAGAATCAACTCGACCGCAACGAGTTTGGTTTGGGTTTGGTTTTCTTTGCCTATTTCTGGCCATTCAGCGAAGGGAGTGGTAGAAGCCAAAAATGCCTCTGGGTGAGTTCAAACCACCAACCTTTCAGCTAGTAGTCCAGTGCTTAACTGTTTGTGCCACCCAGGGACCCCCAGAAGGGCCTAGGGTTTGTTGATAGTTTTTCTTCTAACCACGCAGCCCAGACTCTTGCCCACCACAGAGAGACACACAACTTGGTAGAACGCTTATCCCTGAATCAGGGAAATGAGGTTTGTATCACCCAGCAGAGGGTGCAGGTCCTCGAGACCTGACCTCTCTGCCCCTGAGTTTCCCTGGAAGGAGCCCTTGTAAATGGACACCTCAGACAGAAAAATCTTTGCCATGGCCTTTGAAGGATTCTGGTTATCTGGTGGTTGGTGAGGTCCCAGGATCCAAAGACCACTGATGCACTCCAGCAACTGTTTGAGTGCTTTAAACTGAAGTTCTTTGCTCCCTGGCTTTGTCTGGGAAATAGTTACAACATAGCCATTGTGTATTGAATTGTGAAAACAAAAGCTGCACAGATTGCTTATCAACATGCGCCATCTGCCCTGTAGGGCTGTTTGTCAGGTGTGTGTGTGGTCGCCACTCCCCTGCCACACAGCTTCCACCACTGCGGAGCCCGTCTCTAGCACGCATATGGCCTTGTTCATGCCACACAACCAAGTGAACCTCAGTTTCCTTGTCTATCAGATGGGGTGATGCTCACTCCACAGTGTTCTTGGGAGGATTCTGTGAGCCAGTAGCCCTAGAAGCACTTTGTAAACTGCTGGACACAGTTTTGAAGTGATGCGTGATGGGGGCAGGAAGTGAGACAGGGGAGCAAGGGCGTGGACCCTGCCATTCTCCAGGCAAAACTATCTCCTCACTACCACTGCCCTTCCTGGCTCAAACGCTAGGGGCACAAGTGTGGGGAGGAAGCTGGGGGGCATATGCTGGCCTCACATCAGAACACTCGCCCAGTTTTTGAGCAGTTCTATGGTGCCCAGACTGCCTTGAGAGATGCAGTGAAGACTGGGCCTCTAGGACGCCAGTTTATGCACAGGCACAGGGGGCAGCGGTGGTTTAGCGGTAGAATTTTCACCCTCCATGCAGAAAACCCAAGCACAGCCACCACCTGTCTGTCGGTGGAGGCTTGTGTGTTGCTCTGATACTGAACAGGTTTCAGCAGAGCTTCCAGACTGAGACGGGATAGGAAGAAAGGCCTGATGACCTGCTTCCAGAAATCAACCAATGAAAACCCTATGGATAATAAC
This sequence comes from Elephas maximus indicus, assembly GCF_024166365.1. NCBI lineage: Eukaryota > Metazoa > Chordata > Mammalia > Proboscidea > Elephantidae > Elephas > Elephas maximus. The sequence goes on from NC_064833.1 coordinate 38,835,635, forward strand.
GGTCTGATCCGGTTGTGCATGGGGTCGCCGTGAGTCAGAGGCCAACTCGACAGCAGCAACAACAGTAACATGCACAGGAGAAGTTGACAGCAGCCTGCAGAGGGTGATGGGCAAGATCCGAGGAAGGCTACTGCTACCCTCTAACAGTCCCTCCCATTATCTTCTATAGAGCCTGAACCCAGACAAACAAACCCATTGCTGTAGAGTTGATTCTGATTCATAGTGGCCCCACATGCTACAGAGTAGAACTGCTCCATAGGGTTTTCTTGCCTGTAATCTTAACAGAAGCAGATCACTAGGCCTTTCTTCCATAGTGCGGTTAGGTGGACTTGAAATGCCAACCTTCAGGTTAGTAGTCGGGTTATGACACTGTGTGGCTGACCATCCCTGCTAATCCTTACTGCCCTTCTAACAGCACATCTCAGTTTACAAAGAGTATGCCCATCTGTTCTCTCATTTTGATATTATTTCCATTCTGTGGATAAGGAACCTGAGACTCTGAGCGACTGAGTGATTCCTGAAAGACCACTTAGTTAATAAGCATTAGAGCTGAACGTGCAACATGTTTTCTGGGCAAAGCTTAGAGAGGTAACTCACTGACGTAAGCAAGAATTCTATCATAAGATAACCAGATGCACCCTCAGAAAACAGGTGACATTGGTCCGAAAGTACAGGACCAGTCAGTTTTGACAGGTAAGAGGGGAGAAGAATGGGTCTGGAGCATAGGATGAGCTGTGGACTTTGAAGGGAGGTGGGATGAGGGGAAGATGAGAAAGTGGGGGAAGGAGCTGAGTGGGAACTTAGGTTACTAGGAGCATCTTTCTGGGCTGGACCCTCTCCTACTCATGGGGTTCTCACTCCATCCATGGGATTCTCATTGGGGAGGAACCAAGGGCAGCAGGAGGAGCACTTCCTAAGACTATCCAGTTGCCTTCGTGTTGACTCCAACTCATGGCAGCCCCATGTGTGTCAAAGTAGAAATGCGCTCCATAAGGTTTTCAGTGGCTGATTTTTCAGAAGTAGATTGCCATGCCTTTCTTTTGAGGTGATGCTGGGTAGACTAGAACCTCCAACCTTTTGGCTAGTAGCCAAGTGTGTTAACCTTTGCACTACCCAGAGACTCCTCCCATATATACCTCTGGGAGAAAAAAAAGGATCAGAAAGGATGCAGGCCAGATCCAGATGCCCTAGTCCTGCCTCCTCTCCAACGGCACCAGTCTGGGAATGCTGCTGCCACCATGTTCTGCTAAGAGGCCCCCTCCCCTGTCTGGTTGGAGTCTCTAAAGTAAAATACCAGGACTCGTGTCCTACCACGTCGGTGCTCTCTCTCCTTCCCCTGCCTACTCCCCATCCTACCATCCCCTGAGACAGGCTGACTGCCTGGCCTAAGATTGACTGCTGTAATCAGCACTCCCGTAACTGAGTCCTGTTCTCATTGTCAAGATGGTGAAAGCTGCAACAGAAAAGGAGATCCTCCAACAAAGCTGTATTTAAGCAACAAGCACGTCCTTTAATATAGAAATATCAAGAACACATTTCTGTTCATTCAATAACGACAACAACAAAACAACCTCCAGGCAAGAGCAGGGTCTTGGTATTTTGTTTGCAACAAATTTGACATGGATGGGATGGCGAATTTCAGTTGCCAAAGTGGCCCAGGGCACAGCCTCAGCCTGGCTTTGCCCTGACCAAGCTCTACCCCCTTTCTCCAGTACCAAGTTGGTTTTGTGGCTGTGATCCTACCTCAGTGGTCCGAAGGCCATTATTCTGTTTCTGGGTCAGGGGGCCTGAGCTGAGACTCTGGGGGTTGGGGCACTGGGTCCCACAGCTCATCGTCTTCTCTGGGTTGGATATTCCACTTGGGACCGAAGATCGGGGAACACCATTGGAGGACGGTCCATCTTCCAGCACACCTGGGAAGGTAAGAAGAGAATGGCACCACAGGCTTGCACATGACAGTTGCTGCAAACAATTCCCCATAATCTTCATTCCATGTTGAAGGTTAAGTTGTCAGCAAGAGCCAAAATGTAGTTCAGGCCTGTCTTTAGTTCAACCATTTAACTCTGGTCAAGCCTCATAAGTTTTAGCTCTTATACAAATACATTGAAGATAGATATTTTTTTGTACCATTAAATAGTCTACCATATTATTTTTCTTAGTTTGATGTTTATTTTTTCCAAAAATTTATTATAAAATTTTTCACACATTCAGTAAGTTTCAAAGAATGTTACTTATTTTTTAATAAATTTTTTTTAGTCCACATTATTTTTTTAAACATAGTCACCCATTGTATTTAACTAAGTCCCTATAATTGCATCTTTTTTCTACTTTTCCATTATAATAAATGTCACTGTGATGAAACTCCTTGTAGTTAAGACTTTATTCTTAATTACTTCATTGGGATAAATTCCTAGAAGTGGGATGAGTGGCTTAATGTTATGCAGAGATTCTCGTGTAATTCCAGCTCAATGTGTTGACTTGTGCAGGTGCCTTTCCTGTAATGAACACCAAGAAATGAAAGAAAGGAGCTTAAATTAAAAAAAAATAGCCTCGCTGATAAACAATAGGAATAATATCTTGAGGATGGAGAGTATCTGATTTTAGAATGGCCCAGGAAGCATGAGGACAGCTTCCACGGAGGATTCTAGAGGCAGAGAGAAGCCCTGCCACAGCCTACAGGGAGGCCAGGAGTATCCAGGTAGGTCAGCCATTCTATTCCTCCCCCAGCTGAGGCCAGGCAGCAATGATGGAGGAGTCTGTGAGGGGCTCAGCTCTGAGATGTGCAGTGCTCTCTGGGGCTGGTCATACCCAGTAGAAAGAGAAGATTCATGCCAAGAAGACTGACTTTCTAAAAACAGTTGCAGGAGTTTGGGCCGTTCCCATCCCTGTCCTCCAAGTGAGCTTCTCATACAAATGTAGATTCTAATGGGAAATTTCAGTTACAAAAATGAGTTTAAAAAAAAAAAAAGGAAGAATAAACATTTGAGGAAGGTCAGCACTTAAAGATAACTAATTCTATAAATGAAGACAGTTCACCAAAGGAAATGGAGTTAATATGGTATGCAGGAACCATGCAGGAGAGAATTTTAAATAAGTATAATCAGTCCACTCAGAAAAATGAGAGAAGATAACATAACCCCCAAATAAGAACAAGAGTAACCAAAAAGAGATCAACTAGAGACATTTGAAAAAGTAATCTTAACTGTTGAAAGGAGAGGAAAAAAAAAAAAAAAAACCTCAATGAAGAAGCTGATATAAAGTCCAATTTAGTGAGCTGGAAGATGGAGTCAAGAAATTCCTTTAGATGGTAGTAACAAAGGGATAAAATGAATTCATGAAAAACTGGTTAGGAAACACCTCATGGGATTTGGTTTCTCGGTTTGGAGTTTTAGGGTTGTGGTTTCAAGGCACATTCCAGTTAATTGGCTAAATATAGTGTTTGGTGCTTCTGTCTCCTAGTTCAATTCACAGTGCCTGGGGTCTTAAAAGCTTGCAAACGGCCATACAAGGTACAGTTGGTCTCTATTGGCATAGAACAACAGAGGAAGGAGAATCAGGAAGAGAAGGAGGTTATGGAATGTGTGGCTAATTGACTCCATGAACAACAGCCTCCTTTGTCATGAGACCAGGAGAACAGGATGGTGCCTATCATTACTATATGTTTTGATCAAAGAGTCTATAGAGGAATCGTGTTCAAAAGGGTGAAATGCAGAACAAAAGTTCAGATTTCATGGAATCCAGACTTTCTGAAGCCATGGAGGCTGGAAGAACCACTGAAACTGACTGCCCTGAGATAATCTTTCAACCTTAAACAAAAATATGCCCTGAAGTCTTTTTAAAACCAAGCAATAGTTTAGTCTAACTAGTAGAGAATGCCTGACTTGAGCATTACGTTGTTTTAAGACAATCTCTATGGGATTAAATTGACAACAGCAACTCAAAAGTTTAGACAGGAAACTTAGGGGGCAGTCAGTTTATGTTAATGGGGGAGAAACAATTTGTAAAAGGAGGGTGAGAATGTTTCCACGACTTGAATGTAATCAATGTCATTGAGTTGTACATGTAGAAATTGTTGAATTGGTGTATGCTCGGCTGTGTATACTCTGAACAATAAATATAAAATAAATAATTAAAAAAAACAAAAACAGGTTAGGAGACATGGGGGCTCCAGGCCCAGAAGTTACAACCTCAATCTAATAGGAATTTCGGAAGGAGAGAGTAGAGAAAATTGAGAGGAAGCAAGAGTCACATAAATAGATAAGAATTTCTTAGAAGGGAAGAAGACATGAGACTCAGATTGAAATAGCCCATCAAATAGCCACCAGATTAAAAAAAAAAAAAAAGAAACTCGACCTAGCCAGATCTTGGTGAAATTTAAGAATGCCCATAATAACAAGAAAACCTTCAAAAGAGAAAAAAAAAAAAAAAAATCAAGAATGAGTTTGACATCTGGCTTTTCATGAGCAACCACTGAAAATAAGACGGCTATGGAAAAACATCTTCAAAATTTCAAATGATACACACATTTGTAAGTCTTTTGCCACAAATTGCCAAATTTCCCTCTGTAAGTATTCCTCCAGCTACCCAATTACCCTGCTGCCAAGAGTATATGAAACTGCTCATATCTCCCAAACTCTCACAAATACTGATATGCTTTCTTTCTTTCTATTTTTGTCACTTTAAGAGGCAAAATAAAGTATGCCATTGCTTGGATTTACACTTTCTTTGTTTACTAGAGATGTTATATCATTATTTATACATCTATTGACTATGTATTTGTATGCTTAACTGTCATCTATCTATCTGTCCTTTGGGGTGTTTGCCTGTGTTTGCTTTTAATCAAACTTAAGGAAAACAAATAAAATCCTTCCCAGAGTGCTGAGAAATTATTTGCCATCAGGTAGGCATCAGAAGCATAAGCCCAAGGCAGGGAGGGACTCAGCTTGTCCAAGTCTAGGGTGGATATGCCTTCAGCCTTTGGGGCTGCTGGGTGAACCTCAAGGCGGCTCCCGGCCAGTGCTACCTTGGCTGTTTATTGCAGTATGCTGTCCAAATGTTATCATTTTCAGTGCATATGCTGTGTGTCTGGGTTGAGGATGGGTGAGAGGCCATTACTAAGCTGTTTATCAATCGCACCATGCTGCTACCAGCCTGGGATGAGGATGGCCACCAACTTCTCCTGCCCTTAGATGTGACGAGATGTGTACCTGACCTCAGCCCTCCCCACACTTGTGCTCAGGCCCCCGTGAGGGATGGAGAGGAGGATGGAACATCTCCCTCCCTTGCCTGAACCAGTGCAACCCAGTTGCTGTCTCTGGTAGAGGGCGGCAGCAGTGGTGGGGTGATAGTAGGAAGGCGAGGAACAGGCAGTGGAGAGCACATTCCAGGGAAGAAGGAAGTGAGACTGTGCATGAGCCAAAGCTCCATGCCCCCAGCACATGCTCCACTATCCCATGGGCCTTTACTTACAAAACCCAATTCCAAGATAAAATTATTAAGAATTTCAAGATAGGGTCTATAGAACATTAAACCCTAAGCATACGGCCTCTTCTGAGGTGGGGCTCTGGGCAGCAGCCCTGGTTGCGTGTCCAGGAAGCCAGCCCTGCCCACTTTTAAAACAGATCAGGGCAGATGCGGTGAAATAAGTTCCTTTACATGGCCTTTTGCCTTGGTTCTTTGGAGAAACAGTTTTAGAGGTTTTTCGCCTACCCTGAGGAGTTACCTTTGCCCTAGTTTTGTACCTACAGAGTTTGTTACTTTTGTCTAGGTTGATTGACATTTCCTGGGTAAGCTGTAAACAACTTGGTTTGATACTTTTTATCTGGTTCTGGGCTGCAGCTCATCCTGTGATTGGTATGCACCTTGCAGGGATTGGTCAATATACTATGCAAATAAAGTGACTATGGACTATGCAAATGAGGTGACTATAGCCTACTATGCAAAAGAAGTATCTGTGGCCTACCGAGAGGGGATTGGTCAGTTCATGGCCCTGGCGAGAGGGCCATGCCTTGAAACAGACGAGGGGTTTGTGTACATATGCAGCCAACCCCACAGAGTTTTTTCACACAGAAAGAAGCAGGAAGAAGGAGAAAGGAGAACAGGCTAGACAGAAGAAGCAGAGAGAGAGACAAGGCAAGGAACCTCTTAAAACAGCTATAACACGGATCAAGGGCTGTAACACTGAAGACAGCAAGAGGCCCAGAAGACGCCCTGTGGCAGAGTCCATGGTGACAGACGACAGGGCTGAGAGGAGCTTGTCCTCAGGGGCCCAGAGGAGGCTTGCACAGCCAAAAGGAACTGAGAGAGCTGTCCTGCACTGAAGAAGGGAGACTTTGCCTACCTGCTTCCTGATCTTGACCCTGAGTTGTAGCCTGTTATTTCTTTAATAAACCACTTAACTATGGTGTCAGAATTGGTAAAAAGGTTAGAGGGCAGAGGTATGTCTGACCTTCACCTCATAGGAGTCAGCTTTGGGCTGACCCTGGTCATTATCCCCCCTGAAGTTATACAGGATCTGATACTACTACTGCTACTACCATTCTATAGCAGAACTGCTGTGATTGAGGTACAAATGGCCAGTCCTTCCCTCTCTGCATCCCCTCCACTCCCTGGGCATCTTTGCTGGATCTCAGGCTCCTAGAAGCAGTTTGAAAAGCACTCATCTGGTCCAGAGTTTTTAGTTTTCATTGGTGGCTAAACAAAAATTAGAGCTCTGATTTCTTAATCCCCAATCTGGGGACTTCTTCATCTATAAATAGGAATAAAAATTCCTACTTCGTGTAGCTATCGGAAGGATTAAATGAGAACATATAAACTTTCTAAAGAGCCCTGGTGGTGCAACAGTTAAGTGCTCAGCTGCTAATCAAAATGTTGGCAGTTCCAACCCACCCAGCAGCTCCTCAGGAGAAAAACCTGGTGATTCACTTCCATAAAGATTACAGCCAGGAAAAACCCTATGGGGCAGTTCTGCTCTGTCACACAGGGGCGCTCTGAGTTACAACTGACTCAACAGCGTCTACCAACAACAAAAAGGTTCTGTCAGTGTCTGGCACATACGCTGTGGTTACTATGATTATGGCCCAACACCAGCTGCCTTGTCTCCTCTTCGTGGCCCTCTTCATTAGCTATATTAGTTACAAATATTCTTGATTTTTTTTTATAAGACACAATCAGTGCCATTAAGTGCTAAATGACTGACCCACTGGGCCTGATAAATATAAGCAGAAAAGCTCTGATGACAAGAAGAAAAAGAGGGTTTGGGGACTTTCATGGCCAAATAGTGAGCCAGTGCCATCTGACCAGTGTTGTTAAGTCCCAGAGGTCACCAGAGGGGGTCAGGCTTATGGTGTCATTTATTGCTACTTCTGCTGCCACAAGCCAGTTGTGTGAGCTATGTGGATTTTAGTTTTTATCTGTTATTTACAAACATAATAGGCTTAATGTTAGAGAACTTGTAAAACAAAGAAAATCATAAAGAAAAAAATAATTTTTACTTCATCACCCAGAGATATCCTCTGTTAACAAGGAGGTGATGCTGCTGGTGCCCCACCCAGATCCACTTACCAGACCCCTGCCTCAGGTGCAGTGGATGTTGGCTGCTAATGGCTCACACCTTCTGAGACTTGCCCTTGGCTAAAGGAATCCCCCTAGTCCCCTAGGCTGGTTATATCAGGGACAGCCCTGACTGACTAAAAGCATGTGGGGGTGGGTACAATGGCCCAGTCCTCTTGTCTCTGGGCAGGACAATTTCTGTCCCTCTGCTCCAAAGTTACCCATGAGATCAGTCTAAGGCTGAGTAATCCTGAAACCACATCTCACCCAACTTCTTCCCCTGCCCCACCCTGCTTCTCACTCCCTCACATAGTTCTTCTGAAAGCACTCCCTTCATAAGTCACTTGCACAAAAATCCCCATCCAGGTTCTGCTTCCAGAGAACTGGACCTGAGACGGTATAGATATTCAGCATGCTGGATATATTCCATTTGGTTCTCCAAACTCACTCTCCCCCCTTTCCGCCCTGCTTTGCATCCTGAGAGACTGACCTGAATGAACCATGTCAACAGGCTCCCTTGCTTGCTGGCTTCTTGTCAGCTTCGGCCGAGAGGGGGCACTAGTTGTGAAGGGAGAGGCAATACCACTCTTCTGCCACCCTCTCCCGTCTCCACCTAACCACCACCAGCCGCCACCAAGTCGACTCTGACTCACGGCAATCCCGTGTGTGTCAGAGTAGAACTGTGCTCCATAGGGTTTTGAATGACTGATTTTTGGAAGCAGATTGCCACACTTTTCTTCCAAGGGACCTCTGGGTAGATGCGAACCTTCAACCTTTTGGTTAGTAGCTGAGTGTGTTAAACTGTTTGCACCACCCAGGGCATTGGCTAGTTACCCATATTTTACAGGAGAAGAAATTGAGGTTTTACCCAGGTTCTATATACTTCCAAAGCTTATGGTCTTAGCAAGTGTTTACATTTTCTTCCAGGAAAAACTTTTCCCAAGTAAGCAGTTCTCAAAATTTAGTGTGCATGAGGCCTGCTGGGGTGTCTGTTAAAATGCAGATCACTACATCCAACCCTGTGGTGCACTGAATTCCTTTATGTGGCCTTTTGCCTTTGTTCTTTGGAATAAACAGCTTGGATGATTTTTTTCCTAAACCCTGAAGAGTTGTTACCTTTGCCCTAGTTCTCTGGAGAAATTACTTGGGGGACCTCCCAGAATGTTTTCTGCCCCAGAAGGTTGTTAGTTTTGCCCAGGGAACAAGCTGGTCTCTGAAAGCAGAGAGTGTTACTTTTGTACAATACCTGAGTTGACTGACATCTCATGGTGTCATGGATTGAATTATGTCCCCCCAAAAATGTGTGTATCAATTTGGCTGGGCCATATTTCCAGCATTATGTGGTTGTCCTCCATTTTGTGACTGCAATTTTATGGTAAAAGGATTAGGGTGGGATTTTAACAGCACACTTAGCCAGGTCACATCCCTGATCCAATGTAAAGGAAGTTTCCCTGGGGTGTGGTCTGTACCACCTTTTATCTCTCAAGAGATAAAAATGAAGGGAAGCAAGCAGAGAGTTGGAGACCTCATACCACCAAGAAAGCAGCAACAGGAGCAGAACGCTTCCTTTGGACATGGCGTCCCTGTGCCTGAGGAGCTCTTCGACCAGGGGAAGATTGAGAGAGCTGACAGAGAGAGAAAGCCGTCCCCTGGAGCCGATGCCCTGAATTTGGACTTGTAACCTACTAGACTGGGAGAAAATAAATTTCTCCTTGTTAAAGCTATCCACTGTGGTATTTCTGTTATGGCAGCACTAGATGACTAAGACACATGGCTAACTGAGGACTGGTTGAACTCTGGTGAGGGAGGTCCTGCCTTGTAAATGATGAAGACTGGGATATATAAACAGTTGAAATGAAGAGGTTTTCAGAGGCCTCCTGGTTGACACAAGCAGGAAGGGGGGTGTACCCTTTGGGACAAGGAGGCCCCTCCCAGGCCTGGTGAAAAAAAGCTGCAGCAGAGAAAGCTGCTGGCTAAGAGCTGGGCTATTAGCTGAAAAAGCTGCAGCTGAGAGATCTTGGCTGCGAGCTGGGCTGGCAGAGAAACAGAGCCACGTGGAAGTCAAGCAGTTCTAAAGTGACTACACTGACTATGAGCTGGGGCATTTAGCAGCAGAAAGGCAGATGGTAGGAAGGCCTCATAGCAGAGAGGCCTAAAGGCAGAGAGCAACTGAGAGAGCTGAGTAGACTGCTACGCTGGCCATGAGTTGGGCCAGCTAGCAGCAGATAGGCCTGACAGCAGCGAGCAAGGGCAGATTATTGAATAAGCAAGGTAACCACGGGCTTACTTGTGCTTCCTTAGTAATCTATAGTGAACAATTTCACATTTTTTTCACCACATCAAAGATTACGCTTCTAGGTACGACTGGGATCTGTCTCTCTCCCAACCCCACAGCACCCTCCTACAGAATCAAAGCATCTTTTCAAATTTATAATCCCTTACAGGGGCGGGTGGGAGAACGAGTGGCAGTCTGCTTCTGTAAAGATTTATAGCCTTGGGCACCCTATGGGGCAGTTCTACTCTGTCCTATGGGGTTGCTATGAGTTGGAATCAGCTCAATGGCAGTGGGTTTGGTTTGGACAGAGGAGTATGACTGAGTAAGCATGGTAAGCATGGGCTTACTTGTGCTTACTTAACTAATCTGGAGTGAACAATTTCACATAGGTTTCACTTTGATGGTGAAACCCATGTGAAACTGTTCACTCCAGATTAGTAAGTAAGCACAAGTAAACCTGTGCTTACCTTGCTTATTGGATAATCTGCCTCTGGCAGAGAGGTCTGACAGTGGAGAAGCCAACCGCAGAGAACAGCTGGGAGAGCTGGCCTGGTTAGAAGCTGTCCTACACTAAAGAAGGGACGGATGTATTCTTCACTTCAGGAGAGCCTTCCAGATCTTGCCTGTGTGCTTCCTAATCCTGGTCCCAAGTAGTTCCTGTTACTTCCAAGTTGATCCTGATCCCATGTTGTAGCCTGTTACTTCTCTAATAAACCACATAACTGTGAGTATGGTCTGTGAGTTCTGTGTGGCCACTGCAATGAATTATCGAACCCAGCAGAGAAGTAGAGAGTGCTGTGGGCAAGGGTGGGGGGTGGAGGGGGTGGCTGGTGTCAGAAATGGTGAAGAAATTGGAGAGTGGAGGTATGTCTGACTTCTACCTAATAGGAACCAGCTTTGTGCTGATCCTGATTCTTATCCCTCATGAATTTAAACAAGTCTTTATGCTGTGCTCCAAACCCCCAGAATTTCTGATTCAGTAGCAGCCCAGGAATATATATTTTAACAAGTCCCCTCTGCCGCCCTACACCCTAGGTGGTTCTGAGACAGGGGATTCTAAAGATTGGACTTGGAGGCTCTGACATGGAGATCTACACTCCTGCTAGTTTTGAAGGCTTCCTGCAAAATGCCCATCTATATTTTTTCCACAGTGAATTCTACAGCAGTAAATAGAGAGACATCTGTGTGCCCCTGGGGTATATCTTTTTTGACACCCTTCACAAAATTTCCATTCTATCCAGGGGACAAGCCAAATCACTGAATTTGCCAAAAGATGGGAAACAGCTGTGTTCAATGCTTGTTAATGAATTGCAACCAATGACTTCTTGCTGAAACTTGCTATTTTGGAAATGGGACTTAGAGGGTGGGTAAGACCAAAAAAAAAATAAAAAAATAGCAGCTACAAGGCATGTGGAGAGCAGGCCAGGGGACAATCCCTTCTTAACCCAAGCACCTGGGCTTCCTTGGTGAAGGTGATCACTGAGCCTGTCTAAAGTCACCAGAAACCACATAAAAACCATTCCCTTTGATGACAGAAAAGCAGAGTGTAAGACATTAGCAGTCTAATTAGGAAGAAAACCCTAAAGTCTCATCAAACACTGTCTGGACACAGGCCCTAAACACATGGCTGGTGATAATTTTGTCTGAAGTGAGATATAAATTAAATAAATTGCAACTATCCAGCCACTTTCTGAGAATTTGTCTCCTCCTCTTTCAAAATGATTTAGAATGGGAAGATGTCAGTCATTTCTTCAATCTGATGAGTACCTGTTGAGCACCTTCTAGGTGCAAGAAACTGATATGTGACTTTTGGCATGACTAATATAAAAAATAGTAAGCTACCCTCACATTTACAGTCAATTGATTTATTTTCAACAAGGGTGCCAAGATAATTCAATGGGGGAAAATAGTTTTTCAACAAATGGTGCTGGGACAACTGGATATCTACATGCAAACGAGTGAAGTTGGGCCCATACCTTACATATATAACACATACAAAAACTTACTCAAAATGGATCAAAGACCTAAATGTAAGAGCTAAAACTATAAAACTCTTAGAAAAACCACGCATGCAAATTCTCGGGCAACAGTTTGTTAGAAATGACCCCAAAAGCACAAGCAACAACAGCAAAATTGAAAACTTTTGTATTTCAAAGGATATATCAAAAAAGTGAAAAGACAACCCTAAAAACAGGGAACAGCTGCCTCCTCAAAGTAGAGTCAACCTTAATGATGTGGGTGGACTCAAACTTTCTGGACCTTCATTTGCTGAGGTGGCATGACTCAAAATGAGAAAAAATAGCTGCAAACATCCATTAATGACAAGAACTTGGATTGTACGAAGTATGAACATAGGAAAATCGAAAGTTGTCAAAAATGAAATGTAACGCATAATCATCAACATCCTAGGCATTAATGAGCTGAAATGGACTGGTATTGGCCATTTTGAATCAGACAATCATATGGTATACTATGCTGGGAGTGACAAATTGAAGAGGAATGGTGTCGCATTCATCATCAAAAAGAACATTTCAAGATCTATCCTGAAGTACAACGCTGTCAGTGATAGGATAATATCCATACACCTACAAAGAAGACCAGTTAATACAACTATTATTCAAATTTATGCACCAACCACTAATGCCAAAGTTGAGAATATTGAAGGTTTTTACCAATGCACTGGGTTTTGTAGTCTGATACTGATCAAATATGTAATCAGGATGCATTGATAATACTGGTGACAAGTTGTGGAATGACATCAAGGACATCAAACATGAAAAAGAAAAAGGTTCATTAAAAAGACAGGAAAGAAAGAAAAGACCAAAATGCATGTCAGAAGAGACTGTGAAACTTGCTCTTGAACTACAGTAGCTAAAGTGAAAGGAAGAAATGATGAAGTAAAAGAGCTGAAAAGATTTCAAAGGGTGGCTCAAGATGAAAAGTAAAGTATTAATGAAATGTGCAAAGACCTAGAGTTAGAAAACCAAAAGGGAAGAACACACTCGGCATTTCTCAAGCTGAAAGAAGTGAAAAGAAAATTCAAACCTTGAGTTGCAATACTGAAGAATTCTATGGGGAAAATATTAAATGACGCAGGAAGCATCAAAAGAAGATGGAAGGAATACACAGAGTCACTGTACCAAAAACAACTGGTTGATGTTCAACCATTTCAGGAGGTAGCATATGATCAAGAACCAATAGTACTGAAGGAAGAAGTCCAGGCGTCACTGAAGTCACTGGAGAAAAACAAGGCTCCAGGAATTGACAGAATACCAATTAAGATGTTTCAACAAATAGATGCAGCACCGGAAGTGCTCACTCTTCTATGCCAAGAAATTTGGAAGACAGCTACCTGGCCAACTTACTGGAAGAAATCCATATGTGTGTCCATTCCAAAAAAAAAGGTGAGCCAACAGAATGTGGAAATTATCAAACAATGTCATTAATATCACACACAAGTAAAATTTTGCTGAAGATCACTCAAAAGCGGTTACAGAAGTATATTGACAGGAAACTGCCAGAAATTCAAGCTGGATTCAGAAGAGGACGTGGAACAAGTGATAATCATTGCTGATGTCAGACGGATCTTGGCTGAAAGCAGAGAATACCAGAAAGATGTTTATCTGTGTTTCATTGACTATGCAAAGGCAGGACTGTGTGGATCATAACAAATTATGGATAACATTGTGAAGAATAGGAATTCCAGAACACTTAATTGTGCTCATGAGGAGCCTGTACATAGACCAAGAGGCAGTCATTCGAATAGAACAAGGGGATACTGCATGGTTTAAAATCAGGAAAGTTGTATGTCAGGGTTGTATCCTTTCACCATACTTATTCAATCTGTATGCTGAGCAAATAATCTGAGAAGCTGGACTATACGATGAAGAATGCGGCATCAGGATTGAAGGAAGACTCATTAACAGCTTGTGATATGCAGATGACACAATTTTGCTGGCTGAAAGTGAAGAGGACTTGAAGCACTTCTTGATGAAGATCAAAGACTACAACCCTCAGTACAGATTACACCTTAACATAAAGAAAACAAAAATCCTCACAACTGGACCAACAACAAGATAAACAGAGAAAAGATTGAGGTTGTCAAGGATTTCATTTTACTTGGATCCACAGTCAATGCCCATAGAAGCAGCAGTCAAGAAATCAAACAATGCATTGCATTGGGCAAATCTGCTGCAAAAGATCTCTTTGAAGTTTTAAAAGGCAAAGATATCACTTTACGGACCAAGGTGTGCCTGACCCAAGCCATGGTGTTTTCAGTTGCCTTGTATGCATGAGACAGCTGGACAATGAATACGGAAGATCAAAGAAGAACCGATCCCTTTGAATTATGGTGTTGGAGAAGAATTTTGAATATACCATGGATTGCCAGGAGAATGAACAAATCTGTCTTGGAAGAAGTACAGCCAGAGTGCTCCTTAGGAGCAAGGATGGTGAGACTTCTTCTCACATACTTTGGACATGTTATCAGAAAGGACCAATCCCTGGAGAAGGTCGTCATGCTTGGTAAAATAGAGGGTCAGCAATAAAGAGGAAGGCCTGCAAGGAAATGGACTGACACAGTGGCTGCAAGAATGGGCTCAAGGGTAACAGCAATTGTGAGGATGGCTCTGGACTGGGCAGGGTTTTGTTCTGTTGTAGACAGGATTGCTATGAGTTGGAAGTGACTCGACAGCACCCGAAAACAACAACGTGTCCATACACAAATATGTACATGAATACTCCAAGCAGCATTATTCCTAATAGCAAAAAATAACAACACAGATGTCCATCAACTGATATTCGTACAATCAAATATTATCTCACGTTAAAAAGAAATCAAGTACTGATACATGTTACAACATGGATCAACCTTGAAAACATGCTAAGTAAAAGAAGCCCGTCACAAAGGCCACATATTGTAGGATTCCATTTATAGGAAATGTCCAGAAGTAGGTAGATATATAGGGAAAGCAAGTAGATTTGCAGTTGCCTTAGAGGTGCGGGACTGGGGGCTAGAGGGAAGGAAATGAGGAGCGACTGAATGCGCTTCTTTTGAGGGTAATGAAAATGTATTAAAATTGTGATAATGGCTCACAACGCTGTGAATCTACTGAAAACCATTCAATTGCACACTTTACATGTGTGAATCTCATGGTATGTAAATTATATCCCAATAAAGCTGTTATTAAAAAATGGTAAGCAACACGCTGGAATGTTACATTGACTAAAGGAAAAAAGAAGCACATTTAGACTTGAATAGCAAACGTCAGGGACAGAAACTGACTAATGGACTTATACAGTCCTTCAGAACAACTTTATTACCAGCTGAAAAGTCCCCAAAGGCCATGTGTCCTGACCAGGTGGGCGTTGGAGGGCAGTTGTTCCCTGAGATGAATTGCTGGCCTGACACATTGAATTGGTGATGAAAATGGCTTCCCGGTGGAAGCCAACCTCACGTGAGGAAGACGCCTGCTGAGAGCAACAGCTGTAGCTAAGAGGACAGCAAGCAGAAGCTGTCTGTCCTTGGTGAAATCAGTCTGATATTTTTTCTCTCCTTCAAAGGTAGATCCAGGAGACAACAAACAAGCCAGTGACCTGGGAGGCAGCAAAGAGGAAAAGTCAAAAACTCACTTTCTTCTCCCTACTGACATCTGGTGGTATAGTGGTTAAACGTTACAGCTGCTAACCAAAAGATCAGCAGTTTGAATCCACCAGGCGCTCATTGGAAACTCTATGGGGCAGTTCTACTTTGTCTTGTAGGGTTGCTGTGAGTTGGAATTGACTTGACGGCAACAGGTTTTTGTTTTTTTTTTTACTGACATCCTTGGAATCTGACAGTCTTCTCTGAGGGCTTACTTACCCTCCCCTCTCTCCCTTTGGTCCCCTCAGTGGTACCTCCCTTTCATGAAGCTTCCAGTTCTGCTCTGAGATCACCACGGAACAGATTCTTCAGGGGGGTACTTCTTGCCTTATCTCTGTGTTAATTACTGTGGGCTGTCCCCACTCTGTAATAAAAATCCAGCTATCTCTCTCATTAAAAACACTTCATATCTTACTGTTTCCTAAGGTGTGTAACAGTGCTGTGACCGTAACAACACCTTGTACTTTTCTAGAGCCTTCCTCCCAAATTGTTCAAAACATTCCTCTGATGCTCTTCCCTCTTCTCTTTGTCTTTGACAATACCCAGTCTCTCCTTGAACAAGTCTCTTGAACTGTTAAAATGTTTACCTGGTGTTTCATGTTTTAAAATAATGTTATCACACAAGAAATAAATGTTCAGTGTAGGGATTCAGCTAGAGTGGTAAGAGAAAAAAAGAAAAGAAAAATTACCCATAATCCTACCAACCAGGGATAACTGTTCTAATGTTTTTACTACCGGTCCCCAAACCTTTTTCAATGCATAGACCCATAACCATAGCTTTTAAGAAATGAGATTATACCATAATAATGTTTCATTAGTTTCCTCTTATCTACCAACATTTGTACGCAGCTTCATCCTCCTTCATCTACTTCTTCCACACCACAGATTACTTATTTGTTGTTTTATCATTAGTGTTCTAATCCGTCAATCATTTGAAAAAAATTTAGTGCCTACTATGTGCCAGGAGTTCCTGGGTGGTGCAGACTGTTAATTTGCTGTGCTGCTAACATAAAGGTTGGCAGTTCAAGTCTACCCAGAGGCACCTTGGAAGAAAGGCCTGGCAATCTACTTCTGAAAAATCAGCCACTGAAAACCCCAGGGAGCACAATTCTACTCTGACACACATGGGGTCGCCATGAGTTGGAACTGACTCAACGGCAACTGTAAAGGTATATTTGGGTCCATGAGAATTAGAATTCAATCAGAATTAGGAGAATTAGGTCAATAGAATGGTTTTTGAAATTTGAAATCACCAAAGCCTCTATGCTCTATTCAGATGGAAACTCTGCTGGTGTGATTAAGAGCTATGGCTGCTAACCAAAAGGTCAGCAGTTTGAATCCACTGGGCGCTCCTTGGAAACCATATGGGTCAGTTCTACTCTGTTCTATGGGGTCACTATGAGTTGGAATCCACTCAACTGGCAACAGATTTTGGATCCTCTACTGAGAGCTAGCACTGTGCTGTTATTAGGGATATAAAACACTGCCCTATTCATATCCTTCCTGCTTCTTTAATTTCATCAGGAACCTGTGGCTTATTTAAGAATTACAGAAAAATGGTTGGCTGTTGGTGGTTGCCATCAAGTCATTAGCTATGCAAAATTTAAATAGTAACATATCCTTCCTTACCATCAGAGTGGTAAGAAGTAAGTATTCCAATGATAATAAATGTGGAAGGCGTGTGGTTGAACGGGTCTCTCACGTATTTCTCGCAGGAGTGCAGACAGAACTATCTATTTTGAAAGACAACTGGTAGAATCTTTTCAAGTTTAAGATGTACGTACCATTATGACGCAGCAATTCCAGCCCTCAGCGTCAATTGTAGAAAATCTCTCACACATGCACAAAGAGCCTGCTGAGGATGTTCCTTGCAGCACTGTTTGTAATCCATGGCAAACTGTTAAATAACTCGTGGTTCACCGACACTTACAGGATCACTACGAGTCAGAACTGACTAGACGGCAACGGGTATACTGTGGGATTCCACGCAAGAATTTCAAAATAGGAAGTAGATTTATATAGCTAGAAGTACAATATATAGTGATGAGTGGAAAAAGCAAGTTGAGGAAAAATACATACAAGTGACAGTTTTATGTAAAAGCAAACAAAACCATGTTACATGTTTTGGTACAGGAACACACACACACAATGTAAATACAAGGGATGGACTAGAGGGGTGTCCAACAGATAACAATGGTTGTCTCTGGGGAGAGGGCAGGGGACCAGGATCAGGGGTAGCCAAAGGGGCCTTGTCTGCAACATTTCTACTTTTTTCATGCATTACTTTTAAAATAAAGATTTTTTTTTTTTTTTAACAGAGCTATGGTGCGCAGTTACCACTACTAACCGTTCTCATCAGGGCCACAATACATGGATCCTGATAGATTAGGAGAAAAATGTGAAACAGAGCTCAAATTCTTAAAAAGTCCAGATGCACTGGACTGCTTGAGACTAGAGGACTCCCCGAGATATCACCCTGACAGACTCTTTAGACCCTAAACAGAAATGATTCCCTGAGGTCACCTTCTAGCTAAGTAACACATTAGCTCAAAATAAACAATATCACCTGTGAGTGCTGTGCTCCTTTAAAAAACAACCTATACGAGATCAAAGGTCAACAACGAAAGCAAAGATGAGAAGGTAAGGGGGCAGGGAAACTAGATTGCTGGAGACAGAACAATCAGAGCAGAAATAATGAGAACGTTCACGCATTATAAAAAATATAACCAATGTCGCTGAACAATTTGTGTAGAAATTGTTAAACGGGAACCTAATCTGCTGTGTAGAACCTCACCATAAATGCAATAAAATATTATTAAAAAAAAAAAAAAAGCTATGGCATACTCTGGAGTCCCTGGGTGGCGCAAACAGGTAAACGCTCAGCTACTAGTGGAAAGGTTACAGTTGAAACTCACCCAGAGGCACCTCAAACGACAGGGCCGGTGATGTGCTTCTGAAAGGTCACATCCTTGAAAACCCTATGGGAGTAGATCTACTCTGCACACACGGGGTCGCCATGGGTTGGAATCAACTTGACAGCAACTAACAACAACATAGCATACTTGGACTTTTTTCCTTAATAATAGCTTTACACCTACCCGGAGCATTTGGTTATTTTTTAGTTTTATGTCACATTTAATCATCAATATGCTATCAAAAATTGTAACCAAATGTAATGACACACAAGAACAAGAACAACACTAATAGATTGCTATTGGCCTGTTTTACAAAGAGAGTTCCACATTTTCAGCCATTTTAAAATCAAGGGATGAGATGTCTGACCTGCTGTCGAACAGTCAAATGGTAACATTCACGAAGCCACATTACTGTTCATTACCGTAAATATGAATGGAACAAATTAGAGTTGTTCATAAGACCCTGGGAGTTACTTGAGTAACTATAAGTAGGCATGGTTAATCCCCACAGAGAGATTCCTGGGTAGTGTTTAAAAGGGAAGACTGGGTATCGCTGGCACAGAGGTTAACAGAAAGAAATGAAACAGATCTGTGGGCTCCAGCTGATGCCAGCCCGGTGCTCAAGGCTAAGGATGCTAAAAGAGAAAGACTTTGAAATGGTTCCTATGTAACTAAGAGAACAGAGTTGGAGTTAGGCTGGTCTCCATTTGATTCCCAACTCTATGTCATTCTCACCTACCTTGTATATAGATGTTATGATTCCTAATCGTTGCAGAAGAGAAAACCGAGGTTCAAGGAGGCTAAGTAACCTGCCTGAGGTTCTACAATTGGTGCCAGGGTCAGGCTTCCGCCCAAGTCTGCTGACTTTAAAACCTTTGCTGTCACATGCACCTGTGTTTACTCATATATATAAAAAAAAATCTACAACGAATCATATTCTCCCTTTTCGGGGTGGGCAATAATGAGGGGGTCTATGGTGTCACCAAAATATATGAAAGGCTTTTTGTTTGTTGTCAAAAATAATCCATAGCTCAAACGTCTTACTCCTCCAGCGTGGAGCAGATCTTTGGAAAACTTTAGAATTCAAATAGTCTGGCTTCAGAATCAAGTAGACCACATACATGCAGCCAGTGAGAAAATGAGTGTACTTAAATAAACCATTTCAGGGCGTTTTCAACTCCTCAGACCTGTGAAATTGTTCTCCTGCCAGGTCCCCAGAGCTCTGGGTGACCCACGGAAAATTCTGCATTTATCCTCTTATACTCTGAAGTGAAGCAGACTCATTTTCTGCACTCAGCTGCTCCCGTTTCAGGGAGGCAGCCAGGTAGCCTTTTCTAATCTCTAGTCCCAGCAGGATCATAGCTACCTGCTTTGGGGTGTAAAATAATTCCAGGGGAGCTCAAAAAGCCAGGGTGCTGCAGACAGTTGGTGATCCAATCAAGAAGACAGAGAGGTTGCCAAACCAAGACAAAAAGAAGGGATGGAGGACTGTGGACGCCATGCTCCACTGGCAGCCAGGGCCATCGTTTAGAATATGAATCTGATTCTGACCCAGCCTTTCACTGACTTCTCAATACTCTTTGAATAAAGTCCCAAATCCTTGCTTGCCCTACAAGGCTTTTTGCAAGCTGACCCCTGCCTTTCTCTCTAGCTTCATTGGTTTACACTCTACCCCCTGCTCTTTGTTGTTGTCGTGCCACTGAGGAGCCATTGAGCCGCTTCTGACTCATAGCAACCCTATGTCACAGAGTAGAACTGCCTCATAGGGTTTTCTTGGCTGTAATCTTTACAGAAGCAGATGGCCAGGTCTTTTTCCCGTGGAGAACCACCAATCTTTTGGTTAGCAGCCAGACACTTAACCATTTGTGCCATGACAGCTCTTTATTGGAAGTTAAAGGTACCTCACAGCCTTTATAAGGCTGTTCCTTCTTTTCAGAACACTCTTTCCTTCTCCTTCCCCCTGGTCTCCCCTTGGCCTGGCTAATTCTCCATCTGGACTTACACATGGCGTCCTCAGGAGGCCTTCCCAGCCTCCGCCCCCATGTGAGATTGGGCCCCTGGTATATCCTCCCCAGCGCCCTGTGATCGCCTCTCTTTGGAGCATTCATCACTGGGAATCATCTGTTCTGTGCCTGCCTGCACCACTAGCCTAGGAGCTCATGAGGACAAGGGCTGTGCCTGTTGTGTCCATTCCATCCCAGGCATACATTAGATAGATACTGGAGAAACGCTTGTTGAAGTCTTGAACCATTGAGCAGGTTGGGAAAGCTCGGTGTCACCACGGCAGGGTGAAGCTGCAATTTAGACCTCTATGTGGGAAAGTGTTTTCTCCCCTGATGTAACAAACAGCTGGAGTTCCAAAGACAGCAAGTACAAACATGAAGCTTGCTGCTGTTCTATTACAGCGGAGATACTGAGGAGTGACGCTCACACAGACAGTGAAATCAGCCCCTAACAGAGACTTGCCACATGCGGACAGCCGCTCACCCTACCCACCCCTTCAGATGGAAGGGTTCCCTTCGAGCTGGGCTCCAATCAAGGCTGGCGTCTGCCTGTCCTGGAGTCAGGGTTGAGAGCAAACATGAAGACAGTACTGTCAGCCCTCCCCAGAGTCTCCCTTTGGGAGTTTGTGCAGCAGGAAGGAGCGGCAGCTTCTCCTCCTCATGAACGTCAGAGCCCTCTGGCGACAGCAGTTCTCCAATAAACTCAGCTCAGGAAAGGTCACCCTGAACCCAGCTACAAGAAGGCCTGGTGGCAGGGCTGGGGACAGCTGTGTGGGGGCCGGGAGGGTGTGGGGGAGAGGTGAGTCATACCCGGCTTTCCTTTCCTGTCCTACAGATGTCTGCGTCACTGCTGGAAAGGGCAGCTTTGATGATGGGACTCTAGCAAGACGCTGAAGGCCTGGCCCCTGGACCTTCCATTTCCAGGTTGGAGGGTCTACAGGGTCACCTTAGTGCAAGTAAAGAGGAAGAGTCCCCAGCTTCCAGAATGCCCCTTCCTTGTTACTGATGCTTAGAGCTCCTTACCCAGGGAAAAGTATCTTTTACACTATCCTTATCACTAAGGTTTAAAACGTAGTTTGCTCCAGGAAAAGGAACATGGTAACTGAAATTCACATTCTTCTGTGACAGGAATTAAGTAAAAGATGTTACATTATGTGTATTTGCCACCTCCATCCACCTCCACCAATCTTTCAAAGGCAAAGGATCCCTGCTTGCAGAATAACCTCAAGGCTGGCTGGCTTTTGGGCCCAAGAATCCAGGGACTTAACCCACAGAAAAGAAGTCAAACAAAAGAGAGACAAATTGAGTCGGTTTATTTTACAGGGTTTAGGTGAAGGATAGTCCTGGGTGGTGCAAACAGTTAACATGCTTGGCCGCTAACTGAAAGGCTGGAAGTTCGAGTCTACCCAGAGGCATCTCAGAAGAAAGGCCTGAGATCTGCTTCCGAAAGGTCACAGCCTTGAAAACTCTATGGAGCACAGTTCTACTCTGCACACATAGGGTCACCATGAGTCAGAATTGACTTGATATCAACTAACAACAACAATGATCCTGGACAGCTAAAAAAAATAATTTTTTTTTTTTCCAGAGGTTAAAGAATCCTGCCTCCCTTTTATGTTCTGGAAAATGGCTTATTGCAAAGAACTGGCTAAGATGGCCTTCATGATCTCCTCTGTTTAAATATCTCTGTGACCTTCTCCTCTCCCTCTCTTTACACTTTCCAGGTGCCTAACCAGAGAATGCCTTAGCCTGTACCCCCGCCCCCAGGCAGCCTTTTCACAAGGAAAAAAAATAAGTATCCTCAGTCAAACAGCCCCAGTCGAAAACTCCATAAATCGCTCATCCATCCCAGGGGTCACCCCACTTAACTTTCCTCAGTGCTCTTCCACTGCCCACCTCAGCTTTTACAAGCCTTGTGGTCTTTGGTTTCAGAGATGCGGAACACAGACCTTGGTCTGTTTTCTCCCCACTGCAACAGTCTCCCTCCCTCCTATTGCAATGTTCTTTGCTCGCTTCCAATAGTTCTTCACCCTCTTCTTGCAATAATTCTTTTTAAATAAACTCATCCTAGCCTGTTTTATCTGGTGCAATATTTTTTTGACAGCCATTTCTCTGAATTTGATTCTATTTTGAGACTGACCCTCTTAGGGTCCCAAGTGTTTGTAAGTTGCAAGACCTAACTTCACGTTCATTCAACAGCACCCTTGATGACCCCCTCTGTGGCAGGACTGAGTGGGACACAGTGGAGTGGGCCCTGCCTTTGGAGTGCTGTAGACAGTTGGTAATCCAGTCAAGGAGACAAATTCCAGGACAGCCAAAAGAAGGAACAAATCAATCTGAGAGGAAATACAACCAGAATGTTCCTTAGATGCAAGAATGGCAAGACTTCAACTTGCTCACTTTGGACATGTCATCAGGCAAGACCAATCACTAAAAAAGGATGTCTTGTTTGGTAGAGTGCCAGTGAAAATGAGGAAAGCCCTCAATGAGCTAGACTGACACAATAGCCTCAACGGTGAACTCAAACACACCAACGATCATGTAGATGGTATAGGACTGGGCAATGTTTCATTGTGTTATTCATGGAGTTGCCATGAGTTGGAGCCAACTCAACGGCAACTAGTGATACCAACAGCCGTGTTTTTTGTCTACCAAGTACCAAACACTCCGCTGTGTGCAGTATCTCTACTTCTGCAATGTGGATACTGCTATTCCCATTTTACAGTCTAAGAAGAAGCCAAATAACTTGCTCAAAGACAAACAATGAGCCAGTGGTGGAGTCAGGATTCAAAACCCAGACCTGTGTGACTCCTAAGAACCCTCTTTCCCGTCTACTGTCTTTGTCATTGCCCCATTTCTTAGCATCACTGAGCCTCAATTTCCTTGGGTATAAAATGAGAATAATAACTGCATCAAAGATTTAGTCATCAAAGAAAAAAAGAATAGGTGAACCTGGCTCTGCTCCCAGCACACAATCATTGTTAGTTACACAACTTCTCATCCCCAGATGTGACAAGGTACAAATAACAAGGGGAAAGCACTGATCAGGTGAAAGAAACTGGGGGAAAAAAGCAAGGACAAAAGAATATCACCAAAGATCAACTTCACCAAGGCCACAACTTTGTCTCACATTCAGTCAGGGTGTAGCAACCTCTAAAGAGACTAAGATCCACAACTAAGAGGGCCCAGGAGGCCAAACAAGAGGTCAGAGGGAGGAGATGAATGGGAGCCCCAGATTTAGAGAGCAGATTGCATGCTATCAGGGGACTGATATGTGACATACATGACGTTTGTGACAGGAATAAAAAAAACAAAGCATAATATTCACAAGCTCTCTGTATGCCTCATCTCCTCTAGAAGGACAGATAATTTGGGTCTTAGCAAGCTGCCAAGCTGGGCCTTTGTCATGGTATAGGGAAATGGACAGAGTCAGAAAAAAACAGGCCATTGGATTGTGGGGGTGGAGGGGTTCATGCAGCCATGTACCAGGTATTTACTGCACCTCTCTGATGTGCCAGGCTGTATTCTAGGGGTTGGGGATAAAGAGGTGAAGGAGACCAGGCCAGCCCTTGCACTCTGGCAGTGATATCTGGGACACTGTGAAGAAAAGATGTCTAAGAGATGTTGCTAATGACAAACTGCAAGACAGGTAATAGCCAAGGAGAGGCAGGGGCCATGCCACACGTGGCCTATGTACCTTGTTAAGGAATTTGGACATTTGTCCTGTGGGCAATGGAAGACTTGGAATGGCGTGGAAGATCCATCCATTCGAAAGGCTCAAGCCTGGAGGTAAGGATTCCATGCAGAAGAGCCTGCCTTTGAGGTATACCTCTTTCTAGAGTTTTCCTTAGCCATCTGAATGTATTTTTGAGATGATTATCTTCCCAGCTGTATTCACCAAATTGAAAACCACTCCCAGAAGACTGTAACTGGAAATTAACCCACTTCAGAAAGATGGTTTTCGCCAAAAAACACACATGACAACTACAATTGAGTATTTAGAAAGAAAGGAGAAAAAAAGAAAAACAATAGCAAATTAATTAGGATAATCACCTAAAACCACCACCTAGTGAAAAGGTTTTCAGTAACAATTTCATAGCCAGAATAAAAAGGATTAAGCTGGACAACCTACTGAGTGTTACAGATTGAATTATGTCCCCAAAAATATGTGTTGTAAATCCTAACCTCTATGCCTGTGGTTATCCGTAATCCCATTTGGGAATGAGTTGTCTTCGTTATGTTAATGAGGCAGGAGCAGAGATGGGGGAAGATTGATGATGCCAAGTCACATGGAGATCTCCAAGGAACCAGGAAACAAGCCGAAGAGACGAGGACCTTCCCCCAGAGCTGACAGAGAAAGAAAGTCTTCCCCGACAGAGAGAGAAAGCTTCCTCCTAAAGCTGGCACCCTGAATTCAGACTTCAAGCCTCCTAAACTGTGAGAAAATAAATTTTTGTTTGTTAAATCAATCCACTTGTGGTATTTCTGTTATAGCAGTACTAGATAACTAAGACAAACAGTCACATAAGACAGTGATGCTGTGGGTTTTCTGTTGCAAGTATGAAGTAAAAACCCTTTTGGACAGATTTCCGCTACCCATCTGTCAGTTTGTCGTACTGTGGTGGTCTGCATGTTACTGTAATGGCAGAAGCTATGCCATTGGTATTTCAAATATCAGCAGGGTCACCCAAGGTAGACAGGTTTTAGCAGAGCCTCCATGCTAAGACAGAGTAGGAAGGAAGGCCTGGCGATCTACTTCTGAAAATTAGCCATTAAAAACCCTATCGATCACTACAGAATATTGCTCAATGTAGTGCTGGAAGATGAGCCCCCTTGGTTGGAAGGCACTCAAAATACAGTGGCCAAGACAATGGACTCGAGCATACAAACTATTACGGGTTGAATTGTATCTCCCAAAAATATTTGTTGGAATCCTAACCCCTATACTTGTGGATGTAATCCCATTGAGAATATGGTTTTCTTTGTTATGTTAATGAAGCCTTAGCAGTATAGGGTGTGGCCCAAACCTAATCACTTTTGGCTTATAAAAAGAACAGATTTAGACACAGAAGCAAGCACAAATGGGGGGAAGATAGATGCCACATGAGGAGCACCAAGGAACCCAGGAATGCTGGGGCTACAGAAGCTGAAAGAAACAAGAATCTTCCCCCGGAGCTGACAGAGAGAGAACTTTCCCCTAGAACTGGTGCCCTGAATTCAGACTTCTCTCCTCTTGAACTGCGAGAGAATAAGTTTCTGTTCTTTAACGCCACCCACTTGTGGTATTTGTGTTACAGCGGCACTAGCTATCTAAGACACCAACCATTGTGAAGATGGTGCAGAACTGGGCAACATTTCATTCCATTGTACATGGTGTCACCATGAGTTGGAACAACTTGATGGTACCTAACAACACGGGACTGATTTAATTTCATACTTCTGAAATGTAGTAACTGACTCTTAAATTCCCAATCCCTGCCTCTGCAGCTTTCCCTGGATAGCTTTAAGGTAGTTTAACCAAAACAAACCTGTTCTTGTCAAGTCTATTCTGACTCATTGCGACTCTATGGGGCAGAGTAGAACTGCCCACAGGGTTTCCAAGGAGCAGTTGGTGGCTTTGAACTGCCAACCTTTTGGTTAGCAGCCAATCTCTTAGCCCCTGTGCTATCAGGTTTAATCTTACTTTTTTTTTTTTCTGAGAAACCAAGTTAAAGCTCCTCTCCTTTCAACAAGTTGGAGCAGGATTCTGGGAGTAGACACAGTTGGCTTTGCTTGAAATCACATCATTGTTCTTGATATTTATGGAAGGAGGTGGCTTTTCCAATGGAATGGTTTGGACCTCATCATCTAAGGAGTTAATAATCTGCTTGTGTAACCTGGCTCCTCCCTCTATACACAGATTTCATTTTGAACAGAGGTTTTACTGGGTTCTGCATAATAGAACCAGGGGATGTGAAGCCTGACCTGAGTAAGATCAAAATCCCTCCTAGGGATTTTTTCATAAGGCAGTTTTCCTTCAAAAACTAGTGCTATTCTATAAAACAATAGTGTCTTAGCTTCTTAGTACTGCTATAACAGAAATACCATAAGTGGGTGGCTTTAACAAACAGAAATTTATTTTCTTAGAGTTTGGAAGCTAGAAGCCCAAATTCAGGGCACTGGCTCAAAGGGAATGCTTTCTCTCTCTGTTGGCTCTAGGGGATGGTCCTTGTCTCTTTCAGCTCTGTTCCTGGGTTCCTTGGCGATCTTCTGGTATTATGGCATCTGTCTTCCCCAATTGCACTTGCTTTCTTCTGTGCCTCATCTGCTCCTTTTATATCTCAAAAGTGAAAAGCTTAAGACACACCCTATACTGACACAGCCTCATTAACATAACAAAGAAACTTCTATTCCAAATAGGGTTCCATACATAGGTACAGGTGTTAAGATTTACAACACATATTTTGGGGGGAACACAATTCAAACCATAACAAATAGCAAAACTGATTTTTATTCAAGTTTCCATTCAAAGTATCTGGATCAGATCTCAGGGATATACAAGAAGGTAGGTAGCCCTATGGAAAATTTCATGAACCCAAAGTCATGCAGAGACTTAGGAGTATTCCTAATACTGGGACCGTCATTAAACTGCTTTATTCGGAGCTCCACACTATTTACCCAGAAAAAGCACGGCTTATACATCATGAGGAAAAGATGGCTACTCTAAGAATCGTGTTTCCCATCTTTGTTCTAATGTATTTCCCTCTCAGAGGAAGAATCCAGCTTCACTGTTTCAGCTCACCTCTGATACCCAGCTCTCTGCTCCTATCAGCTCATCTCAACCAGTATTTGCTGAACCCAACACATGACAGATATTTCACCAGACTCTGGTGACTCTCAGAGGGGTAAATTATGGTCTCTGCCCTCAAGGTACTCACACATCCAGTAAGAGAGTCAGAAATCAACGTAATCCTTATAAATCAAGTCATCCTGGTGGTCTGGTCTCTAAGTGCCAAAGGAAATAAAATTCAACACCCAAAAATTACTATAAAATAATCTAAATCCTTTACTTGCTGCTCTTGCAGGAAAAAAAAAAAAAAAAAAAGAGAGTCCCATTCATAATGCACTGCAACATTTGATAATCTCTCTAGATAAATACTGAATTAGCAATTTGAAAAACAAAATGATGGGGATAATGAAAACGTAAGAGCGAAGTTCAAAGACACAGAGGAGAATAGATGAAAGAGGATGAAACTGGAGGGAGGACTATTACAGTAGCAGAGGCAAGAGGCGATGTGGGTCTCAACTAAGAAAACGGGATGGAAGGTGAGGGTTGGACAGGAAAGGATGGATTTGAGAGATATGTAGTGGGAAAAGAGAGAGAAATTTAGGAAGTGAAGTTGACAGTCTCGCAGAACTAGCTGCAGTCTACCTTTTCCAGAGAGAAGTCTCTCAAGTCATTCTAGGTTCAATACAGTCACGCATCGCTTAACGTCCACGATATGTTCTGTGGTCTTAAAATTAAATGCAAGAGAATTAGTACTTACAGGAAGACACTGAACGAGATGCTTTTTTTAAGCCTCACTAACTTTTACCATATTGTGAGACAGGTACAAGGATATTTTTTCCTTAAAATCTTGATTTTTATTGAAAAGTTATGTTTCAAATAGTACTTGGATAAGTTGAGGAAAATGCACTTTGAAGTCTAATGGAAATAAAAAGCATTTCAATCACCACTTTGTGACTTTTCAAAGAAAATAGCAAGACATTGTTTCATAAAGTAATTAATCAAAATAAAGATGTGAGATTTTACAAAAAATTTTAGGGACAATCTTAAAACTTGAATAAATTGAAATATAGAACAATATAAGTATTCATCTCCATTAACTACATTCTGACATTATTAAGAAAATAATCAAAAATGTGATTATAAATTTCAAGTATTAAAAGTGGGGGAAGGGGAGTATATGTCTAACTACATGTGGCTATAAAAAGTATAACAGGAAGAACATGCAAGCAGATTTTCTTTCTACTGCAGTTCCCTTTAGAATCCCCTGCACTTCTGCTCCCCACACCTGTTCTGATTTGCTTAAACAGAAAATTATGCTTTTTCCTCGTTTTAAAAGGATATATTCTTCATCAGAGATTCCTTTCCTAACCTACCTAATGATCACCATGAGTTGGGTGCCGACTTGAGTACAGGTGAGAATAACAAGATTCTAAACCATGTATAGTGGGCAGGTCACCCCAACATTCAGGGCGCCTTTTCTCCAGGAACCCCAGCCTCTCACTTGCAGAATGGTCTTTTTTGGAGCATGTAACCAAGGTCAAAGCCATTCACCACTTTGTATATGCCTGAACAAGGTGATTAGCTCAGGGGTAGTACATGACCTGAGTCAGTCCAAACACAGTATATCTCAGGACCTTTGCAGAAGCTGTTGGAAACAAGGCCTTCTCTTTTCTATTGTACTTCAATCTGGCATATGTGCTGTGGGAATCTGGCAGTGAGGTGGCCACCATGAGGGGTGGGGGTTCTCTGAGAATGGTGCCAACACAAAAGAGGCTTAAGGGACAGAGAGGGAGACAATGAGTCCTGCAATATCATTTAAGCCTTGAAACCAGCCTCACCTAACCCAGTCCTACCCTTGGCCTTTCAGTTACCTGAGCCAATGTTGTTGTTAGGTGCCATCTAGTCAGTTGCAACTCATAGTGACCTTATGGTCAAAGGGATGAAACAATTCCTGATCCTGGACCATCCTCAGAATCACTGCTATGCTTGAGCCCATTGTTGCAGCCGCTGTGTCAATTTATCTCTTTGGGGATCTTCCTCTTTTTTGCTGACTCTCTACCTTACCAAGCATGATGTCCTTGTCCCTCCTGATAACACATCCAAAGTATGAGATAAAGTCTTGCCATCCTCACTTCCAAGGAGCACTCTGGTTCACACAAGGCAACTGAAAATATCCTTGAATTAGGCATACCTAGGGTCGCTATGAGTCTGAATCGACTCGACAGCACTGGGTTTGGGTTTGGTTTGGTTTTAGTCCTCAAAGTGACACCTTTGATTTTTAGCACTTTAAAGAGATCTGTTGCAACAGATCTGCCCAATGCAATACGTCACTTGATTTCTTGACTGCTGCTTCCATGGGTGTTGAGTGTGGATCCAAGTAAAATGAATTCCTTGACAACGTCAATCTTTTCTCCATTTATCATGATGTTGCTTATTGGTCTAGTTGTGAGGATTTTTGTTTTCACGTTGAGGTATAAACCATACTAAAGGTTGTAGTCTTTGATCTTCATCAGTAAATGTTTCAAGTCCCCTTTTTAGCAAGCAACGTTGTGTTATCTGCATATTGCTGGTTGTTAATGAGCCTCCCTCCAATCCTGATGCCACATTCTTCTTCATACAGTGGAGCTTCTTGGATTATTTGCTCAGCATACAGATTGAGTAAGTATGGTGCAAGGCTACAATCCTGATGTATACCTTTCCTGACTTTAAACCACACAGTATCCCCTTGTTCTGTTCGAACAACTGCCTCTTGTTCTATGTACAGGTTTCTCATGAGCACAACTAAGTGTTTTGGAATCCCATTCTTTACAATGTTACCCAAAATTTGTTATGATCTTCACAGTCAAATGCCTTTGCATAGTCAATAAAACACAGGTAAACATCCTTCTTGTATTCTCTGTTTTCAGCCAAGATCCATCTGACATCAGCAGTGATATCCCTTCTTCCAGGTCCTCTTCTGAATCTGGCCTAAATTTCTGGTAGTTTCCTGTCAATGTACTGCTGCAATCGCTTTTGAATGATCTTCAGCAAAATTTTACTTCTGTGTGATATTAATGATACTGTTCAATAATTTCCGCATTCGGTTGGATCACGTTTCTTTGGAATGGGCACAAATATAGATCTCTTCCAGTCAGTTGGCCAAGCACAGACAAGTGAGCACCTCCAGTGCTGCAAATGGAAACTGATTCAATATAACCCCGTTTTTTGCTTAAGTTTTTTTGTTTGTTTGGTTGGTTTATTGATTAGTTGTTTGTTTACTACTTGTCACCAAAAGTCCTAATTTATGCACAATATAAACCACAAGCCCTAACCTTCAATAACACTTACCCAAGTTCTGTGGTACCTGGAGATCAATTCACTAGAGTCTCTGTCTTGTTTGAGCTTAAGCTGTGATCCGCATGGGAGTTTAGACATGTCAGCACAAACTGGTGGGATGCCAACAGCAAACCTGCACTAGGGAGTAAGGAGATTCCCCAAAATAAGAGAAGGAGGAGCCCGCCCAGCAAGCCTAACCAGTATCAAAGATGAGCCTAGCCTCAAAAGTTTGAGTGAAGGCGCAATTTTAAAAAGAATCAGTGTTTATCCCTCAGATCTGTCTTCTGCCTACGACCTGACCCCCATGGAGAGGAGGATGCCATAAGCAAAAACTCAGCTGTTTGCCAAGCAATTATCTAATTCACAGGGTACAAGAATCACTACTCGGGGTCCCCTCTAAGGTTAGCATAACAGAAAGTGGGGAGACAGGCTCCTCTCCAACTTGACAATATAACTGCTCATGCTGAATACCCCTGGCTCCAGTGCAGGGTTTCTCAGCCCTGACACTATAGACATTTGGGGATGGATAATTCTTTGTTATGAAGGGCTATCCTGAGCATTGCAGGATGTTTAGCAGCATCCCTGGCCTCAATGCCAGCAGTACAGCTCACCAGTTGTGATAACCCAAAATGTCTCCAGATGCAGCTAAATGTCCCTGGAGAACAAAACTGCCCCAGTTGAGAAACACTGCTCCAGAGATTAGTGGCTGTAGCAACAACTAAGAGGGGACTTCAGTGCCTACAGGAAGTGGCAGTGATGGCAGCTGCCATAAATAAATATGCCTGGAAGATATGCCAGTGCCCAAAATGTGTACATGTGTGTGGGGAGGTAGTTCTTAAGGCAGACAGTGAAAAAGAACAAAAACAGGACCCCACAGTAGCAGAACAGCAGCTGTCCAGTCTCATGTGTGAGGCATACCCTGGGGACCCCCTGAAAGAACTGGAGAGACTTTGCAGAAGAGCTAGCTAGGGTGCTGGGAAGACAAGAGGTTGTAAGAAATAGTGAGATATGCTTATTGTTTTTCATGTGAGACCATTTGTACCCAGAGACCAGTGAGACCTGTGGGAATTTGGATTAAACTTAGAAAATCCCATAAGCCTAGGTAGTTTGGCTGAAGATAACCCACTTCTGTTCCCTCCGTAAATTTACTTACGGATTTACTTATAGCCACAGGGTAATAAACTCCAGAAACCACTGCTGAAACTCAGTGTGGCCTCTGTCTCTAGGGCTTGGATATTCTGGTATGTGTTCAGGGAGACTGAGGGAGCTGGAAGGTGTTTCCGAAGTAAATTTAATCAAGAGTCTCCAAGACAACAGGAAGATTAGCCTGGGTGAAGAGAAGGCCTTGAGAGAGAAAGTGATCCCTGTGGGCAGCAGGAGTGGAGCTTGATAACAAGAAGCAGAGCCCTTTGGAATTTTGGAATTTTCAAAAGGAACCAGATTCATTTATTCATCACATTTTTGTTGACCTCTTACATGTCTAATGCTGTGGTACTCTCGTGTAATGAGAATTGGTGCTGACAGAGCTGAGGTCAAAGATGAGTCAAAGATGGCTGCTGCATATTGGCCCCAAACTGTGTCCTTACTCATAGTGTGCTGATGTCCGTTAGCCCCCCAAAAGCTGCTGGTGCCAAACTCAAATTTGCACACATCCAATTGTTTTTAAAATACTCCAAATAAGCAGATTTTTAGCCACTTAGAGCCTGCCTGCTTTACATACTCCATGAAACTGCACTCAACGTCTGCTAGCCCCAGACAAGATAAACCCTGTAGTTTTAAGGACCCTACGGTGCTGCTGCAGTCCCTGTTGTTGTTAGGTGCTGTTGAGTGGGTTCTGAGTCATAGCGACCCTATGTACAACAGAAGGAAACACTGCCTGGTCCTGTGCCATCCTCACAATTGTTGTTATACTTGAGTCCATTGTTGCAGCCACTGTGTTCTTCCGTCAATTGAGGGTTTTCCTCTTTTTTGCTGACCCGCTACTTTACCAAGCATGATGTCCTTTTCCAGGGACTGATCCCTCCTGATGACACGTCCAAAGTATGTGAGATGAAGTCTGACCATTCTTGCTTCTAAGTATCATTCTGGCTGTACTTCTTCCAAAACAGATTTGTTCATTCTTCTGGCAGTTCATGGTATATTCAATATTTTTCACAACACCATAACTCAAAGGCATCAATTCTTCTTCAGTCTTCCTTATTTATTGTCCAGCTTTCACATGCATATGAGGTGATTGACAATACTATGTCTTGTGTCAGGTGCACCTTAGTCCTCAAAGTGACATGTTTGCTTTTTAACACTTTAAAGAGGTCTTTTGCAGCAGATTTGCCCAACATAATGCATTGTTTGTTTTCTTGACTGCTGCTTCTGTGGGCGTTGATTGTGAATCCAAGTAAAATGAAATCCTTGACAACTTTAATATTTTCCCCATTTTTCATGATGTTGTTTATTGGTCCAGTTGTGAGGATTTTTGTTTTTTTTATGTTCAGGTCCAATCCATACTGAAGGCTGTAGTCTTTGATCTTCATTAGTAAGTGCTTCAAGTCCTCTTCATTTTAAGTAAGCAAGATTGTGTTATCTGTGTATCGTAGGTTGTTAATGGGTTTTCCTCCAATCCTGATGCCCTGTTCTTCTTCATATAGTCCAGCTTCCAGGATTATTTACTTAGCATACAGATTGAATCAGCATGGTGAAAGGATATAGCCTTGACTCAAGCCTTTCCTGACTTTAAACCACGCAATATCCCCTGCTGGAGTCCCTGGTTGGTGCGCATGGTTAACGTGCTCAGCTGCTAACCGAGAGGTTGGAAGTTTGGGTCCACCTAGACAGGCCCCTACAACAAAGAATTATCCAGGTCCAAAATGTCAATAGTGCAAAGGTTGAGAATCCCTGGTCAAGAGTTTGTAACTTTGTTTGCACATTTGATGAAGTAGAGCACATTTTTTTTTAATAATTTTTAATTGAGCTTTAAGTGAACATTTACAAATCAAGTCAGTCTGTCACATATAAGCTTATATACACCTTACTCCATACTCCCACTTACTCTCCCCCTAATGAGTCAGCCCTTCCAGTCTCTCCTTTCGTGACAATTTTGTCAGTTTCTAACCCTCTCTACCCTCCTATCTCCCCTCCAGACAGGAGATGCCAACAGTCTCAAGTGTCCACCTGATACAAGTAGCTCACTCTTCATCAGCTTCTCTCTCCTACCCATTGTCCAGTCCCTTCCATGTCTGATGAGTTGTCTTCGGGAACGGTTCCTGTCCTGGGCCAACAGAAGGTTTGGGGACCATGACCGCCGGGATTCCTCTAGTCTCAGTCAGACCATTAAGTCTGGTCTTTTTATGAGAATTTGAGGTCTGCATCCCATTGATCTCCTGCTCCCTCAGGGGTTCTCTGTTGTGCTCCCTGTCAGGGCAGTCATCGGTTGTGGCCGGGCACCATCTAGTTCTTCTGGTCTCAGGATGATGTAAGTCAAAGTAGAGCACATTTAATGATTCTGTGAACTAATAATGTGTGATGAGTTTCTTTTATCTCTGGTAGAAAGAAGATAACTCCAAAGATTATGGTTTTTGTGACCTGGAAGATATAGTAACTAGTTTCATATTTAGTTTAGCAGTTTTATCTTTCCTTCTTTCTGTTACCTATTTTTTAAAAAATCATTTTCTCATATTCTCTTTTTTTTTTCTGAGCTATTTATTTATTTGTTTTGGTTTTGTTTGATACAATCCAGCAATCTTATTCATATTCCCCAGTTTTACTTGTACTTATCTGTGAGACTCGCCTCTTCCCTGCTTTATTTTTCCCCAGAATACTTAGTATCATACTATACGGTTTACTTTTTTTTTTTTTAATCCATATCCCCATACTTAGAACTTAAGCATGAGGGCAGGGTTTTTTGTTTTTGTTTTATCACTATTATATTCCCCAGTGCCTAGAACACTGCCTGAAACATAATAGGTGCTTGATAAATATTTGTTTAATCAATTTAGATTTTTTTTCCCCCTGTGGATGACAGTGAAATGGTAGTAATAATAAACGACAGGGCTTTCTCATGTCCTGACAGCAAAATAAAAAGTTGGCAACTCTATATTAGTATGCAGACACTCACGCTTTTAGTCTTCTTTTTTAAATTTTATGTATGGTTTTTCTTTTCAACTGTATTTGTCTATGAGTTCCAAAAGTCTGGAACTAAGTGGCCTCGAGGAAGGGTTTTAGAGGAAGGCAAAGCTTGGTTTGAATCTGGCTCCACCACTGTGTGACCTTGGGCAAGTTCTTTTATATTTGAGCTTCAACTTCCTTACCTACAAAAGGGTATGGCAATGACAAGGGGCTGTTCTAAAGACTAATTGAGAGGATGACATTTATGAAGCAGAGGCCTGCACAGAGTAAATTTAGTTCAATGAATAAACTGTGTTCACCATCATGGCTCAACTATACTTGAAGCAGTCCTTCTCCACCAAGATCTGTTTTCAAAAGTCCCTTTGGGGGCTGTGCTCTTTGTCCCAGCCAGATTGCTAGTAACTGTTAGGGTTGCCCAAGACAAAGTCAACCAAAGGCAGTTTCCTGGCATTCATAGAAGCTATTCTTAATTCAGACCTGTTTCAAAAGCAACTTTCCTGCTATAAATATGAATAATTAAATCAAAAGTCTTCAGGGCAAATTAAGCAGGACAAAGAAATCTTCAACACCACAAAAATACACACATACACACACAACAAAATGACAGCAGTAAACACATCTCTATCAATAAGCACACTGAATGTAAACAGCTCAAGTGCACCAATAAAGAGACAGAGTGGCAGAATGGATTAAAAAAGAAAGAAAGAAAAAACCACAGCCCATCAATATTCTATCCACAAGAGACACACTTTAGACCCAACATTAATAAACTAAAACTCAAAGGATGGGGGAAAAAAAAATACATATATATATATATATATATATATCAAGAAAACAATGACTAAAAACCAGCAGGAGTGGCAATATGAATCTCTGATAAAATAGACTTTAAGGCAAAATCCACCATAAAAGATAAGGAAAGACATTATATAACAATTAAAGGGTCAATCCACCAAAAGGGAATAACCATAATACATATATATGCACCCAGTGAAAGGACATCAAAATACATAAACCAAAGTCCAACAGCATTTAAAAGAGGAACAGACATTTCCACAACAATGGTAGGAAACTTTTAACACACCACTTTTGGTGAAGGACAAAACAACTAGAAAGAAACTCAACAAAGATACAGAAGACCTAACTGCCAAAATCAACCAACTTGACCTCATAAACATATACAGAACAGTCCACCCAGCAGCTACAAAGCATACATTCTTTTCCAGTGTATGTGGATCATTCTCCAGAAGAGACCATATTTTAGGCCACAAAGCAAGCTTCGATAAAATCCAAAACACTGAAATAATACAAAGTAAAAAAAAATTTTTTTTTTAATTTTCTCTATAAAAATTAAAATCAATAACAGGGAAAGCAAGGGGGAAAAAAAAAAACAGATACATGAAAACTGAATAACGCCTTACTTATAAAACCAATGGGTAATAGATGAAATTTTAAAAATTCCTAGAATCAAATGAGAATGAAAACATGCCTTACCAATACCTTTGGAACATAGCAAAAGCAGTGCTCAGAGGACTATTTATAGCAAAAGACAGACAGACACATCAAAAAGAAGAAAGGACCAAAATCAAAATATCGGCCCTACAACTTGAACAATAGAGAGCTGCAAAAGAAGCCCACAGTCACCAGAAGAAAGGAAATAATAAAGATTCAAGCAGAAATAGAGAACAGAAAAAACAATAGAAAGAATTAACAAGACCAGACATTGGTTCTTTGAGATAATCAACAAATCATTGGCCAAACAGACACAAGAAAACCAGGAGAGGCAACAAATAACCCAAATAAAAATGAGATGGGAGACATTACAACAGACCCAACTGAAATAAAAAGGATCATAACAGAATGGCATGAAAAACATTACTCCAACAAATTTGAAAACCTAGAGGAAATGGACAAATTTCTAGAAACATACTACCTACCAAAACTAATACAAACTGAGATAGATAATCTGAACAAACCCATAATAAGAGATTGCAGAGGTAATAATAATAACAAAACTCCCAACAAAAAAAAGCCCTGGCCTGGACGGCTTTGCTGGAGAATTCCACCAAACATTCAGAGAAGAGCTCACACCAATGCTACTAAAAATATTTTAGAACATAGAAAAGGGAGGAATACTCTTGAATAACCCCAATACCAAAGCTTGGCAAAGATTCCACAAAAAAAGAAAATTACAGACCAATATCCCTCGAAAATATAGACACAAAAATTCTCAACAAAACTCTAGCCAATATAACTCAACAGCATATCAAAAAAAATAATACATCATGACCGGTGGGATTCATACCAGGTATGCGAGGATGGTTCAACATTAGAAAATCAATCAACTTAATCCACCGCATAGATAAAAGAATTACAGGATCATCTCAATCGATGCAGGAAAGGCATTTGATAAAGTCCAATACCCATTCCTGATTAAAAAAAACTCTCAGCAAAATAGGAATAGAAGGGAAATTCCTCGACATAATAAAGGGCGTTTATATAAAACCGTCAGAATCGACTCAACAGCACTGGGTTGGCTGGGTATATAAAACCAACCAAACCCGTTGCATCGAGTTGATTCCAACTCATAGGAACCCTATAGAGCAGGGTGGAACTGCCCCATAGAGGTTCCAAGGAGTGCCTGGTGGATTTGAACTGCTGACCTTTTGGTTAGCAGCTACAGCACTTACCTACTACGCCACTAGGGTTTCCATAAAACCAAAAGCCAACATTATTCTCAATGGAGACAGACTGAAAGCATTCCCCTTGAGAACAGGAACCAGACAAGGAGGACCATTATCACGATTCTTATTCAACATTGTACTGGAAGTCCAAGCTAGAGCAATGTCATAGATTGATTTATGTCCTCCCAAAAATGTGTGTATTAATTTGGCTGGGCCATAATTCCCAGTATTGTGTGGTCGTCCTCCACTTTGTGATTGTATTTTTATGTTAAGGAGGATTAGAGCGGGATTGTAACACCTTACAAGGCCACATCCCTGATTCAATGTAAAAGGGAGTTTCCCTGGGGTGTGGCCTGCACCACCTTTTATCTTACAAGAGATAAACAGAAAGGGATGCAAGCAGAAACTTTGGGGCCTCATACCATCAAGAAAGCACTGCCAGGAGCAGAGCACATCCTTTGGACCCGGGGTCCCTGTGCAGAGAAGTGCCTCGTCCAAGGAAAGATTGATGAGAAGGCTGACAGAGAGAGAAAGCCTTCCCCTGGAGCTGATGCTCTGAATTTGGACTTTCAGCCTACTTTACTGTGAAGAAATAAATTTCTCTTTGTTAAAGCCATCCACTTGTGGTATTTCTGTTATAGCAGCACTTTTTTTTTTAGATAACTAAAACAAGAAAAGGAATAAAGGACATTCAAATTGGTAAGGAAGAAGAAAACTATCCCTATTTGCAGACAATATGATCCTCCCAGTCCAGTCCCAGTGCCGTACATAAATATGATCCTATACATTCTATGTATAAAAAAAAAAATTTAATACATAGAAAATCCCAAGGATTCCACAAGAAAGCTACTAGAACTAATAGAAGGATTCAGCAAAGTAGCAGGATACAAGATCAACATACAAAAATCAGTTGGATTCCTATACAACAACAAAGAGAACTTCAAAAAGGAAATCAACACCATTTACTATAGGCTCCCCCCACTCCCATAAGATAAAGTACTTAGGAATAAGTCTAACCAGAGATATAAAAGGCCTATATAAAGAAAACTACAAAACACTACTGCAAGAAACCAAAAAAGGGGCTACATAAATGGAAAAACATACCATGCTCATGGATAGGAAGACTCAACATTGTGAAAATGTCAATACTATCCAAAGTGATCTACAGATATAATACAATCCCAATCCAAATTCCAGCAACATTCTTTACAGAGATAAAAAAAAAACTAATCACCAACTTTATATGGAAAGGAAAGAGGTCCTGGATAAGTAAAGCAATATTGAAGAAGAACAAAGTAGGAGGCCTTACGTTACCTGATCTCATAACATACTATACAGCCATCATAATCAAAACAGCCTGCTACTGATACAATGACACATAGTCCAATGAAACTGAATTGAGAACCCAGACATAAATTCATCCACTTATGTTCAGCTGATCTTTGACAAAGGGCTAAAGACCACTAAATGGGGGAGAGATGCTCTCTTCAATAAATGATGCTGGCAAAACTGGATGTCCATCTGCAAAAAAAAGAAACGGATACATGCCTCAAACCATACACAAATATTATCACAAACTGGATTAAAGACCTAAATATAAAACTAAGAATCATGGAGGAAAAAATAGGGACAACACTAAAAAAAAAAAAAAAAAAACCAAACCCACTGCCGTCGAGTCGACTGCAACTCATAGTGACCCTATAGGACGTAGTAGAATTGCCCCACAGAGTTTCCAAGGAGCGCCTGGAGGATTCGAACTGCCGAACTCTTTGTTAGCAGCCGTAGCACTTAACCACTATGCCACCAGGGTTTCCGGGAAAACACTAGGGGCCCTAATTTATGGCATAAAGAGAACACCAAACATAGCTAAAAACGCACACACAGCACAAAATGAACTAAATAAATGTGACCTCCTAAAATTAAACACTATGTTCAACAAAAGACTTCTCCACAAGAGTCAAAAGAGAACCTACAGACTGGGAAAAAATTTTTGGCTTTGATGTTTCCGACAAGGGACTAATCTCTAAAATTTATACAAAACGTCAACATCTCAACAGTAAAAAGATAAACAGTCCAATTAAAAAATGGGCAAAGGATACAAACAGACACTTCACCAAAGAAGACATTTGGGTGGCTAACAGACATATGAAGAAATGTCCATGATCATTAGCCATTAGAGAGATGCAAATCAAAGCTACAATGAGATACCATCTTATCCTGACATTACAGGCACTGATACAAAAAAAAACAAAAACAGAAAATAACAAATGTTAGTGAGGTTTTAGGAAGATTAGAACCCTTATACACTGCTGGTGGGAATGTACAATAGTACAACCACTATGCAAAATGATATGGCACCTTCTCAAAAAGCTAGAAATATAAATACCATATGATCTAGCAACCCCACTCCTAGATATATACCCTAAAAAAATAAGAGCCATGACACGAATAGACATATACACACCTGTGTTCATTGCAGCATTATTCACGATAGCAAAAAGATGAAAACAACTTAAGTGCCCATCAACAGATGAAGAGATTAACAAATGGTGGTATATACACACAATGGAATACTACGCAATGATAAAGAATAATGATGAATTCACAAGGCATCTCACAACATGGATGAATTTGGAGGACATTATGCTAAATGAAATAAGTCAATCACGAAAGGACAAATATTGTATGAGATCACTACTATAAAGTAACAAAAGGTTTACACACAAGAAAAAACATTCTTTGATGGTTACGAGGGATGGGAAGGGGAGGGAGGGAAAATTACCAATTAGACAGAATACACTAGTAAATATTGGTGAAGAGAAAGGCAATACATTTTATGGATGAAGCCAGCGCAACATAACCAAGGCAAGAGAGGACACTGAGAGGAACGCAAGAATAAAGGGCAACTACAGTAACTACTGTAGCTTAGACAATCCTACAGCAATAGTATTAACAGACAATAATTTACGGATGGACAAACAGGTAAATAGATACACCAAGAGGTATGGAAGGATATTAAGAGAACACATCCACTGGCAAATCTAGGTTTGCTGGTGGATATTTCTACATACATGACTGTAGTGTGGCTCATATAGAGGGGTATAGTCGGGGGCAGTGGGGAAGGTGAGCTGAGAGATGAGTAACCGAAGCGGGTAGAACAGTTTTGCCACATTCTAAGAGGCTCTCTTCTGGAGACTGATCTATCTCGGTCTTTCAAGCCCTTCAACAGTATCTATTTCTTTTTTTTAATTGTACTTTAGATGAAGGTTTATAGAACCTTTCTCACTGAAGAGTTAGTACACATATTGTTTTATGACATTGGTGAACAACCCCACAGCATGTCAACACTCTCCCTTCTCGACCTCGGGTTCCCTATTAGTAGCTTTCCTGTCCCCTCCTGCCTTCTAGTCCTTACCCCTGGGCTGGTGTGCCCCTTTAGCCTTGCTTTGAACAACATCTATTTCTACACCATCCCAACATCAAAACCTGCATCAAGGGAAATTAAAACTCAGGTAACAAAATCAATATCCATGGCACTTTGGGGGGCATAATGTTGTTGTTGTGTGCCATCAAGTTGATTCCAACTCACAGCAAATCTTTATGACAGAGTAGAAGTGCCCCGTAGGGTTTTACTGGCTGTAATCTTTACAGGAACAGATCACCAGAGCATTTCTTCCGCAGAGCTACAGGACTCCTGCTGGGGCATAGTAGGGGACTTATGTTACTTCTGGAGGCAAAAAAAAAAAAAAAAGATTACATTTCACCCCAGGTGTCGCTCTTTCTCTTAATTAGATTCCAGGTTTGTTTTATGAGCCAATCATTAGAATTAACCTGGAGGACATGTATTTTTGGAGCCCATTTAGATTAAAAGCATCCTAATGTGTCCCCTGACTGTGGCAAGCTAAGACACTTTGGGCACTGTGGATTATCAATCCAGTTTAGATGCGGTATTTAGCATTATACAAGAAATAGATTAAATAGGTATAATTTTCTTTTAAGAGGATGATTACCAGGCTCTTGAAGAGGTATAAGCACCTCTTTAATGGTTAGCATGTTCGTTGCATTCGAACAAATTTAACAACCCGGAGATGCATTCAAATACATTTAAGCACTCAGGGGACTATTAAGAAAAAATAAAATCAGGTCTTTCTGGATAACAGTAAAATCACCATCTCCCTCACCCCAACATGCTTTGCTGGCGGCGACACAGGCACCTCCTTACCAACTTCCCTGGTTGGGTCCAAAAAACGGGATCTGCACTTGGATCCTCTCCCTTCCCCACCCATGCACTGTCTCCATTTCAAATCCTGATTCAAGGAGAACCTAACAACAAA
The DNA here is from genome assembly GCF_024166365.1 of Elephas maximus indicus. Classification (NCBI taxonomy): domain Eukaryota; kingdom Metazoa; phylum Chordata; class Mammalia; order Proboscidea; family Elephantidae; genus Elephas; species Elephas maximus. The sequence goes on from NC_064833.1 coordinate 38,877,241, forward strand.
GAAAATATTCTAACAAACAGGCCTGAAATAGCAGTCTGGGGAAGCAGGGCTCTCTCCTGCTCTCTTTTTCAATAATGAATATTCAGCTTCTGCCTCCTTTTCATCTGTTTCCCTGCCCTCCTGTTCTCCCACTCCCTGGAACAAAAGCAACTGAAGGGGCAGTCCCAAAGAATTTCAACAGCAGAGACTGGGAGAATCAGAGGTTAAAGAAGCAAGGGGATTTTAAAAAGCTAGCGAGACACTGAGTGACAGAAGTTTAAATTCTGGTTCTCTGAAGGGGCACTGTGCAAAGATGGCTTCCTCTTCCCAGACAAGTCTTTGTCCTGCACCAATGGCATGTGGTCATTTTAGGGAAAACCAAACAATGGAGGGGCTATTTGGATGATAGATAGACCTGTGACAACCGAGCAGGCACTGAACTTGTACAACTAGACACGGGGGTACAGTGGGAGAAGCACAGAAGGACATAATCACAGTCATAATAAATGATGGCTAACATTTATCAAAGAAGCCCTGGTGGCGCAGCTGCTAACTGAAAGGTTGGTGGTTCAAATCCACCCAGGGGCTCTGCGGGAGGAAGACCTGGCAATCTGCTCCCATAAAGATTACAGCCAAGAAAATCCTACGGGGCAGTTCTGCTCTCTCACATGGGGTTGCTGAGAGTTGAAATCATCTTGATGGCACCCAACAATAACAACAAACATTTATTGAGCACTTACCGAGAACTGTGTCTTCGACATACATTATACCATTCATTCCGCGCCACAACCTTCTACTTTTATTATACGTGCTGTTCCTTGTTAGAAATTTTCCTCACACCAGCCCAACCTAGCAAACCCCACACATCCCTCAGTTTTTTATTATAAAGATGTGTTTCCCTATAAGGAAACTGGGATACCTTTAAAGAGATAAATGTCTTACGACCAGTGTGCCCTCATCTGCAAACTGGGGCAATCTGACCTCAGAGAGTTGCTACCGGTGATTCTTGTTCTTTGGTTAGAACAGTGCCTGGCCCAGAGTAAGTAAAGTACTGCATACAAGAACAATCGATCCTCATTATTCATGGATTCCATATTTGCAAATTTGCCTGTTGGCTAAAATTTATACATAACCCAAACACAATACTCATAGTGTTTTTGCAGTTATTCCTAGACATGTACCCAGCCAAAAAAAAAACCAAACCCACTGTCATCGAGTCGATTCCGACTCCTACGACCCTACAGCATGGTGAAAAATCTGAGTCACCTGACACGCTAGTTCTTGACAGGGGTGGAAAAAAGCAGTGCTCTGCCTTCTTGTTTTGGTCCTCATGCTGTTAACAAGTGTCCTCTTGGTGCACTTGGTGCACTGCTGACTGAAAGGTTGGTGGTTCACACCCGGCCACTGGCCGCTGCAGAAGAAAGCCCTGGCAATCTGCTTCCATAAAGACTACAGCCAAGAAAACCCTACGGAGCACAGTTCTACTCTGTAACACATGGGGTTGTCAGAAGTTGGAATTGAGTCGGAATGGACTCGACAGCAATGGGTTTGGTGTTTTGGTTTCGTGGTCTATTTAGTGGAAACCCTGATGGCATAGTGGTTAAGTGCTACAGCTGCCAAAGGGTCGGCAGTTCGAATCTGCCAGGCGCTCCTTGGAAACTTTATGGGGCAGTTCTACTCTGTCCTATAGGGTCGCTATGAGTCAGAATCAACTCAACGGCACTGGGTTTGGTTTTGGTTTGGTCCATGTAGTGCCTTTTTTTTTTTTTTTGCATTGTTGTGCTTTTTATTGGTGATTTCACTGTTTCAAACGGCCCCCAAGCGTACTGCTGCAGGGCTGGTGGCTCTTCCCGCAACACTCTATCCTCTAACATTTACAAGGCTTCTCCTGCTCTTCATTCACAATTTACCTCAAACACCACCTCCACAAAGAGGGCTTCTCTGACCACCAGTCTACGTACGCTAGGTCTCCTTTCCAACTCCAGTTACTCTCTTTCATTATCTTGGCATTCTTCATAGTACTTATCAATAGTTACAATTACTTTGGTTACCTCTCTGCCCACCGCCATTACCCAAATGTAAGCTCCGAGAGCAGTATTATCTGTCTTGTTCACTGCTATAATATCAGCATCTAAAACAGTGCCCACTGAGAGTAGGTGGTGAATAATATACGTGGATGGAAAGGAGAAAGAATAAAGAGGGAAGAAGAAAGAAAAGAAAGGCATTCTCTGAGAAATATATAAAAAATTCAGCTGAGCTTATGGCTTTGGGAGAGACAAGCATGAAGAAATGAGGGAAGATGAGGACACGTGCCTAGCCATCAAGATGCCCCCACATCCAGCAATGTCAATGGCCGGGGGGTGGGGAGATTTGAATAGACCAGGTGAGCCTTACTGAGCATCTGCACTAGGGGAGTAGTCCTGGGACTAGAAGGAAGGGAACCAACCATTACAACCATTCATTTCAAAGGCAGTCTATAGGATTTAGCTGCTCGTTTTATGCAGAGAAGTACAAAAAGGAGTAAAAAAAATAAATAACTCCAAAGTTTGCACCTGGGCAAACGAGAAGAATGATTATGGTGAAACCGAAAAGGAACACACAGTAGGAGGGGCAGGTATGTGGACGAAGAGGTTAATTTGGTTTGGGACAAGATGAATTGGAAGCACCTGGGTGACAGTGGTAGAGAAATGTGGGCTGAAATCAAGAGGGAGATAGAGCCAGTGGAGCATCTACTAGGAGGAATAACTAAAGTCAGAGGAGCAGCTGAGTTCACCAAGGCAGAGCCTGCTGAATGAGGAAAGAGAGCTGGGGACCGGCGTGAAGAGTGCACACACCTGAGGGTAGAGGTGTGTGGTAGGTCCCAGAAAGAGGAGCCTAAAAAGGAGGCTGAGGCAGAAAAGATGTAATCAGAGGTAGAAAAGCAACAGTGGCATTGTGAAACTAAGGTAGAAGCTTGATTTCTTGAGAGGGTAGGAAGAGAGGGCCAAAGGGATTGGCCAGATCAGTGATGGCGAAAGCTGCAAAGAGGTCAAGAGAAATGAGCATAGACAAGGCACTGACAAGGTCATTGGTACCCTCTGTGAGAAGAGGTTGAGGAGACTAGTGGGAACAGAAATCTCCCGTAATGCAGCCCACTGCCTGTGCAGGCAACAACCTGGACCCCCCTGTGTCACCCCTGTGGAAGTTGGTGGAAACTGAGGCAAATATGCTAATGCTTATGCTGCTTGCTGTGTCATTAATGACAAAGTCCCTTGTTTTTGACCCAGAAGTTTCAGGTGTTCCACCAACATCCGTGAAACTGTGATAGGCTAACTAAAAAAAAAAAAAGGCTAACTAGTAGGATAAAAATCTCAGAGCCTTCACAGTTCTTGAAATCACAACACTCTTCTAGAACTTTGTCATTCTCCTACCAAGAGATAGAGAGCCTAATTTCCCTCCCTTTGAATCTGGGCACACTTGTAACTCACTTGTAACCAAAAGAATGCAGCAAAAGTGATGCTGTATAACTTCCAAGGCTAAGTCATCAAAGGCAATGCAGCTTTTGCCTTACTAGCGGAGACATGCGCCGGAGCTCTGAGCAGTTATGTAGAGTCTGCCTACCTAGAGGCCACCATGTTGTGAGGAAGCTCAAACTAGCCCATCTAAAAAGACCACATGCAGAAGCCCTGGGACTACACTAAAAGCAAGAGATGCCCAGCCAGCTCCCAGATGCTCAATCTAACAACAAAAGCCCAATAATTTTATCCACAAAAATTGATTTCAAATAACTTCAGGGACTTTTAGCTTTCTCAAAATATCTCACCCATCCTCAAAGGGCAAAGATTTGCCACTAGTGAACACGGTCAAAAGAATATGCCTAGAGATGTGAACACATAGCTTGGGAGGCGCCAACAGTGACTTATAATCATATGGAAAGATGACAATCTCTCATAGATATGCAAATTCAAATGAACTGAGCTACCATTTCTCAACTATTAAAGTCATAAAAACCCCTAAGTTTCATGTTATACTCTGCGGTCAAGGCTATGGGGAAATGGGCACTTTCATACCCTGCTGGCAGGAATGTGAAATGGTACAAGACCTATGGAGAGGAATTTGGCAACATCTAGCAAAATTATATTTGCATTCAGCCTTTGGCTCTGCTACCCCACTTTTGGGAATCTACCCAAAGATACAATACACACTGGCAAAAATTAAAAGACACATCCCGTTGCTGTAGAGTCGATTCCGACTCATAGAGACCCAATAGGACAGAGTAGAACTGCTCCATTGGGTTTCCAAGAAGTGGCTGGTGGATTTGAACTGATGACCTTTCGGTTAGCAGCTGAGCTCTTAACCACTGTGCCACCAGGGCTCCAAAAGACACATAGACAACACTACTTTTTATGGTAAAAGACTGGAAACAACCCCATTGGCCATCAGAAGTAGACTGGTTTAATAAACTATGGCACATCCACACAATTGAGCACTATGTAGCTATAAAAAGGAATGAGGAGCATATCTCTATACTGATTTGAGATTACCTCTGGGATATACTGTTAACTATAGAGGCCAAAGTATAGAATAGTGAGTATAGGATGCTACCTTTTATCTTTAGAAGGGAGAGTGTGTGTGAGTGCATATATATATTTGCTTTTTAATTTTTTTAGTGGAAAGCTAAACCAAAACTAATAATATGGTTATCTATAAAAATCTATAGGAGGAGGGAAACCCTGGTGGCACAGTGGTTAAGTGCTACGGCTGCTAACCAAAGGGTCAGCAGTTTGAATCCGCCAGGCGCTCCTTGGAAACTCTATGGGGCAGTTCTACTCTGTCCTATAGGGTCGCTATGAGTCGGGATTGACTTGACGGCACTGGGTTTTCTGGGTATAGGAGGTGAGGAAACCCTGGTGTCCTAGTGGTTAAGAGCTATGGCTGCTAACTAAAAGGTCGGCAGTTCAAATCCACCAGGTGCTCCTTGGAAACTGTACGGGGCAGTTCTACTCTGTCCTATAGGGTCGTTATGAGCCAGAATTGACTCGACGGCAACAGGTGGGTTATTAGAGGAGAAAGAGAGCAGAGTAGAGGAGACAGATGAAAGATAGACTTTGAAAATACAGCATGTTTTGTACATTTGCCATTGGAAATGTTTCAGCTAAAAATAAAATTAAACCGAAATGCAAAAAAAACAGCAATTCCTGAAAATCAAAAGCAAAATGAAACAAATGAGCCTACCTATATATCAAGTTGATGGCTCAGCCACACAGCAAGAAATTATTTCAAGTGGCTTTAAAACATATGATCTAACTGTACATCTTTAATGGGTATACCCTAAGGATCAAAAAATCTCACAAAAATCTTAAAATATTTTCAGTAATCATATTGTTAGATATATAAGACAAAGTAAATAAGTACTAATAATGTTGTTAGGAACGAAGATTTTCAGCATTTTTTAAAAAAGAGAACAAATTAAAAAATCAAAAAAAGGAAAAGCCTTACAATTAAAAAATTTGAATTGGAAATGGCAATACAAACGCACAATATATTGTCTCTTGAAAAAAGAAAACAAATATATCCTAGCTCTGTGTACTGAAAAGGACTAAACAATAACCAGCCCAGTATCCACGGCTCCCAAATTGTAGATTCTATCATATTTCAATTAAAGGAACCAAGGCTTCTTAGGGAAATTCCAAGTCTAGTACAGGAGAAGAACAAGAACCCAAAAAACCAAACCTGTTGCCATGGAGTCGATTCCAACTCATAGCGACCCTATAAGATAAGCCTAGAAAAAGGTATCATACCAGAAAACAAGGGTTATGGGAAAGGGGAGGAAGGGGCAGGAAACCTATAGATTAAAAGAAATTTAAGAAAAACACCAACCAAACACAATGTGTAGACATTTTGCATCCTCATTCAAACAAACTTACTGTAGAAAAATATTTATGAGACCATTAAAGAAATTCAAACACTGTATGGATATTTGACTATATTAAAAAAAATAAGGAATTATAATTAATTTTTTAGGTATGATAATAGTAATATGGTTATACATTAGGTTGGGGTATATAAAATTACTGATATTACACCATCTTTTAACCTACAAAAGTGACAATTTCATATGGTTTAATCTAATATCTTTTAAAAAAGAGCTTTTATCTTTTAGAGGTTCATACAATAGTATGTACAGATGAAGTTACATATATGACATCTGGAACTTTCTTCAAAATAATCCAACTCTTGAAGGGAACGAAGGTATAGATGAAACAAGATTTGCCATGTATTCATAGGTGTTAAAGTTGGGTGATAGGTACATGGAGGTTCATGATACTATTCTCTAAAATGATGTATATATGCACATACGTGTGTGTGTGGTGTTGTGGTTGTTGTTAGGTACCACCAAGTCAGTTGCAACTCATAGCAACACTATATACAACAGAACAAAACACTGCCTGGTCCTGTGCCAACCTCACAATCGTTGTTATGCTTGAGTCATCGTTGCAGCCACTGTGTCAATCCATCTTGTTGGGGGTCTTCCTCTTTTTCGCTGACTCTCTGCTTTTTTTTTTTTTTTTTCTGCTTTACCAAGCATGATGTCCTTCTCCAGGGACTGATCCCTCCTGATAACATACCCGAATTATGTGAGATGAAGGAAGTCTTGCCAACCTTGCTTCTAAGGAGCATTCTGGCTGTACTTCTTCAAAGACAGATTTGTTCATTCTTTTGGCAGTCCGTGGTATATTCAATATTCTTTGCCAACACAATCATTCAAAGGCGTCAATTCTTCTTCAGTCTTCCTTATTTATTGCCCAGCTTTCACATGCATACGAGGCAATTGAAAACACCATCTCTTGCGTCAGGTGCACCTTAGTCTTCAAGGTGATATCTTTGCTTTTTAACACTTTAAAGAGTTCTTCTGCAGCAGATTTCCCTGTGTAATATACCATTTGATTTCTTGACTGCTGCTTCCATGGCTGTTGATTGTGCATTCAAGTAGAATGAAATCCTTGACAACTTCAATCTTTTCTATGTTTATCATGACATTGCTTATTGGTCCAGTTGTGAGGATTTTTGTAATCCATACTGAAGGCTGTGGTCTTTGATCTTCATCAGTAAATGCTTCAAGTCCTCTTCACTTTCAGTAAACAAGGTTGTGTTATCTGCATATTGTGGGTTGTTAATGAGTCTTCCTCCAATTCTGATGATCCTTTCTTCTTCATACAGTCCAGCTTCAAGGATTATTTGCTCAGCATACAGACTGAATAAGTATGGTGAAAGGATACAGCCCTGATGTGTGCTTTTCCTGACTTTAAACCATTCAGTATGCCCTTGTTCTGTTCGAATGACTGCCTCTTGGCCTAAGTACAGGTTCCTCATGAGCATAATTAAATGACTGGAATTCCCATTCTTCCCAATGTTATCCATAATTTGTTATGATCCACACAGGCAAATGCCTTTGCATAGTCAATAAAACATAAGTAAATATCCTTCTGGTGGTCTCTGCTTTCACCAAGGATCCATCTGACATCAGCAATGATATCCCTTGTTCCATGCCCTCTGGTGAATCTGGCTTGAATTTCTGGCAGTTCCCTGTCTATCTACTGCTGTAACTGCTTTTGAATGGGTTTTCAGCAAAATTTACTTGTGTGATAACGATATTGTTCAATAACTTCCACATTCAGTTCAATCACATTTCTTTGGAATAGGCATAAATATGGATCTCTACCAGTTGGTTGGTCAGGTAGCTATATTTCAAATTTCTTGACATAGAAGAGTGAGTACTTCCAGCACTCCATCCATTTGTTGAAATACCTCAGTTGGTATTCTGTCAGTACGTGGAGACTTGTTTTTCGCCAATGTCTTCTGTGCAGCTTTGACTTCTTCCTTCATTACTATTGGTTCTTGATCGTATGCTACCTCCTAAATAGTTGAATATTGACCAGTTCTTTTTGGTACAGTGACTCTGTGTATTCCTTCCAGTTTCTTTTGATGCTTCCTGCATCGTTCAATTTTTTGCCCATAGAATCCTTCAGTATTGCAACTCAAAGCTTGAATTTTTTTTTTCAGTTCTTTCAGCCCGAGAAATGCCGAATATGTTCTTCCCTTTTGGTTTTCTAACTCCAGGTCTTTTCACATGTCATTATAATACTTTGTCTTCTCAAGCTGCCCTTTGAATTCTTCTGTTCAGCTCTTTTACTTCATCGTTTCTTCCTTTGGCTCGACATTCAAAAACAACTTTCAGAGTTTCTTCTGACATCCATTTTGGTCTTTTCTTTCTTTCCTGTCTTTTAATGACCTCTTGCTTTTTTCATGTATGATGTCCTTGATGTCATTCCACAACTCCTCTGGCCTTCGGTCATTAGTGTTCAATGTGTCAAATCTATTCTTGAGAAGGTCTCTTAATTCAGGTGGGATATACTCAGGGACATACTTTGGTTTTTGTTGACTTGTTCTAATTTTCTTCAGCTTCAACTTGCATATGAGCAATTGATGGGCTATCCCTCAGTTGATCCCTGGCCTTGTTCTGACTGATGATATTGAGATTTTCCATCATCTTTTTGCACAGATGTACATACATGTTTGAAATTTTGAAACAGTTATATGTTTAAAATTTCATGTTAAAAAACAAACACGCCCAAGGCTACAATTAAGGGATTTCAGAATTGTTATGAGAATTGCAACCAGATGTCTGTTGGGAATAGACAACGTTCAGTTGAAGGTATAATCTCTGAGGTATGTGTATGTGTGTGTTTAAATTACCTTTTCATATAACCTTTGCTACATTTCCCACTGATTTTTTGCTTATGGCTATGGGATTTTTAGGAGCCCTAGCGGCACAATGATGAAGGACTTGGCTGCTAACCAAAAGGCTGGTGGTTTGAACCCACCAGCAGCTCTGCAGGAGAAAAGAACTAGTAATCTGTTCCTGTAAAGATTACAACCTAGGAAACCCTATGAGGAAGTTCTGCGTTGTCCTATAGGGCTGCTAGGAGTTGGAATTGACTCAATGGCACACAACAACACAGGATTTTGGGGTCCCAAGGATAGACAGTGTTTGATTTTTGCATTCAAGCGCAAAAGAAAAATAAGACTAAAGGGTATGGGGCATGTTCCCTTTGGGTCCCTTTGTTAATACACCTTTCCTCTAAGAACCCACCGGGTGTTTTATGAAGCCTTAACCTCCTACCCCTACAAATGAGCACCTGATCTAGAAAAGTAAACATCCTAACAGCAACCCATTCATCAGCTGCCCAGACTCACAGCAAACCAGACATGCAGCAACTTTTTACAATCGCCAATCCTGGTGTTGCAGTCTCTGGGGATAACTAAGGGCTAAGGAGAGCTGAGCAAAGCACAGGAAGGCACAAGGGAGAATTATTTCTCACACTTAGAGCAGCACTCACACCCTGAAAAAAAAATAGAAGGAGCATTATCTAAATCAGGGGCAGCTGTGAAAAGCAACTCAAGCCACGGGGGGCCAATGGGCTGGGTGCTGAGTTGATGGGAGGGTCCCCACATTCCTGGGAGCCCGAGGCAGGGAGAGGTCCTGAGAGCACTGGGAAGGAGGTGAAGTTAATTTTCAGGTGCCCTCTGCTTTACTGTGGGTGGTGCCATAGTAGTATTTTCTTCCTAAATCCTACCGAACTCAAGAGCATGCTTTGCCCAATAAAATCTCTAATACCTTAATGCCCTAATGTAATCAGAGATATTTCAATACCCTTTAAAAACTGCCTTCAAGGCGAAAAATCAACATTATCCCACTTATTCATTCTTTGTTGATTCCACAAATATTGTTTAAGTACCTATGTGCTCGGATATTTAGAGGTGGGTTTGAGGTTTGGGACCAGTAAGTACAAAACTGCAGAAACTGAAAAGGTATGTCTTTCCTCTCTTTCATGCTTCCTCTGGGGTTAAACACTGGCTCTTAAACCTCACTGTGCCTCAGAATCACCTAGCACAGGAGTAGGCAAATGATGGCCCATGGGCCAACTCTCGCCTAATGCCTGTTTTGGTCAATAGTCGTATTAGAGCACAGCCATACTCATTTATTTATGCATTGTCTACGGCTATTTTGGCACTAAAATAGCAGAGCTGAGCAGTTGCAACAGAGATCAGTATGGCCCTTAAAACCTAAAACTTTTACTATCTGTCCTTCTGCGGAAAAAGTTGGCTGACCTCTCACCTAGGACCTCTCTTCTCTATGAATGATCCATGGACCAGCAGCATTAGCTTCACCTGGCAGCTTGTTAGAAATGTAGAATATCAGGCTCCATGTTCTGACCTAAAGAACTTGTTAAACCTACAGGTTTTCTGGTCCCACCCCACCCTACCATACCGAAGCCCAAGGCTGAGGTGTTTTTCATTGTTATTATTTTAGGGTTTTTTTTTTTGTTGTTAGTTTGTTTCCCAGGTGAATCTGATGTGTAACAACTACCTATCAGTTGCCATCCACTATATTCCACCTCATGGTGACCCCGTGTTTGTCAGAGCAGAACTGTGATCTATAGGGTTTTCACTGGCTGATTTTCAGAAGTGGATTGCCAGGCCTTTCTTTTGAGGCACCTCTGGAACCTCTGACCATTTGGTTAGCAGCAGAGCTGGTTAACAGTTTGTATGACCCAGAGACATGCAGCAACTAGGGAAGCAGAAAGATGAATAAGGTGCTATGGTCCCTGCCTACAGAGGTCTCATCCAGGTCACCCAGCAGCAACCCAAGAGAACTGGCTACTGAAGGCTCACAGCTGAGCGCCTCTCTGGGGATTACCTCTGTGGAAGAAAGCTGTGCAGTACCCAACATCACTTCCTTTTTCTGGAGAGAGCCTGCACCCAATGCCTGACTGATATGGGGTAATAAGGCCTACCTCCTCATCTCAGTGGGGAGTACTCTGAAGGGCCATCCCAGGTCCAGAGCTCCCCCTGAGATCAGCAGAGGCCTCTACCGTAACAGGCCTTCACCTTTGCCCTCTGCCCCAACCTACATCCCTCACCCCTCACAGGCATTGTTTCCTAGAGGTCTCCCCAATAAAAGTCTATTTCAATGTCTGGTTTTTGACACTGTCTTTAGGAGCGTACAATACAATAGCAGAGATAAGTCACAATCACAAATAAGAAAATTCAAAGCAGAATAAATGTCCTAAAAGGTGTATGCTAGGGAAGATGTGTCTGTCACGGAAGCATGGGAGGGCAGGGCTCTGAGAGGCGGTGAGGGCAGTGAGGTGGAAGATGGGAGGGCAGGGCTCTAAGAGGTGGTGAGAGCAGTGAGGTGGAAGATGGGAGGGCAGGGCTCTGAGAGGTGGTGAGGGCAGTGAGGTGGAAAATGGGAGGGCAGGGCTCTAAGAGGTGGTGAGAGCAGTGAGGTGGAAGATGGGAGGGCAGGGCTCTGAGAGGTGGTGAGAGCAGTGAGGTGGAAGATGGGAGGGCAGGGCTCTAAGAGGTGGTGAGAGCAGTGAGGTGGAAGATGGGAGGGCAGGGCTCTAAGAGGTGGTGAGAGTAGTGAGGTGGAAGATGGGAGGGCAGGGCTCTGAGAGGTGGTGAGGGCAGTGAGGTGGAAGATGGTAGGGCAGGGCTCTGAGAGGTGGTGAGGGCAGTGAGGTGGAAAATGGGAGGGCAGGGCTCTAAGAGGTGGTGAGAGTAGTGAGGTGGAAGATGGGAGGGCAGGGCTCTGAGAGGTGGTGAGGGCAGTGAGGTGGAAGATGGTAGGGCAGGGCTCTGAGAGGTGGTGAGGGCAGTGAGGTGGAAAATGGGAGGGCAGGGCTCTGAGAGGTAGTGAGGGCAGGGAGGTGGAAGATGGGAGGGCAGGGCTCTGAGAGGTGGTGAGGGCAGGGAGGTGGAAGATGGGAGGGCAGAGCTCTGAGAGGTGGTGAGGGCAGCAAGGATGAGGCAGCTCAGGCAAAGGTCCAGCAGAGTGGAGATGGCTTTCAGAAAGCTGGTGGAAGATGAGGCTTGTTATAGACTGAATTCATCCCCCCAAAATATGTGTTGAAATCCTAACCCCTATTCCTTTGGATGGAAACCCTGTGGTGGTTAAGTGCTACAGCTGCTAACTAAAAGGTCGACAGTTCGAATCTACCATTCCTTGGAAACTCTATGGAGCAGTTCTACTCTGTCCTATAGGGTCGCTATGAGTCAGAATCGACTTGACGGCAATGGGTTTGGTTTTTTTGGTTTTTGTATTTCTGGCATAGCGGCACTAAGACAAGGCTGGAGAGAAAGCCCTAAATGCGAGGCTAAGATGTTTGCTTTCAGTAGGCAACAGGAGACTATGAAAGGCTTTAGAGCAAAACAGGACAATAATGAACCCAGCTATGCTTCGGGAATGTTCTCCTGTCAATAGCATAAAGGGGATTGGAGTAGGAAGGCTGGCAGGATGGGGACCCATCAGAGGCTATTACAAATTACTAGGTGAGGAGCAACGGAAAACCCGGGCTAAGGCTGCAGAGAGGCAAGACCAGGGGCTCAGAATGGTGAGCCCAACTCCACTCTGCCACTTACAATCTGTGTGCCCTTAGCCAAGTTACCTTCACCTCATCTCTCTGAGTTTCCTCATCTGTAAAATGGAGATAGCAGAATTAAGTGATAAATATGCAATGCCTGGCACACGCTGGGTACACAATAAACGACAGCCACACTCATGAGGCCAGTGGCTGTGTTCATTTGTGTTTGCACACACATCACTTATCACCCAGCAAGCATGTCTGATCATGGCTGCTATGAAGGCTGCTCTTGAAAAATGAATCCTGGAGGTTAATAATTTAATGAGGCCTCATGCCTGTTGCTGATTGAGGTGCCGAACCCTGAATCATTCCTCTCACGATGGGTGGACAGGCGATTGTGGCTTCCACTGTAACTGCCCCATGCCCTGTTGTTATGGCGACCAGTTTCCCAAACGGCCTTGTTATTTTCTACAAATCCTCTGTTTCCTCATGCCCTGAAGCCCACACGTCCTAGAAAAAATAGCAGGATGATTTTTTTTTTTTTTTGAACTTCCACAGGAAACACAATCAACTCTTTAATTAGCCAATTGGCTGTCTGCAGCTCCAGCAGAAGCCCCCCGCCCCCAGCCTGTGCGTCAGAGTGACGCTGCCCTGCAAATCTCCACACTTGTTCTCACTAATTGGAAATTTGTGCCACAGAATATCACCTGGCGCATCAGTCTTCCGGCTGGCATGAGCCTTGCGGGGAAATGAACAAAAAACAAAGGAATGTCAACCATGCATCTTATGTACACAGCACAGACTTTGACGTCAAAAGCCCATTCTAAAAGATTTGGCTGAGTTTATGGTATTACTGTATTATTTTAAAAATCAGCACATGTAGATTTCAGCACATGTAAACTTTTCAGCAAATATTCACCTTTATGAACTTGACTGACGCATGGGAATGTTGAAAACACGATTATTATTATTGTTAACAAAATCTTAATACTAACAATTACTTAAAAAAAAAAAAGATGAGAAGGTAAGGGGGCAAGGAAACTAGATTCCTGGAAAGGGGAGCAACCAGAATGGAAACAATGAGAATGTTCACACATTGGGAAGGATTAACCAATGTCCCTGAACAATTTGTGTAAAAATTGTTGAATGGGAACCAAATCTGCTGTGTAAACTCTCACCAAAAACACAATAAAACATTATTTAAAAAAAAAAAAAACTTAATAATAACATCCTGTCTCCTTGGTTTCAGGCAGACCTCTCTCCTCATCTACCTACTTCTCCCTTCCTCCTGCTAATTTTCTCTCTTTTCTGACCACAGCCTTAGGATCAAAGGTCCCGCCACCCTGCTGGCTGCCTACCCGTATCTGTTCTCCCCTTTTTTTCCTTTGCCAAAAGAACCCTGATACTTTTAGGGCACCATGTTTCCAGCTAAAAATCTTGATTTCCCAGAGTTCCTTATAGCCAGGGGTAGCCATGTAGCACACTTCTGGATAGTGAGACCAAAGCAAAGTCGGCTGGGTTCTGAGAAAGCTACTGCTTTACAAATAAACAGGGAACAGGCTCAGGTACTCTATTCCTTTCTGCCCTTCCCCCTCCTCCCTATTGGAAATAAGATGGCACGACATCTTGCAACCACAGGGATGAAACCCACACACTGAGGATGGCAAAGCAATCGACTAAAAGGAGCCCCGGTTCTTGATAGCATCCTGAGCAGCACACCTATCCAAGTCCAAACTTCTTAAGTGCAAAACATAAACCCTCTACATGCGAAGCCACAGTTCATATGATTTCTGGTCCATGTAGCCAAACCAATTCCTAACTGACAGAAAAGGTGAAGAGGGCTCCGTTCATTCAACAACCATTCCCTGCGTGCCTACTCTGTGCCAGGCACCGTGCTAAGCAATGGGTCTACAATAGTGAGCGAGGCACTCAAGGCCCTAGACTCCATGGAGTGAGGTAATCAAGAAGTAATAGATTCACAAAACAGTGGGAGACTGTACTGTCAGGAAGGAAATAACCAGCCAGTAACTAGGGTAGGGAGTCACTCCCTAGGTGGTGCAAAGAGCTAACATACTCAGCTGCTAATGGAAAAGGTGGAGGTTCAAGCTTGCCCAATCCTCTTCTGAAAAATCAGCCATTGAAACCCCTATGGAGCACAGTTCTACTCTGACACACATGGGGTTGCCCTGAGTCAGAGTCGACTCGGCTGCAACTGGGTTTAAGTGGGGAAAGCTGATCTCTCTGAGGAGATGATGTCTGAACTGACAGCTGAAGGGTGAGGTGGAGTCTATATGTAAAGGGGATGGTGGGGAGAAGCACATTCCAGCAAGTGTAAAGTCTGGGTTGCAGATTAAGTTTGGAGTATTCAAAGGACAGACAGGAATCCAGTGTGATCAGAACACTCTTAATGAGAGAAAGAACAGTGTAAACAAAGCTGAAGAAGCAGACAGGGACTGAGTCTTGTGTAACATAGACCCTTGTAGGCCATGGGAAGGGGCTGAGATTTTATTTCCCGTAAATTGAGAAGCTATCAGAGGGTACTAAAGGGGAGAATGGCAGAACCTGGGATATGTTTGTAAAAATTACTTTCCCTGTGACATGAAGAATTAATTGTCAAGGGCAACAATGGAAACAGGCTATTACAGAGATTCACTGTTAAAAGATAACAGTGGCCTGGATTTGGGTAGGGCCAATGGAGATGAAAAGTAGACCTTCATCCAAACGGAACTGCCTTTGTTGTCCTTGTAGATGATTATAACAAAGAACAAGTTCATCAGTGCACTTAGAATCCAGACAGGACAATGGGAAGAAGATGACTAAAGATGTTAGAAAAACTCTGAAGTAGCAAGAAAGACATATGGGAGGTAATTTGAGGGAAAGATTGAAGAATTCACAGTAAGTCTTTGATTCTTCTCAGTATTCAGAGGGAAAGAGTGGGACAGTATGGGAAGCTATTTTATATAGGACTGTAATAGCATATTAATAAGAAATGGATAGAATTGCGAAGAGATTGTGAAGATGGAGATTCTAGAGTATGAATTTCTCTTGGGCACGATCACCAGCACTTAACACTTTTTCCAGCAATGCCAGGCAGCTTGGACACACGGATGGAAGAAGCAGAGGGGAAGGTGACCCAGTGTTTGAGACTGGCATTGTGAGCCCAGGGCAAGATGGAGGAGGTGAGTGAACTTTGGTGGCAGGGTAGACAGTACTGAAATGCTAGACCCTTCGTATTTGTGGGAGAAGCTTGGGTGGCACAAGTGGTTTGCAATCAGCTACTAACCTAAAGTTTGGTGGTTCGAAACCACTCAGCAGGTCCATGGAAGAAAGGCTTGAAGAACTGCTTCCATAAAGATTACAGCCTAGAAACCCCTATGGAGTAGTTCTACTCAACAGCAATGGGCTTGGGGATTTTATTTTATTTTTTTTGGTCTTCATATTTTTTGTTGTTGTTGTCAGGTGCCATCGAGTCAGTTCCAATTCATACTGACCCTATGCACAACAGAACGAAACACTGCCCAGTCCTGAGCCATCCTTACAATCGTCGTTACGCTTGAGCTCATTGTTGCAGCCACTGTGTCAATCCATCTCGTTGAGGGTCTTCCTCTTTTCTGCTGACCCTGTACTCTGCCAAGCATGATGTCCTTCTCCAGGGACTCATCCCTCCTGACAACATGACCAAAGTAGTTAAGACACAGTCTTGCCATCCTTGCTTCTAAGGAGCATTCTGGTTGTACTTCTTCTAAGACAGATTTGTTCATTCTTTTGGCAGTCCATGGTATATTCAATATTCTTCTCCAACACCACAATTCAAAGGCATCAATTCTTCTTCAGTCTTCCTTATTCATTGTCCAGCTTTCACATGCATATGATGCGATTGAAAATACCATGGCTTGGGTCAGGCACACCTTAGACTTCAAGGTGACATCTTTGCTCTTCAAAACTTTAAAGAGGTCGTTTGAAGCAGACTTACTGAATGCAACGAGTCTTTTGATTTCTTGCCTGCTGCTTCCATGGGTGTTGATTGTGGATCCAAGTAAAATGAAATCCTTGACAACTTCAATCTTTCCTCCATTTATCATGATGTTGCTCATTGGTCCAGTTGTGAGGATTTTTGTCTTCTTTATGCTGAGATACAATCCATACTGAAGGCTGTGGTCTTTGATCTTCATTAGTAAGTGCTTCAAGTCCTCTTCACTTCCAGCAAGCAAGGTTGTGTCATCTGCATAATGTAGGTTGTTAATGAGTCTTCTTCCAATCCTGATGCCCCGTTCTTCTTCATATAGTCCAGCTTCTCGGATTATTGCTCAGCATACAGATTGAACAGGTATGGTGAAAGAATACAACCCTGACACACGCATTTCCTGACTTTAAACCAATCAATATCCCCTTTTTCTGTCAGAACACCTGCCTCTTGACCTATGTAAAGGCTCCTCAAGAGCACAATTAAGTGTTCCGGAATTCCCATTCTTCGCAATGTTACCCATAATTTGTTATGATCCACACAGTCAAATGCGTTTGCGTAGTCAATAAAACACAGGTAAACATCCTTCTGGTATTCTCTGCTTTCAGCCAGGATCCATCTGACATCAGCAATGATAACCCTGGTTCCACGTCCTCTTCTGAAACCGGCCTGAATTTCTGGCAGTTCCCTGTCAATATACTGCTGCAGCTGTTTTTGAATGATCTTCAGCAAAATTTTGCTTGCGTGTGATATTAATAATATTGTTCTATGATTTCCACATTCGGTTGGATCACCTTTCTTGGGAATAGGCATAAATATGGATCTCTTCCAGTCAGTTGGCCAGGAAGCTGTCTTCCATATTTCTTTGCATAGACGAGTGAGCACCTCCAGTGCTGCATCTGTTTGTTGAAACATCTCAATTGATAGTCCATCAATTCTTGGAGCCTTGTCTTTTGCCAATGCCTTCAGAGCAGTTTGGACTTCTTCCTTCAGTATCATCCGTTCCTGATCATATGCCACCTCTTGAAATGGTTGAACATTGACTAATTCTTTTTGCTATAATGACTCTCTGCATTCGTTCCATCTTCTTTTGATGCTTCCTGCGTTGTTTGATATTTTCCCCATAGAATCCTTCACTATTGCAACTCGAGGCTTGAAATTTTTTTCAGTTCTTTCAGCTTGAGAAATGCTGAGTGTGTTCTTCTTCCCTTTTGGTTTTCCACCTCCAGCTCTTTGCATGTGTCATTATAATACTTTACTTTGTCTTCTCGAGATGCCCTTTGAAATCTTCTGTTCAGTTCTTTTACCTCATCAATTCTTCCTTTTGCTTTAGCTGCTCGACATTCAAGAACAAGTTTCAGAGTCTCCTCTGACATCCATCTTAGTCTTTTCTGTCTTTTCAATGACCTCTTCCTTTCTTCATGTATGATGTCCTTGATGTCATTCCACAACTCGTCTGGTCTTTGGTTACAAGCATTCAATGTGTCAAATCTATTCTTCAGATGGTTTCTAAATTCAGGTCGGATATACTCAACGTCATATTTTGGCCCTGTGGACTTGCTCTGATTTTCTTCAGTTTCAGCTTGAACTTGCATATGAGCAATTGATGGTCTGTTCCACAGTCAGCCACTGGCCTTGTTCTGACTGATGATATTGAGCTTTTCCATTGTCTCTTTCCACAGATGTAGTCAATTTGATTTCTGTGTGTCCCATTTGGTGAGGTCCATGTGTATAAAAAAAAAAGTGTATAGTCACTGTTTATGTTGGTGAAAGAAGGTATTTGCAATGAAGAAGTCATTGGTCTTGCAAAATTCTATCATTCGATCTCCAGCATTGTTTCAATCACCAAGGCCATATTTTCCAACTGATCCTTCTTCTTTGTTTCCAACTTTCGCATTCCAATCACCAGTAATTATCAGTGCATCTTGATTGCATGTTCGATCAATTTCAGCATGCAGCAGCTGATAAAAACCTTCTATTTCTTCATCTTTGGCCCTAGTGGTTGGTGCGTAAATTTGAATCATAGTCGTATTAACTGGTCTTCCTTGTAGGCATATGGATATTATCCTATCACAACAGCATTGTACTTCAGGATAGATCTTGAAAGTTATTTTTTACAATGAATGCAACACCATTCCTCTTCAAGTTGTCATTCCCAGCATAGTAGACTATATGATTGTCCGATTCAAAATGGCCAATACCAGTCCATTTCAGCTCACTAACGCCTAGGATATCGATGTTTATGCATTCCATTTCATTTTTGACGATTTCTAATTTTCCTAGATTCATACTTGGTACGTTCCAGGTTCCAATTATTAATGGATGTTTGCAGCTGTTTCTTCTCATTTGGAGTCGTGCCACATCAGCAAATGAAGGTCCCGAAAGCTTTACTCCAACCACGTCATTAAGGTTGACTCTACTTTGAGGAGGCAGCTCTTCCCCAGTCATCTTTTGAGTGCCTTCCAACCTGGGGGCTCATCTCCCAGCACTATATCAGACAATGTTCTGCTGCTATTCATAAGGTTTTCACTGGCTAATACTTTTCAGAAGTAGACTGCTGGGTCCTTCTTCCTAGTCTGTCTTAGTCTGGAAGCTCAGCTGAAACCTGTCCTCCATGGGTGACCCTGCTGAGATCAGATTAATTCTACAACAATTCCCATTCTACACATGTGGAAACTGAAACCCTGAAAAGCTAAGAAACTTGCTCAAGGTCACACAGATGGCAAATGCCTGGTGTTAAAGTCTAATTCCTTAATCACTGAGCTGTATTGCCTCCAAACAAAGTAACCAGTAAGGTGATGGATAAAGACAGCAGAAAGGGGTCCAGGAACTGGAGGTCATGATGAATGTAAAAAGCTGGCTGCCTGGGGACAGGAAATATCTGAAGTCATAAAGAGTGAGACCAGATCTGGTAAGGTGGTCCTGTGAGTGTGGCCATGTCAGAGGGCAATACAATGGCTTGGATCGTCTCCAGATCAAAAGACTCTGTTTTGGATTTCCAGCCAAAGGGCATCTGGCTAGCAGCTGGCAACTCAGTCTTTCCCAAGTGCCCACTAAAATACCTATAAAGACATAGTAAAAGACCAAGACTCACAGTAGCACCAAAAACAAAGACTAATACACAACCTAATCCCAGAATCTAGGAGAAATTGGTACCATTAGTAAAGCAGATAATGCTAGATTGAGAAAAATCTACCCAGGCTCTTGGCTTTGTTCATGACACAGAAGCCACATGGCAAGATGTAGGCAGACAATCCATACCTATCCCATCTAACACAGAGATCTAGAGCTGGAAGTGTATGAAGCTGTACCAACTGAACACTGGGCAGCCAACACACCTGACCTCTGGGCATCTGGGACTGAGACAGAGAGCTGGTCCCAACACACACATACACACCCCATACACACAGGGAGAGGTCATGTCGCTACATCCATAAAGAGACAGTAAATCCCGGAAAAACAGTTGGGCAGAATATAAAACAGCATGCTCAGCATGAACCCATTGGGGAGGGGGGACGATTACATCTAGTAGAGTCAAAATATGCATTTACCTGGTAATACTTGTTGACCCCAGGCTCACAACAACCCAATGCACAACAGAAGGAAAGGCTACCTGGTCCTGCATTATACCCACGATCATTTGGGGATCACACTGTTTTGACTCATAGGGTTTTCACTGGCTGATTTTCAGAAGCAGACCACCAGTACTTCCTTCCTGGTCTGTATTCATCTGGAAGTCCCACTGAAGCCTGTCTGGTATCACAGCAGCACACAAGTCTCCACTGAGAAACTGTCAGTGTTTGCACATGAGGCGCATTGGTTGGGAATTGAACCCAGGACTCCTGCATAGAAGGTGAGAATTCTATCACTGAACAATCACTGCCCTCTGGTATTTAATCTACCTGAATTCAACTACATTTTCTTAGTACTGAATGAAAAAAAAAAAAAGGAAAAGATCCTTTCATTTATCCATGGCCTTTACTCCTTTGCTCTTCCTCCATTCAAACCAGACAGTTAAGAGCTCTTTTGCTAACCAAGAGGTTGGCGGTTCAAACCCATCTAGCAGCTCCAAGAGAGAACCTGCTCCTGTAAAGATTAAAAAAATTACAGCCTAGAAAACCATATAGGGCAGTTCTACTTAGTCACATGGGGTCACTATGAGTCAAAATCGACTTGATGGCACCTAACAACAACAACAACTCCAAATATTTTCCTAAAAGTAGAAAAACAAAAAAATATTTTTAATTGGCCTTTGAGCTTCCAAGGAATTTGAGGGATTTTTCCCATAGCCCTAACATTTGGACATCACAACAAGCCAAACCAGTTGCCATTCAGTCAATTCCCCATGTGTGTCAGAGGAGAACTGCGCTCTATAGGGTTTTCAATGATTGTGATTTTCAGAAGCAGATCACCAGGGTTTTCTTCCAAGGTGCCTCTGGGTAGATATGAACCACCAACCTTTTGGTTAGCAGCCTAGTACTTAACCATTTGCATCACCCAGGGACTCCTCCCTTAAATATAACCCCCACAAAAGACACAACCTGCACTGTATATAAAGGGCCTGAAGAGTGAGACCTAAATGTTGGCAGAAGCATTATTTTCCTCTGTGTGTTTTTCTATATTTTCTAATTTTTTTTTTCCTGTGAGGAACATGCATTGTATTTGAACCCAGAAAAAAAATTTTTTTCTGCCCAAAGACTTCTCATCTTTAACGAGCTCACCAGGTGATCTGGATGCAAGTGATTTTCTGAATACCCACTATAGCACTGCTCTAGAGAGACAGGGGCAGGCCACTTAGCATAGGCAGGAGGCAGCACCAGCGCCCCCAGGCTGCAGGTACCCTATCCTCAAGGACTTGAGTCTTCAGCATTGTTAATGGTGGCAGGAGGCTCCCATTCCAAGTGGTTAACACTTTCAAACAAGCCAAAGGCAGATGGGATGGGGAGGCTACTAAATTTGTGCTTAACAGTTACAGAAAAATGGACACTTCCCTGGATTTAGAAGCAAGAACTTGAATTCTGATCCAGACTCTTCTATTGCCTAGATGTGTGACCTTGCTCTTTTAATCTCGCTGAGCCTCAGTTTCCTCATCTGGCAAGTGGTGATGACAATGGAAATTTATGAGGTCACTAAGAGGGTTATATGAGCTAATAAAAAAAAAAAGGTCACACATACAAATAAATGCTTGATAAATGCTATATTTGAACCTAAATGGCAAGCAAATAGACCCACCCTCAGAAGGAAGTGTGAGGAAGTGGCAATGGAAATCCTCTATTTCCAGATGTTCACAGTATTTGTGCTCATAAAACTCACTCTAAAAGAGATTTATCCCCAGAGAGGAAGGGATGGCTAGGGCATGGGGGAAGGGGAGGGTAGCATGTGAGGAGGTGAATGCTGCTGGTTGCCAAGCTAGAAAGGGCTAGATTACAGTTTGAGTCAGGGTAAACCCATCCAGTCTGCTCTACAGATGGAAGCTACAGGGACATTCAGACTGTCGAGAGAACCTCTCTAGGAATCCTGACCAGGACTGGATTTTGTAATAGGAAGCCAAGTAGTCTGCTGGGAGCAGCTAGCAGCTTAGGGTCTGACCCCAAAAGGCTCCAAGAATGAATGCCCAGGCACCAACAGCCAAAGAACAACAGGTTCAGATGCCCAACTTCACTAAAGGGTAGAACAACCTTAGCAACAGCAAGGTGTGTGCCATGGGCCACAGATCCCAGGGCGAAGGCAGAACCTCCAGAGGCCCAAGCCTGAGAGATTGATGAGCACAGGATAAGCTAGAAAAAGACCGCTTGCCAGACCAAGAGGAGGCTGTCTTCTTCCCACTGCGGTCCATGCCTGAAAAAAAAAATACAGGAAGTGATTCTGGAATGCATTCATGATCTTACCACACTTAGTAGTGGAGCCACCCTAAATCCATCTCTGGTTAAAGTCAGAATAGCTTTATCTAGAGTCCAATGGCCTGGTTTTTAAGACCAAAGCACCTAAGATGAGACTCAAAAAAGAGGTTACAAGAAAGACTAAGCCTTATTTTCATATCTACATCAGTCATCCATTCATTCATTCATTTTTGGAAGCACTGAACAAATGTACGGTGGATGCCAGGCATGGAAATGTCAGTAATGAGATCCCCAAACCAGAGGAGCTCACAGGCTCACTGGAGAGACAGAGGCATGAATAAGCCCTAGCAATACAGTGTGATCCATGGTATCACAGGGATAAATCTCATTGGTAGAACCTGATACCTCTGCCCAGGAGACAAGGACCATGGCAACGCTAAGACTTCCTAAACCTTCATAACTTGCCTAAGTTTGCTACCACCTGTTTCTGGGTAGTGATTTTTGCAATATGATTCTTACAACAAAAAAATTTCTGTTTGAGAAAGAGGTACTGGAGAGGTGGGGATGCTGTCTTACTATGTAACTGACCAGGGAGACAAGAACTGGAAATGGATGAGGAGATGGAAACAATTTTGTTGAAGAAAGAAAACAGCATCTCTGTGGCCTGCAGGAAGACAAAAGTGGACGCAGAGAAGCTTGAGGAGATTCCTTCATTAAGAGAGATCACTTGAAGCCACAGTATTAGGCACAGGGATACAACAGTGAACAAAAGACCTGACCTTACAGAGCTTGTCATCCTCGAGGGGGACAGACATTAGTCACTAATTATTTAGAGTACACCAATGTTCACTGCAGCACTTCCACAAAAGTCAAAATGTGGGAACAACCAAAATGCCCATCAACAGGTGAACAGGTAAACAAAGCGTGGTATACACATACAGTGAAACGTTATTATTCAGCCATAAAGAGAAACGAAGTCCTGGTGTATGCCATAACATGCATGAACTTTGAAAACATTATGCTGAGGAAAAGATGTCAGTTGCAAAAAGACAAATACTAAATGATCTCACTTATATGAACTAAGCAAATGTATAGAAACCAAAAATTATTACTGCTTATCAGTAGTAAGAGGGAGAGGGGAAAGGGATGTTTTTGATTAGGGAACATTGAGTTTATGCTAACAGTAGTGGAATAATTTGGAAGGGGATAGTGAGACTTGTACGTCTTGAAGAATTTAATCAATGTCATTGAATTCTACATGTAGAAATTGTTATAAATAAATAAAATAGAAAAGTATAATTATTTGGAAATCTAACCACAAGTGGTAACTGGTATATGGAGGGAGATAGGAGGGTAGACTGAGGGAATGGTTAAGTGGCAGAAGTCCAGGCGGGTTCTCCATGGGTACTCTCAGGGGAAGTAATCAGGGCAACAGGATGCCTTCCTTCACCTCTCCCAGCTGTAAGGGCCTGCAGGACCAGTCCTCTCCCTTCTCTGGGCAAATGCAGAGGTCTGTATACACACTAGGGGAGCCCTGGTGGTGCAGTGGTTAAGAGCTCGGCTGCTAACCAAAAGGTCAGCAGTTGGAATCTACTAGCCGCTCCTTGGAAACCCTATGGGGCTGTTCTACCCTGTCCTACAGGGTTGCTAAGAGTCAGAATTGACTTGATGGCAACGGGTTTTGGTTTTATGGGTACACACCACACTGTCACTTCCTCAGAGCCCCCGCTCTCACACTCCCCAGGCAGAATAAACTGCTTGGTCCTCTGCACTCCTACAGCACATTCCCTCATGCTATTCCAACATGTTCCATACTACCTGAGGTGTGTCCACTTTTATGTCTGTCTTCCTGATATTAACTTCTTGAGGCCAAGCAACATCTCTCACTCATATTTGTACTAAATGTGTGCTGAAGGAACAAAAGAGCAAATTAATGTCTTGTATCTTTAAAAAAAAAAAAATTTTTTTTTTTTTAATCTTTAGTCTGTCAACATAGGGAAATAAAGGCCAAGAATACTGTCTCCATTGCACTATCAAAATAAATCAATGTCAGCAACTTTAAACATTGAGCTGAAACCAAAAAGATGAATTTAAACAGGAATAAATGCAAAATCCCAAATCTGAGTTACTAAGATCAATAGTATGAGTGCAGGACTCACGGGGAAAAATTATTCATTCATTCATAAGATCTGACTTAGACTGAGTCCCATCAACTCTAAAACTAAAAATCCTATAGTTGATCTCTAATTATTCAGGAAGGCAGTATTTAAGAGCATGGGCTTTGGAATCAGACAGAGCTGGGTTCCAGTCCTGGCTCTGCCTTAATAACTGTGTGAACTGGAAAAAGTTACTCAGACTCTCTAGGTCTCGTTTCCTCACTTGTAAAGGGGGATGGTAATAGTTTCTACCTCATTTGTGCTTAGTACTGGGCCCTTGGTAAATAAATGTTAGCTAATGGTAACATCAAGTGTTCTTCAGTTCATTTGACCATCCTTCAATTTATTTAGGTAAATCATTTTGCTGTGAGTCTCTAAGTCTGCAAGTTTCTGTATACTGGAGCAATTGTTACAGCAATTTAAAACTAAAAACTGGAAGTATTCTAGAAAAATTTTAAATGTTTTATTCCCTAAAGAAATTAGGAAAAAAAATCTAACAGTACAGATGGGGATATTTAAGGATGTAATTTAAGGAACTTGTGATTAAAACTAGATGAGGCTAGGAAGTTATTAATGTATGGAATGGCAGAGCTAGGCTGAGTCATGGTGACCTCAGCCTATTTCTCCTTAGGAGACCCCTCTTAGACAACAGAAGTAAAAATCAATCCAGCAAACTGATTTTATGAGGACTAAATCATACCAGACCAATTTAATTTCCTTCTGTGACACAGAGACAGGCTTCAGTGACACAGGGAAGCAACGGATATCAGATATGGTGGCTTCAGTTAAGTCTTCAATTCCAACCCACGGAATAGTCTAATCTAAAAAACTTAACTGAACTGTGATGGCCAGTAGAGATGATCTCCAAAAAGCAAAAACCAGAGGCTCAGTATCACTTAGGGAGTGAGGAGGAGGCAAGAAGCTTTCCTTTGTGGGATGGCAAAAATATGCTCCCAACGGCAAAACAAAGAATCCATCCAACAAACATTTATTGAACACCTGTCATATGACAGGCCCTCAGTCTGGACAGGACTAAGAGAAACTGAAGTGAGACTTAAAGGCAGATATGCTTAAATGGGGAGAGCCCTGGCAGCGCAGTTAAGCACTGGACTGCTAACCGGAAGGAAGGCTGGCAGTTCCACCTCACCAGCCCCTCCTGAGGAGAGACTAGCAGTCAGCTTCCATAAAGATTACAGCCTTAGAGGCCCTGTGGGGCAGGTCTACTCTGTTCTACAGGGTCACTACGAGTTGGAATCAACTCCATGGCCATGAGTATGTTTAAATGGGGGGTTTTTGGTAGACATGGTTGTGGAATTGAGGTGGGGTGGGGAGAGAGCTTTGAATGGGATTCCATTCAAAGAAATGGAATCTTTGGGCTGGGCCAGGTGTTTCAATGAAGTGGGTAAAGGTGGAGAGAAATTTTTTTAGAGAAACTATGGGATCAGAAAGGCACTTAGGAGGACCTAGGTTAAACAGATTCAAGTGAGAAAACTTCAACAGCAAGAACTGGAAGGAAGAGAAAGACGGAGGGAATCTAGGAAGAGCTGACAGGATTGAAGACCAAGTTCAAGCCAAGGGGAGGTTTAGGAAGGGCACCTATTCACTCAGAAAACCTTCATTAAATCCCAACCAAGTGTCCCACGCGTGTTAAACACAGAAGATATGCAGGTGAATTAGACCCACCCCCTGCCCTCGAAGTTTCTGAGGCTGAGGTGGCCAGGAGAAAAATGACATCAATTAGACACTAAAGAATGATCAAGGGCCCAGAAAGAAAGGACTTCTGAAGCCTGAGGAGTTGGGGGTATGTGAGGGTTCTGAAGTGGTTGAGGGATTGTCCATCCCTGGGCAATTTAACTGAGACTTCATTTGCCTTGGGTAGATGACCTCCAGAGAACTCTTCCAGCTCTAGAATTCAAGCGATGAAACCATTTTTGTTGATCTTGAATACTGGATTCTCCTGTATCTCTTCCATTTGCTCCTTCCCCCTTCCCCCCACCCCCCACCAGAAAAGGATTGATGTTAAAAAAAAAAAAAAAAGTCATTCTGGCTTCTTATCACAATATGGACTCGGTAATGGTAGGCCAATAGCTGCTCCCCAGCAGCCTGAGACAGAACTCACTGGTGGAACATTGGCAGAGGGAGAAGGGAGTAGAAGAGAATAAAGAGTCTGACTAATATCCCTGGGTATCTGAAACCCAGGAGATTTATAGCTTACTTGGATGACCCATTCTGACTAAAGATGACCAATTCTCAGCCTGAAAAACCCTCAGGGATCAAAACACTCTTCCAAGGTCCCTTGAGAATGCCAAGGGAAGCCTTGCTTCAGTCTTGAGGTTCAGAAATGTCTCCCTCCCCCAAGGCTAATGGAAATTTCTACAGGATTGGAAGAATCCTGCCCATGAGAGTTTTGCCAATTTTCAGGTACTGCCCTGGGACTGAAGCCTGGATGACGCCAGTGTCCCAAATCACCTGCGTGGCAGAGCTGTCCCATGTTTGGCAGGGTACTATGAATAAGAGCACTTGTCCCAGGCCCCATCTGTTGCAGGAACAGAACTCATGATGTATGGGATATGACTCAGGATGGCAGAGTAATAAACAAGCATTGGAAAAGATTTGAGGATCATATATGCATATATTTAAAATCAGTTGCCACCGAGTAGATCCTAAACTCATGGTGATCCCATGTGTGTCAAAGTAGAACTGTGCTCCATAGGGTTTTCAATGGCTGATTTTTCAGAAGTAGATTGCCAGGGCTTTCTTCTGAGGTGCTTCTGCATGGGCGTGCACCTCCAACCTTCAGCTAGCAGTCAAGTGCATTAACCGTTTGCATCACCCAGGGACTCCTTGTATATATTTAGCCAGTCCATAATGACTCTCTCACACACACCTACACACACACACACCTACACACACACACACACACACACACACACACAGTCACCATGGCAACCACTCCCTAAAGCTGTACTTGATGTTCTTTTTTTCACACTAGATCTGTTTAGCTTACTTCCCTGGAGTGCAGTTTTGGCCTTTGACTGCTGAGCAGTACCATGCCTGCTGGGGAGATGCTGCCACACCTAACATTCACCAGTTCCCTTTAGAAGGCTCATGTCTTAACCTTATTCTGACACTGGATCCAGCCAATGCGTCATTTGGAAATTTGATGACTGTCACTGTGAGTCGGGAAAATTAGAGACAAATAGAGGATTATGTCCTGCACAGCTTTCACTGACAGTTCTCATTAAAACTTCAGTCACAAAATTCATGTGAAAAGCTTTGGTCCTAACAGATGGACAGGACAGTTTTCAAGATTAAGGTGACATCTCTTATTTAGGAGGCATGGATTTAGGACTGCTTATCTTTTAAAAGTAGTTCACATTTCTTTCTTCCTCCTTATAATATACACTATGCTTCAAATTGGCCTTATTTCATATTAGATTTCATGACTCAGAATGAAGGGAAAACAGTTAAAATATTCTTATCCAAATATTAATCTGACTTTTGACAATATCTATGTAATAAGCAGTTACTATTTTTTTTTAAGCAGTAAGATTTTTTTCCTGTCAATGTCACAACATGTTTATGATTAAATGTCAGTCTATAACATGCAGTCTATTTTCATCTCTACCCTACAATTATTAGCATATATAAATATATATATTTTTTAATACTCTGATTTTGGCTGGAGCAGAAAATTCTTTGCATATCCTTTTATCTCTGCTAGACTTTTTTTTTTTTTAGACTGGGATTGGCCTAGGAAAGAGGATTTCACTTCCAGCCATAGTCCAGTTTTATGTCCTTTCTCATATAAAACATTGAGGTCCCATGGGGTGGGAAGAGGAAGTCCTTACCATAAAACAACTGCTTGAAAAGTACGGTTAAGTGCAGAACTAGTGATGGGAAGGGTGAGCATTCATTTTGCCCTGCACTTGGGAAGGGTGAGCATTCATTTTGCCCTGCACTAGGAGTCTGGTTTTTGTAGCCCTCGAGGGGCTCCTTCCCAAAAGGGAGAAAAGGCAAAACGACAACGATGACTCCATCCAGGGAATCACCATCAGTCGCCTTGACTGTATGTTGAAGGCAGAGCTGCCAGGTGGCCAGTGGATGGAGAACTAACCTGGCTGGGTATGCAGGTAGACAGAGCAGGAGATGGGAAATGGACCACAGTAGGACAGTGGCGACCCTGGAAAGTCGGAGGCTTAGAGTGGGCTGAGGATGGCCGGGGCCGGGGAGGGGGGGGAGGTGGCGGGGGTTAGGCGCGCCTGCGAGGTGGGCTGTGTTCCCACCTCATCCATCCCCCGGCCAATGAAAGTGCAAGGCGGAGGCAAAGAAGAATTGGGCTTCCCCGAAGATCAAGGGTTTCGCTCTCCTTGTGTAAGGGGCTCTCGCTGACCACGAACCTCTCTCTCCCCCGCCCCCCACCCCCCGCGGAATTCTCCGGGGAGACTGCGCTGCGCGCTGCTTCTGCAGGCACCAGCCCTCCGGGTTCTCACTCCCCTGACCCCGGCCTCGCCGGCTCCGGGAGAGCGCGGCCAGGCGGGGTCCGAAGAGCAGGGCCACTCACCCGCGTGCAGGCCGCCCGCCTCGGGGCCGCTGTCCGGGGCGGCGGCGCTGGGCAGTGCGTCAGAGTCGGTGTAGGTGAGCCAGGTGGACTCCGTCTCCCGGGTCCAGCTCTCGTAGTAGCGGGGCTCGATGGCATCGGCCCGGCTCCCACCGCAGCCCATCCTCCTGCGCTACGGGCGCGCCCGGCGGCCGCTCGGCTGGCGACTCCGCGCAGCTCAGCCCCGGCAGCGCAGCCCGGGTCCGCGGGGAGGCGCCGGCGGCGGCATCGCGTCCCCGCGCCCGTCTGCCTGCCCGCCCGCGCTGCAGCCAGGCGCTGAGCTCCGGCACTCGCCGCCCCCTGCGCCGCGCCCTCTCCCCGCCCGCCACTCCTCTCTGCGCGCGAAGGCCCTCCCTTTCCCCACCTCTCTCTCCTCACAGCCCCCCGCCCCCGCCTCGAGTCCCCCGCTCTCCCGCACCCTCCGTCCTTGCGCCACAGCCTACCAGGGCGCAGGACCAGCGGACCCAGGGTGGGAGGAGAGCTAGGAGGTCCCTCAGGGGCTCAGCTTCGCCCGCCATGGTTACCTGTCCAGCCTCTCGCCTATCCAGCCACCCACCAACCTACTCAGCCACCCATCCATACTAACATCCACCCTTGGGGAGAACTGAAGCATTTAGAAGGGACCCCAAGTTTTCTGGTCACTTGTTCGGAAAGTCATGGAGCCGGGACAAATGGGAAAGAAAATGCTACCACTAAGGCAGAATTAAGGAACAGTCAGACGCCTGCACCTTCTTAGCTTGTTCGGGGAGTAGGGCGTAGGGCCTATGATTTGAGAGTTCTGGGCTAGACGCTTTGACTCTAACACCTCTTCCAGTCCTGTGACTCCATCATCTTCCGAACTTTGTTCTCAAGAAAGCAAAAGAGGACCAGGAATCTCATGGGATCCAGGACACCCTCTCTGGATGGAGCTGGGAGGCCTGGTTGGCTCTCCCCCTTCAAGGCCAGCACTACCTTGACTTCGCAGGATTGCTGGGAGAGGGAGTGGCAGGGGGTTTGAGCCATGGTCTAGCTGTCAGCCTTTCGTTCTACTTAGGCGAGCCATTGAGTGTTACCTGTTGCAAAGAAAGCCGGAGGAAAACACCCTTAAAGAGAGGGCTAGGAAAACAGAAAGGGTAGAAGAATAAATCCTCAATGGCCAGGCTCTGCTAGAATAGAATATGCTATAGAATAAGTATTATACTCATTCATTTAACATATATTAATTGAAATATCTATTATGGCAAACACTGTGCTAGTATATATAATATGTGGGAATATATAGTTTAAGTCAGCTGCTCTTGGCGCACCCCTTTGGCTGAGGATTGTGTGCCTGGGTCATGTGGTCTGTTCTCAAGGGGCTTTGGAAGAGGTCAAAGCAAGCCCTGCAACTAGGTTTAGGGTCTTTGGTACAGGAAATTACAAAGTCCTAGGTATCCAGCAGGTAGATTAGAAGGGAGTGGGACTCAGGCTCCAGGTGGATGCATCCTATGGGCCCTGGACTCCTTGCTCATAGGGAGAGTCAGGGCCAGGGGACCAGAGCGGAACCTCAAAAGCAGGGGTCCGGGGCAGGGCCCCTCTTACCAGGTATTGCCCATTGATTTGGATTATGAACATGTCCAGAATGCAGTTATTGTTGTGTGCCTTCAAGTCAATTCCAAGTCATAGCGATCTAGTGTGATAGAGTAGAACCACCCCAAAGGTTTTCTTGGCTTTAACCTTTATGAAGCAGATTGCCAGGTCTTTCTTCTGCAGAGCTGCTGGGTAGGTTCTAACTGCCAACCCTTTGGTTAGAAGAATGCAGAAGATAGTTGTAAAGTGCTGCCAAGCTTGGGTTGGGCATGGTCACTCATTCCACATTTCTGAGCATCTACTAGGTATATTTTAAGCTTCTCAAGCATAAGAATATTGTCTCATTCACCTTAGAATCCCCAAGAGGGATTAATTCAGTGCCTTCATGTAGTCAGTACTCAAAAGATATTTGTTTAAGGCATGAATAACAAGAGACAACATGGGGGCGTGGTTAAGAGTGTAGGTTCTGGAGCTCAACTCTCTAAGTTTGAAACTTGGCTCCGCCACTTATCAGTTGGATGACCTTGGGCAAATTGATTAACTTCTCTGTGCCTCAGTTTCCTCATCTGTAAATAGGGATCCTTAACTGTGTATGTGTAAAGTGCTTAGAAGAGTGCCTGGCACGTAGAAAGCACTCAATCAACTAACTGTACTTTCGAGGCAAGGAGCAACCATGGCATCTTTATCCCTTAAGGAGCACATCTCTGAAATTAATGTGTTTTCACATAAGATAATATTTGTGAATCTGCCTAGCACACTGTAGGATTTTGATACATATTAGTCTTTCTCCTGGTCCTTTCCTTTTTCCTTCTATTATAATGTTAGGACTTACAACCTTCCCATAAATAAAATCTCTTATCACCATTCCTCTGCAATCATCATCAACATAGCAACATTTCCATTTTTCATGGAATATGTTCTGGCCATTACATAAAACCATAGATTCAGAGAACTTTTGTGTTGTTATTGTTATTGAGCCAGCTCCAACTCATGGCGACCGTATATAAAACAGAACGAAGAATTGCCCAGTCCTTTGCCATCTTCATGATCACTGATATGTTTGAGTCCATTGATGTGGCTACTGTGTAGTGCCTTCCAACCTAGGAGACTTATTTTCTAGCACTATATTGGACAATATTCTGTTGTAATCCATAGGATTTTCGTTGGTTAATTCTCAGAAGTAGATCATCAGGCCTTTCTTCTTAGCCTTAGCCTGGAAACACCATTGAAGCCTGTCCACCATGGGTAACCCTGCTGGTATTTGAAATATCAGTGGAATAGCTTCCAGCATCATTGCAACACACAAGCAACCACAGTATGATGAACTGACAGACAGGCGGTAGTCAGTGAATTTTAGAACCCAGAAAAACTTAGAGATCAGCTGATCTCATCCTTTGATTTTACCAACAAGGAAATCCTAGCTCAGAGAGGTTTGCAGAATTGCCCAAAATCTGACAGAGCTGGAGTTTCAACTAGAACTTGGGATCTCTGACTGCTGGTTCTACACTCGTTCAGTTTCTATGCTCTAGTTGGTATTGGATTTACTCTTAATCCCTGAGCTATAATAAATAATCTTTAACCATCTGTTCAGAATTTATAACTTGACTATCAGAGGAAGAGGTTGGGTCATGAATTGGTCATCAAGTTTGAAAGCAACAAAAGATAATTATTCTAAAGGGAACATTAGAAAATGCAAGGGGTCTTGCAACAGGAATTCGAAAGCCTTGGCCAAAGCCATCCAAAGCGATGAAGTAGGTTATGCCTCTAAAAACTGTTGTTGAGTGGTATTTGTTATGTGATGGGATTCTCAAAAGAAAACACCTGTGGTTTTAAGACCCATCATCCTGGGTACCACCTCTGGCTTGTTTCTATAGAAACTCTGAGCAATAGACTTTGGGGCACAAAGCCATGCCACCTCTAAGGTCTTATTTCTGTGGCCGAGCTTCACTGGCTCTGCCAAATTATTGTGAGCTAGAGAAAAGAGACCTTCAGTGAGGTAGATAATCAGGGTCCATGAAAGAACAGAAGGCTCAACAGGAACCTAAACCTGCCTTCAAGATCAGTCATCTGGAAAGGGGTAAACATAGATTCACTGCCGTGGAAGTTTCAGTTTATCCAAGAGACGAAGCAGCAAAAATGAGGAACAACAGCAGCAATAATTCTGGCCAACAGGGTGCAGACCCCAAGGAGGTTTCTTTAGTCCCGGATGCCAAACCTCAGCAGGTCCCCCACTGCTCCAGGTTCTACGAGCATACCAAACTACAGCCCTGTGCCCTCTCTCTGGATGATTTTAAAGCAGTTTCCGCTGAGTGCCTCACCTCCAGTCCCTGATCTTGGCTCACTGGCACATCTTCACTGAGCCACAAGTTGTAATTTAATTGTAAAGAAAGAGAACTCGAGGTTAGCACCTCAGAGCACAAAATCTGAATTCATTCCCCACATCTGGAAAAAGAAGTAAAAGTGTCATTTGTCATTAATCCGTTCATGCATCTCTCACCTTTGAAGAACTACAGCCTCCCCAGGGAGATGAGTGGTTCACGTGGAATTGAGGTGCTGTATTATGACAAATAGAAGTGGAAACAAGAAAGGCAAATGGAAATATTAAAATGGCAATAGGATCAAGGAGACTTTGACTTGGTTTGAGAGGTTAGAAATCGTGAAAGAGGAAATTTTGCAAAAAAAGGAAGAAAGAAAGTACTTGGATATGTTACCACAAAACAGTTTACATAGGAATGAAATTTAATTCTCCCTCCATTAGTTTTCAAACCAAATAGTTCTTATGAGAAGAGAGGTCAACTTCTTTGGCTTGATTCTAGAGATATTTACCAAGGTTTTTCAATGGCTGCAAAATTATTTAGAATCTACCTCAGTGCTTGGATTAATGTTGTGTAGCACTTTATCATACCCCTAATTAAAACACAGAAAAAAGCACTTTCTGAAGTTTTTCCAAATTCCTGATTTCATTATACTTTCTTTTAGTATAGTACTAGCTCATTGATATAATGCAATGAATAACTGGTTTGTTCTCTCACACAGCGACTATGAGCCAAATTCTACTGGAAATGGTCTGGGGAGGAAAATGTGGTCAACATGAGGTAGACTGGCTGATTTTTTAAAAGGACAAAACAATTTCAAATTGTAGACTATAATAATTAGAAGAGAAGAGGAATGAATTAGAGGTGAGAATAGATCCAGATAGGCATATTTCAAGGAGAATACTGAAAACCCAGAGAAAAACCAAAGAAGGTTTTTGTAAAACACCCACATAGCATGACATATTCATAAGGACCTTTGGAGTTATCATTATCTTTTCCTTCTAAGATTGCACTGGGCAAATTAATAACATTTTCTTCTGCATTACTGTTCACCTGGAAATGTTGAGTAATTAGCCGAACATTACTGTAACTGTCAAGAAGAGAAAGATTAAGGCTATAAACATCTTACTGCTCTTTAGAATGAAAGAAGTGCAAATCGTACCATCTTCTACTTTATAGTGTTTGTTAAGATTAATGGTTCCAACTGAGCTTCCGTTAAAGATGAAGGAAAAGTTCGGGAATGGTGATGATTGGACATGATGAACATATTTAATGTCACTGAACGGTACATGTGAAGATTGTTGAAATGGCAAACATTTTGTTATCTATATGTTTACCACACACACAAAAAATAACAAAGCAAAATCTTTCTTAAAAAGTTAAAAAAAAGACTAATGGCTCCGTTTCAATGCATCAAGCCTCTCTGACTTTATGTCCACATTTTACCTATGAAGATTTAGCAGTATGTGAATCTAAAGAGTAGTTTGAGGATCGGCAGGCAACCATAAGAATAATCTGATGAAAGAAGAACTGAAATAAATGAAATAGATTTTAGCTGATGTGTTTGGCAGAGGAGGGCCAGTTGGCAGTACCAGGAGCCCAGGTGTGCAAGGCTTGGGTTTCTAAAGCAAGGCTGAGGAGTGGAACAGAATGTCCTCACCTCTGATGTTGGCCCCTAGCATGAGGCAAATTCTTTCCTGGGGCTTTCTAAGGTTCTCAGAAATTTTAATGTAGCACAAAGTAGGCCATATAATTGCCGTTCTTTCTCTGAAAGAAAAGGGAGCACTTTTGCAAAATTTTACTTTGGTGTTTGCTTAATTAGAAGCAATTAACCTAGACCTCCAGGAGTCCCTGATTGATGCAAGTGGTTAAGTGCTCGGCTACTAATCTAAAAAACACCCATGGCTGTCGAGTCAATTCCAGCCCATAGCGACCCTATAGAACAGAGTAGAACTGCCCCATTGAGTTTCCAAGGAGCACCTGGCAGATTCAAACTGCCAGCCTTTTGGTTAGCAGCCATAGTGCTTAACCACTACGCCACCAGGGTTTCCACTAATCTAAAGCCTGGCAGTTTAAATCTACCCTGAGGTGCCTTGAAAGAAAGTCCTGACAATCTACTTCCAAAAGATCACAGCCACTGAAAACCCTATGGAACACAATTCTACTGTAAAACATACGGGGTTGCCATGCATTGGAATCGACTTCACAGCAAACGGTTTTGGTTAACCTGGATCTCTGATCATTGAAGAGGTATGGTATGGTGTGCTTTATCTCCTTTTGCAGAGTCATTTGCCTACTCAGTCAAGTCAAATTAAAATGAGTCCCAGGCAAATGAAAAGAACACATATTTATTTTTACTGCTCCTGGAAACCCTGTGGGGCAGTTCTACTCTGTTATTGGGTCACTGTAAGTCGGAATCGACTGGACAGTACACAACAACAACAGGGTGGGGCAGGCTGCGAACTGTACTTGTATTAAAGTGAGACCACACCACAGCAAAGCTCAGGGAAACAGATGGTGACTTTTACTCATCATTGCCCAAACCAAAAAACCAAACCAAACCCAGTGCCATCGAGTCAATTCCGACTCATAGCAACCCTAGAGGACAGAGTAGAACTGCCCCATAGAGTTTCCAAGGAGCGCCTGGCGGATTTGAACTGCCGACCCTCTGGTTAGCAGCTGTAGCACTTAACCACTATGCCACCAGGGTTTCCCATCATTTCCCAGATGAGCGAAAAAGGATCGCAGTCATTTGTTATATCATTTGTTATATTTTGGTTGTTGCTGTTGTGACTGATGCTTTTGTCAGATAAAATACAGAAGAGAGGCTGAGCCTCTGGGAGGTCGGGCAGTCTCACAATCCAGTCCCAATAAAATTAATCAGTTTGCTTTTTGCTAGTCTTCAGGCAACAAAGAGTAATTGCTTTATCCTAAACAAAGAGCAAGACTTTCAGGAAGGAAAAAACAATGAGCAGGGCAGACAACAGTTCTTTCATTTTGTAATTATCCAGTGAAACGCTTCCCCTGAGAGAACAGGAAACCCTGGTGGCATAGTGGTCAAGAGATACAGCTGCTGACCAAGAAGTCAGCAGTTTGAATCTACTAGGTGCTCCTTGGAAATCCTACGGGGTAGTTCTACTCTGTGCTATAGGGTTGCTATGAATTGGAATTGACTCATCAGCAATGGGTTTGGTTTTTCGGTTTTGAGAGAGCAGGTCTCTAGAGGCTAGGCAGCTCACAGGGCATTTTAAATGTGAAAGTTACCATATTCATGAAGTTTCAGGCACACAGCCTATCAGGTGGGTTGTCCTTACTCTGCCTAAATTTGGGGTAGTTAAATCAAGGAATGGAAACCCTGATGGCATAGTGGCTAAGTGCTACGGCTGCTAACCTAAGAGTCAGCAGTTCGAATTTGCCAGGAGCTCCTTGGAAACTCTATGGGGCAGTTCTACTCTGTCCTATAGGGTCGCTCTGTGTTGGAATCGACTCGACAGCACTGGGTTTCTGGGTTTAAATCAAGGAATATGAGGCACTGGTGGTTCAGTGGTAGAATTCTCACCTTCTATGCAGAGACCCAGGTTTGATTCCCAGCCAATGCACCTCAAGTGCAGCCACCACCTGTCTGTTAGCAGAGGCTTGTGTATTGCTATTATACTGAACAGGTTTCAGTGAAGCTTCCAGACTAAGATGGACTAGGAAGAAAGGCAGAACCAGGCAGTGTTCCATTCCATCGTGCATGAAGCTGGCCTAATGGCAGCTATAGCTTTTGGTTTTTTTTTTTCCCCAAACATACCTATGTTCAAATTCTGGCCCTGACACTTACTAACTGTGAGACCATGAGCACCTTTCTGTGCCTCAGTTTCCACATCTGTGAAATGGAAATAAGAATGGTACCTGCTTCACAATGTCATTGTGAAGAAAGGGTAGTGGATGGAAAGTGCTTAACACAAGCCCTGACACATAGTGTCTTAATCACCTAGTGCTGCTATAACAGAAATACCACAAGTGGGTGGCTTCAGCAAACAGAAGTTTATTTTCTCACAGTCTAGTAGGCTAGAAGTCCGAATTCAAGGTGTCAGCTCCAGGGGAGGGCTTTCTCTCTCAGTCAGCTCTGGGAAATGGTCTTTGTCATCAATCTTCCCCTGGTCAAAGAGCTTCTCAGCACAGGGACCCCAGGTCCAAGGGATGTGCTATCTCCTGGCTCTTGTTTCTTGGTGGTATGAGGTCCCCCTGTCTCTCTGCTTGCTTCTCTTTCATATCTCAAAAGAGATTGACTTAAAACACAATGGTAATCTTGTAGATTGAGCCCTGCCTCATTAACATCATAGAGGTAGAATTTACAGCGCGTTGGAAAATCACATCAGATGACAGAATGGTGAACAATCACACAATATGGGGAGTCATGGCTTAGCCAACTTTGAAAAACAGTTTTAGGGGACACAATTCAATCTATAACATATAACAAGTGTTTAATCAATGGTAACTATTATTTAAGTCTTAAAAAATATTTTATTTTTATCATTGTTACGTCCATGACTGACTGGAACAGTTGGGTCTTTACAAAATTTTACTTTGCTGTTTGCTTAATTATAAGCAATTAACGATGACCTCTAATCATTGGAGAGGTGTGATATGTCTTATCTCCTTTTGCCTGCCCTTACATGCCCACTGACAAGGTGCTTAAAGCCGTGGCATCCCCGGGGGAGGACAAGAAAGGGAGGGCAAGCTAAGGTACCCCCAGTGAGGCCCTGAAAGTACAGAGGCCTTATTTCCTTTCTCTGGCCAGAGAGGCGCAGCTCACAAGCAGAACCCGGTTTCTGTGTAGACACAGCTGCATTTTGCATCCTGAGATGACTATGGAAACCGCCTTGGGGTTCAGGGTGTCTTCCATTCCTCTGAGGGCATCTTTCCTGATAAACAGTGGATCTGATGGGCCTTGGTGTACATAGGCAGGCTTCCAGGCTAGCAGGCCTGAGTCCCTGCTGGGCTGTAGTAATTGTACAGCTAAGTGGCCGCTGGGAATGGATACATTCAAAGGGAGGCAGCCATCCTCTCCACCCAGCTCTTACTACTAATAACCAACATTTATGGGGCACTTACGTGTCCTGGAGTCCCTGGGTAGTACAAACAGTTAATGCACTTGGCTGTTAACCAAGTGGTTGTCAGTTCGAGTCCAACCAGAGGTCCCTCAAAAGAAAGGCCTGGTGATAACTATTTCTAAAACTCAGCCACTGAAGACCCTAAGGAGCACAGTTCTATTTGACGGACATGGGGTCACCATGAGTCAGAATCAACTGATGGCAGCTGGCTAGCTCGATGTCTTCATGCCTGTATGGTAAGCACTTTTGTGTGTGTGTGTGCTTTAGGTAAAAGCTTACAGCTCAAGTTAATTTCTCATACAAAAATTTATACACGTATTGTTATGTAACTCTAGGTGCAATCCCTATAATGCGAAAGCACATGTCCCCTTTCTGCCCCAGGCTCCCCATGTCCATTCACCCAGCTCCTATCCTTTTCTGCCTTCTCATCCTGCCTCCAGACAGGAGCTGCCCATTTAGTCTCATGTTATCTACTTGAACTAAGAAGCACACTTTTCATGAGTATTATTTTATATTTTATAGTCCAGTATAATCTTTGAAGAGTTGGCTTCAGGCATGGTTTTACTTCTGGGTTAACAGAAAGTCCGAGGCCATGTCTTCTGGGGTTCCTCTAGTCTCAGTCAGGCCATTAAGTCTGGTCTTTTTACATGAATTTGAATTCTGCACCACACTTTTCTCCTGCTCTGTCAGGGACTCTCTCCTCTTCCCTGTCAGGGTGGTCATTGCCAGTAACTGGGTACCATCTAGTTCTTCTGGTCTCAGGCTGTTGAAGTCTCTGGTTTATGTGGCCCTTTTGTCTCTTGGGCTAATATTTTCCTTGTGTCTTTGGTGTTCTTCATTTTCCTTTGCTCCAGGTAGGTTGGGACAAATTGATGCATTGCTAGCTTTTAAGATCTCAGACACCGCTCACCAAAGTGGGATTATGCTAAGCACTTTTAACATGGATTATCACATGGAAGCATCAAAAGAAGATGGAAGGAATACCCAGAGTCACTGTACCAAAAAGCATTGATCGATGTTCATCCATTTCAGGAGGTAGCATATGATCAAGGACCAATGGTATTGAAGGAAGAAGTCCAAGCTGCACTGAAGGCATTGGTGAAAAACAGGGCTCCGGGAGTTGATGGAATACCAGCTGAGATGTTTCAACAAACAGATGCAGAACTGGAGGTGCTCACTCATCTATGCCAAGAAATTTGGAAGACAGTTACCTGGCCAACCAACTGGAGGAGATCCATATTTGTGCCCATTCCAAATAAAGGTGATCCAATAGAATGCAGAAATTATAGAACGATGTCATCGATATCACTCACAAGTAAAATTTTGCTGAAGATAATTCAAAAACAGTCACAGCAGTACATTGAAAGGGCACTGTCAGAAGTTCAACCTGGATTCAGAAGAGGATATGTAACAAGGGATATTATTGCTGATGTCAGATGGATCTTGGCTGAAAGCAGAGAATACCAGAAAAATGTTTACCTGTGTTTCATTGACTATGCAAAGGCATTCAACTGTGTGAATCATAACAAATTATGGATAACATTGCAAAGAATGGAAATTCCAGAATACTTAATTGTGCTCATGAGGAAACTGCACATAGACCAAGAGGCAGTTGTTCAAACAGAACAAGGAGATACCGCATGGTTTAAAATCAGGAAAGGTATGTGTCAGGGTTGTATCCTTTCACCATATGTATGCAATCTGTATGCTGAGCAAATAATTCAAGAAGCTGGATATCTTGGTTATCTAGTGCTGCTGTAACAGGAATACCACAAGTGGATGGCTTTAACAAAGAGAAATTTATTTTCTTACAGTCCAGTAGGCTAGAAGTCTGAATTCAGGGCACCAGCTCCAGGGACAGGCTTTCTTTCTCTGTTGGCTCTGGAGGAAGGTCCTTGTGATACATCAGTCTTCCCTTGGTCTGAGAGCATCTCAGCACAAGAACCTCAGGTCTAAAGGACGAATTCTGCTCCTGGCACTGCTTTCTTTGTGGTATGAAGTCCCCAGCTCTCTGCTTGCTTCCCTTTCCTTTTATCTCTTGTAAGATAAAAGGTGGTATAGGCCACACCCCAGAGAATCTCCCTTTACATTGGATCTGGAACATGACCTTAGTAAGGGTGTTATGACCCCACCCTAATCCTCTTTAACGTAAAATTACAATCACAAAATGGAGGACAACCACACTATACTGGGAATCATGGCCCAGACAAATTGATACACACATTTTTGGGGGGACGTAATTCAATCCATGACACTGGACTATACGAAGAAGAATGTGGCATCAGGATTGGTGGAAGACTAATTAACAACCTGCATTATGCAGATTGCACAACCTTGCTTGCTGAAAGCAGTAAGACTTGAAGTATTTATTGATGAAGGTAAATGACTACAGCCTTCAGTATGGATTACACCTCGTTGTAAACCAAAACCAAAAACCAAATCCAGTGCCATCGAGTTTATTCCAACTCATAGTGACCCTCGATGTAAAGAAAACAAAAATCTTCACAACTAGATCGATAAGCAAAATCATGATAAACAGAGAAGAGATTGTCAAGGTTTCATTCTACTTTGATCCACAATCAATGCCCATGGAAGCAGCAGTCAGGATATGAAACGATGTATTGCATTGGGGAAATCTGCTGCAAAAGACCTCTTTTAAGTGTTAAAAAGCAAAGATGTTGCTTTGAAGACTAAGGTGCACCTGATCCAAGCCATGATATTTTAGATTGCTTCATGTGCATGCAAAAGTTGGACAATGAGTAAAGAAGACTGAAGAAGAATTGATGCACTTGAGTTATGGTGTTGGAAAAGAATATTGAATATACCACTGTCATGGATTGAATTTTGTCCCCCAAAAACATGTGTATCAATTTGGTTAGGCCATGATTCCCAGTATTGTGTGATTGTCCACCATTTTGTCATCTGATATGATTTTCCTATATGTTGTAAATCCTATCACTATGATGTTAATGAGATGGATTAGCAGCAGCTATGTTGATGAAATCTACAAGATTAGATTGTGTCTTAAGTCAATCTCTTTTGAGATATAAAAGAGAGAAGTGAACAGAAAGACATGGGGACTTCATACCACCAGGAACAGAGCACGTCCTTTGGACCTGGGGTCCCTGTACCTGAGAAGCTCCTCAACCAGGGAGAAGATTGATGGCAAGAACCTTCCTCCAGAACCGACACAGAGAGAAAGCCTTCTGCTGGAGCTGGTGCCCTGAATTCAGACTTCTAGCCGCCTAAACTGTAAGAGAATAAAATTCTGTTTGTTGAAGCCGCCCACTTGTGGTATTTCTGTTATACCAGCACTAGATAACTAAGACAACCACGGACTGCTAGAAGAATGAACAAGTCTGCCTTGGAAGAATTCAGACAGAGTGCTCCTTAGAAGCGAGGATGGTGAGACTTCATCTCACGCACTTTGGACATGTTATCAGGAGGGACTAGTCCCTGGAGAAGGACATCATGCTTGGTAAGGTAGAAGGTCAGCAAAAAAGAGGAAGATCCTCAATGAGATGGATTGACATAGGGGCTGCAATAATGGGCTCGAACACTGCAACGATTATGAGGATGGTGCAGGACCAGGCGGTGTTTCATTCTGTTGTACATGGGGTCACTATGAGTTGGAACAGACTCAACAGCACCTAACAACAACAAGAATCACATGTAATCCTCATCACTAGGAGGTAGATGCTATTATAGGCCCTGTTTTCATAATGGTAACACTGAGACTTAGAGAGACTGACTTGTCCAATACCAACCATAAACACCAAAGCCAGGAATTAAGCACAGGTCTATATGACACCCAGGTCTACGTTCTTGATCATGACTCAGAGCTCCCCTATTGGAGCTCTTCCCATGGAGCTGGCTCTCTGCAAACATCTAAGGGGCTGCATTTGTCACAGACGCTCATGGAGAGCCTGGGAGGTCCTCTCCAAGGGCATCCCACGTGCTGTTCCACTGTTCAGGGAGAAAAGTGAAGACAATGAATGGCCTTGGGGTAAATGTTCTAGTTCTAAGCCATGCCTGAGTGGTGAGTAATCCTATTCAGAAGTGAAAAAGAAAAATAGAACACTTACTGGAAATAGGGTGAAAAGCACTCCCTTCACAGTTTGGAACTCCCTGGTAAGTGGTCATATAACCAAATCCAGGAACAAGCCACAAATCTAAGGACAATGATTTGATTTTGTGTATTATCTCTGTGGCATAGGATGTGTATCCTGGCAGCACTGGGAAGAAATGAGCTAGTAAAAATTATGTGTGGGCTAGAAGAAGGTTTGAATTATCTGCATCGTTGATTTTACCTCTTGATATATTCTTTTATAAGGTTGAATTAACTGATATGCATTTCAAGTTCTCAGCTACCAGCAAGGAATTCACTTAATGAACCTCAGAGAAGTCCTGCTATGACACAGGTCAGAAAGCAGAGAGTTTCACTCTAATCAAGGCATCTTAAATAAGGCTAGAAAATTGTTTTTTAAGCTAGAAAGCCCTTATAGGTGGAAAGTGATCACATAGGGCCACATATGAGGGTTTTCTAGCTTAAAAAAACAATTTCACTTACCTTAGCTCACCAACATCTTATGGAGTAGGCATTATCAATAGCACCCCCATTTTACAGATAAGAAAACTGAGGCTTATATTATAATAAAATAAAAGCACCCTACTGGAACACTTGCACTACTATCATCCAAGTGCTTACTGAAAATGCACATTTCTGACGCCCACTCCTGATCTAGTGAGACCAGGCTAGGGGAGCAGGGGTGTGGAGCTGTTGAGCCTAGGAATCTGCATTAACACTCCCCATAAAGGAAAACCAGGCTGCTGGTCACAAAGACCCAACTTTCCACTCCACAATCATACTCCTCTAGCTTTTATTGTCACCTTGGAGAGATCTGATGACAGCAGGCTTACCCATTCAAAGGCTGCCAAACCAAAAAATCTGTTGCCATCAAGTAGATTAGATTCTGACTCATAGCCACCCTCCAGGACACAGTAGAGCCACCCCATGGGGTTCCCAAGGGGCGGCTGGTGGATTCAAACTGCTGACCTTCTGGTTAGCAACCAATATCTTAACCATTTTACCACCAGGGCTCTTCAAAGGCTCTGGTGAAACAAAAAATAGCTAAACAAAATAGTACCCCCTAGTGCCAGCAAAACAGAGGGACCGACTTGGCTTGGGTGCTGTCTCCTGTGGGAACACAGCACTGCCCCAATCTGCCCAGCCCCTAAGTCTGGAGCCATTGCTGTACTGGAGTGAAATCCTGGCCACATTTCAGTGACAACAATGCACAAAATACTGTGATGAAAGTTGGTGGGAGGCTCAGGACATGATAGTAAAAAAAGTAGCTAGTATCATAATAGCTTAGGAGCATAAACTGTGTTAGCCAGAAAACTTAGAAGTGTTTGAAGAATCCATGGGGTGAACTGTCAGAAGACAATTTGCAGGAGGGACCAAGAAGGGGCCTGGAAAAGAACACAAGAGAGAGAGACCAGCATATGCTGTGTCCAAAGACAATGAGCCCATTTTGAAAAGAAG
Organism: Elephas maximus indicus; assembly: GCF_024166365.1. Taxonomy (NCBI): domain Eukaryota; kingdom Metazoa; phylum Chordata; class Mammalia; order Proboscidea; family Elephantidae; genus Elephas; species Elephas maximus. The sequence goes on from NC_064833.1 coordinate 38,920,697, forward strand.
AGCTAATTTTGAGTGTAGCAGAGGCTGACTAATTTACCTGGCCCAACCTCCACGGCCCTTAACCTAGAAGAACAAGGCAGGGAGGAGCAAAAATGCAAACAAAAGCACTGCTTTGCAGTTTTGTAGCTTAAGGAGCATGGGACAGGGTAAAGGGAATACGGAAAATGCCTTGTGGAGAATCTGGTAAAGACAACAGCCAGTCAAAGTTGAATGGCTACTATGTGCCACATAGGGTAAGAATTACAACAGTCCTATCAGGTTGAGCAACCTGCTCAACATTATACAGCAATAAATTATGGTACTAAACTCGAACCCAGGACTTCTTGACTTCAGAGGCCACGTTCTTAAGATATTTCTTCTGATCTGATTGTTTAAATGAGTGATTTAAGTTCATGGTTCAATATTTAGAAACTTATCCGTATGTTCAGAGAAAATTCCTTCGTCCACCACTGTCCAACAACCACCCAGTTCTCTTCCTCATAGGTAACAGTGTCCTTAGATTTTTGTGTGACATTCCAGAGACATTTTATGAATTTCATGCTGCTACAGCAGATTATGGAGCCCTGGTAGCCCTAGTAGCTCAGTGGTTAAGAGCTCAGCTGCTAGCCAAAAAGTCAGCAGTTGAAATCTACCAGTGGCTCCTTGGAAATCCTATGGGGGCAGTTCTACTGTTTCTTATAGGGTGGGCTATATGGTTACAATGCATCAGAATCGACTCAGTGGCAATGGGTGTGTTTGTTTGTTTTTTGGTTACAGCAAATTACGCATACTGTTCTGAACCTCACACTCTTCACTTCAGACAGTATCTTGCAGATCATTCCATATCAGTACAAAAAGAGCTTCCCTGTTCTGTTTCATGGCTGCAGAGGACTTCATTGTTGTGGAGAGGCCATGATTCTTTCTGCTGGGCCTCTGTCAATAGGCATGAATCTCGTTTCTATTCTTTGTGTAGCCCATGCTCTTTATTCGAGCAAACTCCACTCCCTCCCGAGGGATCCTGAGACTCTCCTTTGACAATTAGGCTCCTTCAGGCTGAAAGAGGCAGTGACACTCTCAGGTTACCTTAATCAGTGAGAGTTTATTGTGGAAAAAAAAAACCGTTGTCATTGAGTAGATTCTGACTCATAGGGGCCCTTTAGGACAGAGCAGAACTGCCCCATAGGGCTTCCGAGGCTCTAATCTTTACGGAAGCAGACTGCCACATCTTTCTTCCGAGGAGCGGCTGGTGGGTTCAACCAACTACCTTTCAGTTGGCAGCCAAGTGCTTAACTGCTACTCCACTAGGGATCCTTTTATCGTGAAGACACATAAGAAAGGAACCTGGAAAACCCCTTGAGAGTGGCAGGAGGCAGTGCAGCTCCGGCAGCCAGGCCTGCAGCACCAGGCCTCCTTTGTGAGGGGCTCCACGTTAAGATGACTGTCATGGATTGAATTGTGTCCCCTCAAAATATCTGCCAACTTGGCTAGGCCATTATTCCCAGTATTGAATGATTGTCTACCATTTCGTCATCTGATATGATTTCCCTATGTGTTGTAAATCCTATCACTATAATGTTATAAGATGGGTTAGCAGCAGGTATATTGATGAGATCTATAAGATTAGATAGCATCTTAAGCCAATCTCTTTCGAGATACAAAATAGAGAAGAGAGCAGAGAGATATGGGGACCTCATACCGCCGTGAAAGCAGCATCGGGAGCAGAGCACATCCTTTGGACCTGAGGTTCCTGCACGGAGAAGCTCCTAGACCAGAGGAAGATTGATGACAAGAACCTTCCTCTAGAGCTGACAAAGCCTTCCCCTGGAGCTGGCACTCTGAATTTGGACTTGTAGCCTACTGGACTTTGAGAGAAAAAATTTCTCTTTGTTAAAGCCATCCACTTGTGGTATTTCTGTTATAGCAGCACTTGATAACTAAGACAGTGACTGGGCACCCCTCACTCTGCACCGAGGCCCCCACACTACCAGCTATCAGTTGCCCTTTGGGTGCTTCTAAGTGGCAGTGTCCCAGCACATGGCACCCTGGGCAGGAGTAGGGAGCTGCTAGCTGGTTACCCATAACTCTCATCCCACCATGGGTAGCCAGAGGCATGGGGCCAAGTGGTAGAGAATGTGAAGACTTGTGCATCAGGGCCCATTTCCTCAGAAGGGCCCTGGGCTTGGGGCTTAAAGCAAAATAGACTGGTTAGCAGTACTTCCTGACCAGGGAATCCAGATCTGTTCAGGAGGAGTTTGAGTGGGTTGGAATTCCTGCTGAGAGACTGAATATACAAACAGACAGTGGCTAGGCCGTATATAAAAATAGGACTTTGATCCACAGTCTCCAGCAACCATCCCAGGAAGCCAAACCACAACCTCTGCAGCATAGGCCCAAAACTGTCAGGGCTTAGTCAATAACTGGCAGTTTCCCTAGTTTTTGCCCCTACTTCCAACTCAGGAGCAACCAGAGAAAGGCAAATCTGCTCTCCTAACTAACACATCTGATGCCCCACTTCTAGTTGGCCTGCCGCAGCTTCCCCCATCAACCACCGCTGATCAAGGCAAACCTTTTTCCACCATACAGCTTCCCACTCCCCTGCCTGCCTTTGAGTCTCTGCCAAATGCAAGTGATGGTGCTGATTCCCTTGCTATAGCAAGCTCTGAATAAATAGCCTTCGCTTGTTCTCATTTGGGTGGTCTTTATTTCCATACTGCTGTGTCAACAAAAGTGGAAACCCTGGTGGTGTAGTGGTTAAGAGCTACGGCTGCCAACAAAAAGGTCGGCAGTTCGAATCCACCAGGCGCTCCTTGGAAATCCTATGGGGCAGTTCTACTCTGTCCTGTAGGGTGGCTATGAGTTGAAATAAACTAGATGGCAATGGGAACGAGTGTCAACAAGACCAGAGTAACAAAGACACCGTTAAAGTTACCTTGTTCTTAGGCCCAGGCTGATTCAGTCTGGGGGGAAACGATCACCTAGGACCACGCATAAGGGTTTTCCAGCTTAAAAAACAATGTCATATACCTTAGCTCACCAAAGTCTTATGAAGTAGGCATTATCAGTAGCATCCCCATTTACAGATGAGAAAACTGAGGCTTAGAGAGGTTACATGAATTGCCCAGGATCACACAGCCAGTAAACAATGAAGCTGAAACTCAAACCTAGGTCTTCTGACCCCAGTTTGTGCCTCCTTCTGATTTCCGCTGTCCATGTGCTCCAGAACAACATGCCTCTTTTACTGGCTCTCCTTACCATGCCCAGGTCCCACATGTTAATACTCCCAAGGTTCTCTCCTCGGCCTCCATTTCTCTTCCTCTCCATATTCTCTCTAGTTGTTCTCATTTACTTCCTTGCCTTGGTCTAATTCCAAACCTTTGGTGGCCCTAGGTTTCTCTCTCCAGCCCAGACTTCTCTCCTATGTTCCATACCCATATGTTTAATGACCTCCTGGCCATCTCCAGGTGGCTGCCCCATGTCACCTCCAATGTTCCCAAAATGAAACTCATTGTGTTTCTCAGTAAATTGTTTCTTCTTCTGTATTCCCTATCTCAGTAGCAGCAGCTTCCACTTGGTAAGCACAAGATAGGTGGTATCATCTCATTTTACAGATGAAGAAACTGAGGCTCAGAGCCATTAACTTACTTGCACGAGGCCATAGTACTAAGTAGTTGACAGAACCAGGATTCAAAATGAGATCTATTCTTCATTGTCCCCCGTGTACCAGGCTGTACCACTGCCATCACTCTGTTGCACATGTCAGAAGTCATGGTGTCGTCCTTGACTCCTCCCTGCCAGCCCCACTTTCCTCAGTCCCACAGCTGCTTCAGAGCCAAGTCAGTCATTCTGCCTCCTAAATGTTCCTCAGGTGGTACCTTTTCTCTACTCCAGTTGTCAGCCCCTAATTATTACTCCCTCATAATAGCTTCCTAACTAGTCTGTCTCTAGCAGCAACTTCCACCTCAAATCCTGTCTCCACGGGAATAAGTTTGCTAAAATGCACCTGATCGTTGCGCTTGCCTGTTTAAGAACCTCCAAAAGCTTCCTACTACCTTCAGGAGAAAATCCCAACTCCTTGTTTCTGCCCTTGCCTCTCTACCCGAGTGGTCTTTTTCTAGGTCTCTGCAAAAAAAAAAAAAAAAAAGGCCCATCTCCTTGAGATTTCCATTAACTGAACCAATACACATGCACTCTCATTGCGTATTGCACCAGTCCAGCCATCTACACTGTATTGCAATGAACTGCAGAATAATGCCTGAGCAAGAGCCGTTCGTATGCAAAGTAGAGAGAGGCTGAATTATGCAGGCACTATTGAACAAGTCTACAGTAATCCATCGTGCTATTGTTTACCCAACAGGTTGTGTTTATATTTTCTTTGGAAACAGGTAATTTGCTTTTACAACAGGGTAGCCAATTAGGCACCAGGATGGCAGGATGCCAGTGTTACTGAGTGATTTATCGCTTCACATCTCATTGAAAGGAACAGTACTTCACAAACTTTCCAAAACCGTGTTCAACTGAAAGTGGTTAATTTGTGCTTTGAAGACAAAAGATTCTGTCCTTGGGTGCATATTAGTATATTATAGGCTCCGAATAAACCAGCAATGCAGAAACTGGAGCAATTTTGCTTCCAGGGGATGCTTTTTCTCTTTGCACATCTATCTGTGAACATCTTTGGGAAGAGTTTTCCTTCAAAAGAGTGTGGGAAAGCACGGGAATAGAGTGCAGATGCAGAAGTCATGGCAGAAGTCAGGATGCAAGCACAGGCCCGCCGCTCTCTGCCTGGGACCTTCTTGCCTGGACCTTTCTATGGTTAACTCTTACTGGCCTTTCAAGATTCGGTTCATGCGTCACTTCCTCCTAGAAGTCACCTCTCTGTCTCTCTCTGTAGCTGTGTCTCTGTCTCTCTCACACACACACATACATAAGTACACATTTGTGATATGTAATCACTATGTGACGTCAACACTCCTCTGTCATAATACCCGTCTGTATTTTCCCTGGTTGACAGAAAATTCAGCTCAGACTGGAGTCAAACGAGAATTTATAAACTCAAGGCTATAAAAGCTCTGGCCCCACATCCAGCCAGGCTCAAATTCAGTGGGAAAGCAGTCATGTGGCTTCCCCAACAGGCCCATTTCATGGGTCATGTGTCCAGCCCTGACACCATCTCTGTGGCTGAGGAAATGGAGTGTAGGATTGTATTAGACCTAGGACACAGGTGTCACCTCTGAGGTTGGGAGGAGGTGGCCCCAGGTAAGAAAAAAAAGGGGGGAGGATGGATACAGGATCCCAAACCACAAAGGTCCATCACAGTGCATGCCTGTTAGCACCAAACCCATTGCGTCGAGTTGATTCCAACTCATAGCGACCCTATAGGATAGAGTAGAACTGCCCCATAGGGTTTCCACGAAGCAGCTGGTGGATTTGAACTGCTGACCTTTTTTGGTTAACAGCCAAGCTCTTAACCACTGCACAACCAGGGCTCCTCATGGTGCACAGCCCAGAGCAAATGCACCTAAAATACTCTACCTACTTATCTGTCTCCCCAGGCAGACTGTGAATTCCCCAAAAGTGGAATGGGGTCTCTTCATATCCCGCACCTAGCACCGTGCCTGCTATACCTGATATTCTACAAATGATAAATGGGGACACAAAGAATTTAGAGCGAGATTCCTGCTTTCAAGAAATTTCTGGTCTAGTCCATGAGCTACGATCTATGCAATAAAAATCAACTAACCAGACAAAGTAACACCATCTAAGCACCAAATGAATGATTCAGGTATTAAGTGTAAAGAAATTCAAAGAAGCAACAGTTGAGGAAAGGGTCTGAGGAAACCTGCCGCTAGTGCCCAACTCTCGACAGCCCTCATGCCTCCAGAGGGGCCAAAGGAGCTGGGGGAAGCTACCCCAGGATGCTGACATCATAAGGAAATTAGGATTAAATGAAGTAATACCTACAAAGCACTTAGCATAGTGCTTGACTCATAGTCAGTATTCGCCAAATATTAAATGTTGTATCAGCCATTGCTGCATAACAAATCACCCCAAAATTTAGTGATTAAAAGGTTCTAAAAGAACATGTGGGGTGGAAAAGATTGTTATAACCATTCTTGTGGCCATTTTTAGAGAATACAATCTGACAATTATTATAGTTATCATTTACTAAGCACCTGTCATATGCCCTGTGACTTGCATGTATTATCTCAAAATATCTTAAATCACTGGATTTGTGGATTAAACTGTAGGCTTAGGAGAGTATTTCTGAGTGAGGAAATATATATGAGGAATCTGAAAGAGTCACAGAAAAGCAAATCCTTTTTCACAGAAAGGGAAGTAGGAATTGTTACCAAGTATATATGTTATAAATAATGCATAGCACAAATTACATTCAATTACTTTGAACAAAGCTTAGCAAATCTTATTTAAACTGACTACTTGAGAAAATTAAACTAATTTATCTGTACTAGCTACAAATAATTTGCTGTATTTCTAACAAAGAGCATCTTTGAATCTCTGGCAGCCTTCCTTGTCATACTGTGCAATGTTGGGATCCATTTGTCTGATTTTGCCTTTATTCCCAAGTTCCTTAAACCTTCCCACTGGCCCAGATGGAAAGGTATCAAAGGAAGAAGGAAGCTCCAAGCTCCCACTTGTTCACTTACACGTGGACAGAGTAGATGGCTATGTCTATAGGTGGAAAAGCCATTGGTTAGCCACCACACTTGAAATTTCCTGTACTGCTGATATTCCCTAAAGGCCTTCCTAAGAAGCACGCTTATCTAGCCAAGGAAGTAGATTATCTGGGAGGACAAGCACCTTAACTGGGGAGCAATTGTGGCTCAGTGGTAGAATTTTCACCTTCTATGCAGAAGACCTGGGTTTGATTTCTGACTTAGGTGTTTCATGCACAGACACCACCCGTTATCAGTGGAGGTTTGTGTGTTGCTGTGATGCTGAACAGGTTTCAACAGAGCTTCCAGACTAAGAAGGACTAGAAGAAAGGTCTGGTGATTTACTTCTGAAAATCAGCCAGTGAAAACCCTATGGATCTAAACTGTCCAATTCATAATGATTTAAGGAGATGGCACAGGACCAGGCACTGTTTCATTCTGTTGTGCATGGGGTCCCCGTGAGTTATGGTTCAACTTGATGGCAGCAACAACAGCTACCATAAAGTAAGGGATTGGTTTATCTTACCAAAATCTATAAGTATTTATTGCTACATATCAAGATGTGGGTCCCTCATGGTTTCAGGGGACATCTAAGTCAACTGGCATAATAAGATCTATTAAGAAAACTTTCTGCATTCCACTTTGAAGAGTGGCGTCTGGGGTCTTAAACGCTAGCAAGCAGCCATCTAAGATGCATCAATTGGTCTCAACCCACCTGGATCAAAGGAGAATGAAGAACACCAAGGATACAAGGTGATTACGAGCCCAAGAGACAGAAAGGGCCACATGAACCAGCGACTACATCATCCTGAGACCAGAAGAACTAGATGGTGCCCGGCTACAACCGATGACTGCCCTGATAGGGAACGCAACGGAGAACCCCTGAAGGAGCAGGAGAGCAGTAGGATGAAGACCCCAAATTCTTATAAGACCAGACTTAATGGTCTGACTGGGACTAGAAGGACCCCGGTGGTCATGGCCCCCAGACCTTCTGTTGGCCCAGGACAGGACCCATTCCCAAAGCCAACTCTTCAGACATGGATCGTACTGGACAATGGGTTGGAGAGGGATGCTGGTGAGGAGTGAGCTTCTTGGATCAGGTGGACACTTGAGACTTCGTTGGCATCTCCTGCCTGGAGGGGAGATGAGAGGGTGGAGGGGGTTAGAAGCTGGTGAAATGGACACGAAAAGAGAGAGTGGAGGGAGAGAGTGGGCTGTCTCATTAGGGGGAGAATAATTCGGAGTGTGTAGCAAGGTGTATATGGGTTTTTGTGTGAGAGACTGACTTGATTTGTAAACTTTCACTTAAAGCACAATAAAAATTATTAAAAAAAAAAAAAAAAAGATGTAGGTCCCTGAGGGTATAGGTGCTGCAAAGGGAGGAATTCAGGGCTGGGAGGGTGATGTGAAGCCTGGGGCATCATATAATTGCAATGGACATCTGAGAATCAGAGCCCTGAAAATCGGCATCCTGAATCTAAAAACGAACTTCATCTTTCATAATTTTTCCATAGCCAGCCCTATTGTTTGTTGCTGGCCAGTAGCTCTGACTCTTGGTGACCCCATATATGCAGAATAGAACTGCTCCATAGTGTTTTCAAGGCTGTGACCTTTCAGAAGCAGATCACCAGGCCTGTCTTCTGAAGTATCTCAGAGCCAGCCAGCCCTACACATGGTGATTAGTTTCAAAAGGAGTGTAGGGACCAGTCAGAAAAATAGAAAGCACACAGGTTGTTTTACATTTTAATGCAAGTATTAGAAGACTGAACTTTTAAAAAGAAAAACTGAGGCAACATAGAGGTAGTAAATGTAGGAAGCAACCATTACTTCTATGGTTGGGGGAACAAAGGAATGCGTTTGGGGTTATCAGAAATTAAATGCTTAGAAGAGGGGCTCCAAAAACCTGGGATCCAGACTCTAAGTAGGCACTGTGCAGCTGGTGTTTGGTGCCTCTGAAGAAGAGTGTAGAAAGAGGTTGGAGAACAGAACCAGTTCAACAGCCAAGGGGAAATACTAACAGAAATGGCAAGCAAACAGAAAGGAAGCCCCTTCGCCTTCCTCCAGCCTTCCAGCCTCCCTCTGTTGCTCCCTAGTGGCAGAACCTAAAAAGGAACCAGCTGGCAAAAAAAACGTAGTTTGCAGCATCACAGAGCCCAGTATAGAAGGAGCTGAGAGACAAGAGATTCATAGTTGACCCAGGGTATATTTCAAGATACATGCATGGGCTAGTTTTGTTACAGTCACTTGTGGCTACTCTTCAAGGAAGTAATTCAGTTGACAATCCATCAGGATTCCTTTTGTGTCTTGGTTAACAGCAAATTTGGAGCTAAGCTTTGTCAAATGGAAGTAGCCATCTTTAGGTAGTGTAATTCCTACTGGACTTATGAGTCGGAATCAACTCGATGGCAGTGGGTGGTTTACCTTTACATTCCTTTTTTATCTCCATTTTGCTGTTAAGTGCATCACTAAATTTATTTCAAAAATTGATTTCCATTTGGTTCTCTTTGTTGTTTCATTTCTCTGCTGAAATTTCCTATTTTGACAGTCACTACGCATATTTTCCTTTGTCTTTGAACATAGTTATAATAATAAAAACAAATACTTGCTTTAAAAGCCTTGTCTGCTCATTCCAACATATGGGTCACCTCTGGATCAGCCTTCATTGATTATCTTTTCCCTTGAGAATGGGGTATATTTTCCTGTTTCTTTGTGTGCTGAGTAATTTTGGACTATATCCTAGACATCGTGATTGCTGTGTTGTGGAGATTCTGGATTCTGTAATATTCTTCCAATGAATGTCAGTTTTGTTTTAGCAGATAAGTAACTTGTTAGATTCAAACTTCAAAGTGTCTCTTGGGTTGGAGCTCAAATCTCATTTCAGTTCTTTTATCCGTCACTTGGCTATTTAAAATCTAACCACGTATGTGTGACTTAGGAGTCATTCAGAGATTTGGGCAAAGTTTCTATGCAGAATTTGGCTCTCTCTTGGCCAAAGAGATTGGTTCAGGGATAGACTGTGGCTTAATCAAATCAATCAAAGTCATCTCTGAGATTTATAGCTACATAAACATTGGTGAAACAAGCCCACTTTCTACTGTGGTTTCTGAGTTGAGATGGGAGCATGAGAGATGGAGAGGGCCAGGGAACATCTTTCCCATCACATGAGGTAAAGTTTGTTGAATTAAGTGAAGCAAAACTAGCAGAGCTGAGAAATAGAAAGAGACAGCTCTATATACAGCCATGTCTGAAGCCACATCAATCTCTGGACTTCCCGATTATGTGAACCAATGTCTTCTATTTCAGCTGAAGCAAGTCTGAGTTGGGTTTCTGTCACTGTCAATGGAAGAAATCCTGACTAATGCCAAAAGCAATATATATATAAGATCCAATCGCTGGATCAATTTATGCAACTCAAGATAAGTCATCAGATTCTTCATAAACCGAGCAGCTACTCTAACAGTATTTTATGATTTAATGAATTCTTACCCATTTCCAAGTATCTACAAACTTATATGACACTGATGTCTTCATTGTAATATCCTCCAGTCATTTCAATTCACAAACCTCATAGCAAAGTACAATTTAAGGAATGGTCTAATTTCCTTCTCTGAAGGCAAGTAGAGTTTCTTAAAAGGAGACCTGCATTTTTATTGTTAAATCAGGATTCAATCTAAATAAAATCAATGAAAGAGAACAACGCACTCTAACACCTTATATTTTGGTAATTGTTTAAAACACATAATGTGAATACTCTTTTGGCGACAATAAAGTAAGTGTATTTTGTTGGTCCTTTTATTCTCAGGATAGGAGGTTCCAACATTAACATTTATGTAATTATAACCTATTTATTAAGAAGACTCAGCATGCCACAAACAGAAAAGACTGGATTTTTTCTGACCACTGCCTCTTTAAATGGCTTCAGTCAAGTTGTTTTCCCTTTCATACAGAGTTGAGTCACTTTCATACAGTTTCCTCTGCCTCCCACAAGCACCTTGAGAAGTGGATAAGTCGAATATTGTCATGATCATCACCCCCATGTTACAGATGGAAATGCAAATTACATAGCTAGAAACAGAAAGAGGTGGAGCCCGAACTGGCTCTTTGAACTCCATCTGAGTGCTCTTTTCCATGGCAATAGGTCAGTGTGGGGCTGGGAGTGCCCCCATGATGGCCACCTGGGGGCAGTCACCAGCAACCCATGGCCCAGGCAGAGGGAATCATGGAACCACTCATATCTCTTTCACTTACCACCTCTGACCTTTCTTCAGGTACATCAAGCTCTTTCTCATGTTAGTCTGTCTTTTGCCATAAATTTCTCACCCCACCCCCACATCCCTATGGCTGCTCCTTTTCCTTTTTCAGGTATTAACCGCTGTGTCAGCTTCTGTTTCTCTTGAGCCACCCCAAAGCTCAAGTTCCAGTCCGAATAGATCAGGATTAGCTGAACACCCAGAAACAAACCATGATGGCTCCAGGCATGGGCAGTGGAAGTGGAATGACAGTCTCTCCTGAAGGGATACTTATTGCCCCAGGGTCACCAGGGTAGAGTGAACTCTAGCATCAAAGTGATCTTGGGCACCTCCCTTAACCACTCTCTAATTCTCAATTCCCTACTTCATAAACTAAAGAAAATAATAATTCTTACCTTATAGAGTTGTTGGTAGGTAAAGGAAAGATATGCATATAAAAACCTAGCACAATGCCTAAAACATAGTAATTGTTTAAGAAATACAAACTACTATTACTATTGTCATCAGTATGTTTGGAACCATTGATGCTGTCCTTGTTTTCTGCGTCAGTTTTTTATTAAAAACCAGGCCGTTAAGTGAAAGTCAGTGTTACACAAAAATGGAGGATGACTACATCAGATCACAAAATGGAGGATGACTATATCATTATATAACTTCCAAATTACATTATTACATAACTGCCAAACCACTGAGAGTCATGGCCAAGCCAAGTTGACACATAATGTTAACCATCATAGCCAGCACTACCCTTGCCTCATATCTCAGTGCTCTTTACTGCCAGAGTGTGTTGTTAATGCACAAAATAGTTGGATAATAGATTTTTTACTATTGTTGTAAATGCAAAATGTTGGATAATGAGATAAGTGTATTATAATTGTTCATGAAATACTGAACAATGGGATTGGGTTTCTGTATCTGCTTTCCTACTGGCATAGGGGTTTCTTGAGGGTAAGGAATGGATCTTAGCTTTCTCAGTGTCTTAACACAGCATCTTCTCAAAGTGAACAAATGAATTAATTATTTAGTACAGATAAGAATTTAGGCCACCAATAAGTTTCTAATGGTGAAGTTTTTGAGCTAACTCTTTGTTTCCTTCTCTTCTTTCTCCAGTGGACTTGGCCTCCATCTTAAGTGCTCTGGGGGAGGAGGTTGATGGGTTTAGTTGTTAATATAAATTCAGCCACTCTGAAGGGACCTTAGGATGATCTGGTGGAAGGTTGAGCCTGATGGGGCCTTGAATTGTTCCAATAGCCTTTCTTCAAAGCTGTCGAGACTAATGTTCACGACCACACACCCACTTTTGCCTCAGCCCCTCTCACCACTCTCTTTTCAACTCTCTCGCTCCTAGAGTTAAAAAATAAAAAACCATTGCCGTTGAGCTGATTCCAACTCATAGTGACCCCAGGTATGTCAGAGTAGAACTATGCTCCATAGGATTTTCAATGACTGATTTTTCATAAGTCACCAGGCCTTTCTTCTCAGGTGCCTTTTGGTTAGTAGCCAAGCACGTTAACCATTTGCACCACCCAGGGACTCTGCTCTTGGAATTACTGGTAGAGAAATTAGGTAGTTTCCCAGCCCAAGGTTTCAGGGTTGGAAAATTCTTGTCCTGCCTCCACTTTCCCCCCAAGCCTTCAAAGGGAACCCCAAACATAAGATGGATAAAAATTTGATCAATGTACAAAAGCCTCTTTTAAAGCCTCTCTAGGCTCCCATTCTGATATCTGATGAGCTTATATGTTTATTTTGAAACACATAGTAAAAATTCAGGCCCATCTCCCCACCTGACCCTTTGTCCAGGGTAAGGAGGCTAGTCAGCCTCTGCAGGGCTGCTGCAGTCCTCACCGCGTGGGAGCTCAAACAACAAATAGAGAAGCAGTCAACACTGACAAGAGGTAGGTGATTCTCTTACACCCTAGACTGTCTTGTTCTGAGAGAGGGTTTAACTTAACCAAATACAAAACCTGACAGGTATTTCTCCCAAGTGAATCAATGCGGAGGAGCTGAAGTGACTTTTTTTTTTAAATAAATGAAATATTTAAAGAAAGAGTTTGAAGGGAACCCTTAATATTCCCGTCAACTCTGACACGTGTGATTCACAGCCCTTTCCTCCCTGTAACAGCATCGTGATTCATCACGAACCCTGCCAGCTGTGGGCTGCACATTATTCTTCTAACAGTGCAAGCTTTCCCCGGAGAACTCTGGGAACACACCACTCCCAGCTGCCTTATGATCTTCATGTCATTAAGAACCAGCCGTCTGTTTACGTCTCGTTCAGAGATTTAGACAGAGTAAAAATCGATACCTTAATGCCAGCTTTGACCCTGTCACATAGTCAAGGGCTCAGCAGAAGGGTCTGCTCTCTTAATACCGCATGAACTGGCTTGCTTTGACTAAGAGAGCAGCTGTGTTTTTTTCTTATTTCAAATTCTGTGCGTAACAAAAAAGGTAGTGTTGTTTTTTGAATCAACTGAAGTATAATTTACATACAATTAACTTACTGCACCCATTTTATATGTACAGTTGACGTTTTGACAAATAGGTCCATCTGTGCAACCATCACTGCAATCAAGATCTAAACATTTTTATCACCACCATGAGTTCCTGCATGCCCGTCTGCAGTCAATCTTTCCAACTCCCACCCAGGCAACCACAGGGCTGTTCTCTATCGCTATAAATTAGTTTCGCCTATTCTAGAATCTCATGTGAATGGAATCATATGGTATGTCCTTTTTTGTGCCTGGCTTCTTTAACTCAGCGTAATGTTTTTGATACTCACCAATGTTATTTTGTGTATCAATAGCTTGTTTGTTTTAATGGCAGAATAGCATTCCATTGTATGGCTTATATCACAATTGGTTTACCCACTCTCTTGTTAATAGGTGTTCGGGTTGTTTCCAGGTTCCGGCCATTGTAAATAAAACTACCATGAACATTAATGTGCAATTCTTTCTCTAGACACATGAGCTCATTTCTCTTGTCCATATAACTAGGAGTGGAGTAAAATGCATTTTTAAGAATTCATCAAATGTGGTAATGCAGACTATGACCAAGAACTGTGGGGAAATGTGAATGTTGCAGGCAATTAGAAAAGAAAATTATAGTACAGTGAAAATCCAAGTGGTGAGGGTTTCTGCGGCATGAGCAATATGGCAGTTATGGAATGCGCTGGAATATAGGGACTTAACAATTCTTTGCTCTTCTTCAGACTAAGAGAGCTTGAACATGCCCCTTACCTCCTACAAGCGCCACACAATGAAAGTAATACTAGCTGATCCTTACTTCACCAGGCTTTAAGATCATCTCTTGGAAAATGTTTGAGTCTTTTAAGGGAACTTTAGTAATAAAAAGCAACGTGACATATATTGTACTTACAAATATAGACTGAGTGCCGGAGGCCAGGCACAGAACAGACGTATGATAGGTACCCAATGAATGTTCCCCTTAAAATGATGCACATAAAAGAAATCATTTTTGGTCCCAGCTACCAATCTGGAGCCTCAGTCTTCTGGACGAGCAAAGGTGAGGGCTGGAACTGAAGGCTGTAATCCCCTGCAGCCTTGGGCTCATGCAACGGACCCTGTACTCACTATTTCTGTTCTGAGGATCCAACCCTATTTTCTACTCGTTTTTATTCATGAGATGGCTTCTCCTAGGAACCACCCTTCTTTTTCCTCCCAAGGCTAACTCAAGGGCTTTGATTTTTGTTTTGGACACTCCAGCCCTTCAGAAACCACAGAAAAGTCCCTAATTTACCCCTCACCTTTGAGATCCCCAGAGCCAGGGAGGACACATGGCCTTCGCCACTGTGGCTGGGCATTGTTTTGGTTCCATGCATCAACCTCTGTGACAGTCACAGAGAAACTCATTAGCTTCAAACACAGCCATAACCTGTGCCCTCTTTCCTGAGCTGATTTCCCTATTAGTCTCCGTGAAAAGAGACATCTGTAAGCTGCCCGATTCAATTACTGCAGTTCTTTCTCTAAAATGCTTCTAATTTCTAAATGTTTTTAGCTGAAATTGGGTGGCTTCCCTTCCTAATGAATTCAAGTGACCCTCTTCCCAGATGATGGCCGCTATAATTATGCCTCACTGAACTCCCAGAGGACTGTTTAAAATTGGGGGGTGTCTAAGGTAACCTTTGTTATAACCCCATATTTACCTGTGCTTGGCTTCTGGGGGACGAGAAGGACGTTTCTCAACAGATTCATTCTTTCACCCACTGGCTTACAGAGATGCAATGTGACTATACATGTGTTACCATCCCATTCATTTCCGTCCTGTGTAGAGTATCTGACTCTGTGGGTGCCGTGTGGTGTTTGTGTTGGGTGATGTGTGGCTCTGCAGGAGGGGGAAAACGGGTGATACTCTTATTATTTCAAATCGCTTCCACCCACTGGGCTGAGTCACTGGAACGTCACTGCCTGGGATTTTGCATCAGTCTCAAAAATATACCTCTGAAAAGCTTTCCACTCTCAGTAGCATCTCCATTCCCTCACTCAGACTTTCCTTAAAAGGAAAGTCTGCATGGATCTTGAGCACAGCTACTTCTAAGTATCTAAGTGCTCCCTCTATGTTTTACCTCTTGCCGAGTACAGTAATGCAGTACATCTGCACAGCCCTTGACAGCCCCTGAGCCTGAGCTCTGAGCAAGGCAAGTGTTAGTGTCCCCATTTTACACCCAAGAAAACCAAGATTCCAGGAAGCGGAGGGACTCTCCAAGGTCGCTGGAGAGGCACTGGAGCTAGGATCCAGGTTTGCTGCCTTCTAGCCTAATCCTGGAGGTTCCTGGGTGGTGCAAACGGTTTGCTCTTGCTGCTAACCAAAAGGCTGGTGGTTTGAACCCACCCAATGACACTTTGAAAGAAAGGCCTGGCAATCTGCTTCCATAAAGATTGTTGTTGCTGGATGCCATTCAGTTCCGACTCACAGCAACCCCATGTGATGGAGTAGAACCACTCCCATAGGGTTTTCTAAGTTTGCAGTTGTTACAGGAGGAGCTTGCCAGGTCTTTTCTCCCACAGTGCTGCTGGGTGAGTTTGAACCAGCAACCTCTCAGTTAGCATCTGAAAGCTTAACTGTTGTGCTACTACGGATCCATTTGTAAAGATTACAGCCAAGAAAACCCTATGGAGCAGTTCTACTCTGTAACACATGGGGTCACCGTAAGTCAGAATCAACTCAATGGCAGTGGGTTTAGTTGGCCTAATCCTGAACCGACAAGAGAGGGAAAAGGACCTTTGGGTCTGAATCCATGGACCCCTGAAAAATAACAGTGAGGCAAGTGAACACATAAAAATCCACTTTGGCTGGAAGGATTCTACCATGTTACGTTGGATTTCAGATCACAGAACGAATCAGATCATTTCCTTTTCATCTTATGCTTCAGACCATGGTCAGTCTGTTCTCCCTGCCCCTCAAATCCAGAACAAGAGCCTTCCTACAAGGGCTTGGCTGGTTTCAAGAATGATAGTGACTGTCCCTAAGGAAAAGAAAGATTCCTAAACAGTGAGGCAGGGTGGCCCAGTGGTTGTAAGATCGCCCCACTGTGGCCAGGCAGGTTGGGGTCTAGCCCTGTGTGACTTTGGGCAAGGAACTTGTGACTGAACCTTGTTTCTTACAGGTATTATTATCATAGGGTTGTTATGAAGATTAAATGAGATCATGAATATAAAGCACCCAGCTCACCTATGAAGCCTTCTGTAAGTGTTGCTGACAGTGATATAAATCTTCAATAGCTATCTTATGCTACATAGTTGGAAGATATTTGATATTCCAAGTGATGGCTCTGGTCTCACTTTTTAAGCACCTTCTATAAAACAGTCTTTTAAGATTTTCTTTGTAAAGGCTCTTAACCTCGTTATGCAAGCTTAACCTCTATATCCAATCATGCTGCCAAAACAAATCTCTTCTAGTGAAAACATTTATTTTACATTTATCATATGGCTGACGGGGGCCCCCTACCGTCAGAGGAGCCCCGACTACTTGTTTTTGTTTTCCACCCAGAGAAACTCTTGGAAACCTTCTAAGAGGAGTCCTGGTAAGCCTTGGGAGGACTAGTTAACCCATCAGAGCAGGTCCCACAGCCTTAAGAACATGAGAACAGCTGCCCTCTCCATAGAAAAGGGCATCCTCTCCAAAAGTAAGGGTAAGTCAGGATTTCTTGCTGCTTCTTGAATATTCTATAGTTCCCCTACCCAAATAAAAATTTCCACCCTCCTTACAAACAGTTGAGCATCCTCTCACTGCACCTCTGTACATAGGAGTCCTTGGGGCTCTTTGGTATCTGGATCCAAACAAGAGCTACCTATGGCAGACACCTCATTGTCCTCACTCTGCTCCGGCTGAGGAAGGCATGGGGCCTGGGAGCCCCACCCAGCCTCCTACTGTTAGAAACCAGTTCTAGTAGCAGACAGCAGAGGGATCCAGTCACGTGATGGTGGCAGAGGTTGGAGCAGAGACGTACCACCTGCCACGCATGGCGCCCTGCATAGAATTTACTCTCACTGCTGATGGGCCACTCAGATGAAAATCCTAGGTCTGTGTGTTTAATCATTTTGGAACTGTAACAAGAATGATGGCAACAACAGATAGACAGACACTTACACAGTGCTTACTCTATGCCAGGCACTATTCTAAGCACATTATATATATGAACCCTTCAGTTCTGCCCTCATACCCCAGGATGGGCAGAGCAGCAGTCTGAGTCCCTTTCAGGTCCAGGGAGGAGGAAGCATGCCCGGTTGGAGGAGGCTGGAAAGGAGAGTGAGTTCTCTTTTCTGGAATATCTGTGACTTGGAAACCCCTCCCTGTCTCCTCTGAGATGTTCCTGCCTCACAGCAATTCAGTCTTTCTTCTATTTCTGAACTTGGGCATCTCCAAAATATTTTTTCCCTGCAATGTCTGGTCTCCATCCCCAAATCATCATTTGTCTATTGGGGCATTTTATTTATGTATGTATAACATCCCTAGAAAAAGAATCCCAGGATTTTTCCTCCTGTGTGTTTTCATCTTGCTTCTTCGTGCACCATGATGAGCTGAGGTGGTCAGTACAATGAAACTAAACTGACCCGGAAGCAGATTATTCCGCCGCTTTTTTGTATCTTTCAGATGCATGTCAAATCCGGGGCTACTCACTGCACGCTGGTATATGTAACCTGCCCGTGAGGTTCACAACAATTTTCCCAGCTCTATGATCATCAGTGATTTCATTTTCACCAACGTAACCATGCTGCATCATCACAGTTAGAAATATAATGATGACTTTGGAGCACGGCCTGATAAGATTCTGGTGTTTGCCTGTCTTCTTGGCATTATCGACACTCTTAAGAGCGATGGCTAGGACATTCATGCGCACTATCATGGCGGCAGGAAAAGAGGGCAGAAGGAGAAAGGAACGGGTGAGCACACTTGCCTTCTCTGAGTGTCACTGTTTTCTAGATCACCATTAGCACCCCTGAGCTAAGCAGCCCCTCTCCAAGCTCTTTGGCCCCAGTAGGACAGACAAAACTGTTTGAGTCTTTTCAATATTGCAAAAAAAAAAAACCCATGATCTTCTCATGGGTCGGAATTATTTCCTTTTCTTTTTGTATCTCCTGCCACTACCAGTGACCCACACGCAGCAGGCATTTAGTAAACGTCTCTTCAGGGAATGAATGAACAACATAATCATCCCACTTGGCACACTCAGACCTCACTTGAAGAATATTGAAGTTCAGCATGTAGTTGATGAGCAGATGGCAGGCATTTCTAATTAGAAGACAATGAAAATAACTGATTAGGTAGATGTTAGCTGAATAGAGAGATTGTGAAAAAGAAATACACTGACATAGTGGAATTATAAAATCCTTGCTCCATCTGCTAAGAACAGTTTGAGAGTAGATATGTTGATTTTTTTTTTTTTATGTTGATAATAAGGGCAGAGATGGGTTGTCTTTTAGAACTCCTGTTGGATTCAAGGACATCACACTCTGTTGCACATAAGGGCAGAGATGGGTTGTCTTTTAGAACTCCTGTTGGATTCAAGGACATCACAGTCTGTTGCCGTCTAGTCAATTCTGACTCATAGCGACCCTATAGGACAAAGTAGAACAGCCGCATAGGATTTCCAAAGCTGTAACCTTCATGGCATCAGGCTGCCACATTTTTCTTCCACAGAGCGGCTGGTAAATTCAACCACCCACATTTTGGTTGGCAGCCAAACACTTAACCACTTCACTACAAGAGCTCCTTAAGGACATCATTAAAAAAAAAAAAAAAAAAAAGGACATCATAGCCTGTCAAAATTTCGGAGATCAAAAACACATGATGGGAGAAGTGCAGCTCTGGCTATAAAACTTAGGACTATAAATCTCATGTGATTCCCTGAATAATCTCCCCTTTAACCCTGAGTCCATCTCCAGCAGGCTGAGCCCCCATTGCCACCACCATGCCCAAGAGAAAGGTCCAACATGATAAAATACAAGGGAGCAGTGAACCACGGTACAGAGCAGCAGGGTTGCCTGCTAAATCTGTTCTTATGCAAGGGAGAAACTTACCCCAAGGGAAGCTCATCTACCTAAAGGAGATGCTGGATCAAGAGAAGGGGTGCACGTTTTCATTAACTGATGATAAATGTATAGTTTCAATGAAATATTATTTCATCAGTTTTAATGCAAATTTTAACCAGTGGTAAATTTATCTGCAACAGTAAAAATTATTTTTGGCATGTAGTCACTGTCATTGCTACCTTTGGGGAAAGGCATCTGTGACTGACAGGAATGTGCCCAAGGTGGAGGGCAAATGAAATCAAACAGAATTCCCTTTCCTAGTACTCGAGGGGATGCCTTTTTGGATTCTCAGAATTTCCCAGAAGTTCCTACACACCAGCTGTGTGATGTGTAGGTAACTTCAAAATCAACCCTCTTCTGCATAAACACAGAGACAGGCTTGTACCTCCTACAAGCATGTGTACTGGACAGCATCGACCAGCCAGCATTCTGAGGGACATCAGTAAAAAGCCATTATTCTAAACTTCCCTCGTCCAAAGCACAGCCCCCCACAACCTGGCTGTGCATAAGCTCTGGAAGCCGGCCTCCTACTTTCCCCCTGGTTCACTCCAGTCCATGGAGCCCTAGTGGTGCAAGTAGTTAAGTTCTTAACTGCTAACCAAAAAGTAGGTGGTTAGAATCCACCAGCAACCCTGTGGAAGAAAGATGTGGCAGTTGGCTTCTGTAAAGATTACAGCCTAGGAAACCCTATTGGGCAGTTCTACTCTGTTCTGTAGAGTTGATCTGAGTCAGAATCCACTCGATGGCAAAGGGTTTTCACTCCAGCCCAGCCACGCTGACATAGGCAGTTTTCATCCTTGCCAGGCGGCCTTCTGCCTCAGGGCATTTGCACTTGCTGTTCCCGCTACCTGGATGCTCCTACTCCACATAATTGCATGACTCCTTCCCTCAACTCACTTTCTCAGGAACGATGATATCTTATATGAAACTACAGCCCTCTCCCTCCATCTCTCAGGAGTACCCAGCTTTATTTCTCTCCATTGCACTTGTTTTCTTACATCTCCTGTTTTACTTCATTTGCTTGACGTTTGTCTTTCCCCTCTAGAATGTAAACTCTTTGGGGGCAGGGGTTTCTTTCTTTTTTTAAATTGAAGTGAAATTCACATGATATAAAATTAAGGATTTTCAAGCCATAAAATTAAGCATTTTTAAGCGAATGATTCAGTGGTGTTTAGTATATTCTGATTCAGGAAATTATATTGGAGTCATTATTCCCTGTCCTTGAGCATAGACTGTGAGCTGGGCTCACAAGGACATAGCAAATGGGCCTTGAGATAAAGACAACAGCTAGAACAATCTTTGAAAATATCTTCTAGGGGAACTTTCACATAAACCAATCAAACGGAACACAAAAGACTTCTCACTCTTATTTTTTTCTATTAGAATTTAGTGAATAGAAAATTTGTTGGACCAATGAAGACCCTCCTGACTGTCATTACTGAAACCTGTACCAGTGATCGTTATGAAAGACAATTCAAAATGTAGGATCACAGTTTCTAGCCAACCTGTGAAAAGGTGACGCTTTCAGTGGTTTTGCCCGTTTGTAATGTTAATATATACTGATGACTCTGTATCGTTCCTTGGACTCCGGCAGATAGGACTGTGCCAGCACGCTTGTCCATTTTCCCTCTGTAATATTTCCTTCAGCTTGGACAGATGTGGCTCTAGCAGCATGCTTATCTGTTTTCCCACTCTTGTCTATTCTGCAATATTTCCTTGGATTCGGGCAGACGTGGCTCTGACAGCATGCTTGTTCATTTTCTACTTTTGCCTCTTTGAATATATGCTGAATAAAACTTAAACTTTTTGCTTTACTAAATTTTATGATTTTTTTACCCTAGAAAAATTCACAATTTTAGGCAACCACCACTTCTATCTAGTTCCAAAACACTTTAATCGTCACAAAAGTTAACCTTGTATCCAGTAAGCAGTTACCCTCCACTTGCCTTTCCCCCACCCCCTGGCAACCACCAATCTGCTTTCTGTTTCTATGGATTTACCTATTCAGGGTATTTCATTTAGATGGTATCATACAGTGTGTGACTTTGTGTCTGGCTTCTTTCACTTAGCACGATGCTTTCAAAGTTTATCCATGTTGTGGCATATATCAGTATTTCATTTCTTTTTATGACTGAATAATATACCACTATGTGGAAACCCTGGTGGCATAGTGGTTAAGTGCTACGGCTGCTAACAAAAAGGTTAGCAGTTTGAATCCACCAGGCGCTCCTTGGAAACTACAGGGGGCAGTTCTACTCTACCCTAAAGAGTCCAGATGAGTCAGAACTGACTCAACAGCAACGAGTTTAGTTTGGCTTTTTATATGGATACACAACAGTTTGGGTTGTTTCTGCCTTTCAGCTATTGTGAATAATACTACAATGAACATTTGTGTACAAGAATTGGTTTAAAGTACCTGTTTTCCAATCTTTTGAGCACATACAGGGATTTCATTTTCTGTTTTATACACTGCTATATCCGTAATACCTAGCCCCAGCACACAATGGGCTCTGAAAATATTCGTTAAATTAATCAAATGAAAATGATTTACTGGGTTTGAAAACTGACTTTACTGTTTTGATAGCTCACAAAAGGGAAAAGTTTTAAAGTTGTTGGAATGTTATTAGTGATTTTTTTTTCCAATTTTTATTGTGCTTTAAGTGAAAGTTTACAAACCAACTCAGTCTCTCATACAAAAACTTATATACACTTTGTCGTATACTCCTGGAAACCCTGGTGGCATAGTGGTTAAGTGCTACAGCTGCTAACCAAGAGGTCGGCAGTTCAGCTCCACCAGGTGCTCCTTGGAAACTCTATGGGACAATTCTACTCTGTCCTATAGGGTCGCTATGAGTCGGAATCAACTCGATGGCAGCAGGTTTGGGTTCTTTTTGGTATATACTCCTTGCTGCTCTCCCTCTAATGATGACAGCACACTCCTTCCCTCCACTCTATTTTGGTGTCCGTTTGGCCAGCTTCTGCCCCCCTCTGCCCTATCTTCTCCAGACAGGAGCCGCCCACACAGTCTCATGTGTCTACTTGATCCAAGGAGCTCACTCTTTACCAGTATCATTTTCTATCCCTTAGTCCAATCCAATCCCTGTCTGAAGAGTTGGCTTTGGGAATGGTTCCTGTCTTGGGTTAACAGAAGGTCTAGGGGCCATGACCTCTGGGGTACCTCTAGTCTCAGTCTGACCATTAAGTCTGGTCTTTTTACGAGAATTTGGGGTCTGCATCCCACTGCTCTTCCACTCCCTCAGGGGTTCTCTGTTGTGTTCCCTGTCAGGGCAATCATCGGTCGTAGCCAGGCACCATCTAGTTCTCAGGCTGATAAAGAGTCTCTGGTTTATGTGGCCCTTTCTGTCTCCTGGGCTCATAATTACCTTGTGTCTTTGGTGTTCTTCATTCTCCTTTGCTCCAGGTAGGTTGAGACCAATTGATGCATCTTAGATGGCCACTTGCTAGTGTTTAAGACCCCAGACACCACTCTCCAAAGTGGGATACAGAATGTTTTCTTAATAGATTTTATGCCAATTGACTTGGTTGTCCCCTGAAACCATGGTCCCCAAACCCTCACCCCTGCTACACTGGCCTTCGAAGCATTCAGTTTATTCAGGAAACTTCTTTGCTTTTGGTTTAGTCCAGTTGTGCTGACCTCATCTGTATTGTGTGTTGTCTTTCCCTTCACCTAAAATAGTTCTTATCCACCATCTAATTAGTGAAAACGCCTCTCACTCCCTCCTAACCATCAAGAATATTTTCTTCTCTGCTTAAGCTATTTTTCAAGTTCTTATAATTGTGGTCCCATACAATATTTGTCCTTTTGCAACTAATTTCACTCAGCATAATGCCTTCCAGATTCCTCCATGTTATGAAATGTTTCACAGATTCCTCACTGTTCTTCATCAATGTGTAGTATTCCATTGTGTGAATATACTATATTTATTTATCCATTCATCCGTTGATGGGCATCTTGGTTGCGTCCAGCTTTTTGCTGTTGTAAAATGTGCTGCCATCAACACGGGTGTGCATATATATAAAGGCTTTTATTTCTCTAGAATATATTCTAAGGAGTGGGATTGCTGGATCATATGGTAGTTCTAATTCTAGCTTTTTAAGGAAGCGCCAAATTGATTTCCAAAGTGGTTGTACCATTTTACATTCCCATCAGCAGTGCATAAGTGTTCCAATCTCTCCACAGCCTCTCCAACATTTATTATTTTGTGCTTTTTGGATTAACGCCAGCCTCGTTGGGGTGAGATAGAATCTCATTGTAGTTTTAATTTGCATTTCTCTAACGGCTGATGATCGTGAGCATTTTCTCATGTATCTGTTAGCTATCTGAATGTTTTCTGTGTCTGTTCATATCCTTTACCCATTTTTTAATCGGGTTGTCTTTTTGTAGTTGAGTTTTTGCAGGATCATGTAGATTTTAGAGATGAGATGCTAATCAGAAATGTCATAGCTAAATACTTTTTCCTAGTCTGCAGGTGATCTTTTTACTCTTTTGGTGAAGTCTTTGGATGAGCATAGGTGTTTGATTTTTAGGAGCTCCCAAGTTATCTAGTTTCTCTTCTGCATTGTTAGTAATGTTTTGTATACGGTTTATGCCATGTATTAGGGCTCCTAGCATTGTCCCTATTTCTTCTTCCATGATCTTTAGCATTTTACATTTTATGTTTAGGTCTTTGATCCATTTTGAATTAGTTTTGTGCATGGTGTGAACTATGGGTCTTGTTTCATTTTTTCTGCAGATGGATATCTAGTTATGCCAGCACCATTTGTTAAACAGACAGTCTTTTTCCCATTTAACTGACTTTGGGCCTTTGTCAAATATCAGCTGCTCATATGTGGATGGATTTATGTCTGGATTCTCAATTCTGTTCCATTGGTCTATCTATCTGTTGTTGTACCAGTACCAGGCTGTTTTGACTACTGCGGCAGTATAATAGGTTCTAAAATCACGTAGAGTGAGGCCTCCCGCTTTGTTCTTCTTTTTCAGTAATGCTTTACTCATCCAGGGTCTCTTTCCCTTCCATATGAAGTCGGTGATTTGTTTCTCCATCTCATTAAAAAATGTCGTTGGAATTTGGATCAGAATTGCATTGTATCTATAGATCGCTTTTGGTAGAATAGACATTTTTACAATATTAAGGCTTCCTATCCATGAGCAAGGTATGTTTTTTCACTTATGTAGGTCTCTTTTGGTTTCTTGCAGTAGTGTCTTGTAGTTTTCTTTGTATAGGCCTTTTATGTCTCTGGTTAGATTCATTCCTAAGTATTTTATCTTCTTGGGGGCTACTGTAAATGGCATTGACTTGGTGATTTCCTCTTCGATGTTCTTTTTGTTGGTGTAGAGGAATCCAACTGATTTTTGTGTGTTTATCTTGTATCCTGATACTCTGCTGAACTATTAGTTTCAGCAGTTTTCTTTAGGATTTTCTGTGTATAAGATCATGTCATCTGTGAATGGAGATACTTTTACTTCTTCCTTACCAATCTGGATGCCCTTTATTTCTTTATCTAGCCTAATTGCTCTGGTTAGGACTTCCAGCACAATGTTGAATAAGAGTGGTGATAAAGGGCATCCTTGACTGGTTCCCGATCTCAAGGGAAATGCTTTTAGACTCTCTCCATTTAGGATGATGTTGGCTGTTGGCTTCGTATACATGCCTTGTATTATGTTGAGGAATTTTCCTTCTCTTCCTATTTTGCTGAGAGTTTTTATCATGAATGGGTGTTGAACTTTGTCAAATGCCTTTTCTGCATCAATTGATTAGATCATGTGGTTCTTGTCTTTTGTTTTATTTATATCATGGTTTACATTAATTGTTTTTCTAATGTTGAACCATCCCTGTATACCTGGTATGAATCCCACTTGGTCATGGTGAGTTATTTTTTTGATATGTTGTTGAATTCTGTTGGCTAGAATTTTTTTGAGGATTTTTGCATCTAAGTTCATGAGGGATATAGGTCTGTAATTTTCTTTTTTTGTGGTGTCTTTACCTGGTTTTGGTATCAGGGATATGCTGGCTTCATAGAATGAGTTTGAGAGTATTCCATCCTTTTCTATGCCTTGAAATACCTTCAGTGGTAATGGTGTTAACTCTTCTCTGAAAGTTTGGTAGAACTCTGCAGTGAAGGTGTCCCAGGCCAGTGCTTTTTTTCTTGTCGGAAGTTTTTAAATTACCTTTTCAATCTCTTCTTTTGTTATGCGTTTATTTAGTTGTTCTACCACTGTTCGTGTTAGTTTAAGTAGATAGTGTTTGTAGAAATTCATTTCTTCTAGGTTTTCAAATTTGTTAGAGTACAATTTTTCATAGTAATCTGATATGATTCTTTTAATTTCAGTTGGGTCTGTTGTAATATCGCCCATCTCATCTCTTGTTTGGGTTATTTGCTTCCTCTCCTGTTTTTCTTTTGTCACTTTGGCCAATGGTTTATCAACTTTGTGAATTTTTTCAAAGAACCAGCTTTTGGTCTTATTAATTCTTTCAATTGTTTTTCTGTTTTCTATTTCATTTAATTCTGCTCTAATTTTTGTTATTTGCTTTCTTCTGGTGCCTGAGTGTTTCTTTTGTTGCTCCCTTTCTATGTGTTCAAGTTGTCGGGATAATTCTTTTGATTTTGGCCCTTTGCTCTTTTTGTATTGTGCATTTATTGATATAAATTGACCTCTGGGCACTGCTTTTGCTGTGTCCCAAAGGTTCTGATTGGAAGTGTTTTCATTCTCATTGGATTCTGGATGTTATTAGTGATTTTTACCCATGACCTCCAGGAAATATTAATACCATGAATGTTTATGACAAGCATCTCTGAAGAGATTTAAAAAAAAAAAGCGTTGCCATGGAGTTGATTCCAACTCATAGCAAGCCTATAGGACAGAGCAGAACTGCCCCATAGGGTTTCCAAGACTATAATCTTTACAGAAGCAGACTATCACATCTTTTTCCCATGGAGTGGCTGGTGGGTTTGAACCTCTGACCTTTCAGTTAGCAGCCAAGTTCTTTAACTGCTGTGCCACCAGAACTCCTTCTAAAAAGATTAAAGTTTTAAAAAAATAGATATAAGTCTTAAAATAAAATATTAACTGATAGTGTTTTTTCCCTGGTGTTTCTTCTTCTGTCTACCTTATCCTCTCTACCATCACCACCACCACCACCCCAACTATAACACATATGCACCCCCTTGGCTTTTTCCCCATTTAAGCATCTAGACTCTTTAGCAAATTGAAAAATGCTCAGTGAAAAGAGAAAAAAAAAAGAGGAGGCTGTTTTGAGTTTGAAAAGCCCAGGCCCTGAAAAAATCATCATGAGTACGGGTCAGATTTTTCTACCTACCCTCAGACCAGAAAAAGATTTCCCAGCTTTTGGGGGTGGAGGCTACGAGGGCAACAAGAATGAGGGGAAGAAAGGAAAAGGTCAGCATAGCCCAAGACAAGGAGACCATATACCTGAAAGGGCCACTGGTTCGGGAGCTAAGTCAGCATCCTCAGCCTCCACCCCAGTGAGCACGAAATACCACCTGGACTGAGTTCTCTGGATATCCTTCCTACTGGCTTCTTGTTACAGTGTTTTGGCTACAAGTAACACACCTGTCTGAAGGTAGCTTAACAACAGAGACATTTAGTAATCACACATGAAGTCTTAAGAAAAAAATCTTGAGGTTGGTTTGGCAGCTCAGTGATAGTAGCATCAAGGACCCAGGCTCTATATTCTGTTATTTTAGAGGGTTGGGTTTTTTTCTTCAGGACTGTCACCTCATGGATGCAAGATGGTTGCCACAGGTCCAAGCATCACACCCTCATATATCTGCATCCAACGACTGAACAAAAGGAGGCAGGGAAGAAGAGCTCTTTTTACACAGCTTTCTTTTTAGCAAGGAGGAAAATCTTTCCTAGAAGCTCTTCATCAGACTTCCCCTTGAATGTCATAGATTAGGACATGCCCTTTTCTAGCTTCATTGCAGGGTGGGAATATCTGGCACATTCAGTCTCTAACGTGGGAGGTGAGCTCTTCTAACAGGGATGAAGAGAAAAGGAATATGGACTATTCTATATAACCAACAATGTTTGCAACAACCTCTCTGATACTAAGTTCTCTGTCATCCATTAGCCATCCTCCAAGAGGGCACCTGTCTATGCCGAAGGCTCATTCCTTTCTGACTTGACTTTTAATGTCCCAGGACACTCTTAAAGCCTCCTGGAGGAGAGGGGTCCCTGGACACCTACTGGGGTGATGGTATGGGAGAAAACATTCCACACTTGCACCTGGACAAGGCAAACTGGAAGATTCCTCTAGATTCATCTCCTTACTACTCTCTCTAAGCCAAGATAGTGGGGCACCCCCAATCCCCTTTATGTAAGCAATCCTACTAGAACATTGAAGGCTCTTAGCCTCTTCAGGGCCTGCCATCACAATGATCACTAGCAAAATCCCCTAAGTGTGAGTTCAGAATTGAAGGGTTTTCCCAAAGGTTTATATTTCCCAATCTTTAGTCTAAGTAGAATAACCCAAATAATTGTATGGATTGAAAATAGAACCTGATTCTGAGGATGCTGGTAGGTGGGACCTAGTTCAGTAGTAAACAGGGAAGACTGGTTGTTGCTTTTCTATTTAGGACCCACTGTGTATTAGAGCCAAACAGCAGGAACACCGCTTCTAGAAGCAAAAATAGGTTTGAATAATGCCATCATCTGCATCTAGTTCCATTTCCTTTTCTATTAAAAGGAAGCCGTCCAAACGCTTGCACTAAAATTAAGAGTAGATAATTAAGCACACCAGATACAAATGTACTATATAAATGAAAAAAGAATACCAAATAGAATACAAAAAAATAAGTCAGGACTACACTATGCACGCACACTTACATGTATATAGGTATGCATGTATGTATATAAATATATACATACATATATAATGTAATATAGGCTGAGTTATAAAAATAATATAGTTATGTGGGATTATGGATTATTTTAAACTGTTATCTGTTGTGGAAACAGAAATGACAGATAACTAAATTAATTCAATTTGGCTTTAGACATATTTGAGCAAAATTTTCCTAGCGCCTCATTCACTCGCTTACACTAAGGCTCTTCGAAGCCTCAATTAAGAGTCCTGCATTGCAGCATGTGCGTAAAGAGCTAATTTAGCTCCAAGAGTAAGGAGAGCTAGTTGGGATCCGGGAAAGAAGCCAGGAAGAGGACAGTTTAGTCTCCATTTTTAAATGTAGGTCATGTGTGTACAGCTTAGAACTTTCTCTTATTAAACGTATTTCATGTGACTAATACAATTTACTAGGTTTATATGGACAAATATAACTATATAGTAGCACAAGAAAGAAAAATCATATGCCTTTCCTAGACACATGATTTCAGAAAATCCAACCCTTAAATTCCTCTGTCTACGTAAGTATAACTTCTTGGTAGTTTATTGAAAAAACTGAAATACTCATGATTCTAGATGTATCTCTTTGATATTCTGCCATAGAAAACCTGGGTTAAAATAAATTCTCAAAAGCCCACTTATTTGCTGGCTAGTTTCCTCATTCTGTTACAGAAGATTGCACTTTAGAACCTAAGAGAAGCCTGTTGAACATCTCACTTAGGGGTTCTTCGACTGCGCAAATGAGAGTGTGTAAGGACAAATTCCTACATCAACATTTACAATGTATTTGGTTCTGCTTTTCAAAGTTGGACTTACTGAGAAGATGGGCAAGAATAAATCCGAAGTGCTTGCTTTTTTTCCCAGTGTTTAATTATTCAAAATAACGTGTACTGAAAGTGCATGAGAGATAATCAGTTTTGGTTAGCAGCCTAAGTTAAATCAGTGTTTTTCAAACTTTTAGGGCCATGACCCACAATAAGAGAGACATTTCATATAATGAAGTTTCACAAAACAATATTTATTCTTACTACTTGTGAAGCACACTAATTTTTTTCCTATTCTATCCTGTTCTATTCTATTTTCTCCTTCCTTCCTTCCTCTCTCCTTCCCTCCCTTCCTTCTTCCTCCCTCCCTGACTTTCTCATGCTCTTTTTTAAAGAAAGAACTGATTGAAACACCCTACACTGGTTTCACAACATCCTAATGTATCTTGACCTGAAGTTTGAAAAACACCGGATTTTAATGGTGATTATAAATTAATAAAGGATTAACACAAAGGATACTTGTCACTTATAATATCTGTGCTGAGGGGATAAAATTAATTTCCATATTACCAACTATAATAGCAGGCTTTTCTGGGATTTTATTACTTCTTCCTTTACTTAAACCAAAACTCTCCCTCTACATACACACACACGTATACATATATGTTTTAATTAAAAGAATGATACTGAATTTGAATACATTCTCACTGTAACAAATACAATCCTTGTGGACCACTCCTCACTTCCCACCCTGGACCTCTTCCCAGTGGTAACTGCTTTCCAGAACTTTCCTGGGCATTTACATACATATAGGTATAGAAGCTTTGTTCTATGTTTTAATAATATAAATAGTCACATTATAATAATAATGCTCTTCAACTTGTTTTTTCATTTCTTAACTAATACTAAAACAAACCAAAACCAAACCCATTGCCTTCAAGTCTATTCCAGCTCATAGTGACCCTACAGGACAGAGTATAACTGCCCCATAGAGTTTCCAAGAAGCACCTGGTAGACTCAAACTGCCAACCCTTTGGTTAGCAGCCATGCCTCTTAACCACTATGCCACCAGGGTTTCCTCTTACTAACCCACCAAAACCCATTGCTGTCGAGTCGATTCCAACTCATAGCGACCCTATAGGACAGAGTAGAACTGCCCCATAGAGTTTCCAAGGAGTGCCTGGCGGATTCGAACTGCCGAGCTTTTTGGTTAGTAGCCGTAGCACTCAACCACTATGCCACCAGGGTTTCCGACTAATACTAACTAATACTGGCTAATATTTATTGAGCATGTGTGCTAATAAGCACATTATATTTGGACATTTTGGAAGAATTTATTGAAATGTTAAGTTAGATTGATAGTAAATTATTTCTTAGAAGGTAACCAACACTTCCCAAGATATCTAGCTTTTGCCTATAAACAGGAATGTAATGTCTTCTTACATTTATTTGAACATCTTACTCTACCTGAGTCATGTTTTCCTCCATGTTAGTTTCTCTGTTGAGTTCAGTGCCTCCCATTCGCCATGCTGGTTTTCTTCAACATTCGGGAACTCCTGGATGGATGCTTATTTTTGTATTCAAGTCCCTCTAGGTCCGTCTGGGAGCGCTGTCTGTTTAGCAGACTGCCTTCAGCAGTCGGGCAATGGTCAGGACTCCTTCGCTCTTCTTGTTGGGCGCCGTAGGCCCTTCAAACCCTGCCCTGCCTCATGGGTACAATATTCACATTGTTCTGCCTATATCTCCCTCAGGTGCCCTGGTGGTGCAATGGTTAAGTGGTCAGCTGATAACCAAAATGTTGGCAGTTTGAACCTACCCAGAGGGTCTGTGGGAGGAAGACCTGGCAATCTGCTTCCGTGAAGACTGTTGTTACTTGCCTTTGAGTTGATTCTGACTCGTGGTGACCCTATAGGACAGAGTAAAGATTATAGCTTAGGAAATCCTATGCGGCAGTTCTACTCTGTCACATGGGCTCAGTCTGAGTTGGAATCGACTTGAGGGCACCTCACATTTCCCTAGCAGCAGACTCATCTCCTTCCCGCAAAATTATTATGAAAAAACAAAAAACAAGTAACCTATCACGGAAACTAGATGTGTAACTAAAGAGAGGTTCTTCTACTATGCTGTAGGAATTCTTTGATCCTCAGATAAACTCCAGAGAAATAATAACAAGCACCACAAAATAATATCAGGACACTCAACAAAATGTCAGCAAAGAGGTGGAGAGAGCTACATTATCCGAACATATAAGTCCTCTAATTCCACCTTCACTCACTGTGTTAGGACTCAAGGTTGTTACAATCCCAGCTGAACTCTCCTCAAGCAATAAAGGAAATTTATTGGCTCCTGTAACTTCAACATCCAGATGCACACTGGGCTTCAGGCAGTCCTGAATCCAGGGGCTCCAACTATGTCAGTGGGAATCTATTGGTTTCCATTTATTAGGCAGGCTCCCCTCTACCCTCGTGATGTAAAGGTAACTACCCCATCTCTGGGCTGTTAGCCATTTAGCTCTCCCAGTGGAAAGAGAAAGGCCTCTTTCCCAATAGTTCCAGCAAAACTCTTAGGACTGTGTCATATGGGCCTTGTGTGGGACGGGTCTCCCTTCCTCCCGCAATCACTTTAACCTGATCTGGTTGTTCAAGTCTGGTCAGGAGCCCAACTCTGAGCTGGGTCAGCACCATCTAACCTACACTGAGAATGGGAGATGGACAGTTCCCGCAGGGAAAACTAGGGTACCATCACAGAAAGTAGGGGTAGTAGATCTGGACTGGCAAAAACAGCTGATATCCACTACGCTGGAGCCCCGGTGGGGTAACAGTTAAATGCTTAGCTCCTAATGGAAAGTATGGCCGTTCGAACTGAGCCACTCACAGGAGAAAGACCTGGTGATCTGCTTCCATAAAGACTACAGCCCAGGAAACCCTATGGGGCAGTTCTACTCTGTCATACAGGGTCACTATGAGTTGGAACCGACTCGACAGCACCTAACAACAACATGAGTCAGAATCGACTCAATGGTACACAACAATCCAGTACATTCACCAAGCAGGAGAGCTATCTGGAGTCATAGAAACAAAAAAGTCCTTTGAAGAAAATGACTACAGGATATTCAAAGAAGGGACTAATGTTCATTGTCACGTATCAGAAAGTTTAGAGAAATAGTAAGTTGGTAGGCAGAGTGCCCAGTATGTGTCAGGGAAAAGTGCTCAGTGTTTCTTACTTCTAATCCTCACAATAATCCTATAAAGAAGGTCTTACTTTCTTTTTTATGGATGGTAGAAACTGAGACTCAGAGAGGTTAGGTAACTTGCCTAAAGTCACACAGGTACTGAATGACCAAATCAGGATTTAATTTGAACTCCTGTCAATAGCCAGAGTTAAAACCTGCTTTTAACCACACTATGTGTAATGTAGAGGTGGGGACAGAATTGAGTGCTATTTTAGAAATAAATCGAGGGAATTTGGTGACCGATGAAAAGTGGCTGGGTTGAGGGAGAAAGGAGAGGTCTCTGCTTGATTAACTAGGTGTGTGTTAGGCAGGGCTTTAAACTGGTTCGTTCTGTTTCAAATCCCTGCTGAGACGTTGCCTTTCTAACAAGTTACCAGGTGATGCTAATGCTGTTGGCTAGAGGCCAGTTCTGAGGACCACTAGTAGAGCAAAAAACAAACCAAATCCGTTGCCACTGAGCTGATTCCAACTCACAGCGACCCTTTAGGGCAGAGCAGAACTACCCCATAGGGTTTCCAAGGAGCGGCTGGTGGATTCGAACAACTGACCTTTTGGTTAGCAGCCGAGCTCTTAACCACTATGCCGCCATGGCTCCACTAGTAGAACAGCGGTTCTCAAAATTTATTCTACATAAGAATAACCTGGAGAACTTGTTAAAATGTAGATTCTGATTCAGTACATCTGAGGTGGAAATGCAAATTATCAGGAGGGATTCGAACTGGTTTGAAGCCCTGGTGCTAGGATGGGGAGGTAGGGGGGAGGTCTAGTGCTTCTCAGCCAGGGGCAGCACTACAGCCCTGGGGGTGTTTGGAAATGTGGGGAGCTTTTGTTTGTTTTGGTTGCTATAGTGACTGGGTGGGGCCAAACATTCTTCAAGGCACATGACAGTCCCACTCAACAGTGAACTGTCACGTTCCAAATGCCAAAAGCACCCTCCTTCAAGGAACATAGATCATCTCATGGGACATCAATCTGCCATACTGGAGAGATGTGGGGGTGAGAGATGGAGATTTCAGAGTCATCTGCAGATAGATGATTCCAGAATCCATGGAACAGACCAGATGATACCAAGGGGAGCACGCAGTAAGAAAGCATTCCGAAAAACCAGCAACGCTGGTGTGTAAGGCAGTGCCTTAGTCATCTAGTGCTGCTACAACAGAAATACCACAAGCAGATGGCTTTAACAAAGAGAAATTTATTCTCTCAGTCTAGTAGGCTACATGTCCAAATTCAGGGTGTCAGCTCCAGGGGAAGGCTTTCTCTCTCTGTTGACTCTGGAGGAAGCTCCTTGTCATCAGTGTTTCCTTGGTCTGGGAACATCTCAGTGCAGGAACCTCAGGTCCAAAGGACGCACTCTGCTACGGGTGCTGCTTTCTTGGTGGTATGAGGTTCCAGTGTCTCTGCCCACCTCTTTCACATCTCAAAAGAGATTGGCTTAATACACTAATCTTGTAGATCTCATCAACATAACTGCTGCTAATCCATCTCATTAACATCATAGTGATAGGATTTACAACACATAGGGAAATCACACTGGATGACAAAATGGTGGACAATAATACAATACTGGGAATCCTGACCTAGCCAAGTTAACAGATATTTTGGGGGGACACAATTCAATCCATGACAGGCAGTGATTCTCAAAGTGTGGTCGCCAGACCAGCAGCACCAGCATTACTTGGAATTCAGTTCAAAATGCAAAACCCTGGGCCCCACCCCAGACCCACTGAATCAGAAACTCCTGGCATAATGGTTAAGGTTGAGTATCAACTTGGCTAGGCCGTGATTGTCAGTGATTTGATAGTCTGTGATGGTGTGGTCGCTTCCATAACGGGATCCGCTGTCAATAGCTTATCAGTGGAAAGGCAGATTTTTGGGGGTATGTGGTCTGCTTTGAATATAAGTAGATATTCTGGCAAGGTTTGTGGACTTTTGCTTGTTCTGGTCCTGCAGCAGGCTCCTGTTCATCTGATCACCGGTTCTTAGGACTTGAGCTAGCAGCTTACCTGTGGCCTTGCCTGCCAATCTTTGGGATTCGTTGATCATCACAGCCTGTAAACAAGAGCCCTGCTCTCTAACCTACCCATCTTGCGTTCACCAGCCCCTGTGGCTACGTGTATCAGGAGAAGCCTCTACCCTAACACACGGGCTTGGGACATTCCAGCCTTTACAACCACATGAGCCATTTCCTTGATAAAACTCTCCCCCTCTCTCTACATATATATATACACTTTACTGGTTTTGTATCTCTAGAAAACCCAACCTAAGACACCTGTGTTGAGACCCAGCCCTCCAGGTGATTCTGATGCAGTCATGTTTGAGAACCACTGGTGTCAGGGTTGGACAGAGAAAATGAAGGAAAAGCTGTGCAAGAAAGAAGAACTTAGAGTTTCAGGAAGAAAGGACTAGTCGGAAATGACAAACGCTCTGGAGTCAAGCAGAGTGTCTTCATTTGACTAACCAGGATGCTATCGATGACTTTAGCAAGAATAGTTTCATTGAATGAGGCAAAAGTAGGTTTCAGCATGTTGAGGTCTTATTTGGAGGTTGAATAAAGAGTGGGGTAGTTAAAAAAAAAAAGGGATAGGTAGCAGCTTGAGAGGAACACAGACTCAAAGAAGAGTGTTTTAGAATGAAAGAAAGAGAACTATGCTTACTAAGCCAAGCATAAAAGAAAAAAAAACAGGAAAGAAGAAAAAACTGTAGGAGCCAAAGAAGCTTCAGATGCCCGTGTGTTGAGGAGTGGGCTTTGGAGAGTAAGGTCAGAGCAGAGTGTTGTGTGTGGAGGGGGCAAAGAAACGCTGGCTGGAAGAGGACATACCTTTCCAGAATTGATGGCAGAGGCGAGAGATGTTGGGAAATCAAAAGTATTAAGCAGTTCACTTGGTTTCTAGACGGGCAGTGGTGGTTCAGTGGTGAAATTCTCACCTTCCATGCAGGTGACCCAGGTTCAATTCCCAGCCAATGTACCTCAGGCACAGCTCCCACCCATCAGTGGGGACTTACATGTTGCTACAATGCTGAAAAGATTTCACTGGCACTACCAGGCTGAGAGACTAGGAAGAAAGGCCTGGCAATCTACTTCTGAAAAGCCGGTGAAAACCTTATGGTTCGAAATTATCTGATCTGAAATTTATCATGGGAATGGCACAGAACCAGGCAGTGTTTCATTCCACTGCGCATGGGATCGTCATGAGTTGGGAGCTGACTTGAGAGCAGCTAAGAAAAACAACAACATGGTTCCAATAGGCTCCCAGGACAAACGCAGACCAGGTAGGAGGTCAGATTTTTAGCAGAATTGAGAAAGGACCTTGAGAAAAGGAGAGAAGATTTGAAACAATTCCTGTGGGGAATGGGAGACAGCTAACCAATAAAAGCGCATGTACGGAACATGGTAAAAAAGGTATGAATAGAAAACAGTGGCACGTAACTTTGAAAATAATGGCGCAACTATAAACGGAGATTTTGTTACTTATTCTTTTCAGTTTCCAAATACACCAAAGAACAAATAATCCCCTATGCAAGACTGAGTGGTGTGGTTACTGAGAAAGCAAGAGCTGACAAGCTGCATGATTTTATCATTCATCACTCTCAACTTCCAGAAAGGGTTTGAAGTGGCTCCTTAACTACATGAAGTTTCAGGCAAGGAACGCTTTAAACTGAAATTCTTAGCAAAAAACAAAACCAGGCTCATTGGAGAGGGGTTCTGAGATTAACCGAGTGAAACAGGAATAGCACCACCTGTCTGTCAGTTTGTTGTACTGCAGTGGCTTGTATGTTGCTATGATGCTGGAAACTATTCCACTAGTACTTAAATATAAGCAGGGTCACCCATGGTGGGCAGGTTTCAGCACAGCTTCCAGACTAAGAGAGAGTAGGAAGAAAGGCCTGGCGATCTGCTTCCAAAAATTAGCCTCTGAAAACCCTACGGATCACAATAGAATATTGTCTGATACTGAGGTGGAAGATGAGCACCCCAGGTTGGAAGGCAGCTATGGACTCAAGAATGCCGACAAGGATGGTGTGGAGACTGGCAGCATTTCATTCTGTTGTATGTGGGGTTGCCATGAGTCAAAGCCAACTTGATACAATAACAACAGCAACAAAGGAAGAAAGTATAAACATGGGAAGACCAACCAACTAGCGATGGTCAAAAGGGAACCAGAATGTTAAAAGAAAGACTTTACAACAACAGTTAAGAAGCAAAGAATAGGGGGTAAATTAGGAAACAATGAAAAAGCAAGAAAAATAAATTAGTAGACAACAGCATCAATAAGAAAAAAAAGAGTTTCTGCTGTGGAGTTTAAGTGGTTTGAGGAGGCTGGCTAAACAGGGACAACTCTGTACCACATTATGGCTAAAGAGCTGATTTTCCTAGTCAGGAGGAGCTAAAACTGTGTCTGGTTGTAAAGATAAGGGCTTCCCAAAATCATTTATTTCCGTCCGAAAAGAAATTGACGCGAGGGCAAGCAGCCAATTAAAATCTGGAAAGCTTCGACTATGGAAAATTTTACACTTCAATTTAGGTACCAAATTACACAGCCCCATTCCAGAACTAACACTAGCCCTTCTCAAGTAATCAACTCCTATATTCCAATGTTCGTGTGTCTCTAAATTGCAGCATTTCCCTGGAAAGAGTGTGAGGGATCCGGTATAGATGACCCAAACACCTTAAATAACTGAGGATGCAGAGGCAAGAGAGAAGTTCAAGTAGCAACAGTTTAGATGACAGAGTTACACTTCTTACAGAGCAGGGGTCATAACCTCTGGTCTCCCAGCAAGAGGATATAACAC
Source organism: Elephas maximus indicus (assembly GCF_024166365.1). Lineage (NCBI taxonomy): Eukaryota > Metazoa > Chordata > Mammalia > Proboscidea > Elephantidae > Elephas > Elephas maximus. Next base: position 38,957,821 of record NC_064833.1, read on the forward strand.
TGAAGCAAAGCTCTAAAGAAAACGGAAGTGAGAAACACACATTGGAAAACTAAAAAGAAACCAGAATGCCGAAAAACAAAAGAATTGTTGTCATATGTTGGCTATTGTCAAAGGATATCGTGTGACTAACAACGGGCTGCAGAGCCAGCCACTCATGTGTCAAACACTAAAATGCCAGCTAATTTTATAAACACAATGATTATGATTTTGAAGAAATCAGAGCAATTGCGAAAGAAATCAGTAACAAAGTTTACAAGTGACTAAATTCTGCCTGGATCTTTACGGGCATTGGAGGGAGAGCATTAAATATGTTTGCACTTGAGAGCAGAGTCCAGCACACCTCCTGGCAAAGAATCTATGTGATAAATGTATCCATCTGAGAAGCAGAACCAAGTGCCTAAGAGAGTGCCAAGCACTATGTAAGAAATTGGGGTTACAGATGAGGAAGACCACTGCTAAGGTGACTCTTGAAGTGTATAATCAGAGCCTACAATGGGCCCCCTTTGTTATTAAAATCAAATCTAAGACCCTACCTCATTTGCATTTGCTGGAGCCCTGGTGGTGCAGTAGTTAAGAGCTTGACTGCTAACTGAAAGGCTAGCAGTTCGATTCCACCAGCCACTCTTTGGAAACCCAGTGGGCAGTTCTGCTCTGTCCTATACGGTCACTATGAGTTGGAATTGACTCCATGGCAACAGGTTTGGATTTTGTACTCTCTACACCTCCCTTGGAAACCCTGGTGGCATAGTGGTTAAGTGCTACGGCTGCTAACCGAAGGGTCGGCAGTTCAAATCCACCAGGCGCCCCTTGGAAACTATGGTGCAGTTCTATTCTGTCCTATAGGGTCGCTATGAGTCGGAATCGACTCGACGGCAATGGGTTTGGTTTTTTTGGTTACACCTCCCTACTCACTAAGCTATGGAGTCTTGGTGGCACAATAAAGGAAATGTCAGCAGTCCGAACCCACCAGCGGCTCTGCTGGAGAAGAGGCCTGGCAATCTGCTTTCTTAAAAGAGTACAGCCTAGGAAACTCTAGGGCGTAGTTATACTCTGTCCTATAGAGTGGCTGAGTCTATAGTATTAACTCCATGGCAATGGGTTTGGTATTTTTGGTTTAGGTTCATTCACGTACCATAAAATTCACCCTTTTAAAGTGTACAGTTCAGTGGTTTTTAGTATATTCGCAAAGTTGGGCATCACCACTAATTTCACATTTTAATTATCCCCTCAAAAAACTGTACCAACAGTCACTTGCATCTCCCCCAACACTCCTGGCCCTGACAAACACTAATCTACTTTCTGTCTCTACGAATTTGCTTGTTCTAGACGTTTTATATAAATGGAATCATACAGTATGTGGTCTTTTGTGTCTGGCTTTGCTCAGCATGTGTCATGGATTGAATTGTGTCCCCCAAAAATATATCAATTTGGCTAGGCCATGGTTCCCAGTATTATGTGGTTGTCCACCATATTGTCATCTGATGAGATTTTCCTACGTGTTGTAAATCCTGCCTCTTATGATGTTAACGAGGGGGAACAGGTGGCAGTTATGTTAATGTGGCAGGCCTCAATCTACAAGATTGGATTGTGTCTGGAGCCAATTTCTTTTGGGATATAAACGACAGAAGGGAGCAGAGAGGGTGACCTCACACCACCTGGGGTTCCTACTCCAGGGGAAGGTTGAAGAGAAAGACCTTCCTCCAGAGCAAACGAGAGACAGAAAACCTTCCACTGGAGCTGACACCTTGTATTTGGACTTCTAGCATATTAGACTGTGAGAAAATAAATTTCTCTTTGTTAAAGCCAACCACTTGTGGTATTTCTGTTACAGCAACACTAGATAACTAATACAGCATATTTTCAAGGTTCATCCATGCTGTAGCATATATCAGTATTTCATTCCTTTTAATGGCTAAATATCATTCCCTTGTTTAGATACACATCTTGTTTATCTTTTCATTCATCAGGTGATGGATATTTGCGTCGTTCCCACTTTGGGCTACTACTACTAACACTGCTATGAGCATTCACGTACAAGTTATTGTGTGGGCATGTGTTTTCAATTCCAGCAGGAGCGCAATTGCTGGTCATATGATCCTGGTAGCTCTTTAACAAGGCATTTGCCTTCTAAATCAATGTACATTAAAGGAAAATTAATTTCAACTACCATAAGATACAGGAAGCAAGAAACAAAACCCAATGAATATAAAAAAGGACGGTAATAGTATTAAAAACAGCAGCTAACATTTTTAATGCCTCCTCTGTGCCAAGCCCCTTGCCAGAAATATGTACGCATCCCAAGGCTTAATGCTCAAAACCATCCTGTCTTGTTATTGTAATTATCCCTCTTCTACAGATAAAGACACAGGTTCAGATCCCAAGAGGGGATCATACTTTGAGAGAACACAGGTCTGACCCTGGCCCATGTGGCCAGCTCTGGGGGAGCTGAGAGAGAAAAGCAAACTACTGGGGCATTCATAACAAACATCAATGGTCTAAATTCCCCCATCAAAGAGGCTCCAGTCAAATTAAAAACAAACAACATTCCTCTTTCAGAAAACACAGAGTAGCTAAATTAAAAAGATGGAAAAAATCCAATTTGAACAAAGGGCCTTTATTCTGCGGTAAATGAGGACTCTTCAGGAGCCTGTGCAGTGACTCGACATTCCTCTGGCAGCGGGCTGGGGTGAACTGAAGGCAAGCGAGACTGGGGACAAAAGGGTCAGTCAGGAGGCTGTTGAAATAGACTGAGCAAAGAAATCAGGCCAGTAGATGTGGAGAAGGAAGAGAGTGAGGTGGTGGTGGGGCAGATGCTTGATATGTCTGGATGCAAGAATGAGAGGGGCAATGAGCAGAGGTGGGAGCACATGGCTTGAGGTAAGGAGCTGGTTTCCGACGTTCTCCTTCCTCCTTCAGCCAGTTGTCCTGCAGTCATGCCACTGGCCTTGTGAGGTGATCCATGCCAATACATCACTACTGAAAAAACAACCCACTGATAGAGTACTGGAATCCCTGATGGTGAAAACGATTAAGTACTTGACTACTAGCTGAAAGGTTGGTGGTTCAAACCCACCCAGCGGCACCACAGAAAAGCCTGGCCATCTGCTTCCAAAACGGCATGGCCCTGAAAACCCTATGGAGCAGTTCTACTCTGCATACATGGGGCCGCCGTAAGTAGGAATCAACTCAGAAGCAAATGACAACATAGATAGGGTGCTATTCCTTCTGTAGACAATTTGCCCCTTCGTCAGCCTTCTTACTAGAGACCTTGCTCTTTCGCCATGTTATGACCCTCTTAAATTCCTGGAAGGGTAAAGACAAACAAATAATACCATTTGAGAACCTGAGCTGAGCATCTTCTAGATGTCTCCCTACAGAGCAGTCACAGCAAATGCCCTGCGTACAATGCACACTAAGTGAGCACTGACTGACAGAAGAGATTACGTTCCCGTTACACTCACACAGCTGTGTTTCCAATTCTGCTGATTCAATATTTCCCATCACAAACAGCCTTTGGTCTTTCAATACTGCAACTGGTTTCCTCTCATGCACATAAAGGCACAGCGTATACTTAGCTGTTTTTTGTAGTCAAGAAGAATATTGATGCCTGTGTAGCAATCTGAGGCACATCAACAGCGATTCAGGAAGCAATCAATCCTCTCCTTGGTCCTCAGCCTCGTGAGGAAATTCAATCCAGCAATCTAAGTGAATGGACGCTAGGCTGACTCAGTTAAACGAACAACAAAAGGCCAAAGGATATGGGACATATTGGAAACTCAGGGATAGAATGGCTCATTACCCAAATGTGACCAACTAGCCCTGCACTGTCCAACACAGTGGCCACCAGCCACATGGGGCTATTTAAAATTATGCAAGATTAAAAATTCAGTTTGTCAGTCACACTAGCCACATTTAAAGTGCTCCACAGCCACATGTGGCTAGGGGCTGTCGTATGTGGTAGTACGGATACAGAATTTCCATCATCACAGAAAATTCTGGATGGTGCTGAGCCAGACCAATTGTGCGGTCAGGTTTGAAAAAATCTGGGTCTGTTCTTTACCCGCTGACTGATACTATGGGTTGACTTTTTTGGACAAATACCCTTAAGTCAGTATGCTTTTAGACTTTGGATTTCAGTAGATCAGTAAAATACTTTTAATTCTGGATTGTTGCACAAAAGGCTGCCCCCAGATGACAAGGCTATCAGCCCCATGAAGGCAGGCAATGTTCTTAGTATCTGATTGCTCAGCATTGTATCTCCAGGAGCTAAAGAAAAAATGCCTAGTTCATAGTATTTGCTCAATATATGATCATATATGCACACATACACACAAACACATATCTCCTTGTATTTTTGTTGTTCATTTTACCTTCGGTGAAAACTTTGTCACGGGCTGACATCAGGCTGCTGACAGGTGTTTGAGAACCACTGGTATACTACCACTACACACACACACACACACACACAGAGGCTGGATTAAGTCACAAAATGATTGAGTGCTCTAACATTTTCTGAGAGCTTTACATTAATAAACACGTGTCACATAATATTTCAACTCAGAATGCTACTAAGTGTTTTTGTAAGCTTCTCTAAATTGATTGTATGTTTCATAACCAACCATGTGCAGTGGGGAGGTGGGGGTGAGAGCGGTGGAGAGGAAGCCCCCCTACCACCACTGCCAAAGGAAAAAAAAAATTGCCTTTGACTTGTGGCAACCTACCCATTTGCTTTTTTAGTGACACAGGAGTGCCCTCTTATGGTAACGTAAGTCCCTGTGTAGTCTATTTTAAAAACAAGCGACTTCGTGTTTCTAATAATGCATTAAACCTGTACTGATCCATAATTACTGAGAAATGAGTCCAAATATGTACCTAGTTAAATACGAAATCTGACAAGCTGTGTCGACGAAAAAGATTCAGATTTGTCACAATCTATCTAGTGAGGTCACCCACATACCCACGAAATGAACAGAATACATGAAAGCCACTCTTTGGATTTGATAATTTGGGGTAGTATTCTGTTCTTTCTTCCTCCTGTTTAAAAAAAAAACTTTCGAATTCAAGGTAGCATCGTATGACACTGTTCTTTCTTTTGTCTAATACCGACAGTAAGTTTTACTGCATCCGACTTTATTTTTTCCCTCACTTTCCTCATACAAATCATTCTTTGAAAGCCTGTTTCGCTTTTTCTTTTACGCTTTATCGGTGGTGATAAATCATGCCCGAGGTGGGTCCCCAGCCACGCTGAGGCCACTGCCCTAAAATACTCTTTGAACTTGGAATCAAGGCTAGTTCTGGAGGTCACCTTTCAGCCAAACAACAGATTGGCTTATAACACCCATGAGTAATGTACCTCCTTAAAAGATCAACTATATGTGACCGAACGGTCAAGTTACCCAAAAGCAACGATGAAAAGGCAAGGAGAAGGGAAGCTAGATCAGTACAAACAGAACAAACAGAATGGAAATAATGAAAATGCTGACACATTGTGAAAACTGTAACCAATGTCACAGAACAATTTGTATAAAAATTGTTAAATGGGAACCTATTCGCTGTGTGAACTTTCAACTGAAACAAAAAAAGTTTTTTAAAGTCGGGTCCTCCATTAAAAGATAAATGTGACCTTGATCATGTCTAGAGTTTTCCAGAATTTCAATCTGATACTTTACGACCTTACAAAGGCAAAGAACACCTACGATGATCAGTTTCTGCCGAGGCAGAACTTTCTGGTTCTATTGAATGCTTCCTGAGGTGACAAAGTAGGAAAAGTTAATTTATCCATAATGATCTTATTAAGAGCGGTCTGTGTGAAATACAGAGAGAAGAATCTCATATGAATAAGACCAAGACACAAATCGTAAGTAAATGACCCAATCTGAGGGTTCACAGGAAGACTTTAAAAGGCAATTTCGAATTGTAATTGGCTGACCACTAGCATCAGATTCTCCCGGGTGTTGGTTAAAAATGTATTCCTTGTTTCTACTCAAGACTGTTAATCACATCTCTGTAGAGTCTGGCAATGAATCTGCATTTTTAGTATAATTTCCCTGGTAACAACCGCTGTCGCTGTAACAACCAATTTTAACATTAAGCAACTCTGTCGGCAAATTTCCTCTTTGTGTTTGTTGTCTGCCTCTTATTTCGTTTTAAGTTTTTTCTTGTATTATCTTGACTGTTCTTGGCATGATGTTGTCTTGTTTCTCCTCAATCTTGTCTTCTTCTCTAAGGCTAAACAACCCCAGGAGGCATTCTCTTACCGTTAATCGCCTCCATGGGTTTACTCAGTTCCCCTTTTCTTTCACAAGTCATGGCACTCAGAACTCAAAGTATTCTAACGGTAAATCCAATAGTAAATAAGATGGCTCTGAAACACCGTTTTCTTTTAAAGCCAGAATTATATTTACATATTAATATAAAGTAACACTATCTATAGGCTAGAAAAATAAGGACCATGAATAAGTTTTCATTATTGAAACAGGTAAACTTCAGTTTAGAGACAAGTACTAAATTAAGCAAGTTTTCAGTAAGTTTCTTCTAGAATATACTACTACTACAGACCTTCAGTGGTTAAGTGGGACGGCTGCTAACCAGGAGGTCAGCAGTTCGAATCTGCCAGGCGCTCCTTGGAAACTCTATGGGGCAGTTCTGCTCTTTCTATAGGGTCGCTATGAGTCGGAATCGACTCGACAGAAGCAGGTTTTATTTTATTTTTTTTATAGACCTTCCAGCACAAACCATCTTTTACTGATGTTAAAAGATGACTTTTTTCTTTTTTTAAGGCAGGCAAAGTTTTCATTACAAGCTATTCTGTAATATTTGTGTATGTGGTTTTTAGCCTCGTGTATTATTATTGTTAGAAAAAAAGGACAGCTGAGAATGAAGACTAACCTCACATCTAAATCAATTTCTCATACCTTATTTCCAAGATGTGGGACTATTTAACTTTAAAATGAGAACAAGGAAAAGTTGACACTTGTTGAGTATTATGTAGAGTACTACTTTAAAGGTACTACATGGTACATGCTCATTCAAAAAGCCATGTGGAGTACATTCCACCAAGACCACACAGAGTTCTTGCTTAATTAAGAGCAACTTTAGCAGAGTAGGATCAGAGGCAGAAAAAATCTCCTAGGTTGAATAACTTAAAAATTACTACTGAAATCAGGATGCAACAAGCTATGTTCAACGAAACGCTCTGGGCCCCTCGGTTCCTGCAGAATATCAACACGATTAAGTATCCGATTGTCCATACCTAAAATTTTTTTTTTTAATACCTTTTCTCTATCACCGTCTACCCTGGACTAAGATGAAGGAATGTGTTTAGGTCGCTCACGTAGCGCCTAGCGGTGAGTGAGAGGTATGATACGAAGGACAGAGTCCCACAGTCAAAAATCTTAGGTTCAAATTCTTATTCTGACTCAAAATTTGTGATTTTGTACCAAGAAGTCACTTAACTTCTTTGAACCTAAGTCTGCACGTAAGTAAAATGAAGACCCAGCAGTCCTCTCATCACAAACAACTTGAGGAAGGGATGAGGTAACGTATGTAAAAGCAGCTCTAACAAGACAATAAATGTTAAACGAATCTCAAAGTTATCTGAGCTGTATCCTGGAGGAGAGTCAGCAGACTCCTCAGCAAACAAAGTGAGGCAAGTGAATGGATGAGGGCAGTCCCTTCCCAGGAATGGTAGCCACCATGCCCAATATAAACAATCCAACAGTCTGATGCTCAGTGACACTCAAACTGCTTTAACGTTAGGTTACAAACTCTATCACCCTCCCCCTGCCACACACAATTACTTCTTTCTAACCTTAAAACTCTACAATGATATGTACTTTGAGATTCCCAAAATAAACACAAGTGGAAAAAGAGCTACATCTGCTGCTCTAGGGTGACAGTAAGTACAGGTGTGGCACTCCCATGATGCACTGGGCACCACCTCGAGCACTTTGTGTGCATGTGGGAGCTCATTTACTCATCACAACAGCCCTATGAAGTGGGCACTACAATGATCCCCATTCTGCAAATGAGGGGCTGAGGCACGGAGACCACTCTGCCCAGGAACACAGAGCTAGTCAGTAGCAGAGCTAGGGTGTGAATGTCTGCCATCTGGCTCCAGATTCCACTCTCAGCCACTCTGCTGTATCGCATCAGTGATAGAAATTATAGTCAAAATCCCCCAGTTACAAAACTATGCTGAGATTTTAAACCTAAAACAGTCCCTACCTACTCACATCAAAAGAATATTAAAGTCTAAATAAAATCTTAAAAGTCATTGTGTGGACCTACCAATCTTTTACTTTGATCCTCAAAACACATCCATCCCTGTGATAGAGATATTATCCCCATCTTACAGATACTAAGACTCAGGGCTACCACCCATCTGTCAGTTTGTTGTACTGTGGTGGCCTGTGTGTTGTTACGATGCTGGAAGCTATGCCACCTGGTATTTCAAATACCAGCAGCGTCATCCATGGTGGACAGGTTTCAGCTGAGCTTCCAGACTAAGACTAGGAAGAATGGCCTCCTGATCTACTTCCAAAAACCAGCCTATGAAAACCCTATGGACCACAACAGAACATCTGATACAGCGCTGAAAGATAAGCCCCCTAGATTAGAAGGCACTAAAAATACACAGTGGCTCCAAGAATGGTCTTATGCAGCATGCTAACCATCAAGAAGACGGTAAAGGATCAGGCCATGTCTCATTCTACTGGATCAGTCAGAGCCGACTCAAAGGCAACTAACATTGGCAAAATTCAAAGGACATTTACAAAAAATACAGAGAACCAGAATTTTCTGATATTGAAACCAAAAATTTCGTTTCCTCTTGTCCAAATGAAAACCAAACCTAAAATACACATTCTACGCATGTTCTGAATTTAGAATTCTAACAGATAACCTTGCTGTGTGTATCAAAAATTTAGATATATATAACCCCATGACTTTACAAAAGCCTACTTCTAGGTTCTCTCCTGCAGAAATACTAGCTCAAGTGTGCAAAAATATTTGTGCAAACATGTTTGCTTCAGCAGTGTTTGAATAGCAAAAACGAAAAACAGCCGGAATATCCATCAATAGGTGAGTGCTAAATTTTTCATGGCACGGACACATGATAGAGCACCATGTAGCCATACGAAAGAACGAGGTAGCTGTGGACACACTGATATGTACAGATAACTTGCGTATAATATTAAGCAAAAAAAAGTGACAGAATATTTGCAGTATGATCCTTTTTATTAAAAGTAAACTATGCAAATGTGTGAGAAATATATAATAGGGATAGAGTAAAGGCCTGGAAGAACACAGAGAGAGTAGAAATAAGTCTGTATTTGTTTGAAGTTATGAGTACCTCTGAAATTACTTTAAATTTTTGAAGTAAACAGATTTTGGAGCCTATGTAATTTCCTAAATAGAGGGAATAAAATAAAATGTAAACCTCTTTCTCCCATTTACAAAACCGTGACAACAGAGTAAGGGTAGCAATGCCATAAAACCCTCTTTTGAAAACTCTTTCAGGGTGCTAGACAAAGTCTTCTCAGATTTTAAAGGCTAGCAAGGCCTCTATTTTCAGACTTTGTCATAAATCAAGGCTTTTATAATTGTAGATCTTAAAAGGAAAGAAGAAAAATAAAGACTTAGAAAGAAAATGACTAAGCTACATAGTTTTGCTGTACTTTATTCAGAATCGGCCCTACTTCCTAATTAGAGAACTAAAAGTTCAGTGAACAAATGTAAACGCCCATTATTTGTTGAAAAATAATCTTCAAGTATGTGCTCTGCCTCAAATTTGGCACAGTTAAATCACTCGCAAGTCAGACAAAAACTGTCACCTCAGCATATACCAAAAGCCTGAAAGTAACATAGCAAGTTAGCTATGACATCATTTATTAGACTCTCAAACTGAAGTGGAATCTTCTGAAGTCACACACGCCACAATACACCTTTGCACAGGTCATTTTATTCTCTCCTGTGGGTGTTGACAGTGCTCGCACACTGTAATTTGAAACATTCAGAAAGCACATACCTGAATATTGTCACATTTCTTTACATCATGATTCAATAACTATTAAACAGTTATGTCTACCAAATACAGTGAGCAAAATGGTATAAGAGTTTACACCATTCCCTTGTAAACAAGGTCTTTGTGCACAACAGTAACAAATGGAATTGATGCATACCACAATATCAGTGAGGAAAGACCTTCTCTTTAAATAAACTATTCAGTTTATAAATAAACTCTGATTTTTTTTTTTTTACTACACATTTACATACCTGATCAATAAAAAGAAACAATACATATATTTTCCTTTAAGAAGAAAATGTTGAGAAATGGACCACTGTGGGAGAAGTCACCCAGGATGGGGGTCAGAAGCAAGCCAAGGATAATAGAGCTAAAAGTACTATTATACGGCAACCTGTGTCTGTTAGCATACACCAACACAAGGACAAGATTGTCTGGCGAGGAGCTCATTTTTACTTGAATTCCAGCAAGTTGCAATCAATCTTGTAGTAAACATAGGGGTAGTATTCCTGTTGACTGAGGTTTAAGCCTGGAATATCCATAGGAGCCTACGGGAAAAATCAGACAATTTTTCAGTTATGTAGTTAACCTACCGCCATTAAGTCGATTCCAACTCAGAGCGACCCCATAGGGTTTTCAAGGCCGTAAATCTCTACGGAAGCAGACTGCCACATCTTTCTCCCACAGAGCCACTGGTGGCTTCAAACCGCCAAACTCTCAATTAAAAGCTTTATCCACTGTGCTACCAGGGCCTCCTAACCCACTGCCGTCGAGTCAATTCCGACTCATAGCGACCCTATAGGACAGAGTAGAACTGCCCCATAGAGTTTCCAAGGAGCGCCTGGTGGACTTGAACTGCCGACCTTTTGGTTAGTAGCCATAGCACTTAACCACTACGCCACCAGGGTTTCCAATTATGTAGTTACAGAACTCAAAATAAAAAGGAAAAAAGTATTACCACTTACCTTTTTTACTGAACACCTACTCTGCACTAAATTTATACACTGATGCTAATTTAGTCTGACTTAGTTATTATCATCTCCATTTTGCAAATGAAGAAACTGAGTCTCAGAAAGGTTGACAGTGACTAGTACAGCCTGATTGAAGCTCTCTCTGACTCAAGAGTCTATGTATTAAGCCATGACTATCACTCTTTTTCATGTATACTGTAAAAAATTACTTTTTTAATCTTGAGCTCAGGGTACTGAGTCTACTATTGAGCTTGTGTGATACAAGGCTTACAAAATGTTGGATAAAAGTAAACTAAGTGTGGTTTTAAAGATATCACCTATTATATATGCATGCTATAAGAATTTACTGGTAGGAAATTATGTAACGAATAGTTAGGTCTCATATTTTAACCACAATTCTATGAAAATATAGAAATTTATTTCCTGCATTGTCTTCTATCTGTTAAGAGAAACTGGTTTTTCATGGGTTCTAACTGACGCAACACGTGAGATCCTGTCAATTTTAGAAAAATGATGGTTGCCTTTAAATGCTCATCCACTGACTCCAAAAATTTAACCAAATTAAAATAACTACTACTTTTAGTCCTCTTTACCAATTTATAATTTTTGTAAACAACTAGTATCACTGGTTGTTTCTGTATTTCTGCAGCTATAAACATCTAATCTACAGAAAACTAAGAAGCAAAGCACAGCTCTACCTAGCATAAAACAAGGTAAACAAGGTGAAGTATTCTAACATAAAAAACCCCAAACTCACGTAAACCACAGCTTCATCTCTCCTGAGACCTGAAGAACTAGATGGTGCCTGCCTACCACTACCCACCATTTCTAACCAGGGACACAACAGATGGTCCCAGACAAAATGGGAGAAAAATGTAGAACAAACCTCAAATTTCTAACAAAGGCCAGACTTACGGGACTGGTAGAAACTAGAGGAACCCCCAAGATTATCACCCTGTGATAGGCTTTAAATTTGGAATTGAACCCACTCCCAGGGGCCACCTTTCAGCCAAGTAATAGACAGGTTCACAAAATAAAACATCACCCGTCAGTACTCTGCTCCTTTAAATAATCAGCTATATAAGACCAAATGGTCAATATTTACCACAAAGCAAAGATGGGGCAGGAAGGCAGAGAAACTAGATTAATGGAAACAGAACAAGAATAGAAATAATGAGAATGCTGACACATTGCGAAGAATGTAACCAATGTCACTGAACAATATGTATAGACATTGTTAAATGGGAACCTAATTTGCCGTGTTAACTTACACACACACACACACAAAATGCTACCACTGGGGAAAATGGACAAAGTATACGATGGATCTCTCTGTGTTATTTTCTACAACCCCAAGTGAATCTACAATTATCTCAATAAAAATTTTCATTAAAAACAGCAGCAACAACAAAAAAAACCCCACCAAATCCAAATTGTTAACCTGGCCCTACTCTTTCTGGCCTTTACCTTATCTAAGATCAAGAGAACGTGATTTTGAGAGAACATGATTTTGGGGGAACAGAGTGACAGAGATGTTTAGAATATAGAATACTGTTGGGTAAATGGACTTTAGTAACATGTAATAACATTTTCATTAATTTACAGTCATTATACTTTTCCCAGGTTCAGTGGTAGAATTCTCACCTTCCATGCAGGAGACCAGGGTTCAATTCCTGACTAATGCTCTTCACACACAACCACCACCTGTCAGTGGAGACTTCTGTATTGCTGTGATGCTGAACCAGTTTCAGTGGAGCTTCCAGGCTAAAGCAGACTAGGAAGAAAGGCCTGCCAATCTACTTTCATAAATCAGCTGGTGAAAACCCCATGGATCACAATGGTCCAATTCCATCACATATGGGGTTGCCGTAAGATGAGGGCCAAAGTGATGGCAGCTAAAAACCACAACAAACCTTTACTAAACTTTTTGCCCTTATTTTTAATGGCTGGGGGTGTGGGAGAAGCAACACAGAAAACCACCAGAAAGTGAATGTTTACCATATGCATGCACGCAAGCAAAGGTACATTTATAGGTATTCCTATACAATTGACAGGAACGCCACCTATCATGTATTACTAAATACAGATTAATAGTATTCTCTTTCCTTCTTTATATACCTTGTTTACTAGGCTAGAGTCCCACCAATCATTTATTCACAAGTATTTATTGAATAGGATGAGGTTCTGTGACAGTTACGAGCAAGCCAGAGGGAAAAGGAGAAGTAATTACCACCCAAGCTCTAGCTGGCATAGGAAGGTGTCTTAAGAACCATGCAGAACAGCGGTTCCCCACACACGACTTTGTCTCAGAAACACCGGGAGGCACTTTCTAAACAATCCCTAAAGACTCAGTTCAGGAAGTCTAGGGACTGTGACAAGCAGCCAGGCTTGGAGCCCACCCGCATGCAACACGCTCTGTAAGTTCAAAGCAGCAGCTGTGCCTGAAGGAGCCAAGTAGCAATACCTGAGCTTGACTGTGAAGAACAAGGAGTTTAAGCAGAAGGAAGCCCTGAGAAGAGTAATGAAAAAAAAAAAAAAAAAAACAGCAAGAATGTGAAAGGATTGGCAAAGCCACAGGAATACAAGCAGCTTGCTGGAAAGTGCCTGCATGGGCCCTGGGTAACAGAGGAAGCAAAGCCGGTGCCTTGTGCTTCCCTGTGTTCATGACCAGAAAGGCCTTCCTTTGCATGGAGCAGTTAGTCACAGTAACTGACTGGCAAGTATTATTAGCTTATAATGCTAGGTTCTATCACTTCCCTTTGAAAAGGTTCCAAAGAGTTATCAGTAAGGCCTTTAAAATAATTCATTAGTTATAAAAGCTATAAATGTTTTATGTACCTCACTCCCAAAGCCAGCAGCTTGCTCAATGAGGAAACCTTAGAGACCCTCCCACTAAAGTAAGGAAAAAGACAAGGATGTCATTAACTCCACAACTAGTAACACTGTTCTGAAGATACTCGGCAATGCAATCAGAATAGAGAAACCAATACAGAGTCAATCAAGCAATCGAGTTTATCAATGATTGCTTTTAAAAGTATGTGCCCGTAATTTTGAAAATATCTCTGTTGGAACCAATGGAAGATCTACTACGTCTTGCTGAGCAAAGACAATGTACGAAGTATTAATCTCCAAAATATTTGTATCGTGCATTAAAACAAAACTAAACAAATGCCACCAAAAAAAAAAAAAGAACAGAGAAAACTCACTGAAGAACAGGAAAAGAAAAAACAAACCATCTGCAGTTGACACTGATAATAAACCTGGGAAACCAAAGAGAACAAATGATAAACTAACGCAAACGATAAATAACTTCTCTCATAAAAAGAGAAATGTAAATTAAAACTACACTGAAATACTATTTCTCACCCACCGGACTGGCAAGATCTACTGGCGAGGCTGTGGAAACAGGCACTTTCACACACTGCTGGTAGGAGTGCAAAACGGCGCAAGGCCTATGAACCATCTGACAAATCTACATATATATTTACCCTTCAACCTGGCAAATCCCACTTCTGGGAATTTACCTGAAGATACACCCCCAACAATACGGACGAAGTGTTTAACTGTGTGGTGTTATGAAGTCTACCTGAGTCCCTGAAAGCAAGGAGGCTGGAAAACAGGATCCCTCTAAGGTAGTGCATCCAACAGAGCACCTTGGATATAAAGGTTTATAAGATGATGCTCATGGCTGTTATGCTCAGAGCATGCCTCAGAAAGCTCAGGTCTTTGAGATAAATCAGAGACCATCAAGAATCTGTAGAGTTCTGTACGCTCTGAAAACCCTATTTATATAAGGAAATGATGTAAAACATGCATGACTTCATTTTATGTACTTGCAACTATAAAGAAAGAAAAACAACATTCATATACCATAGTTCAGCTCTACCTATTTCAGTGGTACCTTTAACGTGCCTTCTACAGTTATTTAGAAGTAACACGTCTAGAGTTTGAGAGACAGATAAGCATTAGTTACAAAAGGCTTCATTTAATCCTTCCAACAATACTCTATAGGAGGTACTGTTGTTATTCCCATTTTATAGGAGAGAAAATTGAGGAAGTAACATACCAGTAATTTGTCTAAGCTCATAGCCACTAAGTGGTAAAGCCAGAATGTTAACTCAGAAAATCCTGTCCACAGCTCTTGTTTTTAACCACTACATTCTGCTGTTTTTTAAACATCTTACACAAAGCGTAAGATTCCTA
The DNA here is from genome assembly GCF_024166365.1 of Elephas maximus indicus. NCBI lineage: Eukaryota > Metazoa > Chordata > Mammalia > Proboscidea > Elephantidae > Elephas > Elephas maximus. The sequence continues at coordinate 38,973,019 of NC_064833.1, forward strand.
GCTTGAGAATCCAGTGGTATCAAACATAAAATTGTTAACTGTATATACACGCTAACTTAAGGATTTTGTGACCTTTTGGGTAAAAGGTAAAGAGGATGCAACACAGTAAAATAGGTTTTGATAGGATTAATAAAGTAATGACAAAAACAAACATTTCTTTCTGGAAGTAACCGCTCAATGTAGAAGAGAAGGCGGTCTCAAGTCCTGCATCTCTAGATCCTCCACTCACTAGCCAAACGGTCCTGAACAAAGGCCTTAAAACGTCCTGGGACTGCAGGATTTTCATGACATCAAATCTATCAATGTTTTTTCTTCTGTGATTTCTTTTCCCCATCGTGCCATTACTATTCCACTTAGTAAGTCCTCTCCTACCAAGAGAACAAGTTTGGGTTTTGTTTTTAATGATTTGGGGTCTTTTGCTATTGTTGTTTCTTACTTTTAATTGTTTAAGTTAGTGATCAAAGTATGGCCCAAGAACAGGTCCTAGTCTACCAACTGTTTGTTACCATATCACAATGAGATTAAGTACAGAACCAGAAAGTTCCCAGAAACTTTTTTAACAATCTGACAGGGTAATTTCGTGTCTTTTGAATCTAATAGATAAATTTGGACTTGTATGTTTTATAAACTAACGTAAAACAAAACACACATTTTTCCCCAGAAGCGGCCTCCCCACCTGAAGACTTAAAGTCTTGAGTGTTAATTTCAATTCTAGATCCTCCACTCACTAGTCTAGTGGTCCTGGGCAAATGCCTTACTGTCCTAGGACTTCAATTCTGTACGAAGAAAAGAGGGGTTCTAACAGCTACACCTCACTGATTTCTTTCCAAGATTTGAAGGCTAAATTAAAGAAAAATCACGTGTGAAAAAGTCCCCGCAAACTGCCGACCTAGTACTCAAATGTTAGTTGGATGAGACTTTCAACAGAACTTTTTAAAGTTCTATAAGTCCCAGAATAAGCAAAAGCATTGAAAACATTTTAAACCTAGTAAGAGAAATCTGTAAGGGGAATTACTCCATTTTAATAAGATGATAGAAAAAGGCTTAGAGAAATAATGCCTTATAAACACCAGCTTGGGCGATACTGCTACATCAATCAGCCAAGCTTAAATTCCTTACAACATGTGTCAGTCGTATGATGCTGGAGGTTAACTACTTGCTCCCTTTAACAAACTCGGAGTTAACTGAAGACCTCAGATTAGCAAAGATTAAGTATCACAATATTTACTACCCCTTTTCTATCTTCTCCCATTAATTTTTCTGAAATTCATTCCAGTTCCTCCTCTACCAAGGCCATCTAGGAAGTACTTACATCAATAATAGCCGCTGCACTGCTGTCTAGATGTTTATACAATTCATATAATACTTCTCGCAGTTTCTTGATTGTTTTCTTATTGGGCTGAAGTAGCATTGCTTGAAAGTTCACTGGCAAACCATACCTTAGAAGGAAGCAGAAACACAGTTTATAGTACAAGCAAACACATAAATAAATTTTAAGGCAAATGTTCACTCACTGTTCTAATCACGGTTAAAGGGGAGAGGGAACCTCATTTTAATGACCATTTTTACAAGTTCAACTAATACACAGAGAAACTCAGACCTTCTCTGCCTCTCTTTAAAATGAGTACCAATTCTCTTCCAGGAATTACGTTAATTACTATTTAATTTTTAAGGTAATCTATGAATAACTTCAGGAAATACAGGTAGTATGTAAGCTCAGCATATACTTTTGTAATAAAGAACATGAGATTGCCCATACCTACTATGACAAAGGGAGGAATTTAAAAATAATGAACATTGCTGCCGGTAAGTTATTCAACTATTCCTATTACAATCAACACGAACAGACAATCACAAAATGATTGCGGTTTTTAAGTATCTCCAAATGTTAAAGTATCTTAGGTTAATATACCAAAACTACATGTAAAATATATGAAGAGCTTCCTTGTAAAGAAAAACCCATCAAGTCGACTGGGACTCACAGCAACCCTACAGGACAGAGAAGAACTGCCCCACAGTGTTTCCTAGGCTATAATCTTTACAGAAACAGACTGCCCCAACTTTCTCCCACAGAGCAGCTTGTAAGTTTGAACTGCTGACCTTTCCAGTTAGTAGCCGAGAGCTTAACCACTGTGCTTCCAGGACTCCTCCTTTGTAAACAAACATTGGCTAATATTTCATGATCTACTTTTAACTTAAATGTTATGTAAGAAGGGATCCAGAGAGTACAGCAGCGTGAGTCTCTTTCTCTAAACCTGATGTTAAGGGACAGGACTAATATATACTTTATAAGCTGTATGATATTGACAATTTCTCCCCGATGATTAGCGCTCTGGTTTCTCAATTCAACTTCACATTATTGGACTATGTTATAATGAAGGACCAATGTAAAGGGACCTAAGAGCCGGAGCCCCAAGCTTCTCAATTTACTTTCTTTACCTTAAAACAGACTCAACAAAAACCCTTAATGCTTTCACATGAATCCAAGCGATAAACGCCTCACTGAAATTCACTTTCAGCCACCGCACAAGCGGTCCCTATAAAAAGGGGGGAAAAAAATCAATCACCAGAAATTTGAAAAAGCAATTAGAACAAATATTTTTTAAAGAAACAAGTATCCACTCAGGAATCTACAGAGAATTAAGTCTCCTTATATTTCACTTAAAAAAAATACGAGTATTAGTCTCATTATCTTGGGCACGTTACCTTAAATTAAAAAGTTAGCTACTACTGCATAACTTTAACAAATATTAAAATGCACAGAACCAATTTACTACATAGAAAAAGGCATATGTTTTAATGAAAGTAGTTTAGAATGGGACAAAATATAGGGGTGTCCTAGGTTTGAAAACCAAAACCAATACTTTAAAGCATTTAATGTATTTAAAATATAATTCAACTTACAAACAACCTCCTGTGAACAAAGACAAGTAGTTACATAGGCAAGTCACTTAATACCCGTAAGGCCTCAGTTTTCTCATCTGTAAACTACAGGGGTTGATACAGATCTCTAAAAGCTGTTCATGAGCTAAAATTTTAATGACTTTATTACGTAAATTCTTTTTGAACTTAAAATATTTAATATGATTTCCAGTACTAAATTAAAATACCTCTGTAAACTAACGGATTTCAAATAACTTAATGCCTCCTCTCCATTATTAAAATAAATATGTATTAAAAGATATACATTATCAATTAATAGTTACCTGGACAACATCAGGCACATTTGGATATACCAACCAATTAATTTAAGCAAAAATTATTATTTAAAAAAAAAAAGTTGAAAATCTTTGATTAAAATATGTTCTTAAAAAGGGTTTTAGATCTTCCCTAACAAGCTGGTTATATTGAACATTACTGGGGTAGTTTTCTCCCAACAGAGATGATGTGGTTTGTAAAGCACTTGAAATCATTTAAAATGGTATTTGGTTTTATTTGCTTTCATATTACAAGAGAAACACATCTTCACTTATCACGTTTCCCTCCCACACAAGCTTTTAGTCTTCACAGTAATCCTACTCTTGCTGATGGCAAGAAAGTTGATAGCATCTTTGATTTTCATAACTCCATCCCTGCTCCCCATTATGCCTGGAATACTAACTCTTCAATGATTTAAATACAAATTGCTTCAACAAAAGATTGAGGCATTAAAAAAACTTGCCTCAAGAAAATAAAAATTATTACTGCAAAAAAAGGACTTTATTATTTAACTGAAATAATACCCTACTACAGGAGCATTAACTAAAACAATGCATTTAAAATTAAATTTTGATGAGGATTTAGTAGGAGGAGTAATTAATTTTACGGTCTGCCTTTTGAGATAACTACTCACAAATCTAAGCTTGCTTAGAGAAATTTCATTCCGATTATTCAATAGAAAAAAAAACCAAAACACAAATGTCTTAAAAGCAAAATCAGAGAAGCTTTACCTTCTCTTAAATCAAAGCAATACCACTTTTTCTTGTGCTTAACATTGATAATACTAAATATTAAGAACACATACAAATTGCTTTTTCTTGTCAGTAGAAAGCCTGTTCATTTCTTCTTTATCTGCTTTCATCTCCTCTTCATTATACTGGAAGTCACGAACAATGAATCTAAATTTGGGAGGAAAAAAACAAAACTGTTCAAGCAATGCACAGCTGATTTAACAAATTCAAAAACAACATAAAAAATAATAATTATCTTACTTGTTTTCCCTGGCTTTGTGTCTGAAGTCATCAACTGCCTTCCTAAACAAGGTGACATTACAAAGGTAGCTGTCTTGGTCCTCTGAGAGAACGCTATGAGAAAAGGTCAAAGTCCAGTTAGAGATTTACATTTCCTTCTCTCCTTCACATAAAACGCAGAATTCAGAAACAGGGAGAAAGAGAAACAGTGGGGTCTAAAAGCCCTCCCCAGCACCTCAATTCTATCCATCTGCATTGCTTCAAACACTGAAGATATTAACTCATTACGTAATTCAAACCGTGAAAACCATGATTTTCTACCTCTGTCAGTATCAGAATGACCTACGCAAAACCGTCGAGTAGGTGGCTTGTTTCCAGTGTCTCCTTCCTTCCTTGTTAACTACCTTCTTCTCTTCTGGAAGGCTACTTCTCATCTCTCCATCCCGGCTCATCCCCAGTGAGCCTGGCCCACCCTCTCTGCACTGTCAGTATCTCAAATCTTTCCCCTCCCCACACCCTAATCAAAAATTGATAACGTTAACTGTCTACGTAACCCCTGAGTAAACACACTTTTATGCGTCTCAGGGGTCCGGTCTAGGCGTTCGAAGGTCCAAGTGGAGTCAGAACTTCTATCTGGTCACAGTGTATGGACATCACCAGAAAGAGCTTTCCAGACACATCTGCCAGGAAATTTGAACTGTCAAATAAATTTGTAATGCTTTGGGGAAAAGTTCATGTATAGCATAATTCTAATTTGGTTTTCAAAATTACTTATATATGGAAACCCATATGCAAGGTCTACATAAGGCTCACGCTGTTCAACAGTGATGGTCTTGGGGTGGGAGAATATTACATACTGGTGGTGAGGGTCCTCTTCACCTTTTTATTTTTCTTGTTTCTGGGTGTTTTTAATATGATGCTTTGTTTTCATTTACAAGGTGTTACTTCCACAATCAAAAAGTAATAAAGGTTTTACAAAACTGAGGAAGTGCTTGTGGAATTCAAAGATACTTTGTTAAACACACACATACACACAAGAGAAAAGAAAAAGCTAGTTTTGTTTTTCCAGGAAGCCTAAGAACTGCCTGGTTAGCCAAGTAAATCCAGGGGGTAACTACAACGCTTAACCTCAGGATGCTTTTAAAAACAGAACCCACCCTGGCTCTCGTCAGCCAGCCGCAGGGTCGACCGCCCCACAGTGTGACCTGCAGACACCAGCAGGAGTACTGGTGACTAGAATCACAGATGTGTGGAGAAACTTAACTGCTCTGGTTTGATAACGTTTAAATTTCCTTTCAAACTTTGCCTTTCTCAAAACTATGACCCTTACTTCTTGCTCCCAGCGCCTTTCAAGTCCAAAAGGCAGCTACCATGTGGACAGAGCTGGTAACGATAAAATATTTTTTTTGCCAGAATTGACTCAGTGATGTGCAAATTGGTTGAGATTGAGACAAATCCAAATCCAACTTGACAGGCTACAGACCCATAAACAGTATTCTACCATTATCATATTAATCCTTCAAATTTATACAGCACTTTGCTATTCTCAAGGTCCTTTCAAAAGCATCTGATGCTTGGCAGGGCCGTATCAGCAAACAGGGTGTCTACTACACAGAGTGCCATCTGTCACATGGAGACCTGGGCCACAAAGTTGCACAACTTACTCAAAACCCTTACACTGAAAGAAGCCAGTCTTGTTTTATGACTAAATCCCACTGCACCGCCTTATTAAAATAAGATTAGCATTTAAACAAGATTAAAAATCATTTGCTTTTCCGTCTAATCTTCAAGAAAGATATTTCTCAAAACCTTATAAAAAGCAAACAAAAAACCCACAAATTCTGAGTGTGATCAATTTTCAGTCATTTAGCACATACTAGGCCTCCATACATGTGCCAAGCTCTTGGTAAACATGAGGAATAACCACTAATTAAGACATGTTTCCCTGACCTCGAGGAGATGAGTCTATAAAGGAAAAATGTATATAAACAGATTACTACAAATAGAGTTTTAAGCACTACAGTAAATCCTGTGAAAGCCAGAACTTGCATAAGACAGAAACCTGTCAGAGAAGGAAAACTCAAATATTTTCCACTAAACAGAGAGTGACAGAAAAGTGGTGACTGCACTGTGTTAAAGGGGTGGAAAACTTGGAAGACCCAGAAAAGTAATGCAGTCCCATCAAGTTCCAGCTCTCACGTGTTTCACTGTTTAAGAGATGCGTATGATATATTGGGGGGAAAAAAGGGAATGAATAACTCTGCCTGAGGGGTACAAAAAGGCAGTGCCAAGTGGAAGTTTGAAAGACAGGCAAAGGAGAGAGGAAAATTCCAGCCACACTCCCACATGCAAATGCATGCAGGTGGAATAGACAGTGTATTTGGAGAGCTACCAGAAATTTAGTATAGCTGAACACAGGGCCCGAGGTGTGTATGTGTGCTGAGGGGTGGCAGTAAAATTGAAGAAGAACAGACAGGGTTTTAAGTGGGAGTAACAGATGGATTTGTGTATCACAAAGAGGAAAATGGCAGTAATGTGGAGGACTGGTAAGGGGGGAAATGCTGGAGATAAGGGGTTAATGGCAATTACAAAGGTCCTGGCAAGAGAATGGAAGCCCAAGCTGAGGCAGCAGCAATAAGTACAGGGGAAAAAAAGAACAGTTTAAAGCAGGTCAAAACAAGAAATTTCTGATAGTTGGCCATTTTTGACCTATGAAACAACCGCTTCATATGGTTCAACCAAATACCACGGAAGGCGGTAATGACAATTGATTAGATGGGGGCTGAGGGAGAGGTAACAAGTCCAACATGACTGACTACCATGCTTCTGGTTTGGATTACCAGGCAGATGCCGCTGCCACATGCTACAAGAGAAATGACCAGTTTGAGACTGGGATTGGAGTGAATGCTGTGATACTGGTGACTACCGAGGAACATCTGCACGGAGTGGTCCAGTTGGAACCTGGTTATGCAGGTCTGAACTATGGAGGGAAGGCAGGCTACAGACAGAGATTAGAGCAATGGGTGCGACTGAAACAGGCTGACAGAAGAACAAACTGCCCTGCTAAAATGGAATAGCTTAAGTCTGGAGTGGCCAATATTCAGGGCTACCAGATTCTCTCCAGCTCACTCAACAATATAGGCATAGACAGGAAACTACAATAAAGATTCAATCAAGGTTTAAGAGTTTTCAGAAGGTCATAGGGGCCAGAGCTGATGGTGCTGCCAAGAGAATGTCTGAAGTGCTGACTAAGGAGTCTACGTCAAAAAGAGAGGAAGCATGATTCCGAGGAATCAACAAAGACAATGCAAACAAAGGACTGGGGGATTGGAGATGCAAACAAGGTCAAAGAGTAGGTTCAATGGAAGTGAGGAAGATGGAGGAAAAGTTTTGGTTGAGGAGCTGGATTATACATAGGTTCCAGAAGTAAAGCCTTGCTAGTGGCTGGGGCTGAGGCCAATAGAACAGGCTGTAGAAGTCAAGTGGAGGTGACAATCCATGGGCTGCAGGCACCAGGGAGCTGAGAAGCCAAATGCTGGACTGATTTTAAACCAAGGCAAATCAAGGTGATCTTAAGTGATATACGAGACCAAGGTAAAGAAACAAAATGAAAGCAAAGAGGAATGGAAGATGAGAAAGTAACATCTTTTAATGACTAAGCATGGACTTGACGCCTCCCCAGATGGGATGCTGTCCAAGAGCTGTGCTTGAAAGGGGGCTTAGTACAGTTTAACCTAACATGCAGAAGTTCTACTAGGTTCAAATAAACAGCCCAAACTCTCTCCCCCTTTAGTTTAACTATTATGTAGAACTAGTAGCACTATCTTCTAACAGATGCAACTAGGCTACAGGAAATGAAAATTCAACTGCTTGTCAATGTTTTTCAGGTATTTCACAGCATTATCAGTCACCCATATAACTACTAACGCTCTCCGGAGCTTCCCACTGCTAGTTCTCTCTCTCCTAAGAACTGCCATCCCCTCTGCTCACTCCTACACCTGTTCTGTTGCCTCAACCTATCCCTCCCTTGCCTTTCTTTATAAAAGTTATCTTTTCAACCCCTGCTCCAAAACACAGGAACATCTTTCCTCCATACAATGGCTAGTATCACTTTTTTCCAGGCCTTCCTAGCTAGGATCCTTGGCTTCGTTTGGAATTCTAGCTCCCTGAATGAAAACCTCTGTAGAGCACCAATGAGTCTGTGGTGCTGTTTCAAAGGGCTGGGAACTCTCACCAGGTCAGAGTACACTTATTCGTCATCCATAAGACAAGCACTGCCTGCATTAAAATGTTATTGTTTGACATCTTCTTTCCTTTAAACTTACTAACGTGATTTTCACAAGATCTGAATCTCTGAAGAAATATTTTTTTCCAGATACGTGCACATATTTAATGACATTACTTGTGCTACAAGCATCTTGTATCTACAAAATTCAAATTTTTTAAAACAAAAATAATACCCAAGTATCACCATTGACATCTTAAGAGTCTGTTTTCATTTGGGGGTCACAAGTCACTTGCCCCCAAAAGAAAACTCCATGAGAGGGTAACCTGTTTTCTGGAAACCTTAGAATTCTTTTTTTAAATAATTTTATTTTGTTGTTGAGAATATACACAAAACATACTAATTCAACAATTTCTATATGTACAATTCAGCGACACTGATTATATTCAAGTTGTGCAACCATTTTCACCCTTCCCTGAGTTGGTCCTCTCCCATTAAACATAAATTCACTGCTCCCTAAGTTTTCGACCTAACCTTTCCAGTTGCTGTTGCCAATTAGATTCCATATAAAGAGATCTTAAGAGAGCACAATGCTTAAGGCAGACAGTCTTTACTACTTAAGCTAAAGTACTATTTGGTTTTAAGAAGGCTTTGGGGTATTTCTGGTTTAAGGTTTAAAGTCTCAGGGCAATAGTTTCAGGGGTTCATCCAGCCTACATGGCTTTAGAGATTCTGGATTCCATGAGAATTTGAAATTCTGTTCTGCGTTTTTCTCCCTTTTGATCAGGATTCTTCTATAAGCTCTTTCATCAAAACATGCAGAAATGATAGCCAGGCACCTTCCAGTTCTGGTCTCATGGCACAAGAGGCGATTAGCTACACATTCCACATCCTCCTCCTGTTCCTGGACTCTCCTCCTTCCTCTGCTGCTCCAGGTAAAGTGATATTTTTAAAGCCCTTCTTTAGGAAAAAATCTGGGTCTACTTAACTAGCCTACACACCACTTACCTGGAAGTCTGGCTTCCCCTTCCCCTTCACCTGCCACCTAGACAGAAAGCCAACCTCTCTGACTAATCCCCGATAGAGCACAGGTGAGAAGGTGACCTCTGTCAGGATAAATCTCTAAGTAAAAAATTATCAAGGTACAATCTTAGTCTTTAGTTCACATGTGAAGGGCTGGTATGAGAGAAAAGGGCTGGTTTTATCTCCCCCAAAATGGGGGAAAAAATTCATGATGTGCACAGATTTGTTTAATTCTAAAATATTAACATTTGTGAAACTACAATAACAACTTGTATTATTGCTAGTTTGTATTTTGCATACCCTACTGAGTCTGAAAATAACCTCATGAGATACACAGAGAAGGTACTATGCTCGCTTTATAGATAAAGAAAATGAGGCCCAGAGAAGTTAAAAGACTTACCTCAGGTCACACAGCAAGGTGGCAGCAGAACCAGCATTATAGCTCAGATCCCTGGATCCAGGACTCTATCCATTATGCTAAGCTACCTCCCATATGACACAATGAAACTGGAAAAGAAAGTACTTCATGGGCCTAGCCTTACTAATACTGTACTAATACTGCTTACCTCTTTACTATCTCCTTTACCTTCCTTCCACCAGGCTGCCCCCTCCTGAGGCATATACATACAAAAGAATCCTTTGTGGGTTGCATATACCCTGTATTTATATACTTCCCCAAGGAACACTTCATGTGGCAGTGGCAGAACATAAGAAAAAGTAACATGTATAGTCAAGAGAGTACAGGGTCTGGAGCTAATAGGACTGAGTTTTAGTTCTAACTATGTCACTGGACACATACGATCAAAGATCTTAGGCAACTATTTAACCTTTCTGCATTTTGACTTCCTCATCTAGGAGAATGACAACTGCCTAAATCACTTCACAAGATTGTAGTAAATATCAAACTAGACAATATATGGTAAATCCACAAATAAAAAAGTGCTTTGTGAAAGTCTGAATTTTTTTTTAAGGAAAGCATAGATTGTGTAAATTCTAGGCTCACTGGAAAGTGATGGTGAAAATATGGTGGTAGAAGCTGTACTCTGGTAGAATATTCTCACTGCCATTCTAATGTACATCCTTTACAAGGTAAAACGAGAAATTATAGCCATAAGGCAGGTATGCAGTGAATACTGAATAAAGAACTTACAGAAGGTAGCACAGTGCAGCAGAAAAAGTACCACACCAGAGACCTGGGTTCCGGTTCTAGCCCTGCCCTAATAACATGTGTGACTCCGGGCTAACGACTTCAGCTTCATGGCCTCAAACTTCTACATCTATAAACATGAGTGGGTTTATAGATGCAGAACAGGCTGTGTGCAGTCCCTTCCAGATATAAAATCAGACAGAGAAAATGTAACTCCTTTACTTGCAAGGTAAAAATGATCGTTCTAAAACTATAAATTTGCTGCAAAAGAAAGAAAAGTTATTTCCTAATCCAAACTATAAAAGGAATTCTAGGAAGTGAACAGCTTTACAGAGGCTACTACTTACTTGCTAGACCTTGGAACGACCATTTCAGCTAGTGTTTCATACTGTTTAATCCAATCATTGTGGTTTAACCTGCAGAGAAAGTGCAATAAGCATTGGAGAAGAATACATAATTCTACTTCTTGCCATACCCAGAAGAGAAAAAAGTTATGAGACAAATAGGAAATTCAGCTATAGCAAGTATACCTCAAACCTAACAAAAAAAATCTTTCTAGTTTCCTGAGAATGAATTCCAAATACACTGAGTAAAGCAGGAAGTACAGCTCACCACCCTCTCATACCCAGTAACTGTTGCAAAAGAGGTACATCCTAGGACTAAGCTTGGAAAGGAATAAAGCGAAGTTTAGGTCCTAAATTACTTTCAAACGTTATGGTTGATATACATTATCTCATTTAAAAAAAAAAAAAATGTTGAAATCTCTACCATTTCTATTAAGTGGCCATCATGAAGGGTTGGACAAAACTATATTTACTGGATATACAGAGTACCAGGAAGTATTACGTAAGTAAAGTGACAGTAAACTACATCGCCAAGAACACTGTGTAACCACCTTCTCTAGAGGCCACTGGCTTTTAGGGGTATGGGGAGAAACAACTATGCTTGAGATGTAAAATTTAGAGTAAGAAGTACTTGTTTCATTCTGCTATACAAAGGGTCGCTATGAGTTGGAACTGACTCAATGGCACCTAACAACAATAACACCAGTGTTTACAGGCCAGGACAGAGAATAGTGCATTACATAAGACGACCTAGGTCTTATGTTTCAATTATAGTGTACAGAAAACTACGAACACTTCTAGTTCTAAAAACAAATTTTAAATAAAGGTTGTATGAGACAAACCTCTTATTTAGGCAAAGGTTATTTTCCTACATGGTATAAAAACACAGATACAGAGACATTTACCACAAATAATCAGTGTTCCAGTATAGCAGGGAGGAGTCATCTAACTAAAACACAAAGTAAAACTTTCAGAACCAAACCCTTAGTTTTAAGCCCTTCTCCATGCACAAAGAATAATGCAGAAGCCTATATTCTGCAGTAAAGAGAAAAAAATACAGAAGTCAGAGAATACTGCAGCCACTGTAAATTCCATGGGGGTACCTTTCCCACCCTTTGCCAGCTGGTATCTTAACAACTCAAAGTTATCCTATAGGACAGAGCAGAACTGCCCCATAGGGTTACCAAGGCTGTAATCTTTATGCAAGCAGAGACTGCTACATCTTTCTCCCACAGAGCAGGGTGGTGGGTTTGAACTGCCAACCTTCTGGTTAGTAGCTGAGTGTTTAACCACTGCACCACCAGGGCTCCTAATTCATCCTAATCAGTCATAAAGACTTTTCAGAAAAATGAATACAAAGACTTCTCTTACTTTTTGAAAAATCTAAAATCTGTATTAAAAAAAAATTTTTTTAACATTATTTAATTTTTTAATGAGTCAACTCCACCAAGTTACTAAAACTGATTTGGAATCTCTATTTATAACTGGTATCTCCCTTACCAAGTTATGAACTAAATTCTACTGTCTGTGTCACAGGAGTACATGTTGGCTGACGGAGTGAATGCCAAGGTTACACTGTTTACACTTAGGTTTTATGAGAAATTTCACGTTGTCATACCAGATACTAACATTGTTCTTGTATTTTAACAAGTAAAAAACCTTTTGTAACAGACATACTTTGGAACTACCACCAATAATGTGACGAGATACTCCGAATCAAGAACAAAGTCATCCTTCTTCACAATTTCCGCTAGGCTTCGAGTTAGCAAACTTCCCCTGAAGAATAAGAAAAAAAATCACTAGGCCAATAATTACATGCTGCAATTATGTAAATAACTCTGTGCTAGAATAACGAAACAGCAGCTTAATCATATTCACACACACTACATACATATCTCAAGAGAGTGAGATCAGCCTTGGTTAACATTTTTATTTCGTAAGAAGTCAAAAATTAGCAGAATGTTTCCCATCCTGCAACCAAAAACCTGTCTGTGAAACTTACCAAAAGTTGACTCTAGTATCTCCCTTTGTAAAGTTGCCTCTAGTATCTCCCTTTGTATTTGCTTTATTTTAACTCAGCTTTTCTCTTGATTATACATATGACATCTTGACTGGGAAAGTGCTATCCATTAGACATCAATTAAAAGTCTACTTCATCATAATTATGAAATTATATCATCTAAGCATGAACTCTGGTTTCCCTCCCTCTCCTTGGGTATCATTTGGTACCAGGCAATTTTGGTTAGTTAGCACAATAATCAACTCTTTCAAGTTAAGTCTTCATTTGGTCTTCCAGTATAGCACCCAACCAATCTCCCTCGAGAGAGAAATGCACAATCTCAATAGTTCCATTCTTAAAGCTACACTTGTCGTAGTCATACCAAATAAAAGATCAACCAAAGGAAGTATGTCCTATTTTTAAAAAATCTACTGTGTGAAAATCTAAACTTGGAAAATAGGTAGAGAATCATTATTTACATCATAAAAGGAGGGTTCTTTTACAGAATTCTTGTATGGCGCCCTGGTGGTGCAGTGGTTAAGTGCTCGGCTGCTAAGCGAAAGGGTCAGCGGTTCAAACCCACCAGCTGCCCCACAGGAAAAAGATGTGGTAGTCTGCTTCCATAAAGATTACAACCTTGGAAACCCTATGGAGTACTCTGTCCTATAGGGTCACTATGAGTCGGAATCATCTTGACATCTACCGGTTTGGTTTTTTTGGTTTCTACATAATTCTTTTAGGCAGCAGATATGCAATTAAACTACGATTTGAATTTTAAAAAATTAAATTTAGACAAATTTTCAGTGAAACACCAAATGAATAATGGGATTAAACCAGAGCCTAATTCTATTCACAAGTATTAATTAGGAAAGAATAATAAAGCAGCCTCCCACCTGCTTTAATTAGCCTATAGTCTATAAAAAAAAAAAAAATTGAAAAAAAATACACTCTGATTACAGAAACAAAATAAACCGGAATTTTTAATATCACAATGATACCTAATTCAATACCTGTTAGAATGTTTCCCCAATTTTTAATATGCACATATATGTGATATGCTTACGCATTCTTTCGCTCCAAATTCTGAAGGTTCCCTTTCAGGTTATTGTACGCAGATGCTCGAGATTTCAGGTCATTGTCAATCTGAGTTACTCCCTTTAAAAAAAGAAAAGAAAAGAAAAAAAAGGCAATATTTCCCTAAAATCTGCTTCTACTGATACAAGTGGCTGTATTTTAACATTAACTTTCACCAAAAAAAATCATTAGTTCCTGATCTAAGAATATTCTATTACTTCAAAGCATACCTCTAAAAGGCCATTTTAAAAATAAGCTTATCTTTAAATATGATCATGATAATTTCAATACGAATCTTTTCTACTACTAATATTTTAGTCCACACGTATTTTAATTATTATTGCTATACCAAACCTGTTGCTGGCAAATCAATTCTGACTCATAAGAACCAACAGGACAGAGCAGAACTGCCCCATGGGGTTTCTAAGGCTGTCATCTTTATGGAAGCAGACTGCTACATCTTTCTCCCAAGGAGTGCCTGATGGGTTCGAACCACCGACCTTTTGGTTGGCAGCTGTGCCACCAGGGTTCTTGTATTACTTGCTACATCCTGTGAATGGAATCTAGGTCACTGGGTTTGGAGATTACTAATTAAAGTCTCCTGTTCACAAGGCTGAAGGGTTAACTTCTAAAAAGAACTAAATTACATAAGAGAATTTCTTGTTCACAAATCTACTGTCATTACACCAAATATTTTCCCTACGAAATTAAAAATTTAGTTGAATTTGTTTATAAATGTCACCAGAGATGACTTTTTTCACCAGAGATCTTTCAAAAAGATCTCCAATAACTTAGAAAAAACAAAGTAGTAGATTTAAAACTTTAAGAGCTGGTTTCAACTCAAGGCTGTACCACGGTTAGCTGCGTGGCACTGGGGTAAGCTGCTTCACCTTTAAGTCTGTTTCCTCATCTGTAAAATGGAGTGTAAATATTGGCTTAGATCTGATACATACAAAAAAACCTTTCTAAATACTGTTATACCCTTATAACCTAATACAGCAATTTTTCTGGCTCTACTCAAAACATGGCTCACTAATCATTAGTTTCATTTTAATCAGATACACTAATGTAAATGAGTTACTTAAAATTAGAAGCAGTATCAATTTCACTTGTACAAGATATAAAATGTACATTTTTCTGTGCCTTAATTTTTTCCATCTCTGAAATTATAAGGCTGAAGGATTTCCAAGGTCTCAACTTTAAAATACCAAGATTGTATTTTCCTAATAGCACTGCAACCTACCCAAAAGAATACAAGACGTTAAGTAGCATGTGTTTCACGCTGATTAGACTGAATCATATTATATTAAAACTGCTCATCTCTAACTAGCCTCTTTCTTCCTCCCCCCTTTAAGCATCAACATTCCACTTTCACAGAATGGGCTGGCTCAATTTTTAATTCTAAATGTAATAGGAAAACCACTGGTGTTAACTTGAATTTAAGCACAAACCTAGTGTTTCAAGTGGTTTGTTACCAGGTAACCACAGCTTAAAAGGTTCCTTTATTATAAACATCATCCTCATAAGTGACTATAAGATTTCTACTGTGTAACTTCCTGCTCACAATTTTAATTAACCATGGTCCAAATTTTTGTCCATTTTTTTTTTATTGTACAATTTACTGCTTACTGAATAAAAGAGACTACACTTTTCTGTAGATAACCCTGCTGTGAGGAATTTTCTCAAGCTGAGTAATTTTACGCATTTAAAACACGAGGTCTTTAACTATGTTGGCATCTCCTGCCTGGAGGGGGTAGGGGAGAGGGCATTAGAAGCTAGCGAAATGGACATGAAAAGAGGGAATGCAAGGAGGAAGTGGGCTGTCTCATTAGGAGGAGAGCAATTGGGAGTATGTAGCAAGGTGTATGTAAGTTTTTGTGTGAGAGACTGACTTGATTTGTAAACTTGCACTTAAAGCACAATTAAAAAAAAAAAAATGAGGTCTGTAATTCAATTTGTCAAGGCTTTATATGAAGTCCTGATGCCAGCTTTCCTTTAACAGCCTCATCTTTTCGCTACTCTACCATTTATCTAATGCCACAGCTAATCTTTTCCCTAGATTGTACGTGCTCCTCCGCCAGCTCCAGGACCTTATAAATGCTACTCTCTTAGTCCCTCTCTTCTTTGCCTTCACTCCGTGTCCTTTCAGACCCTGCTCAAATATCACCCTCTGTAAAACTTTCCCTGCCTCACTAATAGTTCATTCCTCTGTGTTCCCATACCACTCTGCCATTATGTTTCTGTAACTATCTCTTTGGTTCTTTTCCTCACTCTAAACTCAATTTGAAGGTTATGGGCTGTGTTTTTCCATCTTTGTATTCCCAGAGCCTAGCTCATATACTTGGCACATTTAACGTACTCAAAAGTACATGAAGAATTAAACCAGCATTAAAACTGAACTTTTCTATTCAAATTATTTTACACGTTGTCCTTTAAGTCATGCATGCCCTCAGATCTTAACAAGCTAAACCGTACTTTTCACCCTAACCAGGCCATTAAAATTGTCGGCAAACAATAGGTCCTTATAGTTTGTGATCAACTGCTAACCTAAAGGTTGGTGGTTCAAACTCACCCAGCAGCTCTTCAGGAGAAAGGCCTAGTGATCTGCTTCCTTAAAGATTACAGCCAAAAAAAATCCTATGGCACAGTTCTACTCTGTTCCACATGGGGTTGCCATCAGCCAGCACCAACTTGACAACAATGGGTTTCTTGGAGTTTTGTTTTTTTTGGGGGGGGGGTCTATTCGTCCCATTATAATTTCTGCTAAGAATTTTACATTCTCTCTCAAGCTCAAGGATTCTCAATATAAACTTGTTGCTGTCAATTCCGACTCATAGCAACCCTACAGAACAGAGCAGAGCTGCACCATAAGAGTTTCCAAGGAGCAGTTGGTGGATTTGAAGAGCTGACCTCTTGGTTAGCAGCTGTAGCTCTTATCCACTGCACCACCACAGCTCCCTCAATATAAAAGAAAATTTTATTTTGGAAGTTAATGAATGGGCTTCAAGGTTCACGTACTCTCTGAAACTGTGCACAACACCATGTGATACATGAGTATGTGCATTTTCCTGGGTAGAGGATCAATACTGCATAGTCACAAGGGGTCAGAGGCCCCAAAAGGTTTATTGTCTTTAATCAGTTATTAGCTGCTGTCCTGTTGGCCCCAACTCATGGTGACTTTATGCATAACTGAACTAAACACTGCCCAATCCTGTGCCATCTTCGTATCTTCAGTATATTTGAGTACCGTACATCCAATATACCTAAGTGACTATTAAGAAGCCCTGGTGGTGCAGTGGTTGAATGCTCAGCTGCTAACCAAAAGGCTGGCAGTTCGAACCCACCAGCCGCTTTGTGGGAGAAGGATGCGGCAGTCTGCTTCCATAAAGATTTACACCTTAGAAACCCAGTGGGGCAGTTCTACTCTGTCCTAAAGGGTCGCTATGAGTTGGAATTGACTTGACGGCAACAGGTTTGGTTTTTGTTTTTAAAGTGACTATTACCATCTACCTGAATGACTCATAAACCTTTAACAGATTCCAATTTCCAGTGATTTCAGTTGCTGTTAAACCTTGTATAAATAATAATTATGAATTTTAAAGTTACTTTTCTTGTTTAAAATTTGTTGACGCAATGTTTAAAAGTTAATGAGGCAATTAATTACATAACTTGGATAATCTACCCATGAAGGTGTTAAATATACATATATATCTCAATAGAGTTTTTTAGAGCAGATTTAAGTTTACAGAAAAATTGTGCAGAAAGTACAGAGTTCCCATATACCCTCCTTCCCCCTAGCAGTTTCTCCTACTTTTAACATCTTACATTCCTGTGAGTTATATTTTATAGCATCTTTTAGTAAACTTATAACAAGAACACCTCCTGTTTGTATCTGACAAACAGTTAAGATGCCTTGTCAAAAACCTACAAAGTATTTCAAAGCAAAATACTTACAAAATGAATCCACCATAAATCAGTGTAGCCTCCCTGTCTCAATTTTGCTCTTACCTTGGCAATTATTTCAGATATATTTTTCAGGGACTGCTTGATTGGGTATTTGGCCATATCCCACTGGAATCTTGTTATATAGGTGACCAAGTCAACTGAAATGAGGGAATCAATTACTGAAGATGAAGAAATGAGCTTTTTTTATAGCTTGTTACACACTAATAAATTTTAATGCTGAAAGCGGCCTTAAAAAAATTAGCAAAGATCTTATTTCTGTAGAGTCCTCATTAAGCAAATATGGAACTATATTAAGTAACAGGAATTAATCAAAACTCATACCTTGCACTCTAGTCAGATCTTTTCTTCTGAATCAAAACTTTACATATTAAGACACTTCCCCTATTTTGATGATTTAATAAATGGAATATGCATATACCCGTGATATTCCTCACATAGAAAGAGACATAAATATTAACAAGCCAATTCAAACTGTCTCCTCAACAAGTAGAATCTGACAAAAGTATGTTCTTTCTTTGCCAACTTACCCAAACAAACTGAAAATGAACCTGCCGGTTAGAAGTATGTGATGACTGTTTCTAGACGTCTACACTGGGCATAGTCTACACTACTTGTAATCCTGGGGGGGGGGGGTGGCGCAAACGTTACATGATCGACTACTAGCTAGAAGGTTAATAGTTTGAACCTACCCAGAAGCACCTCAGAAGACATGCCTGGCAATCTGCTTCCAAAAGGTCACAGCCTTGAAAACCCTATAGAGCAGTTCTACTCTGCCGTGGGTCGGAATTGAATTGGCTTGACACCAACTAACAACACACTTCAACAGTCTTCAAAACACAGATCCATTCACTTTCAAATAGGGAAAATAAAAAATGCAGAGCCAAGAAGACACCTAAACTACTTGGAAGTTTAGGAATCAAGACAACTTCACCCTCAAATCTGACGGGCTCAGAGTCAGAGAAACCAAATGTCGAGTATGACAGAGCTAACTGACAACACAGTTCCTATCAAAGTATCTTTCTCTCTGACGTCTCCTTACATAATACCCACAGTCAAAAACATAGACGATATTCCGAAAGTAACATTAGATGCATTGTCCCACAAACTGCTCACCCGTTTCACGTACTAGACTGATTGCCCTAGTTCATCAAATACCTAGAAGATCAATAAAGACACCATAAATTAACACATCTCCCTTCTGTTCTGATGTCCCAAAACACAAATCAATGGACACAGTAAAAAATTAGGTCAGATCACTACAACAAAGGATAAGGATAAATTACTATCTTTTTTATTAAATAAATATTTATCATCTATTTACAAAAAGAAATGAAGTTAGAGAACACTGGATTTAAAATATAATGACCTTATCACAGCAGGCAACACAGTATATAGTTAAAAGAAACAGTTACTTCCTATTACGATGACTTATAGCACCAATGATGGACCTAATTTAAAATGAAGCAAATGCTAAAGTGGTATTTCATAAGGAAATAACAAGTATAAACGACAACAATAAGGTCAAAGCTATCTTTACAAAGCCGTTATTAACACATAGCAAACTCTAGGTAAATATTAGTTTCTAGCTACAGAGAGGTCAGCAGCCTAATATTTTATGAGTATTAACAAAACCCACTGCCATTGAATCAATTTTGACTCATAGCAACCTTATAGGACAGAGTAGAACTGCCCCATAGAGTCTCCAAGGCTATAAATCTTTACGGAAGCAGACTGCCACATCTTTCTCCCGTGGAACAGCTGGTGGCTTCGAACCACCAACCTTTTGGTTAGCAGCTGAGCGCTCAACCACTGCACACCAGTGCTCCTTAGTGAGTATTAAAGTATTGACATATTCAAATTTGAGCAGAAGTATTACCCTGCAATAAAATTACAGGCAGTCCCCAACTTACAACATATTGGAGTTATGACAAATTGCACTTCTGACCATCCTTTTTTTTAATATTTATATTGTTAGTAGTATTTACTACATACAACATTACAGCTTGTAATTTGCTGATGTCATCGTATCTGTAAGCTTATATGTAATGTTTTCAACCCTCAAAGACAAAAATCAGGTTTATAAAGATACTGATAATAAAAGGGAGTAATACTGAAATCTAAAAAAAAAAAAAAAAAGAGGTATTAGACTTACATCGGAACCAACTCATGATGGAGTTGTCAAAATGGAACCCCGTAGTAAATCAGAGACTACTTGCAATAATTTTATTAATCTACTATAGTTACAGCAGCTGGGTGTTATTAAATATGAAAAGCTAGAGAAGACAGCAGGTATCCAACTGGAACAATGCTAAGTCACATAAATTGGAAACTTACTTGTGAGTTAACGAATAGATCCTGGAAAAAACTAAGGTAAATGTTTGTAACACTGCTTTTGGGGAAGACTCGACATCCACATCGTTAACCATATTATATATTACATAAGACTGTCTTAAATGAGATTGCGTTTCAGGGGATAAGATGTAACTGGCAATATCGCCAAAAGAACTGTAACAGCTTTCTAACTATATTTACATCCTTATCTATAGGATTTTTTTTTTAACATTATTTTTTATTTTTATAACTAAGTCATTCATTTTATTTAAGTCAATGATCACCAAATCAAACATGAGCTTACCTCCATTGGCCAAGAGATTCTCCTGAACTTTATCTTTACTATCCTCTAATACATCAGCCATATACTGGGCCACTTTTTTTACCACCCTTCAAAGAAAAAAACAACTATTTTCAGAAAAAAGACCTAAATTCCATGCTATTCAATAAACACATTACATTAAGATATGAATTTGACTATATATGCTCATCCCATCCATTATACTTATACATGTATAATACAGAACTAATGGGGTCCTACCTCCTATAAAACATTTTAAGAGTAAAATGGACCAAGATTTTGTTGGATGCAAAAATTAACTGGAAAAAAAGCGGTGGGAAGCTAGTGAGAAACAGTCTGTAAATAGCCATACATTATATGAGGAGAAACTGGACAATGGATCAGACTGCAAGAACCAAGAACAAAGGAGGAGTCGGGGATGGAGCATTTATCAAGTACCCAGACACTGTGCTTCCTCATAGAACACAAGGGATATGACAGGCAACAGAACACAACCACAGAGATGAAGAATGAGGTCCAACATTATTCATTATTTATTGAGCATCTACTATTTACAAGGAACTGTGCTATAGAGAAAACCATACTACCATAACTACTGAGGCAACAAGACTTCAACTTGTCAATCCCTTTATAAGTAGACACCGAGGTATAAAGAGATTACGTGACTTATCCAAAGTCACAAGACTGGTTGGAGCCTGATGTTCTTTTCCCCATAACACGTCCACCTATAGGCCCTGAGTGGGATATGAAATTACACAAGACACAGTCACTATCTTTACATTGCTTAAAATCTAATTGGAAAGATATCAAAGTAACACAAATTACTAAATATAAAGCAATGTGTAGTAAGTGCCAGCTGTTACAAGGAGACTCATAAAGGAAGAACGGATCATTTCCAGGTACTGTAAGTAAGAAAGCATAATGGCTCTTGAGCAGGGCAATGGAATGGGATGATGGAAAGAAGGCATATTCTTGCCACAGGGTATCATATGAATCAGAGATTAGAAGAGGAGGAAAAACAAGAGGCATTAAGAGAAACTGAGTTGAGACTGAGAGGAGTTTCATACTGAGGAGGAGGGGAGGGTGGGCTAGGATAGGAAAGTAGGCTGGCATCAGGCTGCAGACAGAAAGGTAGACTGGAGCTTCTAAAACCTGGACTTCAGACAGGGGTGTAGCATAATGAAAATGGGGCACAGGACAATTATTCTGATGGTTATACGCACAATGGCAGGGAAGGGATAGCGGAAGTTAAATTAAGACATGTGTTCAATAGTTTAAACATGAACCAATAGGGCCATAATTTTTTAAAATATTGACAACTTTTGTGCTTCAAAGGACACTATTCAGGAACATGAAAAGACAACCCACCCCCGGACTCTGATAGCCCAGAACTAAAACCATTCCCGAAGCCAACTCCTCAGACAGGGACTGGACTGGACTATAAGACATAAAATGATACTGGTGAAGAGTGTGCTTCTTGGCTCAAGTAGACACCTGAAACTAAGTGCGCAGCTCCTGCCTGGAGGCGAGATGAGAAGGCAGAGGGAGACAGGAATTGGCTGAAATACAGGGTAGAGAAGGGGAGCGTGCTGTCACATTGTAGGGAGAGCAATTAGGGTCACACAACAATGTGTTGTAAGTTTTTATATGAGAAACTAACTTGAACTGTAAACTTTCACTTAAAGCACAGTAAAGAAAAAAGAAAAAGACAATCCACTGAACGGGAGGAATCTTTGCAAATCATATACCTGGTAAGAGACCTGCAAGCAAAATATATTTAAAAAAAAAAAAAAGAACTTTTACAACTCAATAATAAAAAGATACCTCAATGAAAAACTGGACAAAGGATCTGAACAGACATTTCTCTAAAGAAGGTATATAAATGGCCAATAAATACATAGTAAGATGCTCAATATTATTAGTTCTTGGGGAAATGCAAATCAAAAAACACAATTTACCACTTAACATCCACTAGGAGCCCTGGTGGCACAACAGTTAAACACATGGCTGCTAACTAAAAGGTTAGCGGTTCAAGCCCCCCAGCAGCTCTGCAGGAGAAAGACCTGGTGATCTGCTCTTGTAAAGATCAGAGCCAAGAAAATCCTACAGGGCAGTTCTACTCTGTCACTATCAGTCGTAATAGACCCGATGACACCGAACAACAACAAAGGATGGTTATAAACAAAAAGTCAGACAATAACTATTGGCAAGGATGTAGGAAATAGGAACCCTCATACATTGCTGCTTTGGAAGTTCCTCAAAAGATTAAACATAGAGTTACCATACAACCCAGCAACTGTACACAAATGTTCATAGCAGCACTATTCATAATAGCCAGAAAGTGGAACCAACTCAAATGTCCATCAACCGATAAACGGATTAATAAAATGTAGTATATCCGTACAATGGAAATATTATGCAATAGAAAGACACGAAGTACTGATACATGCTGCGACACATACAGATCCTAAAAACATTACACTAAGTGAAAAAAGCTAGGCACAAAAGACCACATATTGTATGATTCCATTTAGATGAAAAGTCCAGAATATGCAAATCTATACAGTCAGAAAGATTAGTGGGGAAGGGACAGAGTGACCGCTCGTGTACAGGATGTTTGCTGGGGGGAAGATGAAAATCTTCTGAAATTGGTTGTGGTAATGGTTGCACAACTCTTGTGAATATACTAGAATCCAATGAATTGAACACTTTAAAAAGGTGAATTGCATGGCATGTGAATTGTAACTCAGTTATTATTTTAAAAAGAATCATTTTCACACTTAAAACAGGTGCATTTTAGTGTATGTAAATTACACCTTCATAAAGCAATTTATGAACAGGCAAACAAAAAAAAAATCACCATTTTCTAAAACCATTCTAATAAGCAGAGCGTACATGCGATAATAAACCCAATGTCCAGGTAGCTTAATAACAGCGGCTCATTTTGCTCTACTCTATGCAAATGAAGAAGTACATTACCCTTCTACAAATGCATCCAGCTTAGCCAGTTCATCTGACAAACCAACCAAGACATCTAGTGTGCCAACCTAAAAGAGAAAGACAGCATTTTATTATTTAGGTTTCCTCCTATTTTCTTTTACAAGATGATGGACATCTTGATCTGAAGGGCCCAGAAATCTTAAGTTCTTCACATTTTATTTCATATACTGCAAACATGGTTAAAAGACCAAAGTTTGCCAGATCCTTCAAAAATTATTTATATGTACAAGATAATCCTCTAATTTATGGGTACATCCTCCATTGAAGATGTGAAGCCTCCTCCAAGGCAGGCCTATTCCTCTGCTCGCACTACACAGTGATGGTGGGTCACCGGAAGTCATGCTTTACAACAGGGGCTCTTGAGCAGACTCTGAGGCTGACGTGTATCACAAAGTCAGGAATTGAAATTTGTATGCAAAACTGTATGTGTGTAAATGTGCATGTTTTGGAAGAAATGTCCAGCTTATATCAATGTCTCAAAGGAATCCATAATCCAAAAAAATACAAGAACCAGTGATCACATATTTCTTAAACCAGCGCTGCCTATGATTGCTTCACTTAACTAGCAAAACATAGTCTTTTCCGTCCTTTACAAAGGTTCAGTCAACTGATTCCTGGCAGTCTGGTTCTCTTCAATGCTGCTAGGTTATTGATCTTCAATAATGTTAAACACATCAATTAGACTGATGTTAAACACATCAATTAGACTGAATAACTAGGTTAGGTTTGCCAAGTATGATTAAGTAGGTGCTGTCATTAAACATTTACAACATTAGTGAGCATTACATAAAAGAAAAATTTATTCACTGTGGTATTGTAAAAATATATTACTAAGATTTTTCACTTCTGCAAAATAATGTATATCAAATATTTTCATAAGATTTCTCATAACAACTTAAATTACAATTGAAAAAAAAAGTTTAAGTAGCAAGAAGTGTTATTTCCTTTTGGGAATTTAATTCTAAAATCTCAATTTCCTCACTACCTAAAATCTGAAGATTGGAAAGGTCAAGACACGACTTAAATTATGCCAGTGACTAGAGATAAGAGGGTTCCCTTCTCATCTGGGTACCTTGGTACCTCATTTTTGCCAAACGCTAAGCAAAGTGAAATAGCGAAGAGAATTGGTCCTTCTCTTGATAACAAATTCACACACTATTGTAGAAAGCAGAGCTTTACCTTTAAGTCAGGAATGTTGAACTTTGAAGTAATAGAGAGATTATTGTTCTTTGTAGTTGCTGCATGCAGTTTCTCCCATGTTTGCTGACAGGTTTTCTCCCCAGGAGCCGATATAAGCCAGAACTCAGTCATGTCTGTTACCAGGTATTTCTTCCAATATCAAGAGAGACTTTAAGATATAAAACAAAACAAACAAAAAAACCTACATTTAATATTATCTGTTTCTAAGGTGCTTCAGAGTCTCAGGACAAGTGATCAAGTACAAGCTGTATCAAAACTAATGCAAACACTGCAGTAGGATCCAAAGTCAAGTCAATTTTGCTTACCTGGAAGTGTATCTATCTACAAGTTAAAAGGTGACTGTATTTACGATACTAGGAAAAAGATGATAAAGACCTGAAAACACAAAGTACCTAATTTTTTTAATTATAAAACATCCTAAATGAGAATAATGCAAGAGCTGAGACTACCCGAAACAGCAGCCACCAACTAATTTCATTCCACAACAGTAGCTGGGATAACAAATTTATAGGTCTATTTTAACTTTTAAAACATAAATTCAAAGTAGGAAATAAAAAATATGCATAACTTTTACCTCTGGGAGATTTCTGAGTTAAATCAGTGCATTTGAACAGCAGCCACCAAATAAATCTGCCTCATCTGGCAAATCCTACCCTAGTCAAATCTGGTTAAGTCTACACCACAGCCAACCTAGAGGAATCGCCTCAAATCCCTGCTATACTTACTTGCTATCAAGCTAAAACATGTACGAATGAGCAAAACATTCTTTCCAATCTGCACTGCTATCTAAAATATAAGACTTTCTTTTTTAAATACAACTCCGTGTGGTCTGAGTGAGGCAAAGGCCGTGGATCTGCCTCTCCAAAAAGGGTCCCATTAAGAATCATCCTCCCCCCCTTCGACCATCAGTCTCTCTACCCCCCACCCCACTCACACATAAGAAGGTGAGTGGGGGCCAAATCTATTCAGAATGTAAGGGGATAAATCCCACGAACACAAAAGAATTAGTAAAAATGAAAACACTACATTACTACTACTTCCACTTTAACATGTCCTCATTAGAACCACCACACAAGGTACGGAATCATGGGGTGGGCAGGAGGGCAACTTGGACTTTGCTCTTATTCCTTCTAGCCAATGGGCTGGGGAGGGGGGGTAATCTCACATTTGTTCTCAATTCTTTCTAGCCATGCCAACACCTGAAGCCAATGAATGGGAGCTGTCCAGTCCAAGAGGGACTACCTGGGGGCCCAATGCTTACTAAGCTTCACAAAAAACCAAACCAAACCCATTGCCGTAGGGTCAATTTCAATTCACAGTAACCCGATACAACAGAGTAGAACTGCCCCATAGGTTTTCCAAGGAGCACATGGTAGATTCAAACTGCCGACTTTTGGTTAGCAGCCATAGCTCTAAACCACTATGCCACCAGGGTTTCCAAGCTTCACAAGGCATAGTGTAATCTATCATGGCCATGTGGAGAGGCCGATAAGAGCCTGACATCCTGAAGATCAAATGAGGTTCCTGGTTGGTGACCATACATGAAGAGCAGCCATGGAAGTTTGGCACTGTGCCCCTCACCCCAAACCTCGCACTCTCTTTAATTGTATTTTTTTTGGCTGTAATAAAGCTGTAGCCTTAAGTACGGCTTCTGTTTCTTGGGCCTCTACCCACAGGCCACCATATAAGAAAGCCAATTTGGCCTACTGGAAGACACAAGGCCACATAGTGGACAACCAACGCCACCACAGCTGACAACCAGCATTAACTGCCAGACAAGTGGGTGAGGCCATCTTGAACTTACCAGCCCAGCCAATCCTCCAGCTGATGCAGCCACGTCAATAAGCACAGGTAAAAGAAGCAATGAACCACTCAGACAACTCACAAAATGATGAGATATAATAAATCATAATTTTAAGCCATAATTTTAAGTTTTGGGGTGATTTGTTAGCAGCATGAGCTAACTGATACAGACCACTGTCAACTCTATCAGGCACTGCCAAACTGTTCTCCAAAGCCATTACCAACTTAAGTTTTCACCTGCAGAGTTTGTATTTCCCTAATTTTAAAAATATAAATGGTATACGTTGTTCATAGCTATATACTTACAAAAAGCACAAAAACATGTATAAATAGGACTTTAATTGTACGTATATTTTATTTCTTTAAAAAAATATCTGAGGCAAATATGGCAAAATGTTAACATCTGATAAATCTATGCAGTGGGTACATGAGTGTATAGTAATCTGAAATATTTTAACTTTTTCCACATATTTGAAATATTTCAGAATTAAATATTTTATGAAAATACAACTGATTTACTACCAAAAAAAAAAACCAAACCCACTGCCGTCAAGTCGATTCCAACTCATAGCGACCCTACAGGACAGAGTAGAACTACTTCATAGAGTTTCCACGGAGCACCTGGTGGATGTGAACTGCCGACCTTTTGGTTAGTAGCCGTAGCACTTCACCACCACGCCACCAGGGTTTGACAAAGAAGTTAAAATATAACAACACAGAACCAATTTATACAAAATACAATTTTAGTGAACTTTAAAACGGGATATTCTGAGAATAAAGTGGTCTAGTTACCAATTAATCCTCCAAGCACAACTTTTCTGTTCCGTTTTCTTCTAGAATGCTTTCTGTTTATATCCTTTTGTGACCAAGTATAATGCACTGAACACAATTTTTGTTTGTTTTGGTTTTTTGGGGTTTTTTTTTTGTATTTCAGGGTTAATAAGTTCAACAATTTTAATGGTGTGTTGTTACAGGGCCCACATCTTTATCACTCCAGAATCAATCTCAGGAAGTTTTTCAAAATAAATTCCTGATGAAATGCTGCAATGCTATCTTTTACCTTCTTGTCAGCCCTTATTCCTGTTCTCTGCCACATCTGGATCACCTTGCTTAAGTTTCTCCAACACTTGCTACCTTTTCACTTTCCTTTGGCCACTCTGGCTTGGACTGTTTCCCAATCTCTGGTTTCTTCCATCTAATATTCCTGAATTTATCAAATCCAGTTTTAGCCCAAACACAATCACAGGACTATATTGAACTTTAAAGTTCTGTGAATATTGTAATATTTCTAAACCTCTTTTAGAAATCTAGGTTGTTATGGCCTGAATTGTGTCCCCACCCAAAATACGTGCTGTAAATCCTACTCCTGTAACTGCGGTTATAATCCCATTTGGGAATCAGTTTTCTTAGTTATGGTAATGAGACAGCATTAAGCTAGGGTGTGTCTTAAATCAATCTCTCTAGAGATAGAAAAGAGATTAAACAACCAAGCAACAAGCAGAGACGGAAGAACAGAGATGCCAAGCCACATGGAGATCGCCCAAGGGCAGAAGCTCAAAAGAGACAAAGACCTTCTTCCAGAGCCAATGGGGACAGAAAGCCTTCCCTAGAGCCAGGGCCCTGAACTCGGACTTCCAGCCTCCTAAACCGTGAGAAAATAATTTGTTTGTTAAACCTACATACTTGTGATATTTTTATTGCAGCAGCACTAGATAACTAAGACACAGGTCTTTTAAGTGATGGTTATTTTTGGTAAATTGAAGTTTTACTGTAATTATTTATACAACTGGTTCTATTAACAAAGTATGTTTATGACATGTTTTATACCTCCTCTCCCCCAAAAAAGGTCAAGTAATGAAATCAAGTGTTAAATTCCTCCCAATGATTAGTAAAACTACATATTAAATCATCTAACCTCAGCTTCTTCAAAGACTGCAATAATACGAGCTGTTACAGTAGATGTCACTATCATACCATTTAGAGTTCTGCAAAATCTTTCTCATCCAATAGGTTTCCAAAGGATTTCAAGAAATCATTTTCTCATCTATAAACAATACTTGTTCTACCTACTTCACTGAGCTTTTATCGGGGGCAAATGCAATAAATTCTAAACAAATAGTCCAGAATGCCTAGGAAAATTATAAAGCAGCTCCCTTTTAGCTGGAACCTTCTCTAGAGTCTAACTGGAGATAAGGAGGAAAAGAAAAAGGTGCCTTGTATGTTTAGTCTGCGCTATATATTTCTCATACATCATCCTTATTTAATTCTCGTAACAACCCTGTAAGATAGAGTTTAGATAATTTACCCAAGAACACACAACATGACAGATGCGGTTCAAATCCAGTTGTGTTTGACTCTAAAGGCCATGTTTTTTCTACTGTGCCATGCAAGGAGCAGAGAATGTTCTGCACTCAAGCCTGCCTGAGCTTTTCTATTTGAAGACATTCACATGTAACCTCAAACCCCCTTGCCGGGTGTTTAGTTTCGGGCTTAGGGCACCTTCTACGCCCAACAAACCCTGTTAGATAAAGGGATCTGAGCTACCTTTCCCTCTTCATCCAGGCTCATCACAATTGCGAGAACAGCATAGTCCAATAACCAAAACTATGCTACCTCTCAGAAAGAACAAAGACTCCTCCAAACAGAAAAGCAAAAATAAAAAATCAAAGGCTCAAAGGACTTGCAAAATCATAAAGAACACAAGCTTTGAGATCGTACCACAGTCAAAACCTTGGCTTACTAGCTTCCTCATCTGTAAAGTGAGAATACTATAAATCTCTTCACAGAGCTGTCAGAAGAAATGAATAAAATAATAAACACAGATCTTCCCCTTCCCACACCACCTCCATTCCTGGGGGTGACTGTTTTAGCTGATATCCCAACCCATCCTCTCCCCAGTTCTCCAAGTGGGAAACATCTGATTTACTTAATAGCTTATAAATGCCACTATTAAGTACTTATATCACGCTATGCTCCCTTATTTTTTTTATAAACGCTGTTTTCCTCTCCACTTGACCGGGAAAACCTGAAGGGCAAGGTCATACCTTCTCTGTGACATTACAGGCCTTATAGGTCCCAGCATATACAACTCCTGACAATAGCAGGCACTTAACAAATGCTTGTTTAATGAATAAATGAAATGTAAGTATAACAATGAATCTGAACTAATCAAAAAGTCCAGTTAGAGAAAGACTAGGTGCCATGAAAAACATTTAAATCATGTTTTTTAAAGTTGTCTTTATTAAGGATTTTTAGGAAAACAAATTCTCATTTTAGAGTAGTTCATAAATTTAAAATCGATAAAGTTGCAGGTTCCTAAGCCTTTTTTTTTTTTCTTTAATTTAAAAGGATGAATAGAGTAAAAAAATATCAAAGAGAGGGCCTGAGAAAGAATCTATCTGTACTTCAGGCACTTGATTTTGGTTGATTCGACTAAAGGTTGGCAGTTCAAACCCATACAAGAATGCTGCAGAAGGCGGATCTAGCAATCTGCTTCTGTAAAGATTAGAGCCAAGAAAACCCTATGAAACAGTTCTATTCTGTAACACATGGGGATGCCATGAGTCAGAATTGACTCAATGGCAATGGGTTTGGCTTTCTGGCACTTCAGGAAAGACCATGGCCTCAGTTCTTCTGTCCCCTGGTCAGAGCAAACTCTAAAAGTCTGATGGTAAAGGCAAGCTACTTAAGTCCCTAATGGTGAATGCAAGAACTGCCCCTGAGAATACATCAGCCTTGCTTGTAAAGCCACATTTTTCTTTTTTTAGACAACGTCCCCGTTAACCTGTCACTTATACAAGAAGCCACATAAAAATGTTCTCATTAAAATTTAAGACATTTAAGCTTAGTTTAAAAAAAAAATTATCTCTGCAGATGAATATGGATGCTTTTTTTTGGTCAGAAAATGAAATCCACGTTGCTAACTGAACATGTTTCCCTTTTCTCTCAACTGCAAAGAAACAAAGGGTCAAAACTGATGTCCACTGGTTATCAACTCACCAAGGACCTGCACACTGCCACCTCCTCTGACTGCATCAAATGACTTTTTTATACCTAATTATTTTCCTTTGTTTACTACTGTATACCGCAAGTCTAGCATAAACGTTGGCAAATGATATGCTAAACAAAAGACTACTAGAAAAGCATCCCAATTAAACGATGGGAGTGCCTCAAGATTCAGATCTAGGTCCAAGTCCATCTCTGTGTGTAGAAACACGTGTACAGTTTCTCTCTTGCTGACCATATCTACACTCCAGGCAGTGGTTAAGCACTCGGCTGCTAATGGAAAGGTTGGCAGTCTGAACCACCAGAGACTCTGTGGGAGAAAGATGCAGCAGTCTGTTTCCGTAAAGATTTATAGCCTTGGACACCCTGTGGAGCAGTTGTATTTTCTCCTACAGGGTCATTATGAGTCGGAATTGACGGTATGGCAATGGGTTTGGTTTTTGGATTATTAAAGTGTGATCTTCTGGGGATTCTACTGAATGCCCCAGGTGTTCAACAAGGCCTCTCCCCTCTACCAGGTCAGAATTCAAATGCCTCCCAGCCGTGTGAGCACTGGCAATTAACTGTTCAGCTTATAGCTCTCTAGTCATGATTTGCTGAACCTCTTGCAAAGACCCCTATACAGATTTCTGGTGTTCTTTCTTGGCCTACTTCTCTTCTCTCTACAGACCTGCAAATTCCAACCAGATGAGCCTTCCCTCCAAATCCAGCCCCTTCAACACAAGACCAACAAGCTCTGCTTGAGCCTCCTTTCCTAAACTAGGGTCAGGAAAATGTCTTCAGTCAGGCAGCTGGAGTGATCCCAGGACTCACTTCATTTGCTTCCCTTTTCTCAGATCCAGTGCTGCCTGTTGTCCAATGTCTAGAAACAATTTTTTCATATATTTTGTCCAATTTTCTAATTGTTTATGATGGGACTGCAAGTCTGATACTAGTTATTTCATCATGGCCAGAAAATGAAGTCTCATCTGTTTTACTATATGTATTATTTGTTCATGGGCTTTCGGTTTGCTATCTAATTGCTGTTTGTTTCTATCTTGGGATTTGGCCACAACCTCCCAGGACACTCCCAGGGCCATTCTTTTTTTTTTTTGTCATTTTATTTATTTTTAATTTTATTATCTCATTAGTTTGTGTGTATGTGCGCTTTAGGTAAAATTTACAGCTCAAATTAGTTTCTCATTCAAAAATTTATACACATACCATCTTGTGATGTTGGTTGCAATCCCCAAAACCTAACAGCACTCTCTCCCTTTCCATCCCAGGTTCCCTGTGTCCATTCTTCCAGTTCCGGTCCCCTTCTGCCTTCACGTCTTGCTTTTGGGCAGGAGTTTCCCATTTGATCTCATATATTTGATTGAACTAAGAAGCACGTTCCTGACACGTATTATTGCTTATTTTAAAGGCCTGTCTAATCTCTCTGAAAAGTGGGCTTGGGAGTGGTTTCAGTTCTGAGTTAGTAAAGTATCCAGGGGCCACAGTCTCATGGGTTCCTCCAGTCATTGTCAGACCATTAAGTCTGGTCTTTTTTGGTGAATATGAATTTTGTTGCACATTTTTCTCCCACTCTATCCAGGACTCTGTGTTGTGGCCTCTGTCAGAGCAATCGGTGGTGGTAGCCAGGCACCATCTAAATTTTCTGAGCTTAGGGTGGTAGAGGCTCTGATTCATGTGGTCCTTTAGTACTTTGGGCTAGTATTTTGCTTGTATCTTTGGTTTTCTTCATTCTCCTTTACGCCAGACGGGATAGGACCACTAGATGTATCTTAGGTTGGCCACTTGCAAGCTTTTAAGACCCCAGATGCTACTCACCAAAGTAGGATGTAGAATATCTTCTTTATGTACTATATTATGCCAACTGACCTAGATGTCCCCATGACTATGGTCTCCAGCCCTCAGCCCCAGCAACTCAGTCCCTCACGGTACTTGGATGTGTCTAGGGAGCTTCTACGACTTTGCCTTGGTCAAGCTGTGCTGCTGTTGTTGTTAGGTGCCGTTGAGTCAGTTCTGGCTCATAGTGAACCTACGCACAACAGAACGAAACACTGCCCAGTCCCGCGCCATCCTCACAACTGCTGCTATGTTTGAGTCCACTGTTGCAGCCACTGTGTCAATCCACCTTGTTAAGGGTCCTCCTCCTTTTCGTTGCCCCTCTATTTTCCCAAGCATGAAATTCTTCTCCAGGGACTGGTACCTCTGATAACATGTCCAAAGCACTTGAGACGAAGTCTCACGATCCTCGCTTCCAAGGAACACCCTGGCTGTATTTTTCCAAGACAGACTTGTTTGTTCTTCTGGCAGTCCGTGGTATATTCAATATTCCTTGCCAACACCATAATTCAAGGCATCAATTCTTCTTCGGTCTTCCTTACTCACTGTCCAGTTAAACTGTGCTGACCTCCCCTTTGTTGTCTGTTGCCTTGCCCTTCACCAAAGTTAACAGCATGCCCATGTTTTAACATTTAATAGAAAACAAGAATGACAATACAGATACCTGCCAACTTATGACGGGGTTCCACTGCCCCAACTCCTTCGTATGCTGGTTCTGACAGAAGTTGGATACCTGTTTTTAGTTTTCATTATTATTGCCTTTTATTATCGGTATCTCTATAAATCCAATCTTTATTTTTCTTTGAAGGTTGAAACACTGTATATAGCACATATTACTAATGATAAGATGTACAGAACAGTCCTAAGTGCAGCTGTAGTAACTTGATACAGTGTAAGTCAGGGACTACCTGTAAGGAACACCAAATATTTAACAAACCCAGTCTGAAGGACTGAAGTAATACTGTATAAACAGCAGAGTACAAGAATAATGAATACATATTACTTTTGTAATAACGGGAAAGTTCATTTTCTCAAAAAAAAAAAAAAAAAAAAGATGCAACTTGAACAAATGTCCTACACATTCATTCATGTGCCTGCCATTAATTTGCAAATGTATGGCATGTTATTATGATTAATAAAATACAAACTCAATTAAAAGCATTAATAAAGATATAACTTGCCATCATTAATATTTTCTCAATCTAAAATGACTATATCATGTGAGAGCCCAAAAAAGTTCTATTTACAAAAAAAAGTGGATAATTTCT
Organism: Elephas maximus indicus; assembly: GCF_024166365.1. Lineage (NCBI taxonomy): Eukaryota > Metazoa > Chordata > Mammalia > Proboscidea > Elephantidae > Elephas > Elephas maximus. Next base: position 39,006,704 of record NC_064833.1, read on the forward strand.
GGAAGGTAATTTGGTGATATTTACCAAAAGCGATAAAAATGTGCACACCCTTTGGCCCAGCTATCCTAATTTTAAGAAGTTATTCTAAGGAAATAAGGCTATGTATAGGTAAAACATTAAGTTATAAAAAGCTGTTAATGATTATCTCTGGAGAGTGGTTATGGATGATTGTCTTCATTCCTTCTGTATACGCCTGTTTCCTAATTTTCAAACAATGAATTACTACATGTAAACAAAGACGACAAAAATCCTCACAACTAGACTAATAAGCAACATCATGATAGATGGAGAAAAGACTAAGGTTGTCAAAGATTTCATTTTACTTGAATCCACAATCAACACCCATGGAAGCAGCAGTCAAGAAATCAAACGATCTCTTGCAATGGGCAAATCTGCTGCAAAAGACCTCTTTAAAGTGTTAAAAAGCAAAGATGTCACCTTGAAGACTAAGTTGGGCCTGACCCAAGACAAGGTGTTTTCAACTGCCTCATATGCATACAAAAGCTGGACAATGAATAAGGAAGACCAAAGAAGAACTGACACCTCTGAATCGTGGTGCTGGCGAGGAATACTGAATATACCATGCACTGCCAAAAGAAGGAATAAATCTGTCTTAGAAGTAGTACACCCGAATGCTTGTTAGAAGCAAGGATGGCGAGACTACATGCCACATTCTTCAGACATGTTATCAGGAGGGACCAGTCTCCAGAGAGGGATATCATGCTTGGTAAAGTAGAGGGTCAGCAAAAAAAAGGAACACCCTCAATGAGGTAGACTGACACAGCAGCTGCAACAACGGGCTCAAGCGTAACGACTGTGGGGATGTCACAGGACTGGGCAGTGTCTCGTACTGTTGTACATGGAGTTGCTACAAGTCGGAACCAACTTGACGGTACCTAACAACAACATGTGTAAACACCAAAAAGAACACTTTTTTTAAAAAGTGGGGCAGTACCTCCACACTTGAAAGAGTTGACAATTTTAGAGATCCCACATGGCATTCTAACAATGATCCCTGGAGATAATAATACAAGGGAGATGAGACAAAGCTAGTTAGTAACAGTTTGTCTGAAGCATGAGATCAAGGTGAGGAAGCTGTCTTTTTATCTCACTGGGAATTATAGCCAGAGGACACCCAAATGCCAACTTTGGAAAGCATGACACAACAGCCCAAGCACTGCCGTGAGAACGAAGATCTGGGATCTAATCCCAGTTCTGCATGTCACTGTCTGCCTAAATTCCTTCATTTATAAGATGGGACAACTGGATTACAATATTCAAGATCATTTTCTGCTCCTATATTCCCTGAATCCATACTGGAATGGGACCCAGGACTCTTTTTCTTTCAAGTTCCTGCAAGGTGTGGAATCACCTTGCAGAAAGCAATTAGGCCTTTGATCCTGGTTCATTCTAGCCAAGCCACACCTGAGGCTAATGAGTGGTGGACTGGCCAGACTAGTGAGGGCTCAATGTTGACTAAGCCTCAGAAGACATGAGGTGATGTATCTTGGCAACGTGGCGAGGCCAATGAGCTTCCTGGCTGGTGACCATGCACAAAAAGAGAGGGTAGCGTGTCCCTCTCTGGGACATGGAAACTCCACACTGGGACCCGTTCCAGACCTAGCCATATGTGTCTCTTCATTTTTATCCTTTTTTATTGTAATAAATCTCATCTGTATCCTTTTTGGTTGTAATAAATCTGTAGCCGGAAGTATGGTGTACTCTCCATGAATTCTCTCAGTCTTTCCAGCAAATTAACAAACCCACAGGGGCAGTGATAGCCCACAGGGGCTGGGGTCTGCCTATTTGGCAGCTGAAAGAAGGTGTCCTTCCAACCTGTGAGCTCCGAGTGACTAGGGTCAGAGAAGGCTGCATGGGCAGCTGGTCTGAAAAACAGTGTCTAACTTGAGCTTGGACCCAGCTCCAGGCAGCAAGGGTTGGAGAGCGCGAGTGCCACTTGGGCAGCTGGCAACGAGGATAGGGAAGTGGGTAGGTGAGAACCGGATCCATCCACACATTTTGGGGATTGGATTCATGCCGATCCTTCCCACACAGTTAGCAATGAAGGCAGGACTTACCCACTTTGCCCCTTGCTTAGTGCAGTCCCTCAGGTAATTCAGATGATGAGCCAGGTTTTGGAACCACTGTACTAGCATTTCCATGATTATACAGTGAGTTTAACATTACAAGAAAAGGCAATGCTCTTTAATAAGATGGCTAAAATGTCACATTCTTCATTATTAAGAATCATGCAGTACTACAACACAGAAATTATTATTGCTCTGTAAAATTTAGAAACCTTAAATAAATCAACCCATTTTTTGCATACTTTCTATGGCAGCTTACAAATATTAAAAATTTTCAATAGTAAAATAACATATAAAGTATAGAACAAAATTAAATCTGGGTAAGCCCTTGCTTCGCTCAACAGATGTACAATTTTATTTAACTTATGAAGGAGAGGACACAAAGGATTTTAGAAGCCCTACATACAGATGACTTTGTGACCACGGTGTAGAGTCCTGATTAATCCCCAAGGTTTTTCATCAAAAAATTCTCCTGCTCTAAAAAAAACTGCTCCAGGCGATGGGAGGCCAAAAGATTCACTAAAACATACACCCCTACTCCTGCTTCCTTCATGGAAATAAAACTCAGATCTGCCAGTTTTCACCGTCACCACTACTGTCCTTGTCTGAATTTTTCTGCCTTAGCCTCACACCCTTCCTGAGCTCTCTTTGTCCACCCTGACATCAGGCAGTCCTGTCCTTAGTGCTTCTTCCTATCTCTGCTTCTGCTTGGACAACCTATTTTTCTCAAACTTCTGTCTTTCTCCTCTTTAAATCAACTTAGCTTCCCTTAACAAAAAGACTTTCCAAACTAAGTCCATCCATGCACCAAACCCATTAATATAATCCCAAATTACTCCTTCTCTTTCGGCCCAAATATCCATCTAAACCCATGTAATTAAGTGCATTATTATTTTGCTGTATGCATTATTTTGTGTTTGGTTGCTTATCTCCTATTTGACTATAACTGTTTTCAAGTTAAAAAAACAAACAAACCATTGCCATCGAGTCGATTCCGACTCATAGCAACCCTATAGGACAGAGTAGAACTGCCCCATAGGGTTTCCAAGAAGCAGCTGGTGGATTTGAACTGCTGATCTTTTGGTTAGCAGCCATAGCTCCTACCCACTGCGCAACCAGAGCTCATTTTCAAGTTAGGGGCATATCATTCCTCTCACAAACCTTCTGGGTGCTTAAGTTCCCAAATCTATGGTACTAGACAAACTTTAAACGCTTCTACGTTGTCTTCCCACAAAAAAACATATATATATATATATATACATATACACATTTTTTTTTTTTTTAAGGCAGTAAACAATTCTTTTTTAAAATGGAAGGAAGGAAACGTGGGAGGCGAGAGAGGGAAAACCTGGGTCCAAAGTTCTGGGACTCTTTATTTAACGTATTACCCATTTCTGTGAGCTTGAAGGCTTTGGATTATTATCCTACCAGAATTGACTTAAATATAAAAGACAGTAAAACAATAATCACACCACCACAAAATGTGAGGAAATGAGCCTGAACAGGGGAGGGGCCGGCACCTCCGTGCCTGGAAGGCATGAGCCTGACCTTAGAAACTGGCACCTCCCACGAATAGTGCTTCAGTGCTGACTTTAAGGCTTTCAAGAAACCAGTACTTCAGTTTCTCAATGTGATCACCTTTCTCAACAATTAAAAACTGGAAAGTGGTATTTACAATCCTTGAAAACGCCGAGTTAATTTTACTAAAGTGGCTTATTTCAACCAGAACAAAAGAAGGCATGCCTCAAATATCAATGAAATAGTGTCACACTGCCTTCCAATGTGGCACAGGAACTTTTAACAGAGCTGATCTGCGTAAAATACATCTTCAAAAAGTTGACATATTCTACACTAGAAATAATTAACACCATACAAACAAAAAGTAAGAATAACTGCTTCCTCTTTTAATATTAAAAACTCACCCTTCAAAATCCAAACAACTTGCCATGAAGTCAATCCTGACCTCTGGTAACCCCATGTGTGTCACAGGAGAACTGAGCTCCACAGGGTTTTCAACGCTGACTTTTCAGAAGTACATCACCAGGCCTTTCTTCCAAGGCACCTCTGGGTGGACTCAACTGCCAACCTTTAGTTAGCAGCCAAGTGCATTACACCACCCAGGGGCTCCTACTCTTCAAAACAGAACCATCTTAATTGGTATTGTGGCAAGGGCTTGCTCACAATACAACTTAAGTTTTTCCAATAACTAAAATGGGTGTTTTACCTTTCAAGGAATACTTTCAAGAATTCATATGGATTGAAATTTAAACATTTAGAACTGTCACAATATGTATCTTTTTTGAGTTGGAATCAACTAGATGGCAACGGATTTTTTTTTGTTAAATAAATCTTAACTTTGACTTATTCTCAACCAAAATAATATTTATAAAAACTCTATAATTCTATTCAAGACTAACTGAATTGCATGCCATGAATATTAAGAAAATTTAATCTTTAATAGGCATATTTTATTAGATACCATCTCTATTCCACAGTTGGCTAGAAATAAATTTTCAAATATAAAACCTTACTTTCACATAGATGTCTTATAAAACTGGAAATATGTTTGGCGGGTAACACATAATACAGCGTTGGAAATTGAAATTTTTGCTAAAGCTGGGTGAATTGGAGGACTTGAAAAAGAAGGCATCTGTCAGTACACACTTATCACTGGAAGTACATCTATTGAAGACAGAATCTTCCCAACTCTCAGAGCCCCTCTCTGCCACAGACAAGTCACCAGTGATCCAAAGAGCAAACAATTTCTTCCATGCCAGGGGATTCCCTGAATCTACACTCATGGCTCCCAACTTGTTACTTCCCTTTTTGGAGGGGCTGGTAATTCATAAAAGTCACTGAAACTGGATCCCAACAAATACCACATTTCATTAAATGCTAATATCTACCACATGTATTCTAGGCTGAAATTCATCAAGTTAAAGACTTAAAATAAGTTCGTTTTCCCCAATTCATCATTTCAGTAAGCCTGAAATTGTTTACTGGTAATGACAGCCACTTACTATGTACTATGTGCTCTGCCCAATGATAATAAGCATTTTAATATGCTAAGTGATTTACTTAATTCCTTCAATGTAGATGTTACCCCTACCCCCATCTGCAGATAAGGGAACAGTTAATAAAATTAGTTGCCCAAGTGACTCCATACATTTTACTGGAACTGAAGGGAACCTCTGAGTTATTCCTGTAGTTTTTACAACCGACAAGTTCCTCAAAGTGATATCTGAATATAGTTTCTATAGTTTTATACTAAAGGCACTGCAACATTAAAACATCAAAAATTGAATTTTAAATTATCTGAATTCAAGTATATGCTAATTCATTAAAATATTACTCTTAAAAGCTGTATACCCAGCATCTAGTAAAATGCATTTCACTTAACAGTGCCTCCAACATTCATCCAAAAAATAAAGGCACCACATGAGGTATTTCTCAACCAAATGGTACCTCTCCTCTGGGGGAGTTGGGCAATGTATGGGAGCATCTGGGGCTGTCCTAATGTGGGGGTCACTATCATCAGCATTTAGTGGATGGGGTTAAACAAGGGATAGTCTAGCCCAAAATGTCAACAGCACCCACGCAGAAACACTAAACTGTAGGCTGATTCACAAGGAAAACTTTCATGATAAAATTAGTCCATCTGTTAATCAAAATATTTTAGAAATATCTTCCTATTCGTTGATAGTTTGCTTAAAATATCCTAGAAGGTAACATTAATCTTTCCATGCAACACCATTTTTTAAATTTATCTGGCATTTTATTTTAAAACACACATGCACATAAATCTCATGTTAGATATGAAGCCAAGGATCCAATCTTCTATCCCGTGATGTACCCAAAGCACTTCTCCTCCACTAACCCCCCTCTCCTTTTTTAATGCAATAGATGTATAGCAGATTTACACAATGGTGCTGTTAAAAGTAGACTTCCTACTGGAAAAGAATGTTTGTGAAATTCTAGTTCTAAGGGTCACTTGTATCAATAGGAAATTTTTGACTGTTTGGGCTATCTTTCCCAGGGTACTAGGCTAATGGCTTCAATTATGTATTAAAAGCATCAATGAAATGGAAATCCAACCTGAATTTACAACTAAAGTGATATATGATTCCACATCCAAAAAAGGAAAAGCAGATAGATCAGGATATGTACAAGAACAAATCAGTTAACATGCTCGGCTGCTAACTGAAAGATTGAAGGTTTGAGTCCACCCAGAGACATCTCAGAAGCAAGCCCTGGCCATCTACTTCTGAAAAATCAGTCACTGAAAACCCTCGGGAGCACAGCTCTACTCTGACACACATGGGTCACCCTGAGTCAGAACTGACCCAACAGCAACTGGCAGACTGGTATTCCGAACTGTAGTCACCCCTCATCAGACTCAAGTCTAAAAAGACGACTGAGTGCCTAGGGACTGGTAGACTACAAGAAGATCCTTTTGCAAAGGTTTGTTCTGGCATCCCAGTTTTCCTCCTTGGACAATGGAATTACCTCACAAGTTGTTGAAATCATCACAGAGTCATATTTTTGAACCCCCGAAGTTTCTCTTTAGGTTGTAAAAACTGACGTAAATCAGAATCCTATAGGGTCGTTACGAGTTGGAATCGACTCTACAGCAACGGGTTTGCTTCTCTGGTTTTTAACACTAACATACCAAAAAATAAAGAGTATTTCCTGTCCAGTTTTAAAAGCAGAATTACCCTAACCACATAGCCTTCAGCATTTACTTTAGCCAGATCCCGAGAACTGTTTCTTTAGATTTTATCTAGGTCCTGCATGGTATACCAAGAGAAAACGATCCGGGGCTTCTGAGACACAACCCTTCAACACAACGTGAGACTTGCTTGTTGCCAAGAGCCATGACTGACAACCTAAGCAATTTCAGCTCACCTTGTTGCTTATTATCTCCTCCACCTGACCTGTAAATTGGCTAGCTTTACCTGAGCTTATAGGGAAGTAGATTTTTAAGTACTAGCCATCACTGCCAAATCCCCGAAGCTGTCCAACTAGAAAAAGTCCACCAAAAGTGCTGAGTCAAAGATTCCAACGCACTTCAAGAAACTCATCCTCTTCTCTAGATGTGACTGTTAAGTACTGTGTAGGTCATCAACAGGAACAATACACCAGCAGTCAGAAGACTGTGGATGTTATGTCAGACATAGACAAATCACTGTATCTGTCTTTAGCTCGAAGGGTCTAGGATGGGTTCCTATCTATGCACTTTCATCTATCTTTCCTGAAAGACCTGAGAGAACAAAGTAGGTATGAAAGGTAACTGAGTCTTTCCCATAACTAACTTCATTTCAACAAAAGCTACTATGGAATAAATGCCATTGCAAAAGGATAAATTTACAAAGTCAAAACAAATTTTTGCAAAGGGGTCTCCTAAAAAAAAAAAAAAAACTCAAAACAAATTTTTGCAAAGGGGTCTCCTACCAACCCCAAAATGGTCCAGCCTCCCCTCTGTACTTCAGGACAACTTAGGGAGTAGCTCTAACTATGAATAAATTCCTCCCACCTCAATGAAGTGTGCAAATAGAATCTAATCACTCTTTCCCTTCCCAAACTCCTAAGCCCCTCTGAAAGTGAATACAGCTAAAACAGTCTCTGTAATTCCTGAGTAAAATGAATCCTGCCTTCAAATCCTTCAGCAGTTCTCCACCTCCTACAGGAAACAATTTAAACTGCCTTGCCATCTCTTGGCTGAATTACAATGTACTCCTTAGGTGGTCTCCCCTCATTCACTTTTGCCACACTCCACATTCTCCACAAAAATTATCTTTTCAAAAGTCACATCTGATCTATTCCACTATCGATCTACTCCTTTGCCTATAATAGTCACTGGCTTCCCTCTGCTTTTAGGATAAAATTTCTGCCAAGCCTACCCCAACATTCCCCACCCGCATCTCTTACATTGCTCCTTCCTCAAAAGTTTTAACCAAGCTGGCCTTCATTCAACTCCTTGGCATATGCTGTTCCCTCAGCCTGGGATGCTCTTTTCACTCATACCCTCACACCTAATATCCCCAATAAATTTTTATTCCTCTTTTCAGGTCAAAAGTCATATACTAGGCAAAGCTTTCTTTGAACCTTCCATGGAGGTCATGTCTCTGGTAAACTATTTCACAGAGTTCTCTGATATTACTTCAAAGCATATTTCACATTTGCATGATTACTTATGAAAATCCATCTCCACTTGACTGAAGTTCTATGAGAATCAACCCACTGCACATCAAATTGATTCAGACACATAGCAACCCTATAGGACAGAGAAGAACTGCCCAATAGGGTTTCAAAGGCTGTAAATTTTTATGGAAGCAAGCTGCCACACCTTTCTCCCGCAGAGCAGCTGGTGGGTTTGAACTGCCAACCTTTCAGTTAGCAGCCAAACACTTTAACCACTGCACCACCAGGGTTCCTTCCCCAGGGACTCTATTTTCTATACTATATAGCCCTAGCATCAGCACTAGTCTAAAAACCAGGTGCCACTAAATCAATTCCAACTCACCACAACCCTATGTTTCAGAGTAGAACTGTACTCCATACAGATTTCAATGGCTGATTTTTTTGGAAGTAGATCACCAGGCCTTCCTTATAGATGCCTCTGGGTGGACTTGAACCTCCAACCTTTCTGTCAGCAGCCAAGCACATTAACTGTTTGCACCACTCAGGACTCCAGCAAAGTATGTGGCATACAGCACGCATTCGATAAATATTCGTTGCATGTATAAGTAAATGAGTATCATTCAAAGTCTTCATTACCTTTATCACCTGACCCTCAACTTTATCTCCCACTTCTCCACAAATCAAATCTACCACAAACCAGAACTCTGACTCCCCCAGAACCACTCTTTCTTCATCTTCTGTCCCTCAAACCCCATGGCTCTCCCTGCCTAAAGTTTACCCTATTTTTCTCTGCCTGTTCAAATCCCACTGGTTTGCCAAGACTCAATACAAGTTTTCCTTCCTCTAGGATGTTTACCCTGGTAACACCAGTTCATACATCTGTCCCTGCTCTACATTGCCAAAGCACCTAGCTTTTTCTTTTTTTAATTCATAGCCTTATGGAACTGAAATGTGTGGTATGTGTATGATTTATCTCCCCCGCAATGGTGCAAACTCCTAACGCTGGACTGTTTACATCCCACTCCTCCACTTCCAGAACAGTAGTGAGCTCTCAGTGAAATGTTTGTTTCCCTAACATACCAGGTCTTTCCTCTGAAAAGGATATGAGCTTCCCTTTTACTCCTGTTTCTCAGGTGATTCAATTTGCCTTACGTGACTCTTCGCCCAAGTTCCTTTTCAGGAGTTTCTTGCCTACCCTTCCTTCATTCCACTAAAAAAAGGTATGCGTTCTCTGAATTCCTGTACTTCTCCAGCCTACAGAAACTTTGAGCCTTCTACAAGACCCCCCTGCCTGCAGTTAAGGGCTCCTCAACCAAACCAAACCCAGCGCCATGGAGTCGATTCCGACTCATAGCGACCCTAAAACCCTCTACCCTACAGGGTCGCTATGAGTCGGAATCTACTCCCCCGTAGTGGGTTTGGGTTTAGACCCTCTAAGCCGCCACTCTTCCACACACACACGCGCGAACACCCAGAGAAGGCTCTTGCTCTTGCTGTGACCTCACACACGCACCACCCCAGGTCCTCACCTGGGCCACTTTGTCCCCTTTAATCCTCCTCAATCGGGAAGAGTGGATTCGCTGTGACCCCCACCCAAGGAGAAAAGTCCCAGATCAGCTGTGTCTCATCTCTTTTCTGCCCCTGCCATTGAATACCCTCTAGGACCTTTCCTTTCCCTTTCTTCCTCTTCCTTAGAGACGAAACCAAGGCCCGAGGTTGCGAAGAACCGGCGCCAGGAAACCAGCCATAGCCACCCTGCCAGCTCCAGCGCCAACGCCACAGCCTCGGCCCCGCTCCCGCCCCCATCCCTCCCAGACGGCGACCGCAGCGCAAGCTTCTTCCTGGCCACGACTCCCCAACCCGGGTAACCGTCGCTCACCGACCCAGGAAGGTGTCAAAGGAGGAGGTGCCAGCACTAACAGGTACGGAGACAGACAGCCTGGCAGACGTTAACGGCTCAGCGCTCCATCACTCCCCGACCTATGCTCCGGCCTCACGGCTTCCTCTACCCGAGCACCCACGGAGAAAGTCACGTGCAAGCCGGAGCAGTCAGCTGACCAGGGCTCGCGCTGTGCCGCCTACGCGCACCACTGCGCAGTCGCAGTCGCGGCCGCCGCGAACTCGGACGCGGGGCGGGCGCGGGAGGATGGCTCCGAGACGGAAGGAGACTGGGAACCGTTGTTGCAGGGTGTGGGTGGTTTTCTGCGTCTTCCAGTGTTCCGAGTTGCGTCTCGTGCCCCAGAAGTGAATGTCACCGCCACCGTCCCTAACATTATTCCACTTCAGGTTTCTGCGACCCAGAACTTGTCTCCAGGCTTCTCCACTCGGGGTTTTCTTGGACAGTCCCATTTTCTGAGTAATACCCTTGATACTTCGTTTGGGTTGATTCAAGTTTTCCTTCCGTTTGTCCACTCCCAGCATAATTCCATAAATGTTCATGAAGTATTTACTGTGTACCATGCATTGTGCTAAATATTTCAGGATGACCTACTTGAGCGAATCATCCCTTGCCAAGTGGAGTGCGTTTTCTTGTTGAGGGATGACATGGGTGGCATGTTATAAACATCATGAATAGTTGAAACCACATGAGGTAAAGGGGAAACCAAGGAAGATTTCAAGACAGAGGCGTGGAGCAAGCTGCTGTTCTGAACACTGCATATTTTATATAAGAAAAAATGGAATTATTCTAATTTAGAGCATAGAGTTTTAGTTTGAGATTCTCTAATTTAGCCCTTCTGGATTTAAGGAAAGTGAAGAACCAGAAGTCACAGAGCTGTTTAGCATACGGAATAGAAAGATACACCTGGTTTTAACCTTCGCATCACTACTTACTAGCTGTGCCACCTCAGGCCTCTCTGAACTTCATCTTCTTCACCTGAAAAATGGAGGCAATAATATATACCTTGTAGAGGCACTGTGAGGATTAAATGATGTATGCATTTAGCACAGTGTCTGGCACCCAGAAACATGCAGTAAACGCGCGCCATTGTTACCATATATTATAGGACCTAGGTTTATCTGACCTAGCCTGTACCCTTTCTGCTGTTGGGTCCCTGTAAAAATTCACCGCAAAATTTCTTAGAGCTTCAGTATTAGGTTGAACAAAAACAACAACCAACCAGAATGCCTTTTGCCAACTTTGGATGAAGTTCAGGCAATTCCAATAACCAGATCTTTTTAACATAGATTTGGAACTTGTCAGAAATTCCAAAGGCTTTATCTGGCATCATAAAATGGGCCTAAAAGCAACTTTTTTGCTAGGTCAGTGCTGTCCAATAAAACTTTCTGTGATAATGGAAATGTTCTTCTGTGTTGTCCAATACAGTAGCCACTAATGACATGTAGTTACTGAGCACGTGGAATGTGTTAATGCAACTGAGAAAGTGAATTTTGAATTTTATTTCTCTCTAACTAATTGAAATTTAAGTAGCCAATATGTACCACTTTGAAGAGTACAGTTTTAAGGTCTGACTTTGAAACCTCTTCGTTTCTTTAAGCTTGTGTGTAGTCCTGAAGCAAACTTCTCAGTTTCTTAAATTTTAAACTCAAATACATCTACTTCCAACCTCCTGCCACTTTCCAACGCTTTGATTGTCATGTATACATGGGAGGGCAGTATAACGTTGGTGGTGGTAGTTGGCATTGAGTCGATTCCAACTCATGGCAACCCCACATGTGCAGATTAGAACCGCTCCATGGAGTTGCAAAGGCTGTGACCTTTCAGACGCAGATCGCTAGGCCTGTCTTCCAAGGCACCTCTGGAGGGGTTAAGACTGCCAGCCTTTCAGCTGCTAGTCAAGCGCTTAACAGTTTGAGCCACCCAGGACCTTGCTCGATAAATGTTAGCTCTAATGATTAAACCAAATCAAACCATACCCCTTGCTCTCCAGTTGGTTCTGACTCATGGCAACCCCTTGTGTTACAGAGTAGAACTGCCCCATAGGGTTTTCTCAGCTATAATCATCGTGGAAGCGGATCACCAGGCCTCTCTTCTGTGGTGCTGCTGGGTGGGTTTGAACCACCAACCTTTAGGTTAGCAGTCCAGTGCAAACCATTTGCACCACCCAGGTCCTAGCTCTAATGATTAGGCCTAGCATATCTCATTTAAAAACCTAGCAACTGTGTTTAATGTAAACATGGCATAATTACTCTCTGATGGCTTCTAATAGTAAGAGAATGCATTTTTAAAAAGAGAGGAAGTTTACTTTCCACACTATGCATAGGATCATACTAGGCATGTAAGTATGTATAGCAGGCTTGCTGCACCTTTTCCCTTCATTTCCAGCTATCTAAGTACTGCCCACTTGGAAGCACCTTCTAAGCTGAAAGCACTGGAAGAAAACTTAAAGAAGACCTATTTTTCCTTACAACTTCTTCAAGGAAAAAAATGTAATTGCACAAAGTGGGGAAAACATTTGAAACAAATAGGACAATAGGATTTATAACCTTTTTCACCCACCCCACCCCCCATAATATTAAAGGTATCTTGAAAGTTGGAGCTGGTATTCTCCTTAGGAAAGACAGTGCCCTTGTTTAGGAAAGTACTTTGCTAAACCAATGGGGTGGAAGACAAACAAAGAGCCTGAGTAAATGGAGACAAAGAAACAAAGAGGTAACTAAACTAGTCTCTACTGGAAAGGAATAGAAATTTGGGGGGAGAAAGAAGGCGAGGCATAGGGAAGTGATGGGAAGAGAGAAGATGACGAAGAAAGCAGCATGAAAAACTACTTCTAAAAAGAGGAGTGTTCACAACTCTGAGATTGCTTCAATTGCTGTGGTATAAATCCTTTGCCCTATATCCAAGCATTTAATGAAGTCTAAACTCAAATGCTTTCCACAAGATATTTTTTTATGTAGAAATTTATGATAATCCAGATTATAGTATATAAAGAGCTCAGGTAAACTGATAAAAAACAGTACTGAGCCCCTAACAAATGAGGAAAGAGCATGAACAATTAGGAAAGAAATATCACTCGCTAAAACCTGAGAAAAGTTCTTCTCAAAAATATAAATTAGAACAACCGTTATACTAGCAAAGATAAAAAATGTAGTAGCCAGTCATGGTGAGGGTGTAGTAAGATAGGCAGTCTTTCCTTGCAACTGAAAATGCAAATTGTTGTACAACATTTCTGGACGGCAATTTGATAGTATAGATGGGAAGCCTTTAAAAGGTTCATTTGATCCATATTATGATGGAAATAAAACAAAAAATGGGAAATATTTATGCAAATATGTTCATTATATCATTGCGTCTGTTTTCATCATCAACAGCATTTATTGAAGATTTAGTAGAAAAAGTAAGCCTCCTATGAGGTTGGGGCGTTAAGACTTCAGGTTTGTGTCTTGAATTTTTAGAGGTTAATGCTCAGGCCTAATGAATAGAATATACTAAACCAGTGGTTCTCAGCCAGGGGTGATTTTGTCACCAATACTTTTGGTTGTCACAACTGGGAGGTGGGTGCTACTGGCATCTAGTGGATAGAGGCTAGGGATGCTGTTAAACATCCTACAATACACAGGACAACCCCCACACAAAGAATTATCTGATCCAAAATGTCAGTAGTGCTGAGGCTAAGAAACCGTATGTTAGACCCATGATATTCTCAGGCTCCCAAATTCTCGATTACCAACATAGTATATAAGACCTTCGGTTTTTTAATCTGTAAAATTGAGACAATAATATCTACCTCTAGTCTTGAGAGAATTAAATAGAACCATGTAACAAATTACAGTGACATTGCCACTTTGAGATGTGAACATCAGGCAGTCAGCTAGGCTCACTCACTAGCTAGGCAATTGGCTCCCATATGCCAGCTTCATAGTGAATTCCTGACTCATCAGGATCACAAATTTTTACATGCCATAGGCCCTTGCTTGGGAAGAATATAAATAATTTTTGTGTTTATAAATGCTAAGTATTTAATGAATCACAGCTTTTTAAAACTTGTCTTTCATTTTTTTCCCCTATGACATTTAATACGTATTAATTGTTCAATAACTAGAAAGTATAGATAAGCAAAAAGAAGAAAATAAACATCACCCCATTATCTCACCAACCCCATTGCCATCAAGCCGATCTGACTCATGGCAACCCCATGTGCTACAGGGTAGAACTGCTCCATGGCGCTTTCTTGGCTGTAATCTTTACAGAAACAGATCGCCAGGCCTTTCTTCTACAGTGCCACTGAGTGAGTTCGAACCACCAACATTTAGGTTAGTAAAACCAAACCAAACTAAACCTGTTGCTGTACAGTCAATTCTACCTATGGGGCAGAACTGCCTCTGTAGGGTGTCCAAGGCTGTAATCTTTATGGAAGCAGACTGCCACATCTTTCTCCAATGGAGCAGCTGGTGGGTTTGAACCACCAAACTTTTGGTTAGCACCAGGGCTCCTTATTGCCCAGGGAAAATCACTTTGGTGCACCTCTGGAGAATATTTATATGCATTCAACCTGTGCGATGGGCTCAGGGCAACAGAAGGGGAGTGTCTGTGTCTAACCCATCCCTAGAGCACTTGCTGAGGAGATCCACCCTGCTGGTGCCTCAGCTTGGCTGTCATATATGGGGCGTCTCCATTTCATTCCCTGCTAATGACCACGTTTGCCTCTAATGCCTCCTCATCCATGAAGCCTTTTGTGATCCCCATAATCCGATATAACAATAACAGCTATAATTTCCATGGCACTTAGCTATGTGCCAGGCACTATTTTGTGTGCCTTTACAAAAATTAACTTATTTCATTCTCATGACAATTTAGAAGATTGGTATTTTACATATGAGGAAACTAAGTCACAGAGTGATTATGTTATTTGACCAGTTAGTAAGTGGCAAACCTGAGTTCTGAACCCAGGCTGTTTCCAGAGTCCATGCTTTTAACCTCTGCAGCATAAAGCCTCTCACACTGTCTTTCTTAGACATAATCCTTTTACACTCTTCAAACTAAACAAAATGTATAATTCTAAAATCTCATGGCAGTGTTACAGCATTTAGCTAACTTCACTGGCTACATTTTATCACCCCCACCAAGACCACCTTTTACTCAGTCTTGAACATGCATTGTGTAGGGTAAACATTTAATAGATGATAGCTGAATTGATCTCACAGCCAAAAGCAAGGCCAGATTTCAAACATTTTATGACAGAGGGAAAGGGAAGAGATACTGTGTTACCTGAGAAAACCTGTAAGCTCCTTTTTTTCTGTGTTCTTCGTCCCTAAAGTAATGGAAATGATCATCTTTGTCATTATCTCCATTGAATTTTATGAAAACTTCTTTGGAGAAGCAAATGTTCATAGAAACGTGAAAGTAAGATATTAAAAAAAAAAAAGTAGTTCTGCCCTCCCACATTTATTTAACAATTTTGTTCTCTTTATTACTAGTTTCTGATTTGCTCAATCTGGCTCTGAACAACACAGAGGGAAAGATTTTGAACAACCACTGTTTTGTAAAAAGAAATGGTTGCCTATGGACTAAATCTATTTAATTTTCATCTTATTTCCACTTATAGTCTAAAAATAACAGCCCAGGATGTTAGTATTTAGTAGGTACAATGTACCCATCAGTTTAACACCACCACCACCAACAACAAAAATTATATGTTTTATAAACACCTTCTCTCTAGTTCCCTTTCATTGTTACAACTAATTCCTGTATTTCCAGAATTTACAAACATCCTTCAAAACGGTTAATAATGCACAGGGCAGTTGATTGACTGAAGGGAAGAGGGTGTCTGGCCAAAAAGTTATCGGCAGAAATACTGCACTGATTTTAAGTGCCATTGAGTTCTTCTATCTTAGTCTTTACAATTTTTATTTATGTGACTTCTGTTGGGAAACAATTCTTCGTGAATCTTTCACATTTCTGCATGTCTTGAGAGCAGAAGCTCTGAATGCCTTTATTCTAGACTATTTTTTCAGTAATGTTTCTATAACAAACAGCATTGAAAAGCAGAGATAGTGTCTCCTGCTGAAGCAATGGAAAGCCACACTTAGCCTATGGTATAAAAGATTTGGGTTCTCTAAGCTCAGGGTTAGAGAACCCAGTTCTACTCTGTCTTATAGGGATGCTATAAGTCGGAATCGACTTGACGGCAATGGGTTTGGTTTTTTTTTTTTTTTTTTAGGTTTAAGCTCAGGGTTATGGTCCTGTAATGAAACCTGGGTATGTCCAGGCATCCATCTGGGCCCATTCACGCCTCCCCTGTGGGAACTGAGGACAAGGGAGGCTGATGCAAATATACTGATGCTCTTGCTGCTTCCTGGGTTGTAAGTAAGAAAGCCCTCCGTCTTTGACCCCAGAGTCTTGTTTCTCCTATCAACACCTATGAAACTAATGGGCCAGGCTAACTTGTAGAGTAAAATCTCAGACCCTTCTTCACAGTTCTCAATAGTGTTGGTGACAAGGATGGAATACGTCAGAGACATAGCTTTCTGAAAGAGGAAAGATGTAGAGCTCATGTGCCAGTTAATGGAATTTGAGGGAAGTCCATGGGAATGAGTAATAAGCCAAACTGTATAGTCCCTGGCATTTGGAAATAGGCCAAATTGTGTGAATAACCGAACAATAAATGTCCCTCCACTTTATTCACTTTATTGCTGTTGATGAGGAGGAATTGGGGAGGTGGTTACAGGCCATTACTGGGCAACAAGTCCAAGGAAGCTGCTCAAATAGTACACTGCTTGTTACTCTTCTCTGGGCTGACATACTTCCTTAGCAGTCTGGCAGTTAGCCTAGGTCTGCCCCACTGTAATGACTAGTACCAATATTTGTCCTGGGTAAGCAGAAAGTTCCATACTCTATCAAACAACAGTAACAGAGATCATAAGGATATGGCCGCTTGGTTGAGTACACAACTCATCAAGTCCCCCTACAGTGGCCCATACGGGCAAAAGGGAGACATAGAGGCCTCTGTAAGATTTGAAAAAATGCCCTTGTCCTTTTACATGGCTGTTCTTAGATGGAAAGTCTGGATGTGAGGAGGGAATGACTGGGGAAAAAAAAGGTGAAGTTGTACTGAAATAGGACACTGTCCTATTGTGACAGTGGAGGGAGAACAACCCAGTATCTAGGGAAGTAGCATCTTAGACCTTGGCAGGCACATGGGAAGAAAGGACCTTAATCTTTGTCATAGAAGAACTCAATAGCACTTAAAATCAGTGCAGTATTTCTGTTGATAACTCTTTGGCCAGATACCCTCTTCCTTTCAGTCAGTTAACTGCTCTGTGCGTTATTAACCATTTTGAAGGATATTTGTAAATTCCAGAAATTTGGGAATTAGTTGTTACAATGAAAGCAGACTGGAGAGAAGCTGTTTATAATAATATATTAATTTTTTTTGGTGGTGGTGGTGGCAGTGTTGGTGTTAAACTGACGGATACATTGTATCTACTAAATACTAACTTCCTGGGCTGTTGTTTTTAGACTATAAGTGGAAATAAGATGAAAATTAAATAATATATCCCATAGTCATCCTGGGAGCCTTCCTCAGGAAGGAAAACATCGTTGTGTGGCTCTCCTAAACTGTTGCAAGCACCTTAAATTTAACTAGATGCTGGTTTGGCTATCCCCTGCCAGGTGGCTCTAACCATGGTTTGGTCACCATTCTCCTTAATTTTACGAAGAAGTCTATCTGAAACAGCAGGGGATGGTCTCTACTCCTTCACCTCCCATGCAGAACACCTGTCAGCATCTCTGTCAATGTCTTCCCCACGCCTATTCCCATAGCCAGTGCCCAGTCATCCCGTGGGGTATATAAATGCCACCTGGCTGGTGGCATGGAAAAACAGGAGAGGTTAGGCTGACCGCCCTCAGGCAGTTCCTCCAAAAACAAGGATTAGGTTTAATTATTCAAAGTTTACCAGCTGACTAGGAGGCCACATCAGAGACACAGTCAATGCGTGCCCACTGCATGGTATACGTTCCATCTGGAGGGCGCCAATAATTGTTAACAACACTTTCTTTCTAGGGTTACCATGTGTGTTTTTTGAAAGCACAGGCATTATCTTTGCTCTCTCCCAAAGCATGGTGACTTGTACCTTAAGGGGTGATCGTAAGAGACCTTCAAGTGTTTAAGGAAACACTACCAATAGAGCATGTAGCCCTCAGACAACTGTGAAGATTTCTCCAAAATGAAGTTTCCTTTGACTATCCACAGGAGCTTCCCAGAGGGATAACTGACTTACTACTCTGCAAAATCTGTGGCCAGTTATTGCTACAATGAAAGTCGTCCAGATAGAAAAGGTAGTTCAAAATTTGTCCCTGACTTTAGCCCTTGGCCCTGGAAGACATTCAAGTCAGCCTCAGCTTGTTGGCCAGGGTTGTTATAGATGATAAATTGCTTTAGACTTCCTTCTTGTGGGCCAAAGAGGAGTCTGCTATACCTTTACATTAATGCCTTGAGCCAAGGGAGAATGTCCATGCAGAAATTTGAGAGAGCCCCTGACTTAAGTTAGGCTCTGGCAGTTTATGGGATTTGTTCAGCTGGTTGATTCTGAGATCCTGGGGTGGGGTGAGGCATGGTTGAGTTTAACAATGTAGTATGATCTCCTTCAGCTGCTTGGATTCCTGCTAATTGTGGCCTTCATTAGATACTGTATGAGGCACATTGAACAGATATGGTCCCAACCTCTGTCAGTTAGGTTAATCAGAGTGGCCAGTGGAATGGCATTTATGGGAAAAGTCACCAGAAACAAAGATAAGTGTAGAAACAAGAGATAGGTATTGTTGGGACACAGCTCCACCAATTTCTGCATCTCTTGCAAACAGAGGCACTGCCTGCCATTGTGCAGGACTCTCTTTTCAAGGATGATTGTATAATAAATAGGTTTGGAGTACAGAGATAGTGTCTCTGTGCAGAGCAAAGGTCAGGTCCTTAGGCTGGGCTCTCTAGAGGAGCAAAACTAGTGAAGTGTATATATAAATATATATGGAGACCAAAAAAACCAAACCCAGTGCCACCGAGTCAATTCCAACTCCAAGCGACCCTATAGGACAGAGTAGAACTGCCCAATAGAGTTTCCAAGGAGCGCCTGGCGGATTTGAACTGCCAGCCCTTTGGTTAGCAGCTGTAGCACTTAACCACTACGCTACCAGGTTTTCCTGTATATATATAGAGAGAGAGAATTTATTTCAAGGAAATGGCTCATATGATTGTGAAGGCTGGCAAGTCCCAAATCCATGGGTCAGTCATCAGGCTTGAGGCTTCTTCTGACTCACGTGGTTGCAGGGCCTGTCAAACCCAAAACTGGCAGGTTAGACAGCAGACTGCTGGCTCACATCCCAAGAACTGGAGTTCAGAGGGTGATGAGTCAGATGCAGGATTGAGACAGGGCGAGTTTTGCCAGAACATCCATGTATATTGGATGCAGGCCATACCTCCAAAGAAACTCCCCTTCCAACTGACTGGCTGCTCACAACATGATTACATCTTATCTGCCGAACCACTGAAAATCATGGCCCAGCCAAGCTGACATACAACCATCACAGCAGGTAAGCTTTTTTTTTTTTAATAGACATTTTATTTTAAAATAGTTTTGGATGTACAGAAACGTTCTGAACATAGTACAGAGAGCTCCCATACACTCTACACCTAGTTTCAACTATATTAACATTAGGATACAAATGTCTAGGTAAATTTATACTGTTCAATCTAAAAGACTCAGGTTCCCTAAGCTTAGGGTTGATTTCTCTCCTGTAATGCAACCCACTGTTTTTTCAGGCATCCGTCTAAGTCCATCCATGTCACCTTGTGGAACTTAGAGGCAAAGGGAACTGATGCAAATATGCTAATTGCTATTATTATGCTATTGCTGGGCTGTGGAGTCTTGTGTCTTATACCTGTATCCATTAAACTGTGGCAGACTTAACCCGTTAGCTTGCAAACAGGATAAAAAACCCTCAAACCCTTCACAGTTCTTGATAATCTGCTCCCCAGATCCTACATGATTGTAAATTCCTGGAAGGCAGGGACCAAGTTTCTGCTTGATGAATATATATTGAAATGAACTGAAATGGGCAAACAATCCATTTTAATAGTTGTATAGAATTTGAGGTCAGAGGTCAGGCTGGTCTCTTCATAGATCTTGGTCATACCTCAGGATTCAATCAGCCTTTGCCTATTAATTGAAGGGGAGAACAGACTGGAACAGACTGTAGAGTCCTATGGGAGTAAAACATTGATGGGGAGAGGGGGGTAGTGTTTGGAGTTATACACGGAAAAGCCATCTGCCAGATGTGAGAGAAGGCTAGACAGACTAGTAAAACCGGGTATCTGGAGGATGCAGGAACAGACCTCAGATACTGTAGCTGTGAGGTCAGCACGGCGTGAATATGAGGGAGGATGAGGAGGACTGCCCTATGCAGTAGATCACATCAGCCTAGCACACAGACAGGACTCAGGCAGACATTCAGTGAGTCATGATGCTTGCTGGGCTGTGAGTAATAACGTCCTTTGTCTCTGATCCAGGGGTCTTGTGTCTTATACCAGCATCCATTAAACTGTGGCAGACTAACTTGTCCATGAGATTTTTGGGGGGGGTGCGGGGGTTGGGGGTAGCAATATACACAACCAAATACACATCCATTCACATTTTCTACGTGAGCAGTTCAATAACATTCCTTACATACTTCACATTATGTCACCATTCTCACTATCTCTACCTATATTATTTCGTCACCATTAATTTAGGCTCTCTGCCTCTTAAAGTTCTCATCTGTGCTTTAGATGAACTGTTGTCAGTTTAAGCTCATGTACCGGTAGATAATTCAAAAAAAAAAATGCTCAAGGCAAACATTAATTGGGCTAAGGTCTGTGAGACTTCTGTGATTTTCAAAAGGGAGCATGGGCTCAATAAAAGGAAGAGGGGTTGTAATTCATGAGCTTGAACTGGGTGTTAGGCGGGGACCTGAATGCAGAGGGTAAGGTGGGCTGGTTTTGTTGTGTATGAATCTCAGTTTTCTCATCTGTAAAGACCCTCTAATGAGCTTATTGGAAGGATTAAATGAGAGAACATTCATAACGCGTTTAAGATAGTAGCAGGCACATGGTGACTCCTCCCAAAATGCTAGCTATAGTTATCATTGTTTTATTATCATTTTTATGAATATAACTGGAGTAAAAGGAAGGGAATTGAATCCCAAGAAGGCAGTAACCAAGTTACCAGGAGAAAGACACCAGGTCAGCTAGGCACCAGGGCGATAAGATTTTCAGCATGGTAGACTAGAGAGCCTCCCATTTCTGCTCCTAAGGGCTGGTACCAGAAACTAGAGCGAAGTCGGGAGTCTACTACAGAAGCTAAACACAAGCAATATCTAAAGAACTACAGGTTGTGAATAATTACAACCTATTTTCTATTAAAACACTCACGGATCAGCTGCTAATCTAAAGGTTGGCAGTTGGAACCTACCCAACATCTCCACAGAAAAAAGGCCTGGCAAACCACTTCCATAAAGATTACAATCAAGAAAGCCCTATGGAGCAGTTCTACACTGTAACATGTGGGGTCGTCGAGAGTCAGAATCAACTTGACGGCAACGGGTTTGGTTTTATGATTTTTATTTTTCTTGTGTGCGTGCACACACACAAATCAAGCATAGGGGGTGACTACAACCTACAACCTAAAATTAAAAGGGTGAATTAAGAAATAAAATCACAAATGGAATGTAAATGAAAATGACATTGCCAACATGACAGAACATGCTAGCTGGAATTTAGACTCTATTTCTTCACTTTAGACAGTTAAACGTGAGCTGTGATGAACTTAAGTCTTTCAATAAAAGTAGATTTTCCAATCAGAGAGGATCTAGAAGTGTACCTCTACATCCGTAAGTGTGCTGGGCCACATCAGCACACTTGCAGTGGCTGGTGGGTTTGAACTGCTGACCTTTCAGTTCACAGCTGAGCACTTTAACCACTGTGCCACCAGGGCTTCTTATTATAAATAAATCCAGGGGGAAAACTTGATGTTGGGAAAGCGTATGTATAAGCAAATGTTTCTATTCATTTATGAAAGAGCAACCTGATAATTTTGAGTGTATCCTAAAATAAAACGAATACCTTTAAACTTGAAAACATTGCTTAATTGTGAAGACGCAGTTCATCTTTCCCCTCATCAGTCAATAACTTTAAGCCCAGAAGGGACAAGTTGCACACTAAATTCTCCTTGAATATATGTTCTTTGGTTAGAACTATAAACCACTTCGTGGATCCTAGCAACCACTTTACAAATATTAGAAAGCAGACAACTAGCTCTTTAATTTGATAATTCATTAAATGGTTTTTTGTTTGTTTTATACCTACCTTCCCGAACCACACCCTTATAACTACCCTCCCTAATACCAATGGAGCTTGTACTGAAAGCACCTGGAGTTATTGTTAAACATTCATATACCTGGGGACCATGAAAAACAACATACCAGAATTTTGGGGGTTCTGAATATCTGGATTTTAACAGGACCTGAATATCTGCATTTTAATAGGACTTCACTAGATTTGATACCTAGAACTCGCTGAGCAGTCCTTCTTCTGAATCTCTGTACTATGACTGTATTGTCCATTTAGCATTTAGAGTGCACTACTATGTATTTCTGGAAACCCCTGGTGGCATAGTGGTTAAGTGCTGTGGCTGCTAACCAAGAGGTCAGCAGTTTGAATCCACCAGGCATTCCTTGGAAACTCTATGGGGCAGTTCTACTCTGTCCTGTAGGGTCACTATGAGTTGGAATTGACTCAGTGGAAGTGGGTTTGGTTTTTTGGGGGTTACTGTGTATTTAGAGCCCTGGCGGTACAGTGGTTAAGAGCTCAGTTGCTAACCAAAAAGTCAGCAGTTTGGATCTACCAGCCACTCCTTGGAAACCCTATGGGGCAGTTCTATTCTGTCCTATAGGGTAACAATAAGTCAGAATCGACTCAATGGCAACGAGTTTGGTTTTTTTTTTTTGGTTTTTAGACTCTTTTCAGAGTGCATAACACTAAATAAAAAGGAAACTGGTTACATTGAAGTACTGTTATCAAAATATGTTTTAAAATGTGAAATAATTATATGTGGTCTTCTTTATTAATACATTAAAAAATGAGATCTAAAGGTAGGTTTAGCTCTGGAGTCAGATATCTTAATTTCTAAATATCATGAGCATAAATAATATTTTGAAATATCCATAGCAATTGTAATGTTATTTGAAAATATCTATGATTTCTATTAGTGACAAAGTCTTAGTGTTAGGGTTTGTTGATTACATTCATCCTTGGACTTTCAATTAGATGGTAGTAAAACTGAAGTTAGAATTTTTTTTTCCCAACTCAAGTTGACAGACCCTCTGAATTCAAGGTCCTTGGGCCCCAGGTTAAGAGTTGGGGGCCTAGTCCATGGCAGCTAAAGACAGCAGACATAGCAAGCATGAAGTATAACTAGATGGACATTGAATGCTAGAACTGCATATTTTTTTTAATATAAATATAATAAAAATTATGTAAGATAATTAAATTTTCAAAAATTAAATTGTTTTCAGCTTTAATTAAGTTTGATTTAAAAGTGGATACCCGAGAGAGGCGGAGCCAAGATGGCGGACTAGGCAGACGCTACCTCGGATCCCTCTTACAACAAAGACACGGAAAAACAAGTGAATCGATCACATACATAACAATCTACGAACCCTGAACAACAAACACAGATTTAGAGACGGAGAACGAACTAATACGGGGAAGCAGCGATTGTTTCCAGAGCCTGGAGCCAGCGTACCAGTCAGGTACGGCACAAGCACAGAGACCTGCTCCACCCCCCTGAACTAACCCCGGGAGGGGGACTAGCCGGTTCCACGGGCGGCGTGGGACGCAGCCGTTAGGAGAAGTCCCCGGGAGGCAGTGACTGATCTTGGAGCAGAAAGAGCAGCATCCGAGCCGGGGAACCGTCCCACAGGGATTTGGACTGCACGCAGGTACGCCATAAACACGGAGAGTTGCTCCACCCCCTGAACTAACCCCGGGAAGGTGACCATCCGGGTCGCGCGGGCGGCGTGGGACGCAGCCGGTAGGAGAAGTCCCCGGGAGGCAGCGACTGGTATTGGAGCGGGGAGAACAGCGTTCCAGCCGGGACACTCGGTCGCGGCACAAGCACGGGGAGCTACTCCACCCATCTGAACTAACCCCGGGAGGGGGCCCACCTGGTTCACGGGGGCGGCACGGCCACGCGGCTGGAGGGACGAGAAGTCCCCGGGAGGCAGCGACTGATTTTGGAGTCGAGAGTGCACCGTCCCAGTAGGGGAGCCTTGACGCTGGGCGTGGGGCTGGAAGCGGAGGATCTGACCGTGACTCCAGCGGGCCAGACCCCCCGGGGGCAATCTCCACACAGACAGCACACATAGGCGACGCGCCCGCGGGAATCTCAGATATAATAGTCATTCCAAGCAAGACAAGCAACTCTGGCTATATTCTGAGGTGCTACTCTCCTATCTCTCTGTTCCCTCCCCCACCCTCCCCAGGCGGCTTCATTAACATCTGAATAGCCTGAGCCAGAGGGAGAACTCTGATAGGGATCTGACTGCAGTTTTTTTTTAGCGGATTTTCTGGAAAAACTAGTTTCCCAGTGATGGCTCGGAGACAACAATCCATATCAAACCACTTAAAGAAGCAGACCGTGACAGCTTCTCCAACTCCCCAAACAAAAGAATCAAAATCTTTCCCAAATGAAGATACAATTTTGGAATTATCAGATACAGAATATAAAAAACTAATTTACAGAATGCTTAATGATATCACAAATGAAATTAGGATATCTGCAGAAAAAGCCAAGGAACACACTGATAAAACTGTTGAAGAACTCAAAAAGATTATTCAAGAACATACTGGAAAAATTAATAAGTTGCAAGAATCCATAGAGAGACAACATGTAGAAATCCAAAAGATTAACAATAAAATAACAGAATTAGACAACACACTAGGAAGTCAGAGGAGCAGACTCGAGCAATTAGAATGCAGACTGGGACATCTGGAGGACCAGGGAATCAACACCAACATAGCTGAAAAAAAATCAGATAAAAGAATTAAAAAAAAATGAAGAAACCCTAAGAATTATGTGGGACTCTATCAAGAAGGATAACCTGCGGGTGATTGGAGTCCCAGAACAGGGAGGGGGGACAGAAAACACAGAGAAAATAGTTGAAGAACTTCTGACAGAAAACTTCCCTGACATCATGAAAGACGAAAGGATATCTATCCAAGATGCTCATCGAACCCCATTTAAGATTGATCCAAAAAGAAAAACACCAAGACATATTATCATCAAACTCACCAAAACCAAAGATAAACAGAAAATTTTAAAAGCAGCCAGGGAGAAAAGAAAGGTTTCTTTCAAGGGAGAATCAATAAGAATATGTTCTGACTACTCAGCAGAAACCATGCAGGCAAGAAGGGAATGGGACGACATATACAGAACACTGAAGGAGAAAAACTGCCAACCAAGGATCATATATCCAGCAAAACTCTCTCTGAAATATGAAGGCGAAATTAAGATATTTACAGACAAACACAAGTTTAGAGAATTTGCAAAAACCAAACCAAAGCTACAAGAAATACTAAAGGTTATTGTTTGGTCAGAGAACCAATAATATCAGATATCAGCACAACACAAGGTCACAAAACAGAACGTCCTGATATCAACTCAAATAGGGAAATCACAAAAACAAACAAATTAAGATTAATTAAAAAAAAAAATACACATAACAGGGAATCATGGAAGTCAATAGGTAAAAGATCACAATAATCAAAAAGAGGGACTAAATACAGGAGGCATTGAACTGCCATATGGAGAGTGATACAAGGCGATATAGAACAATACAAGTTAGGTTTTTACTTAGAAAAATAGGGGTATATAATGAGGTAACCACAAAAAGGTATAACAACTCTATAACTCAAGACAAAAACCAAGAAAAACGTAACGACTCAACTAACATAAAGTCAAACACTATGAAAGTGAGGATCTCACAATTTACTAAGAAAAACGCCTCAGCACAAAAAAGTATGTGGAAAAATGAAATTGTCAACAACACACATAAAAAGGCATCAAAATGACAGCACTAAAAACTTATTTATCTATAATTACCCTGAATGTAAATGGACTAAATGCACCAATAAAGAGACAGAGAGTCACAGACTGGATAAAGAAACACGATCCATCTATATGCTGCCTACAAGAGACACACCTTAGACTTAGAGACACAAACAAACTAAAACTCAAAGGATGGAAAAAAGTATATCAAGCAAACAATAAGCAAAAAAGAAGAGGAGTAGCAATATTAATTTCTGACAAAATAGACTTTAGACTTAAATCCACCACAAAGGATAAAGAAGGACACTATATAATGATAAAAGGTACAATTGATCAGGAAGACATAACCATATTAAATATTT
Organism: Elephas maximus indicus; assembly: GCF_024166365.1. Taxonomy (NCBI): domain Eukaryota; kingdom Metazoa; phylum Chordata; class Mammalia; order Proboscidea; family Elephantidae; genus Elephas; species Elephas maximus. Next base: position 39,033,330 of record NC_064833.1, read on the forward strand.
ACGCACCCAATGACAGGGCTGCAAGATATATAAATCAAATTTTAACAGAACTGAAAAGCGAGATAGATACCTCCACAATTATAGTAGGAGACTTCAACACACCCCTTTCGGAGAAGGACAGGACATCCAGTAAGAAGCTCAACAGAGACACGGAAGATCTAATTACAACAATCAACCAACTTGACCTCATTGACTTATACAGAACTCTCCACCCAACTGCTGCAAAATATACTTTTTTTTCTAGCGCACATGGAACATTCTCTAGAATAGACCACATATTAGGTCATAAAACAAACCTTTGCAGAGTCCAAAACATCGAAATATTACAAAGCATCTTCTCAGACCACAAGGCAATAAAACTAGAGATCAATAACAGAAGAACGAGGGAAAAGAAATCAAATACTTGGAAAATGAACAATACCCTCCTGAAAAAAGACTGGGTTATAGAAGACATCAAGGAGGGAATAAGGAAATTCATAGAAAGCAACGAGAATGAAAATACTTCCTATCAAAACCTCTGGGACACAGCAAAAGCAGTGCTCAGAGGTCAATTTATATCAATAAATGCACACATACAAAAAGAAGAAAGAGCCAAAATCAGAGAACTGTCCCTACAACTTGAACAAATAGAAACTGAGCAACAAAAGAATCCATCAGGCACCAGAAGAAAACAAATAATAAAAATTAGAGCTGAACTAAATGAATTAGAGAACAGAAAAACAATTGAAAGAATTAACAAAGCCAAAAGCTGGTTCTTTGAAAAAATTAACAAAATTGATAAACCAATGGCTAGACTGACTAAAGAAATACAGGAAAGAAAACAAATAACCCGAATAAGAAATGAGAAGGACCACATCACAACAGAACCAAATGAAATTAAAAGAATCATTTCAGATTATTATGAAAAATTGTACTCTAACAAATTTGAAAACCTAGAAGAAATGGATGAATTCCTTGAAAAACACTACCTACCTAAACTAACACATTCAGAAGCAGAACAACTAAATAGACCCATAACAAAAAAAGAGATTGAAACGGTAATCAAAAAACTCCCAACAAAAAAAAGTCCTGGCCCGGACGGCTTCACTGCAGAGTTCTACCAAATTTTCAGAGAAGAGTTAACACCACTACTACTAAAGGTATTCCAAAGCATAGAAAATGACGGAATACTACCCAACTCATTCTATGAAGCCACCATCTCCCTGATACCAAAACCAGGTAAAGACATTACAAAAAAAGAAAATTATAGACCTATATCCCTCATGAACATTGATGCAAAAATCCTCAACAAAATTCTAGCCAATAGAATCCAACAACACATCAAAAAAATAATTCACCCTGATCAAGTGGGATTTATACCAGGTATGCAAGGCTGGTTTAATATCAGAAAAACCATTAATGTAATCCATCACATAAATAAAACAAAAGACAAAAACCACATGATCTTATCAATTGATGCAGAAAAGGCATTTGACAAAGTCCAACACCCATTTATGATAAAAACTCTTACCAAAATAGGAATTGAAGGAAAATTCCTCAACATAATAAAGGGCATCTATGCAAAGCCAACAGCCAATATCACTCTAAATGGAGAGAACCTGAAAGCATTTCCCTTGAGAACGGGAACCAGACAAGGATGCCCTTTATCACCGCTCTTATTCAACATCGTGTTGGAAGTCTTAGCCAGGGCAATCAGGCTAGACAAAGAAATAAAAGGTATCCGGATTGGCAAGGAAGAAGTAAAGTTATCACTATTTGCAGATGACATGATTATATACACAGAAAACCCTAAGGAATCCTCCAGAAAACTACTGAAACTAATAGAAGAGTTTGGCAGAGTCTCAGGTTATAAAATAAACATACAAAAATCACTTGGATTCCTCTACATCAACAAAAAGAACACCGAAGAGGAAATAACCAAATCAATACCATTCACAGTAGCCCCCAAGAAGATAAGATACTTAGGAATAAATCTTACCAAGGATGTAAAAGACCTATACAAAGAAAACTACAAAGCTCTACTACAAGAAATTCAAAAGGACATACTTAAGTGGAAAAACATACCTTGCTCATGGATAGGAAGACTTAACATAGTAAAAATGTCTATTCTACCAAAAGCCATCTATACATTTAACGCACTTCCGATCCAAATTCCAATGTCATATTTTAAGGGGATAGAGAAACAAATCACCAATTTCATATGGAAGGGAAAGAAGCCCCGGATAAGCAAAGCACTACTGAAAAAGAAGAAGAAAGTGGGAGGCCTCACCTTACCTGACTTCAGAACCTATTATACAGCCACAGTAGTCAAAACAGCCTGGTATTGGTACAACAACAGACACATAGACCAATGGAACAGAATTGAGAACCCAGACATAGATCCATCCACGTATGAGCAGCTGATATTTGACAAAGGACCAGTGTCAATTAACTGGGGAAAAGACAGCCTTTTTAACAAATGGTGCTGGCATAACTGGATATCCATTTGCAAAAAAATGAAACAGGACCCATACCTCACACCATGCACAAAAACTAACTCCAAGTGGATCAAAGACCTAAACATAAAGACTAAAACGATAAAGATCATGGAAGAAAAAATTGGGACAACCCTAGGAGCCCTAATACAAGGTATAAACAGAATACAAAACATTACCAAAAATGATGAAGAGAAACCCGATAACTGGGAGCTCCTAAAAATCAAACACCTATGCTCATCTAAAGACTTCACCAAAAGAGTAAAAAGACCACCTACAGATTGGGAAAGAATTTTCAGCTATGACATCTCCGACCAGCGCCTGATCTCTAAAATCTACATGATTCTGTCAAAACTCAACCACAAAAAGACAAACAACCCAATCAAGAAGTGGGCAAAGGATATGAACACACATTTCTCTAAAGAAGATATTCAGGCAGCCAACAGATACATGAGAAAATGCTCTCGATCATTAGCCATTAGAGAAATGCAAATTAAAACTACGATGAGATTCCATCTCACACCAGCAAGGCTGGCATTAATCCAAAAAACACAAAATAATAAATGTTGGAGAGGCTGCGGAGAGATTGGAACTCTCATACACTGCTGGTGGGAATGTAAAATGGTACAACCACTTTGGAAATCTATCTGGCGTTATCTTAAACAGTTAGAAATAGAACTACCATACAACCCAGAAATCCCACTCCTCGGAATATACCCTAGAGATACAAGAGCCTTCATACAAACAGATATATGCACACCCATGTTTATTGCAGCTCTGTTTACAATAGCAAAAAGTTGGAAGCAACCAAGGTGTCCATCAACGGATGAATGGGTAAATAAATTGTGGTATATTCACACAATGGAATACTACGCATCGATAAAGAACAGTGACGAATCTCTGAAACATTTCATAACATGGAGGAACCTGGAAGGCATTATGCTGAGCGAAATGAGTCAGAGGCAAAAGGACAAATATTGTATAAGACCACTATTATAAGATCTTGAGAAATAGTAAACCTGAGAAGAACACATACTTTTGTGGTTACGAGGGGGGGAGGGAGGGGGGGTGGGAGAGGGTTCTTTTATTGATTAATCAGTAGATAAGAACTGCTTTAGGTGAAGGGAAAGACAACACTCAATACATGGAAGGTCAGCTCAATTGGACTGGACCAAAAGCAAAGAAGTTTCCGGGATAAAATGAATGCTTCAAAGCTCAGCGGAGCAAGCGCGGGGGTCTGGGGAACATGGTTTGCGGGGACTTCTAAGTCAATTGGCAAAATAATTCTATTATGAAATCATTCTGCATCCCACTTTGAAATGTGGCGTCTGGGGTCTTAAATGCTAACAAGCAGCCATCTAAGATGCAGCAATTGGTCTCAACCCACCTGGAGCAAAGGAAAATGAAGAACACCAAGCCCACATGACAACTAAGAGCCCAAGAGACAGAAAGGGCCACATGAACCAGAGACCTACATCATCCTGAGACCAGAAGAACTAGTTGGTGCCCGGCCACAATCGATGACTGCCCTGACAGGGAGCTCAGCAGAGGACCCCTGAGGGAGCAGGAGAGCAGTGGGATGCAGACCCCAAATTCTCATAAGAAGACCAAACTTAATGGTCTGACTGAGACTGGAGGAATCCCGGCGGTCATGCTCTCCAGACCTTCTGTTGACACAGGACAGGAACCATCCCTGAAGACAACTCATCAGACATGAAAGGGACTGGTCAGCGGGTGGGAGAGAGACGCTGATGAAGAGTGAGCTAATTATATCAGGTGTACACTTGAGATTGTGTTGGCAACTCTTGTCTGGAGGGGGGATGGGAGGATAGAGAGAGGGGAAGCCGGCAAAATTGTCAAGAAAGGAGAGACTGAAAGGGCTGACTCAAGACGGGGAGAGTAAGTGGGAGTAGGGAGTGAGATGTATGTAAACTTATATGTGACAGACTGATTGGATTTGTAAACGTTCACTTGAAGCTTAATAAAAGTTATTATAAAAAAAAAAAAAAAAAAAAAAAAAGTGGATACCCACTTTTCACACTTTGTATTTTTAATTTAAAATTTTTAATGTTTTTTTTTAAAATCACTTTTTGAAAACATTAAAAAAAAAAAAAAAAGAAATCTTGCCTTAATCAAATGGTTTGGTTAACTTCAGTCATCCCAGGCATTGTGGCTGCACAAGGAACTATCTGGGGGTATCTTTTCAGAAAGTCTCAAATCACCACACACAGGCAGCTTGCCTGCTCTTGTTATATAGATAGGGCGTTGTCTTAGTTATCTAGCGCTGCTATAACAGAAATGCCATGAGTAGATGGCTTAAACAAAGAGAAATTTATTCTCTCACAGCCTAGTGGACTAGAAGTCCAAATTCAGAGTGCTGGCTCCAGGGGAAGGCTTCCTCTGTCTGTTGGCTCTGGAAGAAGGTCATTGTGATGCATCAGTCTTCCCTTGGTCTGGGAGCATCTCAGCACAGGAACCTTAGATCCAAAGGATACACTGCTCCTGGCTCTGCTTTCTTGGTGGTATGAGGTCCCCGTGTCTCTCTGCTCACTTCACTATTTTATGTCTCAAAAGAGATTGGCTTAAGGCACTATCTAATCTTGTAGATCTCAACAATATAGCTGCTGCTAATCCATCTCATTACATCATAGTGATAGGATTTACAACACATAGGGAAATCACATCAGATGATAAAATGGTAGACAGTCATACAATACTGGTAATCAAGTTGACAGATATCTTGGGGGATACAATTCAATCTATGACATGCGTGTTGCAATTTTTTGAGGCATAAGCCTCTGCCCTTTACCCACCACGCTGCTTGGTACTTAGTAAGTGATCAAAAAATATTTTTTTGAATCGGGGCCTATTTTTCATTCCTGGAAGTTTCTCTTCTCTGGGTGTTTGCCTGTGTCACCATCCAGTTTCACCTCTTCCAATTATACCCCAAGACTTCCCACTCCTATGGTATCCTCCTTCTCCGTAGTCTTCAGCTCAAGTCCCCACGACCTCATTGTATTAGATCCCCTTTGTCCCCTCCACATATCAGGCTTGATGCTCAAGCTTGTGCCTCCTCCACTCCCTCCCCTTGAGCTTCCCTCACTTTTGCCTGCCTTCCCCTAGGCTACAGAGCTCCAAGTCCTGCTGAGAACTTGCCCATCTATGTTCACCAGCCTGTCAAAAAGATCTTACATGAAACCTTCAGTGGTCTAGTCCCATGAGGGATACAGAAAAATACCATTTTTCTTGCTCCACTGATTAGCAAGGTTTGGAATTTTTTTTTTTTTCACTCTAGGATCACAGGCATCAGAGATGGACAAGTCTACAAGTTATCTGGGAGCAGTCTCACTGCATACTACTGAGGGGACACCAGGGCACCAACCTGGCCCTCCCTCTAATTGAGTGCACAGCCCCTGTCACACACCCACATACAAAGGGGCATTTACCATCCTTGAGAGAGAGGTCATGCTCTATGTTTTACAGATGAGGAGACTTAGATTCAAGAGTTTTAGTGAAATGTCTGAAGTCAAACAGCTAGTCAGTAGTGGATGCAGGATTTTAACCAAGGTTCTCTGACATTCTCCTCCATATAATAGATGTTCAAGAAAGGGTGGTTATAATAATAGTAATTATGATGATGATGGTGATGATAGTATAATTTAGGAACTGATGGTTTTTTGAGTTCTCCAGCAGATTCTGAGGTGAGGAGAATTCATACAAAAATTCATATAAAAATGATTTATTAGGGAGTACTTTTTTTTTTTTTACTTCCAGGAAAAATCATTAGGAGAGTAAAGAAGTGGGGCCTAAGTGGGAAGAAGGTGAATATCAAGGAGTGATATAAAGCAGAGTTGCCTTTGGTTCTGGGGACAGTATAGGTCACATCTCAGAGCTGTTTCTGCAGAGGGAACCTACTGCTGTCAAGTCAATTCTGACTCCTAGCAACCCTATAGGACAGAGTAAAACTGCCCCATAGGGTTTCCAAGGAACTGCTGGTAGATTCAAACTGCTGACCTTTTTGATTAGCAGCCATAGATCTTAACCACTATGCCACCAGGGACTGGGAATATTGATACTCCCATACCTGTCAGTCGTTGATTAAGAGCCACTCCTGGGAGGTGGAGTGGATGTAGAGGGGCAGGATAACTCCAGGTACATCCAGCTCTCTGCGAGCGGCAGCCTGAGGAAAATCTCAACAAAGAGAAGAAGGTGTTGGCTGGCAGGAGTCAAAGCATGTGGGGAGCCATTTCATAAAAGGAAACAATATATAATCCTTATTTTCCAAGAAAGGAGCACTGGTGACCCAACAGTTAAGCACTCAACTGCTAACCAAAAGTTTGGCAGTTTGAACCCATGGGAGAAACACCTGGTAGTCTACTTCCATAAAGATTACAGCCAAGAAAACCTTATGGTACTGTTCTACTTTGTCAAATGGGGTAGGTAGGAGTCAGAATTGACTCCATGGCACCTAACAACAACACCAAACCTAGCATTCAGTGCTGAAGAGAAAACAACCTGATAGAGGAAAGAGCATTGTACCAGGAGTCTGGACACCTGGGCTTTAGTCCCAGCTTTGCCAGAAACCAGCAACATGACCCTGGGGAGTCAATTAGTCCCTGTGGTCCTCAGCCTCCACTCAGGCCAATATTAGATGTTGTAATATTGAAGGTACTAGGGAAACATTTGTTGCTTAACTAAAATCATCTTACTATTTTAGCACCTTAGGAATTCAGGTCATGGCTAGGCTCCAGGCTCCCTTCCAGCAGAGTCTCTAACAGTGAGATTTCCTCTCTTTTCCTGTGTGTCTGTTATTATTTCAGGGGAGTTTGCTTTTGTCTGTGTGATTCAGCTCTCCAGAGGGAACCCATGACAGTCATGTGAAATGTGTTTAATTTTGAACAGTTTAATTGTATGTTAGTAATAGGGGTCACTAGATGACTTTGCTTTTCCAACATCATCTTTTGGAAATTTAACTAAAGGGATACTGGAAAAGAAATATCATTCGAGTTTGTTTTTTTTCCCTAGAAAATTTAAAAGAGAGAAATATAAATGGATTTTTTCTTTGTATCTATGCTGTAATAAAGAAATAGTAGAGAGTTGTTTTTTTTTTTAATGTATGAATAAGTGATTTTTTTTTTTTTTTTTTCAGTCTCAGGGTGAAAGTTCTGCTGCTAGACTTTTATTCCAGTTTCCTGGTATCCAACAGTCAGTTTGCCACTGGAATGAACTTTTGTCAAGGCTATCATCTGGAACAGAGCTGGGTGTGAGGGATGTAACCCCAAAGATATGTATGGTAAACACAGAGATGGGCAGCCCAGAGCCCTCTTCAAAGAAGGATGCACTATCCAGCTGTGAGGAGCATGGTCAGCAAAGGCCTCCAGCAGTCAGCTGCTTGAAGGTAGGCCCCAGCTGCAGAGAGCCACCCACTCAAGGTCATCCCTTCCCAGGACAGCCGGAATCCAGTGACCCAAGGAAGGGGGATACAAAGGCCCAGCCATTTTGGCCTTACAGGAGAAACTCTGTCAAGCAATACTTGCTCTAGATTTTCCTGCTAGGTTGCCAAAGGCTTTGTTGTCATCATTGTTATTTTTGTTGTTAGCTGCCGTTGAGTCGTCCTGGATTCATGATAACCCCATACCCAATGGAACGAAACGCTACCTGGTTGTCTTAGTTAACTTCTTCACCTGTCCAGTCCTGTTTGGCTCACATCCTTTCACAGGTATTGATCTTTCTTTTTTTTTAAATGTATAACTGGTTTTTTTAAATAGACTATTTTTTAAAGCAGTTTTAGGTTTACAGAAAAAATGTGCAGAAAGTACAGAGAGTTCCCATTTGCCCCCTGGCCCCTACATATTGTTTCTCCTGTTAACATCTTGCATTTCTCTGGCACATTTGTTATAATTGATAAACCAATATCAATACATTATTATTAACTAAAGTCCATAGTTTATATTAGGTTCACTCTTTGTGTTATACAGTCCTATGGCCTTTGACAAGTGGTTAATGTCATGTGTTCACCATTACAGTATCAAACAGAATAGCTTCACTGCCCTAAAAATGCCTTGTGCTTCATCTATTCAGTCCTCCCCCTTCTCCTTGACTCTGATCTTTTCACCATCTTTATCATTTTGCTGTTGATTTTTAATAAACATCTTATGCCCCAAATTTCCAGAGACTCTAACCTGCAACAGTTGGTGTTAGGAGTAGTTCGAGAAAGCCAGGCGATAAGATGAGATTTTGGAACTGGATCACTCACCACCCAGCTGGCCATGGGGATGCCATCGCTGGCAGTAGGTAGAGCCCAGACACCACCAGTACAAGGTGGTCGTTCAATTGTTAAATCTCCCACTGAGGGTGAATTGGAGTATGTACCAGTGGGAGTGAATACACTAGGAGGTGCAATGTGTCAGGCATTTGAGACTTTGAAGGACAAGGTAGACATAAGGATGGATAACAGAGTTGGATGACTGTTGTCACTCATGCTCTACAAAAAGTTACGGAGCAGCCAAGAGTGAAAGCAGAGGGCCTTGTTGAATACATACAAAGAAGCTCCTTCTGCCCTGCAATGGCAGATGGAAAAAATGAGGACCAAACTGAAGACCTAATAGTCCGAGTGAATGAACTTCAAGGAAAAGGCTAAAGGCTCAACCATAGCAGATCTGTGCCAAGGTCAGGGCCTGGGTTGGAAAAACCTTTAACTTTGGCAGATGGAACAGAGACATCTTGGTTGATCCGCGCAAAGATTTTGACATCTCAGACACTGAACCTTCTAAATCATTGACCACCCCAGGATGGCCACAGTGGTAGATTCAGAGGCCACATAAACTTCCAGTCGCACATACAAGCAGTCCTTGCTTTGCATGGTAGTGTGGGACTGTAAGAATGACCATGCAAGCTGAAGCCATGTAAAGCAATCTTAATAATTAATGGAAAAAAATTATGATTGTTCCATGACCTTTAGAAGTGTTTGTCAATACATTAGATACTGTCTTACTGCTGGTTATAAATGTATAGAGAAATGAAAAAAAAAAAAATAGTAAAACTAATATTTAAAACCAAAAATCCAAACCTACTGCTGTCAAGTACATTCCAACTCTTAGCAGCCCTATAGGACAGAGTAGGACTGCCCTCATAGGGTTTCCAGAGCTGTAAATCTTTATGAAAGCAGACGCCAGTGCCACATTTTTCTCCTTAGGAGCAACTGGTGGATTTGAACTGCCAACCTTTTGGTTAGCAGCTGAGCACTTTAACCACTGTGCCACCAGGGCTCCCCAACTAATATTTTGAGCACTCTTAATTAAAAATATTAGAATCTTTGAAAGTGAAAGTGGTTTAGTTCTTTCTTTAAAAAGTTATGAAGCGTTGTTGAACAGTGCTTGCTTTCTTCTCGTCCTGTGACTCGTGATTCAGAGCAAGCATCTTTCCTGTGCCTTGTTGCGTTGTCATACTCCAAGTCTGGACCAGCTTCCAGCATTTTATCCTTTGCACTGTCAATGTCCAAGAGTTGCTTCAATGTGAAGTCCTTTGCCAGTGTCACTTCCTTTGGGACATCTTTGTCATTTTTTGTCACAATTTATGTGGGCACGTTCGCCTTCAATAAGTTCCTCTGGCTGCATATCTAGAGTCTCTCCAAAGGCGGCAGCGTCAACATTCCCACCATGAGCTCTTTCTTCTAAACTCCATTTAAGTCTAACTCAATTTTTACTTCCAGTGTTACCACTTTTTGTTTATCTCTGAGTATCTATCTTTTTGGTCAATTCTGAGTAATCTGTTTTTATAAAATGTCATTTGGATTTATTCAATGGGAAACAAGGAGTCAACACAGCTACACCTCTTGCTGTCTGTGGGTGAACTGAGTAACAGCTGCATAGAGACCAATCACCAACAGACTCTGAAACAAGTGACATGATTGGTTAGTTAACAATAATGTATCAGTATCAGTTCATCAATGTAACAGATGTACCACATTAGTGCAAGATATGAATAACAGAGAGACTTTGGGCAAGGGCATATGGGAACTCTCTGTACAATTTTTCTGAACACAAAATTGCTTTAAAAAATTAAGTGTATTAAAAAAATGCAGTGTGACAACACTTAAAAAAAGTTTCTATTGTAACCAATTAATCCAGAGATGTATTTTTGTTCACCGATTTTATAAGTCTTACCAGACAGATGGCAAGTTCTTTGAGGGCACCAACATGTTCTTTTGCTGGTTTTGTGTCTTGAGAGCTAGCATTTAAGATGACAACTAATCACTTTAGTTATTTATAATTCAAAAATAGGCTGTGTGGAATTTTCATAGCTTAATCTTTAGCTTTCCACATTTAAAGTTTTGTCTCTTATTCCCCCGATAGCCGTCAAAGAAATCAGATTCCCTACTATGCTAAAAAATCCTTTAATATAGAAGATGTGAGGTGGAGAAAATCCAGTAAAGTTTTTGGAGTCATACCAGCCTGCCTTTTGCTCTTACCAGCTCTGTGACCTTGGACCTGTCAGGGGACCTCTCTGACCTTCAGCTCCCTCCTATGTAAAACCAAACCTGTTGCCATCGAGTTGATTCTGACTCATAGTGATCCTACAGGACACGGTAGAACTGCCCCGTAGGGTTTCCAAGGAGTGGCTGGTGGGATTCAAACTGCCGACCTTATTGGTTAGCAGCCTAGCTCTTAACCACTGGGCCACCAGGGCTCCGGGGGCTATAATAGTGCCTGTCTAATAGGCTCTCTATGAGTTGGAATCGACTCGATGGCACTGGTAATGGGATTATCTGGAGAAAGGTATGGCGATCTGCTTCTGTAAAGATTACAGACTTGGAAACCCTATGAGGCAGTTCTACTCTGTCCTGTAGGGTCTCTCTATGAGTTGGAATTGACTTCATGGCAATGGTTTTCTATTTAAATAGGATTACTGGGAAGAATGTATAAAGTTACAAAAAATGCTTGGCCGGAAGGTAGACAAATAGTGGTGATGATTCTCACCATTGTATTGTCGATAGAGATTAAATGTTCGACTATGGCGGTGGTGGTGGTTGCTGTTGTTGTAGCTGCCTTTGAGCCAGATCAGCACAAGGTGATCCCATGCACAACTGGATAGGACCATTGTGATTCATAGGGTTTTCATTGAGTGATTTTTGGAAGTAGGTTGCCAGATGGTAAAAAAAGTAAAAGGACACTAATAGGAACAGTGCTGATCATCAGACCTTTTATATTTTAAAGCCAGACAGACTCTCCAAGACAATGTAGAACAAGAGTTGGCAAATTATGGCCAGCAGACCAAATCCATCCTGCCTCCTATTTTTTAAATAAAGTTTTATTGGAACACAGTCATGCTCATTCATTTACTGATCGTCTCTGGCTGCTTTCATACTACAATGGTACTGTTCAGTTGTTGCAACAGAGACTGAATGGTTCACAAAGCCTAAAACATTTACTATCTGGCCCATTAAAAAAAGTTTATCAACCCCTGACCCAGAACAACCCCAAACTTTACAAATAAGGAAGCAAGCTCACATAAAATAAGTGACTTTGTCACATGGCTAGTTAGGAACAGAACTAACACTAAAATGTAGATACCTCAACTCCCAGTTCAGAGCCTGAATGAGGCAGAGAAAATGACAGTTTTCCTTAGAGTCCAGCTCAAACTAGGTTCCTTTAGTGGAGTTTAGCTCTGATCTAGGCTTCTAGGGAAAAGGCTGCCAAGCACCTCCCCAAGACACGCCAGGTTGGTTTGGAACTCTGTGACTTGGCACATGCAACTTCCTATAAATAATACCACACCAACCCCTAGCTTATCCCATTGACCTCACAAACTCCTACATATCGTGCAAAACCTAACGTGTCACCTCTTTCATGAAGCCTCCACTCCATCACCCATCAGACAAGTAATCACTCTTTGCTCTGTCTCTGATTGTCATGGATTAAATTATGTCCCCACAAAATGTGTGTATCAATTTGGCTGGGCCATGATTCCCCGTATCATGTGATTTTCCTGTATGTTGTAAATCCTGACTCTATGATGTTAATGAGGAAAGATGGGCGGCAGTTGTGTTAGTGAGGCAGGACTCAATCTACAGGATTGGATTGTGTCTTGAGGCAATCTCTTGAGATACAAAAGAAGCAAGCAGAGAGGCAGGGGGACCTCATACCACCAAGAAAGCAGCGCTGGGAGCAGAGCGCGTCCTTTGGACCTGGGGTCCCTGCGCCAGAGAAGCCCCTAGTCTGGGTGAACAGAGAGAGAAAGCCTTCCCCTGGAGCTAACACCCTGAATTTGGACTTTTAGCCTGCTTTACTGTGAAGAAATAAATTTCTCTTTGTTAAAGCCATCCACTTGTGGTATTTCTGTTATAGCAGCACAAGGTGACTAAGACAGTGATCTAAGCACATATTTTGTGGTTGCATTAATCACACATGTTCTATTGTAATTTATTGCTCCACAGGCCTATCTACTCTGGCTGCAATCAAAAGGTTTTGAGTGGAGTTGAAGTGGAAGAGACTCAGGCCGTGACACCTGGGGAAAACAGATTTTGGAGGGTGATACTCCTGGGAAAAAGCTATTTCACGCTTTAACTTCTAATTAATTTTTCAGAAATCACATTACTCTGTCCAGGAAATTTGGAATTTCTGTCTTCCTAGAAAGAGGCAGATAACCAAAAGCAAGTGACCAAAGGAACATTTTTAGCAAGCAAATTCCATGACCACTTTGGGCATCTCCATTTGACCCTACCTTAATCTATGATACCCAAATTTAGGTATTATAATAATATCTATAGTGATACCTTTAGTATAGCATAATAACAAAAGTTGATCAAAAATTTAAAAAAGATTATCTGAATCATCTACAAAGAGTTTAATTATGCTTGCTATGCTTGGTTTAGCGGCCCTGGTGGTGCAGTGGTTAAGATGCTTGGCTGCTAACCAAAAGTTCGGTGGTTCAAACCCACTAGCCACTCTGTGGGAGAAAGATGTGGCCGTCGGCTTCTGTAAAGATTTACAGCCTTGGAAACCCTATGGGGCAGCTCTACTCTGTCCTATAGGGTTGCTATGAGTCAGAATTGACTTGAGGGCAACGGGTTTATGCTTGGTTTAAGAAAGCAGACGATATGTAGTATATCTCGCAAAGACAGCTCTTTCAAAATGTAGTTTCATCTTATGGTCCCAACGCTTAAAGCCTCCAATCCTCGGTTGTTCAGAAAACCCAGCCAAACTGTGTTCCTAAAAACTCTGAAGAGCTGAGATTTTACAATACATTTGTCCATATTCTCTTGGAGTCTGTGAAGCCCTGTGATGACCCAGAAGAAGGTTCCAAAAAAGACAACGAGCCTTGTGTAAAGAAAGGGGAGCCAGTGTGGCTGCTAAAGTGAAAGGAGGGGCTAGGAGAAATCCAAAGGAAAGGAATTTGAGGGAGAATCTTTGGCTTAAAATTTAAATTTTAAATGGCTTCTGTTTTTAATCTAAGGAGTCTGGATGGCACAAAGAGTTAAAGGCTTGTTGACCAACTGAAAGCTTGGTGGTTCAAACCCACCCAGAGGTTCCTTGGAAGAAACACTTGGTGATCGACTTGCAAAAGTTCAAAGACTTGAAAACCCTATGGGTCACCATGAGTCTGAATCAACTCCACAGCAGTTGGCTCTGGTATTTTTATCTGGTAGCCAAATACGTGTGTTTCTAAGTTTTCTTATCTTCCAATGAAATCCATCACTGTGGTTATATGCTACACGTGTTTCTGTCTTTGTTAATTTGGAAGCAGGCATACACATATTGCATTTCTAAGTGTAAAGTACCATGTGCGATATCTGGGCGACGTAGAGATGAATAAGACATGATCTCTGCCTTAGAAAGTTTACAATCAAATGCTCGAAGCAGACATTCCAACGTGTGTCCATAATACTTCAGACAGTAATGCAGAGGGCCAAAGGAAGGACCTCAATCCTGGAGAGAAGTTGAACTGGTTAAACGCACACATAACAAATAGGATCCACTATTCACTAAGTCCCCAAGGTGTCAGAATATCACCCAGGTCAACAGGATGCCTGGAAATCTGACCAGGGCCAGTCTGCACAGAAAAGAACACTGGAATCTTATAAATGGTTGTCGAGATTATGGAATGGATTGTCATGTATTTGGTATGAGTCCCATCTTTCAGGACAACAGGATTCCTTGGACACACACACTGCCCAATCTTCTACCTGTGAAAGGTGGGATAGAATTAGATGAGGAGCAAAAAGTCTTGATTTTAAAAAGACAGTAATGTAACATGATAGGTGACCCTTCTTGCATCTGAAAGTATGAGCGTTCTGATGGAACAATTTGTAACATGAAATTACTTCTCCCCTTTTATCAGGTGCTGCTATTCTCATGCAATACTGGTTCGATGGGGGAGTCCTGTGCAGAAGTGGGTGCATATGTATGTGGACATTTGGTGAGTCTCTTCAATAAAATGGTTGTTATTTAAAAAAAGAATATTTGGAAAAGTTAGGGCTCTTTCTGCACATGACAGAAAACCCAACCTAAGTTAAGCCAAGAAGAAAGCCTTTAGGTTGAAGGAACTGAAAAGTCCAAGGCTTCAGGCACTCCAATAATGTCATTGGGATCTCTCTTCTATGTCTCCATCTCTTCGCTCTGCTGCTTCTGTGTTGGCTCCTTTTGAGGCAGTGTCTCCCCTGTGGTGATAAATTTGTTGCAGCACTTCCAGCTTTACGTCCTTCCAGGTTCAGGTAGAAGGGCAGACTCTTCCTGAGAGAGAAGAAGACCTGGGATTCACTCCGATTGGGTCCATCATTGGTCCTGAGTGTCGAGGACAGTTCTGGAGTCTGGGTCAGAGCCCCACTCAAAGCACTTGGACAGAGGGTGGGAGAGGGGCAGCTCCTCTAAAGAAAGTCAGAGGACTGTTACGAATGGAAGGGGGCTTGAAAACTAGTGTTTGGAGCCCATACACTGTGTTTTTTTGAAAGGCATTCTACTTTTTAACACCTTTTATCCCTCAAAGGATGGATGGTAGATTTACTTTAATTCAGATCCATCAAATAGGTAAAAAAAAAAAAAAACTTCCCACTAAATAATAAGTAGTAGTAGTAACGACTGCTCACACTTATTTCTCTCTTGGAATTGAAGGATCTGGAGCAAGGTGCGAGACAAGGAAGCAGACAGTGAGTGTGATGGCAATAGTCACCTGCCTTGACAAATTTTCGGATGTAGTTCACACTGATAAGTATCTAAAGAGGTTCTAACTTACGGCTTTATAAATCTCCAGAATAAAATGAGCTCTATGTAGTAGTTACCAGCTAATTTAAGTTACTTGTATTCATTCGTTCATCCAACAGATATTTACTGAGTGCCTCTTATGTTCCAAGCACTGAGCTACTGAGCCAAAAAGGCATGGAATAACACTACAAATAATATATAATGTTATTCTTGTATAAACCCATCCTCCCTCCATAGCGAATTGGTAAAAACTCTTAGATGTTCTCATCCAGAAGTCTAGCTGTTATGGTCTAGTTCAGATCCTTTCCTTCTGTTGTCCAGGAAGCTTTTTCTGCCACACTCTACTCAAGACCATCCTGTTTGCGGTTTTTAATCCCAACTTCAGAAAGTTTCCCATCTCTCCATCTGTAGATACACAAAGTTCATTCTCTAACTTTATTCACCTCTTTGCCAAAAATATTCATGAATGTTAGCCATGGCAGGAATCCACATAAGCTGGAATTGAAGAAATCTCTTTTTCAATATATATTTTTCACAATTCAGCCTGAAGCCACTTGTCCAGTCACCCCGTTTGCCTGGAAATGCAAATGTCCATCTGAACAGCAGTACAGTATTGAGAAGGGTTTCACAATCACTCTTGGAGGGAAGTGAACAGCTTCAAGTTGACAACAAGTTCTAAGTACTTTAATTACCTGGAAGAGTTTCCTCCATTGCTCAGAAGTTCCTGAACTCCATGATACTTCCTGTTTCACATCAGTAGATTCTTCTTCTGACCAGAGCTGTGGGTCTCATCATTGCTTCACAACGTAACTGAGGTTAGTATTGCTCTTGACTCCCCCAAATTGCCATGATTCTCTTCTATAGTTACTACCTGATATAGTGGGATTCTTCACATTGAACACTTTGTCCAGTCCACTACACGGGGAGGCTTTGGTCTTGAGGATGGAGAAGAGAAGTGGGGGACGGTTGCTGTGTCTCATTATGAACTTCCCATGAAACTCATCAGGACCTTATGCCCAACTTCCTGCTTCCCTGACCTGCTGAACCGGGTAGGTCGTTCAAGCCCCAGATGGAGGCCACTTGCCATAAGTCTGTAATTGATCATTTCTTTTCCTTTCTTCAATCATTTTTTTCTCCTTCTGCATTTTTAAGAAAATATTTGCAACAGTCACACTTCAGGTCTAAGGCACAATTTTAGAAATTGCATAAAGATAACAGATTTGGACAATCTGGATGAAGTGATTTTAAGTCCCTGCTCTAGCAAAACATTCAAAAGCTGCTGCTTCTGAAATTCACTCTTTATCATTCCTAGGACTTGAGCAGGTCAAGTCATGATCAGTTTTGTAGAAGAAAGTCATTCAAACTATTTATCCAGTAGCTATCACTATTCTTTCTGCTCTGATGCTCCGATCTCAAGATTCCCTGATGCCACCAACCCTGGAGTCCATTTGCAGGGGAATGGATAAGTAAAGAGGGTAGACCGCATACTGTGGAACGTTAGCAGTTAAAAATAAACTAAATGAATATACAACAACAAGCTTAGCTCTTTAAAATATAGTGATAAGTGACAAAAAATACTAAGAATAAATTTATAGCACATATATACATAAAAAATATACTTTATACAATATAGACATATTTAATGATATGTATGAAAAACATGAAAGTGGATACTTATGGGGGAGAATGGGAATTAGGGATGAAGGGGGGAAAACGAAATAAAATAAAAGAGGCACCCTGTCTAGAATGTTATGATATTATGAACTGGGGATTAAGATGAATTCTTTCTGAGGTCTCAAAAAATGCCACAATAAATAATAGCATTAAAAATATCATGCTGTAAATTAGTGCTTTCCAACAGCATTCCATGGAACATGAACATTCTGGAAGATGTCTGTCGGTATTCTTAACAAGCAGATTCTGTGATGAAGCACGTATGGGAAATTTAGATTAAACAAAACAGGTTTCTTTACTTCAAGTCTTCTCAGTGCATATACCCACCTCTAAACCAAGATGGGTGTATGCCGTACAAGCAGTCCCCGGGTTACAAACGAGGTCAGTTCCTAAGCGCGTCTTTAAGAATTTGGAGGTAAGCGGAACAGGTCGTACCGTTCTTATTTCACCTTCGGTGTAAAAGCCGCACATGCAGCAAGTGCAGGTGCTTGTGATGAAGAAGTAGGGGTTGGTTCCATTCTGTCAAAGTGAGGACACATTTATATAACGTTAAATATAATATTAAAGGGCAATATGAGTTGTCCCTAAGTCGGACATTCATAACCTGGACACTTACTGTATTTCCCAAACTTCTTTGGTCACCGAACCTCCTTTGCCAACTGCCTTTTTTGCAAAACACAGAGCATTTAGCCCTGTTGCTTTCTTCCTCAGGGCATCCTTCATACTCTATTCGTATCTGTCCCCGTTCAGGTCTCATCTCTTCCATGAAGCCCCCTCCAAAGTTCACAATAATCTGTATTGTGATCTTATTGCTGCAATTCTTTGGCCTTTAAAGACTGCTTTACTGTTGCTTCTGTATGTGATGTTTCTTTCTTTTTTTTTTTTTTTAAGGATGGACATGACGTAATTTGTATCTATACCCTAACTTTAGCTTAGGAGCCCGGGCCGTTCGAACCCACTCAGTGACTGAGAGGGATACCTGGTGATATGCTCCCATAAAGGTATTGGCCTAGGGAACCCTATGGGGAAGTTCTACTCTGTCACATGGGGCCTCTATGAGTCAAAAATCAACTCAACAGCATCTAACAACAACAACATCTTTTGGTTACGTTGACTTGAATAAATTACATGAGAGGTCCTCTCAGCCAACCATTTCACAGTATCTATTCAAATCAGGATAAAGAAATACTCCCTTCCTCTCTCACTGGGAGGTGAGGGTGGATGAGTCATATTTACAAAGCATCCAACTGCCACAGAAAAAAGCTTTCTTATGTAATGTTTTGGTGCTTCAGTAAATTTGAGAAAGAGTGAAACAAGGAAAATTGCGTGCTTCCAAACACAGGTTCAAGTCAGTTGAATGTTTTCTTAGCTTTGCTTAGCCTTGCTCATCACCAGTATTCCATGATGAAGATGAAGATGGGGGTGGTGGTGGCAGTGATAGCTACCGTTATAAAGTCCATATCTTAGACCGAGCGCTATGCTGAGTGCCTCTTTTACCCTCGCAGAAGAAGAGCAGTCACTAAAGAGCTCTTTTAGCCAAAAATGCCTTCCCCATCTCCAGCCACAGACCTAAAATTTCCATCTTTATACATCAGCTCCAGTTGATTCTCACTCATGGCAACCCCGTGTGTGTCAGAGTAGACCTGTACTCCATAGGGCTTTCAGCGGTTGATTTTTTTGAAGTAGATTGCCAATCTTATCTTCCAAGGCACCTCTGAGTAGACTTGAACCTGTAACCTTCCTATTAGCAGTGGAGCACATTAACTGTTTGTACCACCCAGGGACTCCATCATCTGTTCCTACAACCTCCTTTTACATCTGTAAGCCATGATACCTTTGTGTGAATTTGTTTCATATAGATGCAAAGTCACTCATCAGAAGACCTTGGGAAAATATCTGGCATTGCTTGTGGTGTGAGCGGGTGCCCTCTGGGTGAACAGAGCCAGATGAAGCAAAGGAATGGATTTTTTTCATTCCAGTTCTTACTTAAATACTTTGACATTCACTAAGAACTCACTATTTATAGAATACTTTGAAGCTTCCTGGAGTTTCAAAGATCAATATAGATTGCAATCTTTGCCATTAGTACTTATCAGGAAGACAATCACAGATAATTACGATACAACTGCTTTAATAGAAACATGAAAATTATGTATGTAAAGCTCCCAGCTCCAGTGCTTAGTACAGAGGAGTTGCTTTCTTCTCCCTGTTCCTTTGTGAGAGCCTAAGAATGCTTCACAGAGAAGGATAAGTAGGAGTCTTCCAGGCACAGAATGGGAGATGACAACAGTTTGCTGGTAAATGTTTAACTGCTGGCACTCTAGGAGGGGGAATAAAACTCGATTTGTAGCATTTGCCAATTTCCGTGGTGTAAATACTCCTATTGATGTTGTTGGGAGCTGTCGAGTCAACTCTGACTTATAGTGACCCCGTATGACAAAGTAGAACTGCCCCATAGGGTTTTCTTGGCTTAATTTTGCCAGAAACAGATGGTCAGATCTTTCTTTTATGGAACTTTTCAGTGGGTTCCAACCTGCAACCTTTCAGTTAGCAACCAACCGCTTAACTGTTGCGTCACCAGGGCTCCTTGTAAATACTCCTACTGTGGCAGATATGATGTCACTGCCCACTAAGTTGGTACTAGATGTGGATGAGCTAGTTCTAGCTGGCTTCAGCACAACACTGGAAGGACCAGAAGAAACAGTACATGTGAAGGCATGGATGTTTGAAAATCTCTGGTGTTTAGTTGGCTGTTGTCCTGCACAGTGTGAGATAGGGGCTGAGGAAGAGATGGAAATGGAGAAGCATGCGCTGTCTGAACCAGATTATGCATGAAGAAAAGACAGGTGTGACCTATAATGAGAGAAGCAGGTTATGAAGAATTTGGAAAACAGTTTGGGAAGAAATTGCAAAATGCATTGAACCCACCCTGTTGTTATTATCTGCTATTGAGTTGGCTGCGACCCGTAGTGACTCCACTTACAACCGAACAAAACATTGCCCAGTCCTGCACCATCTTCACTGGTATGCTCGAGTCCATTGTTGCAGCCACTATGTTATTCTGAGTAACTTCCAACCTAGGGGGCTCATCTTCCAGCACCATAACAGACAATATTCTTTTGTGACCTATAGGGTTTTCGATGGCTAATTTTTAGAAGTAGATTGCCACCTGTCCACCATGGATGACCTGCTGGTATTTGAAATACCAGTGGCAGAGTTTCCAGCATCACAGCAACATGCAAGTCACCACAGTATGACAAACTGACAAGCAGTGACAATGAATTCATCTTGTTGTTGGGAGTCTTTGAGTCCATTTCAACTCATTGTGACCCTAGGTGGGTTTGAACTGCCAACCTTCCAGCTGGCAGCCAAGTGCTTAACCATTGGAGCAACCGGGGCACCTTGAACTCACTCTTCTTGCTATTGGGTGCTGTGAAATTTATTTCAGCTCTATATGACAAGGTAGAACTGCCTCATAGGGTTTCCTAGGCTGTAATCTTTATGGAAGCAGATCACCAAGTCTTTTCTCCTGTGGAGCTACTGGTGGATTAGAACCATGACCTTTCGAGTAACAGCTGAGCTCTTGACCATTGATCGCACCACCAGGGCTCTTTTACGCAATTGATAGTGATCTAACCCATCTATGTTCTACAGGAATACCTCTAGTGGCAGTATGGAGGGATAACTGGAGGGCAGGTAGACTGGGAGTAGGGCGGCTGGCTAATAAATTTTTAAAATAGTCTTGGGAAGAAATCTAAACTGCCACTCCTTGGCATCTTTGGGCTACAACTCAGCCATTTCAGGCACTACTCATGTATATCCTTCCTCTTAGGCCTTTAAAGAAATCAGGCCTTTAGAAAACAATAAATAGAAATAATACAGGTATTTTTTATACTAAATAGAAGCTATACAACATATTGTATAGCTTTACCAAACATAAATATGTGTGTATACCTTTATATACATGTTAAATTCTTTTATGAATCCCTGTTCCTCCACAAGAGGGAATAGTTTATCTGTTTTTGCTTATCCTCTCACGGCTAATTCTTATTGCCCTTTCCTGACTATTACACTGTTCCCATTAAGCTCTCAGATTTGTTCTGTATTTGCTTGCTGTTCAAGTATATGAGTTGCTCTCTCCTTTTGACTACAGAAAATGTTGTTCCTGCAGCTGTGTGCCCCTGCTGCTCAGTATGCTAAGCCAGACTTCCATGATGTTAAGGGTTGGGGCTATATTCCACCCCTACCCTGGAGAAGTCACACTTTCTCAGGCCTCTTGGTTCTCTAAGAGACACCCCAGCCACATGGCCCCAGGTCTGATGGCGCTTGGGTCTACTTTGGCTGATTGTCTGAAGGCTCCCTGACAAGCTTTAGTTTTCTGGTCAATAGTGGCCCACAAAATGGTTCCATAACTGTACCCTCTGTTTCTGTGGTTGCTTTTTGGTATACATACCTACCCATGTGGGGAGGTCCAGTGATTTATATTTGTTGTTGTTTTAGCTGCCCTCAAGTTAATACCCGACTTGTGGTGACCCCATGCACAACGGAACAAGATGCTGCCTGGTCCTGCACCATCCTCATGATTGACTGCAGGTTGAACTGTGACTTATATGTTGTTGTGTGCCATCGAGTCAATTCCTACTCATGTGACCCTATATGAAAGAGTAGAACTGCCCCATAGGGTTTCCTAGGCTGTAATCTTTACGGGGGCAAATCGCCAGGACTTTTCTCCTGTTGAGCTGCTGGTGGGTTTGAACCACCAGCCTTTTGGTTAGCAGACAAGTACTTACCCATTGTGCCACCAGGGATCCTTTTTGTGATTCGTATAGGAAAGCATTAAGCATGACAGTGTCTGCAGAATGCCTGATATTCTCTCTTTTTCCCTATTTTCCTTTGCCTTCTATACTAGGTATCAGAACCAAGCATTTGTTACCAAATGCCTTTAACTCTTTTACCACGAGCAAGTGGGCATGGGGGTGGAGAAGGGGTAAAAGAGTCCTTGGCTTCCTTTCACTCCTCCTCAACTTAATCTCAGGAAGGCAAGTTCACTCACTTTTCCCCCAATGTGCTGGTATTATTTCTGACCCGTGGTCTCCAGCCAAACTGGAATGTGGTGGTTAATGTGGGCCCTAGTAGGCTGGATGAACCTCCAAAACTATTGCCCTGAGATAATCTTTAAACCTGAAACCTAAACTGAAAATATCCCCTAAAGCCTTCTTTAAACCAAACAACAATCCAGCTTAACTAGTGAAAAAGTATCTGCTATGAGCATTGTGCTCTCCTAAAGAACCATCTATATGGGATCAAATTGAAAACAGCAATTTGAAAGCCTAGATAGGAAGAATGGGGAAAGTGAGTTTATCTCAATAGTGGAGAAACAGATAGGAAAAGGAGGCTGCATGTAATCAATGTCCCTATATTGTACATGTATATTTTTTGCTGCATATATTTTCAATGACAACAACAAAAAAGAGTGTGGGCCCTAGAGCCAGACCTGGATTCAACTGACCAGTAGGGCCACCTCAGTAGAATTACCATATTTTCGCAAAAACAAACACTAACAGATGCCCAGTTAAATTTGAATTTCATGTGCCAAATCGATCTCATTGCTGTTGAATCGATTCTGACTCATCAAGGCCCTGTAGGACAGAGTAGAACTCCCTCATGGGTTTCCAAGGAGTGACTGGTGAATTAGAATTGCTGACCTCTTGGTTAGCAGCCGAGCTTTTAACCACTGCGCCACCAGAGCTCCTTGAATTTCACATAAACAATGAATAATTTTTAGTGTAACCATGTCCTGTGCAATATTTGTACTAATAAATTGTTTTTTATTTATCAAATTTGACTGAGTGTCCTGTATTTTATCTGGCAATCCTAGACCTTGGGCAAGTTATTGAACCTCTCTATGCCCAAATTTCTTTATGCAGAACTTAAGAATAATGGTACTGCCTGTCTGAAAGGGTTGTCTTCAGGATTAAATAAGATAATACATGTAAAATGTTAAGAGCCTGGTTCCTGGCAGACAGTAAGCACTTAATAAACGTTAAGTGAATATTCAATATATCATGGTGGAGTGCATAGACTTGGGAGCATTACAAAATTGGTTCAAATCCTTCCTTTGTCTCTTACCTGCATTGTGACCTTGAACAAGTTATTTCTGTCATAAGACACTTAATAATAAAATTAATCTGTTGGATGAGGTTTATTCAAGCAGAAGGTTTAGGTATCGGTAGCACCAAACCACGTGTAGAAAGATACTCTGCCGAGTACCAGCAGTGACTTTTTTAATTGACAAAAATATAGAAGCTTATTTCTGATTGGCTTATATAATTTACTATCAAAACACTGTCAGGATTTCATCGGTCAACAATGGTAGAAGCTCTGTCAGGATCTCATTGGTCAATGAGAGTGGCCTAATTTAAGGAAAGCTAGGTTTAAGTTTCAGTAAAGACAAGTCTTAGGGACATTGTCCACCTGAACACCATTGTCATTTTGTCAACCACATGATTCCATTTTTATTTCTTTTAACATTTCTCTGCGTTTCATTATCATCATCCATAGAATGGGGATAGTTGTAGTTCTTATCTTATAATGCTGTGAGGAATAAATAATACATGGAAATCTTGTAGCACAATGCCTGGTTCATAGTAAATGCAACAAACAGTGTTCTATATAACAAGAATACCATATAAATTGTTTACCTCCTCCAAGACCCTCTTCACCCCCTCCCTGAGCCATCTTTGTTATGAAGCTTATCAGTCCTATCCCAGTGGTTTTTGATTTCTATTCCTCGAAATTCCTGCAGTTCTTGATGATTTTATCAACTGAGACCTCAATTACATTCTGCAAACACTGTTTACTAACTGCTCTATTTCTGGACCCCTAATGTCCATAAATTAAAACAAGTCCATGAGAACCAAAGTACATCCCACCTAAATTTAGAGACCACCTCAAGAATAGATTTGACACATTGAACACTAATGACTGAAGACCAGATGAGTTGTGGGATGACATCAAGAACATCATCCACAAAGAAAGCAAAAGGTTATTAAAAAGACAGAAAAGACCCAAATTGGTGTCAGAAGAGACTCTGAAAGTTGCTCTTGAACATAGAGTAGCTAAAGCGAAAGGAAGAAACGAAGTAAAAGAGCTAAACAGACAATTTCAAACAGTGACTCGAGAAGATAAAAAAGTATTATAATGAAGTGTGCAAAGACCTGGAGTTAGAAAACTGGATGGGAAGTACATACTTGGTATTTTTCAAGCTGAAGGAACTGCAAAAAAAATTCAAGCCTCGAGTTGCAATACCAAAGGATTCTATGGGCAAAAAATTTAATGATGCAGGAAGCATCAAAAGAAGATGGAAGGAATACACAGAATCACTGTACCAAAAAAAATTGATCTGTGTTCAACTGTTTCAGGAGGTAGCATATGATCAGGAACTGATGGTTCTAAAGGAAGAAGTCCAAGCTGCACTGAAGGCATCGGTGAAAAACAATGCTCCAGGAATTGATGGAATACAAATTGTCATGGATTGAATTATGTCCCCCAAAAAATGTGTGTTTCAATTTGGCCGGGCCATGATTTCCAGGATTGTGTGGATGTCCTCTATTTTGTGATTGTAATTTTATGTTAAAGAGGATTAGGATGGGATTGTAGTACTCTTACCCAGGTCACATTCCTGATCCAATGTAAAGGGAGTTTCCCTGCAGTGTAGCCTGTACCACCTTTTATCTCTCAAGAGATAAAAAAGAAAGGGAAGCAAGCAGAGAGTTGAGGACCTCATACTACCAAGAAAGCAGCACTGGGACCAGAGCGTGTCGTTAGCGCCTGGGGTCCCTGTGCCTGAGAAGCATTTCAACCAGAGAAAGATTGAAGACAAGGACCTTCCTCCAGAGCCCACAGAGAGAGAAAGCATTCCCCTGGAGCTGATACCCTGAATTTGGACTTTTAGCCTACTTTACGGTGAGGAAATAAATTTCTCTTTGTTGAAGCCAACCACTTGTGGTATTTCTGTTACAGCAGCACTAGATGACTAAGACACCAACTGAAATGTTTCAACAAACGGACGCAACACTGGAAGCATTCACTCATCTATACCAAGAAATTTGGAAGACAGCTACCTGGCCAACCAACTAGAAGAGGTCCATATTCATGCTTGTTCCAGAGAAAGGTGAGCCAATAGAATGCAGAAATTACTGAACAATATAATTAATATAACATGCAAGTAAACTTATGCTAAAGATAATTCAAAAACAGTTGCAGCAGTACATTGACAGAGAACTGCTGGAAATTCAAGGCAGATGCAGAAGAGGACTTGCAACAAGGGATATCATCACAGATGTCAGATGGATCATGGCTGAAAGCAGAGAATATCAGAAAGATGTTTCCCTGTGTTTTACTGACTACGCAAAGGCATTTGAATGTGGATCTGTGGTGTGACAGATCACTTTTGTGTTTGGCATTTCCAGCTATGGTCTTGTAACTCCCACACAAGTGATTGGACAGGAGTGTGTGATAGGGTAATTGTGGCTGCCAAAGGATTAGTTCTGCCATCCCGCTGGGCTTGAAATGAGCCACCCCAGAGGCGGGAAGGAAGAGAATATACCACCACCACCAAGGAAGAAGAGCCAGCACGTCCTTAGGACCAGGATCCCAGCACTGGGAGGCTTCTGGGACCAGAAGACAGAGAGAGAGTGAGCTGTCAACTTGAAGACAGTGAGAAGCAGTGGCAGCAGAGACCCAGCAGCAGGAGACAGTGTGGTGAGCTTCCTAGCCCAAGGAGAGAAAAAATTGAGTGCCTCTGAGCAGAGGCCTAGGGCCAGGGAGAGGTGCATCTTCGCGCACGGTTGGGGAGAGGTTGTACTAACGGAAGGACTGTATCCTTGAGTGTTCCTGAGCCTGATTTGTAACCTGTTACTTCCCTAATAAGCCTCATAGTTGTGAGTATGGTCTGTGAGTTCTGTGTAGCTACTGCAATGAATTATCAAACCCAGCAGAGAAGTGGAGAGTGCTGCGGAGGGACAGTTGGTATCAGAATTAGTAAAAACAGCAGAGAGAGGAAGCATGTCTGACCTCCACCTCATAGGAATCAGCCTTGGGTTGTTGATCTTGATTCTCCTTCCCCTTTTTGAAGTTAGCTTTACAGGATCATAACAAATTATGGGTAACATTGCGAAGAATGGGAATTCCAGAACACTTAATTGTGCTCCTGCAGAACCTGTATATGGACCAAACAGCAGTCGTTCAAACAGAACAAGAGGATACTGCATGGTTTAAAATCAGGAAAGGTGTACATGAGGGTTGTATCCTTTCACTATACTTATTCAATCTGTGTGGTGAGCAAATAATCCAAGAAACTGGACTGTATGAAGAAAAATGTAGCATCAGGATTGGAGGAAGGCTCATTAACAACCTGCAATATGTAGATGATACAACCTTGCTTGCTGAAAGTGAAGAGAACTTGAAACATTTACTGATGAAGATCAAAGACTACCACCTCCAGTATGGATTATACCTTAACACAAAACAAAAATCCTCAAAACTGGATCAATAAGAAACATCATGATAAATGGAGAAAATATTGACATTGCCAAAGATCTCATTTTACTTGTGTCCACAATCGACACCCATAGAAACAGCAGCCAAGAAGTCAAACGATGTATTGCACTGGGCCAATCTGCTGTAAAAGACCTCTTTAAAGTGTTAAAAAACAAAGATGTCACCTTGAGGACTAAGGTGCGCCTGACCCAAGCTGTGGTATTTTCAATTGCCTCATATACATGTGAAAGCTGAACAATGAATAAGGAAGACGGGAGAAAAATTGATGCCTTTGAATTATGGTGTTGGTGAAGACTATTGAATATACCATGGACTACCAGAAGAACAAACAAATCTGTCTTGAAAGAAGTACAGCCAGAATGCTCCTTAGAAGCAAGGATGACAAGACTTCGTCTCACATACTTTGAACATGTTATCAGGAGGGACCAGTCTCTGGAGAAGTACATCATGCTTGTTAAAGTAGAAGGTCATCAAAAAAGAGGAAGACCCTCAATGAGTTGGAGTGACTCAGTGGCTGCAACAATGGACTCAAACATAGCAACGATTGTGAGGGTGCCGCAGGACCGGGCAGTCTTTTGTTCTGTTGTACCTAGGGTCACTATCGGTCAGAACTGATTTGATGGCACCCTAAGAACAAGTATGTCATTGGTCAGATCCCGGAGGCCTAGGGCTTCTTCTCCAGCCCCTCCCTTAGGTGTTGGGCACCATTTTCTGTACATATCTGTTGGCTAATTAACGTTTTAGCACCACAATCATGAATTCGAGAGCCATGAGAAAAGTTAAACATGCATATCCAATGACTTACTTCCTGAAATCTACAGGCAACTTGGGAAAGTCCTGTTTAAAATGCCAGCACAGGCTTTCCTGTGCATGTGGGACTCTGGAGAAATCACGCAACATGTCAGGGCTGCCACTATCCTGAGCTTGGTCAAGCAAAGAGTTAATGCATCTGCCTTCTCTGAGCTTCTGTTGAGGTCTCCTTCACTGGTATTCTTTCTCTCAAATCCTGCTGGTGGTGCTCGAGACATTAAGACATTGCTCTGCACATGGCTATTGAATCACGATAATGATAATTCATTGGAAATACAGCCGTAGACTGTGTTGTTGTTGTTATTGTTAGGTGCCATTGAGTCGATTCCAACTCATAGTGACCCCATGTGGCAGAGCAGAACTGTCTCCTAGGGTTTTCTAGGCTATAATCTCTATGGGAGAAGGTAGCCAGGCCTTTTCTCCCACAGAGCTGCCGGGTGGGTTCAAACCGCCAACAGCTCAGTTACCGGGCAAGTGGTTAATCATTGCGCCACCAGGGCTCTTTCTTTAGACTTTACAGCAACCCATTGCCATGGAGTCATTCTGAGTCAGAGTGACCCTGTAGGACAGAGTGGAACTGCCCCATAGGGTTTCCAAGGCTGTTATCTTTATGGAAGTCGACTGCCACATCTTTCTCCCATGGTGTGGGTGGTAAATTCAAACCGCTGACCTTTTGGTTAGCAACTGAGCGCTTAACCACTGTGCTACCAGGGCTTCTCCTTAGACCTTAAGAAAGTACAAACCCAGAATTTTCTGCACATTCAAAACAGGATAAAAATAGTAAAACCTCTATACCATTACCCTTCAGCCAAAGATTAAACAGGCAGGTAAAACAAAACAAGAGTAAAGGGGTGCACCAGCCCAGAGGCAAGGACCAGAAGGCAGGAGGGGACAAGAAAGCTGGCAACAGGGAACTCAAGGTTGGGGAGGGGAGAGTGTTGACATGTAGTAGGGTTGGCAACCAACGTCATAAAACAATATGTGTATTGTTTAAGGAGAAACTAATTTGCTCTGGAAACCTTCATCTAAAGTACAATAAAAAAATAAAATAAAATGAAAAGCCTCTATACCAGTGATGCTCAACTTTGGCTGAATATTAGAGTCAACTGAGGAGCTTCAAAAAATACCAAGGTTCTGATTTAATTGGCCTGGGTGGGAGAGCCTCGCCATTGGGAGTATTAAAAGCTCCCAGGTGATTCTAATGGGCAGCTAAGGCAGAAAAGCTCTGCTCCTACTCCTTTAAATGCAAACCGATTGCCTGCCTGACTGGTGACTTGTGCAAAGCACAGGCTGCATCAAAATTGGCTACAGGTAGTGACCTAAACACCAGATTCCTTTTTTTCCTCCTGGACAGTAGATAAAAAAAGCTCTAAAGTGACTTGATGTTCTTCCAAATTACTGTGTAATTAACTATCACTGAACAAACTTCTTGTAAGGCTTTGCCAGTGGTATAGTTCTATATCCTGTTCAGCAAGCAAACTGACAGCCAACTTTCCAGTGTGGGGTAAACTTTGGTTTGTGGGAACTGATTCCTAAAATCACCTGGTAGTCCATGAAGGATGGAGCAGGAATCACAAAATCACAGCTGGTTGGAGCTGGATGGGACCTAGAAGCAGGGCATATCAAACTTTAAAGTGCACACGAATCACCTGGGGGGCCTGTTAGCATGCAGATAAACATTCCATAGGTCTGGGGAGGGGCCTGAGAGTCTGCTTTTCTAACAAGCTCCTGCATGATGCCGATTCTGCTGGTCCCCCCACCCCGCCCCACCACATTTTGATAGCAAGGCCTTGGAGCCCATCTGATTACAGAGCTTATTAAAAATTCCAATGCCTAAGCCTCTGGGTGGCATACATGCTTAATGCACTTGGCTGCTAACCAAAAGGCTGGAAATTCGAATCCACCCAGAGGCACCTCTGAAGAAATGCCTGACACTCTGCTACCAAAAAAGCAGCCATTGAAAACCCTACGGAGCACAGTTCTGCTATGATACACATGGGGGCACAATAAACCGACAACAAACAGCTTGGCGAGTGTTTGTTGATAGCTACACTCCAAATCAATTGAATTAGAATCTCTAAGGATGGGGCCTGAGCATCAGTATTTTTTTTTTTTTTTTTAATTCTCTGATTCTAATGTGCAGCCAAGGCTGAGAATCATGGATCCGGCAGATGAGGAGGCCAAGGCCCAGAGAGGTGAAGGGATTCATCCAGAGTGAAGGAGCCATCTTGGGGCCCAATTTTGAAACCAGCACCCAGACTTCCAACCACAAAATCCTTCTTCCTCAATTCCGTAAAGACAGAAAGTGGATTGTGGCTGCCAGGGCTGCAGGTGGGAAATATGGGGAGCTTTTTTTTATGGCTAAAGGGTACAAGGTTTCTTTTTGGAGATGATGAAAATTAGATAATGGTGATGGTTGTACAATTCAGAGAATATACGAAAAACAACCAAATTTTACCTTTTAGCAGTGTGAATTTCATAGTGTGTGAATTATAATTCTATCTCAATAAAATTGTAATATATTTAAAAAAAAAAAAACAGCAGACACCTCCGTCTCTTCCTTGTTCATTATCACTCTGCCTCCATTAATAAAAGAAATTCTCGGAAGAGCAAAGAATGAGGGCAGAGACAAGTGTGAGGTGTAGGGGTGTGTATAAAGAAGTCAACATCTGATTGCATGTGGGCTAATCCAGGTGTTTCTAGCTGAGCACCTGTATCCCTTAAAAGCCTCCTACCCCCACAGTATATTTACTTCCAGGGTCTTTTATGGCATCGTGGGGTCTTCATTCTGTTTGGGTTTTCAGTTGCAGAGTGCAACTTGGGGTTGAGTTGTCAAAGTTTCAGTCACTATCAACCCCCAAAAAACCAAACCAATTGCCGTCGAGTCGATTCAGACTCCTAGTGACCCTATGGGACAGAGTAGAACTGCCGCATAGAGTTTCCAAGGAGCACCTGGTGGATTCGAACTGCCAACCTTTTGGTTAGCAGCAGTAGCTCTTAACCACTACACCACCAGGGTTTCCAGTCACTATCAGGTTAAGTAAATTTCAAAGGGAATGAAGACTTCTCTCACGAAATTGAGGCTACAATAAGACAATATCTTTGAGATGGCTTTTCGTTTCAGAAACGAGGAAATAGGAAGTAAAACTTATATTCACAGAAGTCATCAATATCACTTTAACGTATCTAAGGTTTCATGAATATTTGTATTTCCAAAGACTGAGTAAACCAAACCCATTGCCTTGGAATCAGTTCCAACTCATAGTGACCCTACAGGACAGAGTACAACTGCCTTGTAGAGTTTCCAAGGAGCAGCTGGTGGATTTGAACTGTTGACCTTTTGCTTAGCAGCTGTAGCTCCAAACACTACGCCAGCAGGGTTTCACCAGACTACGTAGATCCCAATAATATATAGGTTTAGGGTGACAAAACACTCAACATTCTCTAAGTGGCAGGCAAAGTATTTAAAAGAACTGCATATTTTTCATCTACCAACCTAACAATGAGATAAGAGATTCGGAAATTCCACGTTTTTAATCCTCTTCATAGCAAAGGATAGAGAAATTGGGGATAAAATGTCTGCATGAGATCTCGTAGTGTTCCCCTTTTCAATTTTAGTCCAAAGGGGTTTCGAATGACTCATGCCAACTTAGATTCCAGAGCATTGTATTCCTCCTAGTTAATTCCTAACATGCAACCACAGCCAATCAGGAACGTGTTTTCCTAAAATATTGGCATCGGACTAATTCTTAATCCACCCACAATTTCAAGGCCATCAACCAACAGAGGATTTCTTTATACAAAGTCCTCAAAAACTTTCTTCAAGGAATGGGGGGGGCGGGGAGAAAGGAGAAGGCTGTAATTACTCTTTCAGAGCTTCAATGAATATGGAACGTCTACGCCTATTGATGTTAAGGCAGGCACTCAAAACCATTTATTTTCTGGGAAAAGATCAAAATCCCTTTTAGCATACAAGGTAGTTTGAGTCGGAGGTAGCTTGAAGAGCCCTGATGTCCCAGTGGTTAAAAAGACTGGCTACTAACCGTAAGTTCGGCAGTTTCAACCCACCAGCTGCTCCTTGGGAGAAAGAGGTGGCATTCTGCTCCTGTAAGGATTACAGCCTTGGAAGCCCTGTGGGGGGAATTCTACTGTGTCCTATAGACTTGCTGTGAGTCAGAATTGACTCAATGACAACAGGTTTTTTTAAACAAGTCTGTGATTAATTTTATGAGCTACATTTGTTCTATGGCATTATCTAACCTACATTTAAGAGAAGATAAAAGACATGTGGAAAAGTTTTGTTCTCTCTGCTTTCTGAGACAGCTTAGGATAGGTGCTTGTTACTCAAAGTGTTGTCCGTGGACTGGTAGCTTTGGTACCTACTACCTGGGAGTTTTTTTTGTTAAACCGAAAAAACCAAATCTGTTGCTATGGAGTCAGTTTCAACTCATGATGACCCTGTGTGTTAGAGCAGAACTGCTCTATAGGGTTTTCTTGACTGTAATCTTTACGGAAGCAGAGTGCAAGGCCTTTCTTTTGTAGCACCACTGGGTGAATTCGAACTGCCAACCTTTAGGTTAGTAGTCGAGTGCAAACTCATTGCACACCTAGGGAACTGGGAGCTTGTTAGAAATGCCCCTCTCCAGACCTAGTCAATCAGGACCTGCATTTTAACAAGATCCCCAGGTGACTCATATGTTTGTTGACCCTAGTTCTTAATGTGAATCTCTGAGTTGGGACCCAAGCAACAGTACCATCAGTATTTCTTTAAGTTTCCTGGGTGATTCTAACATGCAGCCAAGTTTGAAACCAATGGTCTAGGACAAAGGAGCCCTGGTGGTACAGCAGTTAAGCACGGTGGTACAGTTCTACTCTGTCCTATTGGGTCTCTCTAAGTCAGAATCAACTCAACAGCAGTGGGTTTTTGGTCTAAGACAGGGGTCAGATAGTAGATATTTTAGGCTTTATGGCTGTCTCTGTTGTAACTGCTCAACTCTGCCACTGTAGTGTGAAATCACCCAAAGATAATATATAAATGAATGAGTGTGGCTAAATTTCACTAAAACTGATGCTGAACACTGAAATTGGAATTTCATAAGTCACAAAATATTATTCTTCTCTTGATTGTTACCACCATAGAGAAATAAAAAGTCAGCCTTAGCTTAAAAAAATGAGTTGCCGTGGAGTTGATTCCAACTTTGGTGACCACCATGTGGGTCAGAGTAGAACCATGCTCCATAGAATTCTCAAGAGCTGTGAACTCTTAGAAGTAGATTATCGGGGCTTTCTTCCAACGTGCCTATGTGTGGATTGTGATATACCAATCTTTCAGTTAGCAGCTAAGTGCTTAACTTTTTGCACCACACAGGGACTCCTTAGCTTAACGGCCATATAGAAACAGATGGAGGGGCCAGATTTGCTAGCCAACAATAGTTTGTTGACCCCTAGACTAGGTCAGGAAACCCTGGTGGCTTAGTGGTTAGGTGCTACAGCTGCTAACCAAAAGGTCAGCACTTCGAATCCATCAGGTGTTCCTTGGAAACTCTATGGGGCAGTTCTACTCTGTCCTATTGGATTGCGAGTCGGAATCGACTTGACTGCAATGGGTTTTGTTTTTTCAGACTAGGTCACTTCCTTACCAAGGGGGAAAAAAAAAGCCCTGAAGATTTTCATTTTAATTTAGGTTGATGCAGAGATTTACTCAATGCCAACCATCAAACGTCAATTAACATTCTGATGCCACAAGCTAGATCAGAGCATTCACTCTGCAAACGGTAGCCTTCCTGCTCTGGGGATGACCAGCTGAAAAATCTGTTAGAAAGTAAAGCTAAAATCTGGAGTCCTCCCACTCAGCTGCCACTCCCCACTTAGCTTTGAAGATACTGGTCAACACAATTAACTCAGTGTTTATCTAGTCTCTTTGCTGGTCAAGCATTTCATTGGTGGCTTTGAAGAGTTTTAAATGAATTCTTTTTCTAAAGCTAAACTCCAGCTCTTGAGGATTTTAAAAGGTAATGAGTAATAAGGCAAAGGAAACCCTAGGAAGGTGGACATATATTATAATGAATTATGCTTGCCCATTTTTTATGCGATATTTTCATTCTCAATAAGGAAATAGTTACGTGTGCCTCTGGGTCATGGTCCTCCGCCAGATTAACAATGTGCTTTAATTGGATGTTTTTGTGCCCATTTTCTAAAGAGGTGAGTCACAGAGTTACACAGCAGTCAGTGGGAATCGGATTTTTAAATTTTCTCCTTCAGCTTGGTTTCTTACCTTGGTTTTGTTGTTGTTGCTTATGATCTGCAAATGGTTTAAACCTTGATGTGTATTGGTTAGCATTGTCTCTCTCTTAGATTTGCCACACGCTATTCATATTACCTGGAATTCCTGGTGGCATGGTGGTTAAAGAGTTCCACTGCTAACCAGTTCAAATCCACCAGACATTCCTTGGAAACCCTATGAGGCAGTTCTACTCTGTCCTATAGGGTCACTATAAGTCGGAATTGACTTGATGGCAATGGGTTTTTTTTTTTTTTTCCTATTCCCAGAGCTCTGGTGGCCTAGTGGTTAAGAACTTGGCTGCTAACCAAAAGGTTGACAGTTCAAATCCACCAGCTGCTCTTTGGAAACCCTCTTGGGCAGTTCTACCCTATCCTGTAGGGTCACTATGAGTAGGAATTGACTTGACAGCAAGGGGTTTGGTTCGGTTTTACTCAGTCCTATAGGGTCGCTATGAGTTGGAACTGACTTGATAGCAATGGTTTTGGGTTTTTTTTGTTGTTGTTGTTTATTTCATTGTGCTTACTCACCAGCTGCCCTGCCCACCCAACCACCCTCTGTGCATCTCTTCCCACACCCCGTGATAGGCTGCCTCAGTAGCTCCTCTTAAAATTCATTTAAGCATGTTCTGATTATTTGAAGAGGGAAGTCTCAATTAGGCACAGTTGTTGGGTGCCTTGACTTGATTTCAACTCATAGGTGCCCCATAGGGTGTTCTAGACTGTAATCTTTTTTTTTTTTTTTTTAGGCTGTAGTCTTTAAGGAAGCAAATCACCAGGTCTTTCTCCCATGAAGCCATGGGGTGGGTTCGAATCATCAACATTTCAGTTAGCAGCCTGAGGCTTAAAAGTTGCGCCACCAGACCTCCTCAGTTAGGTACCACTTGGCTTTTAATACTTCTCCACACTTGCTAGTCTTTTTTTTTTTTTTTTTAATAAAGTCTTGGGGCTTAGGGCCTACAGTTGCCAATGGCAACTAGCTGAAATATAATGACATTGTTTTGTTTTTATTTTATTTATTTTTACAGTTAGCTGTTTTATCCATTTAGAGTAGTAACATTTCCTTTGAAAAATAAATGCATTTTATATTAATAAAATACAGGTAAAATGAACTGATATAATAATGGTACAGATGTATCTAAGTTTATAAAAGTAAACTGATTTATATGAAATAGTTAAATAGTTAAGCAAGCAACTGCTAAACAAAGGGTCAGCAGCTCAAACCCACACGGCCGCTCTGTAGGAGAAAGACCTGGCGACCCATCTGCTTCCATAAAGGTTAAAAAAAAAAAAAAAAGATTACAGCCTAGAAAACCATATAAGGTAGTTCTACTCTGTCACATGGGGTCACTATGAGTTGAAATAAATCGACTTGATGGCACTTAACAATAACAACAGTTACGTAAATATTCTGTATCTGTGTACTGACGGTACATGCATATCACAAATTGTAATTTGGTAGGAGAATAACTGAAGTATGGGAAAATGCTTTGGGGAAGGAGCAGATAGCTACTGCAGCCCAAGGTCAAAGAGCTGAAAGAACCTGGGGGCACCAATAGACTTTCAAGGGAGGTGGTAGGAAGACTACCACCCGCCTGTCAGTTTGTTGTACTGTGGTGGCTTGCATGTTGCTATGATCCTAGAAGCTATGCCACCAGTATTTCAAGTACCAGCAGGATCACCCATGGCGAGCAGGTTTCAGCAGAGCTTCCAGATTAAGATACACTAGGAAAAAAGGCCTGGTAGTCTACTTCTGAAAATTAGCCAATGAAAACCCTATGGGTCATAGCAGAATATTTTTTGAGAGTACCAATACATTGTGGGGGATGAAACCAATGTTACAGAACACTTTATGTACAATCTATTGAATGGGAAACTAATTTGCTCTGTAAGCTTTCACCTAATGCACAATAAAACATTTTTTTAAAAAAGAATGTTTTTTGATATAGTGCTGGAAGATGAGCCCCTAGGTTGGAAGGTGCTCAAAATACACAGTGGCCAAAACAATAGACTCGAGCACACTAATGATCGTGAATATGATGTAGAACCAGGTAATGTTTGGTTCAGTTGCACATGAGGCCGCCGTGAGTCTAGGCTGACTCAGCAGCAGCTAACAACAGTAGGAAGATGAAGATGAAGAGGTGGCTGGGCAAGGCTGAGAAGTCAGTATTGATTGTTTCTTCTCTCCAACCCTACTGAGGGCCACCGATATCGAATTCTTTGTGTTCACTCAGTGTTCAGCTTTTAGGAGGTTCTTCTATAGTCCCTGTTTCAAAAAGTAAAAATAAAAATAGATAAACCAGTTGCCATTGAGTTGATTCTGACTCATAGCGACCCTGTAGGACAGAGTAGAACTGCTCCATAGGGTTTCCAAGGAGGGGCTGGTGGATTTGAACTGCCAACCTCTTGGCTAGCAGCCGTAGCACACCGTAGCTCTCAACCACTGCGTCAGCAGGGCTCCAAACATATAATAGTAAAGAAAAAATATTTTTAATTTCTTTTCAAATCAGTAAGAGGAAGGCAAATATATATGCTCAAGGAATAAAATGTGTTTGAATGTGGAATAAAAAATAAAACTTGTATTTTTATAAATAATAGTTAAATACATCTTAAGGGATGAATAGCTATTAATATTAACTAACAGTTAAACAGCACTTGTCAGTTTACAAAAAGCTTTTTACATATATTCTCTAAATTCCCTTTTTTTTTTTAAATTGTGCTTTAGGTGACAGTTTACAATGCAAATTAGTTTCTCATTCAAAAATTTATACACAATTGTTTTGTGACATTGGTTGCAATTCCCACAGTCCCCACTCTCGCCCTTTCCCTTTCCACCCCTGGCTCCCCATGTCCATTTGTCCAGTTTTCCTGGCCCTTCCCACTTTCTCATCTTTGCTTTTGGGCAGGTGTTGCCCATTTGGTCTCATATACTTGATTGAACTAAGAAGTGTGTTCCTCACGTGTGTTATTGTTTAATTACTTTTATAATTGTGAGGAAGGAATATTTGTTATTTGAGGTTTCTCTCTCTTCTTCTATTTTACAGATTCAGAAATTTGTAACCCTAAAAAGTTACACTTATTTCCCAATATCACGCAGCTGAAGCTTGAACTCAAGTTTTCTGATTCTAAATTCCATTTTCTTTTTGCTCAACATGCAACAGAGCATTCACTATTGGACCCAAAGGTGAAGTTTTGGAAGTATTTTGAGAAGAGGAAGAGACATGTTGTTCTACCTTTTTGTCATTCTAATGATCAATTCAGAAACCCTGGTAGCATAGCGGTTAAGTGCTAAGGCTGCTAACCAAAGGGTTGCCAGTTCAGATCCACCAGGCGCTCCTTGGAAACTCTATGGGGCAGTTCTACTCTGTCCTATAGGGTTGCTATGAGTCGGAATAGACTCAATAGCAATGGGTTTCAATGATCAATTCAGCAAATACTTCTCAAGGGTTTACTGTGTTCATTACTATGAGGGATACACATAAAGGAGAATGACACAATCTCATACATATAAGAAAAGCTAAAGAACCATAAGGAGAGTGCTTCCAGGGCCACTGCCCTGAATGGCTGATCAGAACTGTATCCTACTTCATGGTGCACAGTTTGCATGCCATCTGCAGCAGCCCAGCTCCAGGAGGGAAAAGTGCATCTTCATGTATGAGTTGTGCAGCCTTTTAGAAAGCAATCCAGCAATTCTATTAAAATCTAAAATATATCGACCCTTTGAGCCTGAAGAGAGCTTCTAGGACATCCATCCTGTTATGTTTCTTGACCCCAGTGTTAGTTACAATTAGTTCAGTTTATAAAATTTCATTAAGCTGTACACTTACGTATATTACATTTTAATGTATATTATTTCTGTATATATATTTTAATAAAAAGCTAAACAATAAAAATGTATCCTTTGACCTAGTAACCCTCTTTCAAGGAAGATATTCCATAGAAACAGTGCATTTATTCCTAGTGGCAAAAGTTTGGCAATGATATGAACACCAATCACTAGGGTAATTGTGGTACATCCATGTCTTGGCCATGCAGTGCTGCTATAACAGAAATGCCACAAGTGGATGGCTTTAACAAAGAGAAGTTTATTCTCTCACGGGCCAGTAGGCTAGAAGTCTGAATTCAGGGCGCTGGCTCTGGGAGATGGCTTTCTTTCTCTGTTGGCTCTGGAGAAAGGTCATTGTCATCAGTCTTCCCTCGGTCTGGGAGAATCTCAGCACAGGAACCTCGGGTCCAAAGATGAACTCTGCTGCCAGTTCTGCTTTCTTGGTTGTATGAGGTCCCCATGTGTCTCTGCTTGCTTCTCTCTTTTATATCTCAAAAAGGATTGGCTTAAGACACTATCTAATCTTGTAGATCTCACCAACATAACTGTCACTAGTCCATCTCATTATATCACATCAGATGACAAAATGGTAGACAATCATATAATACTGGGAATTGTGACCTAGCCAAGTTGAGAGATATTTTCGGGAGATACAATTCAATCCATGACAATCCATAAAAAAAAAAAATAGTATTCCCTTATTTAAAAAATGAATTAAAATAGACTTTGGGAGATTTCCATGTTTTATTTATTTTTTGTTAAATGGAATCCAAAGAAGTCTATATAATAATCTCATTTAAAAATAACAATGCCAATATATTTATATTACAATATAAATATGTAGCTGTGTCTATATCAAGGAGCCCTGGTGGTACAATAGTTAAGCTCTCAGCTGCTAACCAAAAGGTCAGTGGTCCAAACCCACCAGCTGCTCCACAGGAGAAAAGACCTGGCAATCTCCTTCCATAAGATTACAGCCTAGGAAATCCTATGGGAAAATTTTACTCTGTCCTATAGGGTTACTATGAGTCAAAATCTACTCGATGGCACACAACAACAACATGTCTATATCAGATTTTATGAGGGTAGAGAAATGAGTGATGAATATACGTGAGGCTATTAATATTAATTTGTGGGAAAATGGAGGGAGGAAAGTAAGCAAAGAAAACTACAGGGAAAATATAAAATAGCTCACAAAAAATAAAATAGTTCCCAACGAAAATAGCATGTATAACAGCAGCCCACTATGTAAAGTGTGTGTGTGTGTGTGTGTGTGTGTGTGTGTGTGTGTGCCTAGAGATTAAAGAAACAAAGTGTCACTAGAAGGTCAATAGCGGTATCCCTTTCCACTGGCATTTCCAGTAATTTTTATGTTCTCCTTTATACTCTTTTGTATTGTTTGACTCATTTACAGTAAGCATTAATCATTTTTGTAATTAAAAAAAATTTTTTTTTCATAAAAAAAAAAAAACTAGGGCAAGTCTATGTTTGGGAGTTTTGAGACGGCTCTGATAAATAGCATCCTATTCCCTGCCCATGTTCTGAACAATTTGAGGGCGGAGGGGGGAAACAGTAAATAAGGAGGTCAAAATATCTTCTTTATTTCTAATAGAGGGCAGGTCGGAGGCCAATGCTTATATGTGCAGGCAAGTGGGCTTGCTGATACTGAACCCCAGAATCAGGTGGACTTACCAGCCAGTCACAAGTTTACAAGGAATTTCATGCTGAATGGGATAGGCCGGCCTTCCCACACAGAGTGGAGGGAGGCAGGGGCAACTTCATCTTTGCAGAGAGATACTCTCTCAAAAGAAAGGAGGCCACGCTGGGCTGTGCATGCCCAGTTATTCCCCCCGCATCTACTTCTCAGGTCAGTCCCTCAACCTCCCCCGAGCAGAGGGAGTAAAGGGGCCGAGAGGGGCCAAGAGAGTCATGTCAGTGGAGTTTTCTCCACCTGGAAGGATAGGGAAAAGCATTCTAGTCACTATCATCTATAAGGAATTTATATATTAAATCAGCAAACCATTCAAGGAAACAAGACATCCTGAAGGTATGGAGTAGCATGAGAAGGTTTCATGGAGTCCAAAGAACCTGAGAAAGGGTATGATTTGGTTGACAAGTGAGAAGAGAGGCTCTGGAATTTCAGACAATGGAAATTTCCTACCTTCAGGCAGAGCATTGAAAACCAAATCAATGAAATCTAAGTGTGTTTTAGCCACAGAATTTAATAGGAAATAAAAGGCTTTATGTAACTTGGATCTGTTTCTGCCCCGTGATGATCAGGTCAAAGTGTATGGTGACCCAGAAAGGTGAGGGATTCCTAATATGGGTGTTCCCTATAAGACTGTGACATAAACAAAGGGCTGTTTTAGAATGGTTCCTCCAACTGGATTGGAGGAGAAAGAGACTGGAGGCTGTTGGGTTACTCCAAGCATAAGGGGATAAATGTTTGAGGGAGTGGGATGGCCATGGAAACAGACGCAAAGAGGCAATTTCATCAGAACTTAGTGACTGGTTAAATATGATGGAAGGGGGAAGAAAAGGTATTTCTATTCTGGGCCTTTGTTGAATGGAAAAACTTGATATCATTAATAGACATAGGAATAGTAGAAAGGAGAGTGGCTTGAGGGGGTGGGGATGTGCTTTGTTTTAGATACAAGGTTTAATAGGCCCATGAAACAAAACAAAACAAGAAAACAGTTGCCATGTGTGTCAGACTAGAGCCGTGCTCCACAGGGTTTTCAATGGCTGGTTTTTCAAAAGTAGATCACCGGGCTTTTCTTCCAAGGCACCTCTGGGTGGACTCAAACTTCCAGACTCTAGGTTGGCAGCCAAGTGCTTTAGCCATTTGCACCACCCAGAGACTAACAGTTCCATATCTACTTAGAAATATTTACCAGACCTTTAGAAATGAGGGGTTAGAGCTCAAGAGAGAAGTCAGGGCTAAGATTATAGATTTTGAAGTTATCCAAAAAAGGCTGAAAAATGGATGGATTCTTCAAGGACAGCATATAGAGGGAGAGGAAAAGTCTAGAGTGAAATAGCAGGCCTATCATGGCCTTAGCATTTGATGTTCGATGAAAAGCAGAGATGATTTTGACAACTCAAAAACCACAGAATGGTGGGGTAAGAGGTAGTACGTTTCCTTGGCTGGAAACAGAGTACAGTCCTGGTTTTAATGGTTTTAATGATTTAATGATTAAGACATGGGTAGATAGAAAGATAGCTAACAGATGGAGACCCTAGGCCTGCATGATGAGGAGGTTAGTTTGCATTGAGAGGAAAGAGGAAGCTTCAGCAGGAGTAGCCTGTGATGTTGAAGTACAATTGCTGTGCTTCCAGTTTAACCATTACAAGGTCTGTATCAGAATTTTCTGTATTAGAATCTGTATTGGGCAGGGTTGGAGATGAGGTTAGGGACTATGTGTGTTTAATTCACTTCATGACAATTAATTCACTGCTCTGTCCTTACAGGGTTGCTGTGAGTCGGAATTGACTCAATGACACCCAACAACAACATATGCCACACATTGCACTGGAAGCATCATTCATTCAAATAATTTAATGATTGCTAGCCCTGTGGCAAGTACTACGCAAATGGCATTAGCGATATAACGGTGAGCAAGAATGCAAGGCATCTACCTGGGTGCATTTCCTTAATAAATTGCTTGCACAGGAATCTTCACTTCAGGCTCTAGTCCTGGGGAGCTCTACCTAAGACAGCAAGTAAGTAAATAAGTATAAGCCATGATGAGTCTATGAGGAAAGGAGTATTGTGACAGAGAATAATGGTGGGACCTACTTTAGATAGGAATGACAGGAAAGGGCACCCAAGGAGGTGACTTTTCAGATGAGAAGGAACTAGCTATGTGAAAAGTAGAGGCATAGTATTCAGACAGAGGGGAAAAAAGGACAAAGTTCTCCAGGCATGAAAGAGCTTGTAATTTACTAGGAATTGTCCAAAAACTACTGTGGATGGAGGGCAAGTAGTAATAGGGAGAGAAGCACAAGCAAGGAGAAGCCAAATCATTTGGGCTTGGGCCTTGTAGGCCACGACAAGGAGTTTGGAGTTGACTCAGAGTGGAATACCCTTAGAGAGTTTTAGCTGGGGCATGAAACAATTTGATTAACATTTTTAAACTATCACTCTGGCTACCTTGTGGACATTATGAGTGGAAATAGGAAAAGCAGCTGGGCATGATAATCCAGTAGTCAAATGAGAGATGGTGTTGACCTGGACTAAGGAAGTAGAAGTGGAGAGATAAAGGGTATATTTAGAACTGATAGGAAAGGAGAAGTTAAGAATGACTCTCAGGTTTCTGTTTATGGTGATAGAAAACATGGCAACGGACATTGGTGATGGCTGCATAATATGATTAATGTAATTGACGTCATTAAATTGTACACGTGAAAAACACTGAATTGTCAAATACATACGTATTTTCCCCCAACAACAGCAACAAGAAAAGAATGACTTCCACGTTTCTGGTTTTAGTAATTGGGTTAATCTTGATGTCTTTCATCAAGATAGGGACAACTGGGAAAAAGCCAGCTTTGAGATAGAGAAGCCCATACATTATCTAAATTAATACTTGATAAAGCCCTTTAACCAATGAGGAAACTAAGGCAGGGACCAGTTAAGTAGCTTGCTCCAGTTCACAGCTACTACACAGTATGGGAGAAATTCAAATCTTGATCTGAATACTGACCTTGGTAACTATGGGCTGTCATAGCAGGCCACCAGAGCCTTATTTGCAATCCCTGTGTCTCCAGGTAGGAAGACTGATGAAGGGCTCAAAATAGATGCTGAGATTAAAAGAGAAGAAGGAGATGGAGAAGCTACCCCAAGAGACTGGTCAAATCGTTCACCCTGAAAGTTATTTTAATACCTGTCAAAGATTGGCTCAAAGAGCACCTTACAAAATTACCTTCGATTTGTAACAGAAACATGATGTCTCTTCATAGCTGTGAAAGACAGACGTGGTGGGGTAGCAGGGCAGCCTCCTCCCATCTTCCTCCTCAACACTACCAGCCCTGGCTCAATACTTGCTGTTGCCCGAACACAACAAGCTCTCTCATGCCTTTGTCAAAAGCACATGCTGTTCCCTCTATAGGGATGCGGGGAGCACGATTCCTTCTCAACACTCTACCTTCTGGCAACACTCCTTGGCCTTCAGGAATTAGCTCTAAAATTAGCTCTTTGTGAAGTCTTCCCCACTTCCCCAGGCAGTGTTAGTCACCTTCCTATACTTCCAGAATGTTCTGTTGAGACTTGTGCTATGCATC
This sequence comes from Elephas maximus indicus, assembly GCF_024166365.1. Lineage (NCBI taxonomy): Eukaryota > Metazoa > Chordata > Mammalia > Proboscidea > Elephantidae > Elephas > Elephas maximus. The sequence goes on from NC_064833.1 coordinate 39,076,436, forward strand.
TCCCACTTATGCAGCACATTACAGTTCACTCTTGACCACAGTGCCAAGAGTTCAGCTGCTAACCAAAAGGTTGGCAGTTTGAATCCACCAGCTGCTCCTTGGAAACCCTATGGGGCAGTTCTACTTTGTCCTGTAGGGTTGCTATGAGTTGAAATCAACTTAACAGCAATGGGTTTGGTTTTTTTGGTTATGCAGTTCACAGACTACCATATTGTTTCATTTTAATTTTCACACAAAATCAAGGTGATGCCTCTGTAAACCTATGTTATAGATGAGAAAATTGAGGCTCAGAGAAGGAAAGTAACTAGCTTGACAGATGCCCTGACAAGAGGTAGCAGAGCCAGAACTAGAACTTGGGTGCCCCCAATTTCAAGTCCAGTGTTCCCCCAAAGAATTACAGGCAGAGATCCTCTGACAGGAGGCCCTGTTTCTAAAATGTCATTCTTGTAAAAGAATGAAAACTCTAAATTCTGATTGCTTGACCTTCAGAACTCAGGAAAACCTTTCTGACTGTGGTTGTTATGTCCTGGCCAAAAAAAAAAAAAAAGGCTTTATTACAGGGATTTACAATTACAGGGGCAGTTTGCAGCATGTCTGAACCAAACCAGGAAGAGCTACATCCTAGGGAGATAATTAATCTTTCTTCCATAAAGGAGAGATGATTCCAAAGAAAATAAACACATAGCAAATCTCTCCTTATAGTAGGAATGTTTTAATGTGTAGGCATAATAAGAAACATTTTATAAGGAAGGAAGATGTCTTGGTCATCTAGTGCTGCTGTAACAGAAATATCGCAAGAAAAAAAAATTTTTTTTTTTTGGATGGCTTTAATAAAGAAATTTATTCTCTCACAGCCTAGTAGGCTACAAGTCCAAATTCAGGGCGTCAGCTCCAGGGGAAGGCTTTCTCTGTCAGCTCTAGAGGAAGGTTCTTGTCATCAGTCTTCCCCTGACCTAGGAATGTCTCTGCACAGGAACCTCAGGTCCAAAGGACACGCTCTGCTTCTGACACAGCTTTCTTGGTGGCATGAGTTTCCCTGTCTCTTTGCTCACTTTCCTCTTTTATATCTCAAAAGAGATTGGTTTGAGACACTATGTAATCTTGTAGATCTCATCAACATAATTGCCACTAATCCGTCTCATTACATCATAATAATAGGATTTACAACACATAGGAAAATCTCATCAAATGACAAAATGATGGACGGTCACACAACACTGGGAATCATGACCCAGCCAAGCAGACAGACATCTCTGGGGGACACAAATCCATGACAGAATAGTACAATGTTGGAAGATAGGAATAGATGGCCTCGTGGAAAAGAATTGAGAAGAAATATGGAAAGAACAATAATCAGGATCGAACTATTGGCAAAAAGAGAAAGAAGTAGAATGTGGTCCAAGAGAAAGCCTATGAAATGTCAAAAACATTTATTTAATAACTTAAAAGTAAAAATGAAAGAAATTCGAGATTCTGGAAATGAGTTAATGTGTATTAAATTCCATGCGGTGATTGTACCATAGGAGATATCAATGATAAAAGAGGAAAGAGGTCAAAGTAATTGTATTTATTGAGTTCTTGCTTTGTACCAGCTGCTGTCCTATGACTTTAAAGATATAATCTCATTTAATGCTTATAATAAGACTCTTATCATTATGAAAACTGTACAGATGCAAAACTAAGGTAAAATTTAAATACCTTACTCAAGATCACTTAGCTACTTGAAGATGAAGGTAGGATACTGTTATAGACTGAATTGTGTCTCCCCCAAAATATGTGTCAACTTGGTGAGGCCATGATTCCTAGTGTTGTGTGGTTGTCCTCCATTTTGTGATTGATGTAATTTTTCTATGTGTTGTAAATCCTAATCTCTGCCTGTGGTTAATGAGGCAAGATTAGATTATGTTGAAGAGGATTAGGGTGGGATGTAACACCCTTACTCAGATCACATCCCTGACCCAATGTAAAGGGTGTTTTCCTAGGGTGTGGCCTGTATCACCTCTTACAAGAGATAAAAGGAGAGAGAAGTGAGCAGAGAGTTGGGGACCTCATACCACCAAAAAAGCAGTACCAGGAGCAGAGTGCATCCTTGGGACCTCAGATTCCTGTTCAGAGGAGCTCCTTGACCAGAGGAAGATTGATGACAAGGACCTTCTTCCAGAGTCGACGGAGAAATCCTCCCCTGAAGCTGACGCCCTGAATTCGGACTTCTAGCCTGCTAGACTGTGAGGGAATAAACTTCTGTTTGTTAAAGCCAACCACTTGTGGTATTTCTGTTACAGCACCACTAGATCACTAAGACATGCTCATAAGCCCTATGCTGTATTGCCTTGTGTAGGTGGCCTGCCTTAACAGCGCAAAGTTTGCAAGGTTAGTATTCAGATTAGTGTTCAAATCCTATGGATTTTACAAAATGATCCTAGAAAATTTGTGTGGAGGAGGGCTCTCTGGATAGGAATTGATAGAAACAACTTAAACTAGCTTAAGTTAAAAGGGAGATTTTTGGCAACAAACTGAGATGGCTCCCAGAATGAAGGATGAAGTTGACAGCTAAGGCTTGGAAGGCCAGGAAACAGAGCATCTCTGGGGTTTCAGCTCCTGGAACCAGGGATTTGAAAACTCCCAGGGCCTTCCTACCTCTCACCTTTTTCCTTTCCTCAGATTGACTTCATTTGCTCCTATTGCAGGAGGGCTCTGTCATAGGGTAGGGGATGACATCTGCCACCTGTGGGCTCCTAGCCTAGCAAACAGCTTCACAGGCAGGCAGGCAGAAATAAAGCACTTTTCTTTCTCAGTTCAGGGTAAAAAGTTCCCAGGGAAGAAGAGCGATTGGTCCAGCTTAGGTCATGTGCCTAACCGTGGACCAACCACTGTGGCCCTGAGGCAGAGTTATATGATTGGCAGCCCCCACCCACTAGGATCACATGGTTTAAAGGAGCCTTTCCCAGAAGAAGGAAGCTGCTGTTCTAGACAGTCAAAACAATAAATGCTCAAGAAAAATAGGACTATTAGCAAGAGAATTACAAGGATCAGGAGGTGCAAAACAGCCAAGATTGAACGGTTCAAGAGCAAGGATAAAATGCTCAATAAACTTTGGAAACACTATGTAATGAAGACAAGAGTTAGACATGAGGAGTGGAGATGTATCTAAACTAAGTAGAAGGTCTAAAGAGCAATTAAAAGATGAATTAGGATACCAGCTCTGAAACCTTAAAATAGTTCTATTATTAAGGCAGATGGATTCTGGGAGAGTTGATTAACGCAGGGTCATGCTCATAGCTTGTGCCCACTAAATATTAATTCACTTTGATGACAGGTCTTATTAGAAACTATTGCTTGCAGCACTTTACATATCTATAACATATATTTTTAGCAGAATAATTTGCATATGTAAAGTTCTGCATAAATGCAACCAATACTTAATTTATTATAGAGTCAGTGGGTTTATATTTACTCTTTCAAGCATGCATGTATTCATTTATCTATTTTCTACTAATTGAATGTGTACTCTATTCCGGGTACTCTGTTGGGCATATCTGGTTTCTGCCTTCAAAGTGCTTAGTGTCCAGAGCAGGAGACAGAGTTATAAATAAATTGTGCCTGGATAGGCGAATGCTGTGGGGCATTGCCCACATCATCCCTTCAACACTGAGGCACTCTTTCCCCCATCTATGGGGAGTGTTTCCTGTTATAGGCTCACAGATGAGTCCATCCCCTGGAATTGCCCTTGGCTGAAGGGTGCTGCCTCCTCCAAGGGTACAATCCTGATGCAGGGATAGTCCAATGGTTGGTGAATGACTGGTCATTGAGGTGTTATAAAGGCCCAGCATCTTTGCTTCAATTGGAGACAACATCTATAACATCTATGTTGGATATTCTGCTTGGAGGGTTGGAGGAAAGAGAAGCTGGCAGAGTACTTACTCACCCATTCCACAGCTCCCTGCTTGCCTGGTCACGGTTTGGCAGTGGCTGTGTTCAAGAACACCTGTCCTTGGCCCCTCTTCCTTGGCTGTAATTCCCTCCCCTGCCCCATCAGGCCTAGGGGTGCTAACAGCTTCCTTCTGTTTGAGTCTCTGGCGTTTCTCCTTCCTCTTGCTGGGCGCTTAACCCTGCCAACCATCAGGAAGGTATAATATTGGGCATCTAGCACTGTTTTTTTTTTTTTTTTTTTTTAGTAACCGAAAAAAAACAAACCATATGCTGTGGAGTCAGTTCCAACTCATGGCGACCCGATGTGTGTCAGAGTAGAACTGTGCTCCCTAGGGTTTCAGTGGCTGCAACCTTTTGGAAGTAGATCACCAGGCCTTTATTCCAAGGTGCCTCTGGATGGATTCCACCTGCCAAACTTTCAGTTTGTAGCCAAACTCCTGTTTGTGCTACCCAGGGACCCTGCCCTGGAATTTAGTAGCTATATTATTAATTTTTTTATTATTAATATTAAATTAATAGCTAAGCTCTCAGAGAAAATTCTTGTCAGTTCTTTCTAATCTCGAATCTATTTCTTGCTATCTGCACTAGTCTGTGCCCCATCTTCTCCCTCCTGGGTTCCTGTAATACCTCCTAATGGGACTTGATGCTCTCTCTGTTCTGGTTATTTCTCTATGGGCTCCAAGATACCCTTCTGCACTCTCTTCTGTAATACTGGGGTTGGTATTTCGCAAACCAAATCTCCCCGCCTCCCTGCTAGCTGGCTTCCTATTAGTGCTGCAATGCGAGGTGCAAGGCAATAGAAGGAGATTGGAAGGAGGAAGGGGCTCCTTTCCTATTTTTTGCTTCCTGTTTTCAGTGTTGCTCCAGTAGCAGTAGAAAATTGGCTCTATTTTTTAGCTCCTTTGAATACTCCCAGCTCCAACCTTGCTGTGCCTTCCCTCACTCCTGAGCTGCCAGCAGCAGCCAGCCAGGCCTGGGAGACCACCCATGCCACACTCCTTACCTGTTGGACTGTGCCCCTGGGAGGTCTGAGCACCCATGGAGACTCACTCCTTGGTGCAAGCACCAGCCACACAGCAACCCCCTCCGCAGAGGTCTGAGTGGGGCAGAGCTTCCTCCAGAGATCTAAGCACTAGCCCCACTTGGCCCCTCCTCCAAGCTCCCAACTTCCCTCCGGTTCTCCAGCCTTAGAAGGTGAGATCTGTTTCTCACAGTTATTAATCTCTGGGTTACCACATCCTCTACCTTTTTTCTTTTATGCTTTTGGACTCTCCTGCCTGGGGAAAAAAATTACTTGTATGAAAACCCCTCTATCTTACTGACTTAGCGCTATCCTAACACAAATTCCAAAAATGGGTGACTTTAAAGAACAGAAATTTATTTTCTCATAGCTTTGAAGGCTAAAAGTCCATATCAGGGTCTCAGCCATGTGGATTCCTTCTGTGGGCCTCTCTCCTAGTTTCTGGTAATTTCCAGCAATCCTTGGCAATCCTGGGCTTGCAGATGTACCTGTCTCCATCATCGCATGGTGTGTGTCTCCCCTCTGTGTGTTTGTTTCTCTGGGTCTGTTTTCCCCTTTATAAGATACCATGTAGAAGGGATTAGGTTTAGGACCTACCCTACTGGTATGGTCTCATTAACATAACAAAAAAATCCCTATTTCCAAACAGGGTCATACTACCAGTATAGGAGTTAGGATGTCAATAGAATTTTTTCAATTCAATCCATGCATTCTCTGTTTGAAATTGTATGGTTTGTTTCTGACTGGCCCCTGATTGATAACCCTTTCATTTGGCAAATAGCAGCCAGCTATCTTTTGAAAATGTGAGTGATGTTATATCACTTCCCTGCTATACTCGTCGAAGTGCTAGTTTTTGTTGTCGTTGTTCTTTAATAGACTTTTTTTTTTAAAAGAGCAAACAGTAAAATTGTGCAAAGAGTACAGAGAGTTCCCCCATATCTCTTCTCCCTCCTCCACAGTTTCTCCTATTATTAATATCTTATATTTGTTACATTGACAGACCAATGTTGATACACTGTTATTAACTAAAGTCCATAGTTTACATTAGGGTTTCTTCCTGGTGTTATACAGTCTTTGGGGTTTTGGCAAATGCATGTCATGTGTCCCCCATTGTGGTTTCATACAGAATAATGTCACTGCCCTAAAACAGAGTGCTTGGTCTCAAACAACAGAAAATGGCAGTGGCTAACCTAAAGAGGAATTTATGGAAAGGTGGTTGGGGAACTCAGAGAGTGAACAAGAAGACCGAGACAGGTACCAAGGAAGGTTGTACAGCTAGTTCTTGGAATGGTTTGCTCAGGACGCTTCCTCCAACACCATCTCCCAGGACATATACAGGCAGTAGAGGGGCCAGTGGCTACTGGTCACTGTACGTGGGACTCTGTTGCCCCTGCACACTTACCCCTGAGCTCTCCTGACTCCCCCACGGCCACCCTAATAATTTCTGACTAACCTTGCATCTTTGAGGCATTCTCTCATGATTAAAGTCCTGGATAGGAACATCTAATTGACCTTGCTCTAGCAGCCAGGGGGTTGTTGTTAGCTGCTGTTGAGTTGATTCCAACTCATCGCAACGTCATGTGTGCAGAGTAGAACTGCTCCACAGGGTTTTAAAGGCTGTGACCTTTCAGGAGCCTGTCTTCCCAGGCTCCAACCTTTTGGCTAGAAGTCAAGAGCTTAACTGTTTGCACCATCAAGGGACTAGTGGGAAGGGAGAGAGAATATCTCCTCTCTTCATCCTGAGCCTTGGCTTCCGTAGTGGGGACTGGGGCCCTGCCTCCCACCACTTTTGTGATTCCCCAAAATCAGCAGGGTTTTTGAATTCTGGGCAGCCAGAGCGATGAATGTCTACTACATTGTTTAAAACCCTTTAATATCTTCCCCTCTCATTTAGAGTAAATCCCCAAACCTTCATGACTAGCAGGATCTGTCCCCACCTGACTTCATCTAATCCACTGTCCCTTGTTCATGTTCCTGTTACATAGGATTGCTTTCTGTCCCTTGAACATGCCATGCTCATTTCAACCCCAATCACTGTTCCCTCAGCCTGGAAGACCCTTCCCTGCTCTTCTCAAGGAAACATTTTTTTTCAATTTTTTAATTTTATTTTTGTTGTTGAGAATATACACAGCAGACATGCACCAATTCAACAATTTCTACCTGTACAATTCAGTGATATTGATTACATGCTTCGAGTTGTGCAAACTTTCTCACCTTCCTTGTCTAAGTTGTTCCTCCCCCACTAGCATAAACTCACTACCCTCTATGTTTCCTATCTCATCTTTCCAGTTGCTGTTGTCAATTTGATCCAATACAGATAGATCTTACAAGAGCATAATGCTCAAGGCAGACAGTCTTTACTAGTTAAGCTAAACTATGGTTTAGTTTTAACAGGACCTCAGGGGATATTTATGGTTTAAGGTTTAAAGCTTATTTTAGGGCAATAGTTTCAGGGGTTCGTCCGGCCTCCACAGCTCCAGAAATTCTGTTCTGCATTTTCTTCCTTTTGACCAGGATTCTTCTATAGAATCTTTGATCAAAATGTTCAGTAATGGTAGCAGGGCACCATCCAGCTCTTCTGGTCTCATGGCAAAGGTTGCAGAGGAACCCGCTTCTTACCTTTTAAGTTTCAACTCAGTGATCTCCTTCTCATTGAAACCTTCCTAAAGAGCCCCCACCACACATTTCTTTCCTTTTTAGCACTGGTTGTGCCTGATACTTTCTTGTTTGTTTATTTCTTAGTAGAAGCCCTGGTGCCACAGTGGTTTAGTTAAGTGCTCAGCTGCTGTGATCATCGAAGGTGTGGGTCATGATTCTCAGTGGTTTGGCAGTTACGATGTAGTTTGGTGGTGAAGTGGTTAAGAGCTCAGGCTGCTAACCAAAAGGTCAGCATTTGGAATCCACCAGGTACTCCCTGGAAACCGTGTGGGGCAGTTCTACTCTGTCCTACAGGGTCACTATGAGTTGGAATTAACTTGACAGCAAACAATGACGACAAAGCCCAAAATGGCCACTGAAGCTCCAGTCACCACATCTGCATTTTAGGCATCACAAAAAGGTAAGGGGGAAGGGCAAATAGGGACACTCATGGCCCAGTCAACCCTTTAAGGAACCTTCCCAGGAGGCCCACATAAGACTTTCATTTGTATCTCATTGACTAGAACTTAGTTATAGGGCCACACCAAACTGCAAGGGGCACTGGGAAATGTAGTCTTTAAATTGGATTCATTTGCCATTCCAAATAAAACCGGCATACTGTTAGTAAAGAGAATCTGCTCGATGACAACTGGTTTGGTTTGGTTTTTTGGTTACTAAAGAAGAAAGGGAAAGTGAATATTGCACCTTGTGCTGGTTATTTCCTCTCCAAACTTTTAATTTTTCATTTGTAAAATGGGAACAATTGTACATACCTCAGATGGCTGTCCTGAAGTGTACATGAAATAAAACCTTAAAAATGCTAGCACTATGCCGGATTCATACTCAGTAAACATTAGCTGTAATCATGCAAAAGGAAAAAAATATATCTCTGAATGATTTTAAAAGTAAGGCATACAAAACCAAACAGAACAAAAAGAAAAAAGTATCTGCAAAAAGTACTGATTAACTTCAAAAACAAACCTACTCTATCTGCAGGTTTCTCCCAACCTTTCATTGCTTTGACCCTCTTATCTCAATCAATTTTCAGTTAACAAAGTTCACTTTTAATATCACCCTTGCTTTGCTACTTACAAAGACCCACTGTCTCTGAACCGGTTGTCTCAAAGTCACTGTTTTGAATCTTTCTAGTCTCACTCACCATCTAACTGCTGTCCAACTATGTTCGGTGTTCTAGACCCATGGCTCATAAACCCAACTGATCCTAAGACCCACCCACTTGGGTAGCTCTTTAAGAATACAGATTCCCAGGCCTACCCCAGGAATCAACCAGAACAAATTCTCTTGTATCTACCTCAGCTGTGTCAAACTGACCCTTTGGGTTTTCTTGGATGAATGATTTAGCAACTCAAATGTTTAAAGAGGACAGATAAATGCATTTTGAAATACAAACATACATTGAATGTTACCAGGTGCCTGGCACTGTTCTAAGCATTTTACATTTGCCATCCAGTTGACTCCAACTCATGGCAGCTCCATGCGTGTTGGGGTAGAACTGCTCCACAGGGTTTTCAATGGCTGATGTTTTTAGAAGTAGATTGCCAGGCCTTTCTTCCAAGGTGCCTCTGGGTGGACCCGAACCTCCAAACTTTTGGTTAGCAGCTGACTGTGTTAATCATTAACACCAAGGCACTGTTAGTCCCTTTTATACAGGTCAGAAAAATGAGGCAAAGAAAGGATAAGCAATTTGCCCAAGGTTGCATAGTTAGTAAGTAGAGGAGCTAGGATTCAAGCGCAGAAAGTCTGGCTTCAAAGCCTGTATGCTTAACCTCTACCCTGTACCACCCGCCAGTCAATATTGAACAGCTAGGCCAGTGCAGTGCAAATTACAAAATAAATTTGAACGGTTTCCTCCCAGCATTTATCAAATAAATTGCAAGATATTCTCATTTCTGATCATTTTTCTTCCCAAGAATGTTGTGGCATAGAAAAGTCTGTCATAAAATTATTTCATTCAAAGGTGGTCTTGAAACTGTGTTTTTATGTGTGCATACGTATAGTATGATGCTATTTTTGTAAAGAAATGTATCCACACACATATATGCACATTGACGCTGTATATGCCTACAGAAAGTCTGGAAGGAAACACAACAAAGTGTGACAGCTAATCTGGGTGGTAACAGCATGGGAGATGTTTATTATTGTTGTTAGTTGCCAATCATTTGGCTCTACTCCTGGCAACCTTAATGTATAACAGGATGAAACGTTGTGTTCCCTTTCCTGTGCCATCTTCATGATCATGGAGATATTTATTTTCCTTTTTTTATTTATCTGGAATGAAAAATAAAATTTTGTCTAATACGAATTTCTTAAATTTTTAAAATAAGGTATTTTATGTATTTTCAGGCAAAAACAGTATAAAACACTGTTTTCTCAGGGAGCCCTACAAACCCTTTATTTAAAATCCCACCTATACCACTCTAAAAAGAAATCTGACCAAAGTATTGGATTACCAATGTGTTTGCAAGGTGGCCGAGGCTATTGGTTTTGGAGTCTAATAGATGTGGGTTTGAATTCTGTCTGTGAAGCTTTCTGGCTGAGAGGCATCTGTCAGGTCACCAAATCACGCACCTCCCTTGCCTGTCTGTGCAAAGGCTCGGGGACCGGTACACTAGGCAGTGCTAAACACCTGAATCAAAGTGCTCAACACAAGGTAGTGATTAAGGCCAACAAGGGTCTGTCCTTATCAGAACATAACACAGAGTTAACAAATGCCAATTATAAAAATGGCATCTCTTTTGCTAAAAATAAAGAATGTAAATAATTTACTAGAGGGGGGTTAAGCAGTGGCGTCAGTAAGGTTGGTGTCACCAACTGCGATAACTCATGGTGCCACTCTTCCCCGCCAGACCTCCTCCCATACACAATCCTTAGCAATGTTTTTTGAACTAATGTTACTTCTAAATTATAATTCCCATCTATCACTCCTTCTTTTCCTTTAATTACTTCTTTAATTCTCAAAAAAGTTATTGATATAGGTTCACAAATACTAATTACCACAATATTGTAGCTAAAACACCAGAAAATTTAACAAAATTGGAGGCTATAAAAACATTGGCAACAACAGAAACAACTGCTCATGCTTGTAGCATGTGCAGATCACAAAAACATGTGATTCGAAGCGTCATTGTAGTTGGGTAACAATGACAGCTCTGACCAGAGTGCATTAGAAGGTTCAAAAAGTAAACTAGCGTAGAGTTTTAGTCTTGTAGGTATATTAACACATGTAAGCCAGGAGCCTTGGTGGTACATTGGTAAGCGCTCAGCTGCTAACCAAGAGGTCAGCGGTTAGAACCCACCAGCTGCTCCATGGGAGAAAGATGTCTCTGAGGTCTGGCTGTGTCTATCCCCACCTCCTGTGCCCTCAAGCCTTGCTCTCCTCACTCCACTTCCGTCTGGCTAAAACTGCTGTCTCAAAGGCCACCAGTGACATCCTTATTGCCACATCCAGTGTTCAGCCTTATCTTCCTGGACCTTGCTCTATTAGCCATCCACTCTCTCCGTGTTTCCAGGCTCCTTTCCTTCTGTCTATGAACATGCTCCAATCTCCCATAGCCTTAAAAAACAATAAAAAAAGAATAACACACTTAGCCTCCTGTTGCTCAAGCAATTGCTTCATTTCTGAAATCCCAGCTTCTTAATGTTCGAGAGTTTCTAGCTCTGCCACTTCTCATTGAGTGACCTTTGGCGAGTTGCTTTACCTCTCTGTGCCTCAATTTCCTCATCTGTAAAAAGAGGCTAAATAAAAACATCTGCCTCTTAGGTCATTGTGAGAATTAAATGCATGAACCCAGACCCCCATTATATAGAAGGTGGTCTGGTCAATAAATATTAACTATTAGGAGTCTCTGGGTAGTGCAAATGATTAAGAACTTGATTATTAATCTAAAGGTTGGCGGTTACTCCTTTTGGAGGTGCCTCAGAGAAAAGGTCTGGTGATCTGCCTCCAAAAGGTCACAGCCTTGAAAACCCTACGGACGCCACACACATAGGGTCACCATGAGTCAAAATTGACTTAACAGCAACTGGTTTGTTTTATTTTGGTTTATTATCTGAGTCAGTTTCTTGACTTCCTTCCATTCCTCAGTGTACCAGAACCTGGCTCGCACCTTTGTAAAACTACTTTGTAAAGGTCACCAATGACCTACTGTCCATCAGTACTTTCACTCCTGCATCTCTGGCTCTTGGTGGCATTTGACATTATCAGTTACTTCCTTCTTCCTGAAACTGTCTATTCCCTCATCTACTGCCACTTCCTGCTGCACACTGTCATACTCTAATTAAGCTGAATGATCACAGCTCGCACAAAAACGACTAAGGTTGGTTTTTTTTCCTTACCTCCAGGTCTTTGCTCTTGTTGAAAGTGCGTGATCTCCATCACCACAAAAGGCTCTCCTTACTCTTTTTCACCTCCAGTGCCCAACCCCTGCTTCTCCCTGCTCCCACCCACTCTCCCCAGCTTCTCCTCACCCCACCACCTTCCTCTAGTTAACTTTAAGATTCAGCTCAGGTCTCACACCCCCAAAATCTTTCCTAACATCCTTCTCCCACTAAAGCTGGGTTAGGTGCCCCATGACAGTGCCCATATAACTCCCAGGCACTCACTGGGCTCTGCCATAATTCTGTTTCCCCAGGATGACTATAAACACCTTAAAAGCATGACCATTTCTTTTCTTTCTTTTTTTTTTTTTTTAATAATTTTTGTTGTGCTTTAAGTGAAAGTTTACAAATCAAGTCAGTCTCTCACACAAAAACCCATATACAGCTTGCTACACACTCCCAGTTACTCTCCCCCTAATGAGAGAGCCTGCTCTCTCCCTTCACTCTCTCTTTTCGTGTCCTTTTCACCAGCTTCTAACCCCCTCCACCCTCTCATCTCCCCTCCAAGCAGGGGATGCCACATTAGTCTCAAGTGTCCACCTGATCCTGAGAAGCTCACTCCTCACCAGCATCCTTCTCCAATCCATTGTCCAGTCCAACCCATGTCTGAAGAGTTGGCTTCGGGAATGGTTCCTGTCCTGGGCCAACAGAAGGTCTGGGGGCCATGACCACCTGGGTCCTTCCAGTCTCAGTCAGACCATTAAGTCTGGTCTTATGAGAATTCGGGGTCTGCATCCTACTGCTCTCCTGCTCCCTCAGGGGTTCTCTGTTATGCTCTCTGTCAGGGCAGTCATCGGTTGTAGCCGGGTACCATCTAGTTCTTCTGGTCTCAGGATGATGTAGTCGCTGGCTCATGCTGGCCCTTTCTGTCTCTTGGGCTCATAATCACCTTGTGTCCTTGGTGTTCTTCATTCTCCTTTGATCCAGGTGGGTTGAGACCAATTGATGCATCTTAGATGGCTGCTTGCTAGCGTTTAAGACCCCAGACGCCGCTCTTCAAAGTGGGATGCAGAATGTTTTCTTAATAGATTTTATTATGCCAATTGACTTAGATGTCCCCTGAAGCCATGGTCCCCAGACCCCTGCCCCTGCTATGCTGGCCTTCGAAGCATTCAGTTTATTCAGGAAACTTCTTTGCATTTGGTTTAGTCCAATTGTGCTGACCTCCCCTGTACTGTGTGCTGTCTTTCCCTTCACCTAAAGTAGTACTTATCTACTATCTAACTAGTGAGTACCCCTCTCCCACTCTCCCTCCCTCCCCCTTCTCGTAACCACAAAAGAATATTTTCTTCTCAGTTTAAACTATTTCCCAAGTTCTTATAATAGTGGTCTTATACAATATTTGTCCTTTTGCAACTGACTGATTTCACTCAGCATAATGCCTTCCAGGTTTCTCCATGTTATGAAATGTTTCACAGATTCCTCACTGTTCTTTATCGATGCATAGTATTCCATTGCGTGAATATACCATAATTTATCCATTCATCCATTAATGGGCACCTTGGTTGCTTCCATGTTTTTGCTATTGTAAACAGTGCTTCAATGAACATGGGTGTGCGTATATCTGTTCGTGTAAAGGCTCTTATTTCTCTAGGATATATTCCAAGGAGTGAGATTGCTGGATTGTATGGTAGTTCTATTTCTAGCTCTTTAAGAAAGCCCCAAATCCATTTCCAAAGTGGTTGTACCATTTGACATTCCCACCAGCAGTGTAGAAGTTTTCCAATCTCTCCACAGCCTCTCCAACATTTATTGTTTTGTGTTTTTTGGATTAATGCCAGCCTTGTTGGAGTGAGATGAAATCTCATTGTAGTTTTGTTCTGCATTTCTCTAATGGCTAATGATTGTGAACATTTCCTCATATTTCTGTTAGCTACCTGAATGTCTTCTTTAGTGAAGTGTCTATTCATATCTTTCGTGCATTTTTTAATTGGGTTATTTGTCTTTTTGCAGTTGAGTTTTTGCAGTATTATGTGGATTTTAGAGATCAGGTACTGATCGGAAATGTCATAGCTAAAAACTTTTTCCCAGTCTGTAGGTAGTCTTTTTACTCTTTTGGTGAAGTCTTTGGATAGCGTAAGTGTTTGATTTTTAGGAGCTCCCAGTTATCTAGTTTTTCTTCTGCATTGTTAGTAATGTTTTTGTACACTGTTTATGCCATGTATTAGGGCTCCTAACGTTGTCCCTATTTTTTCTTACATGATCTTTATCATTTTAGATTTTATATTTAGGTCTTTGATCCATTTTGAGCTCGTTTTTGTGCATGGAGTGAGGTATGGGTCTTGTTTCATTTTTTTGCAGATGGATATCCAGTTATGCCAGCACCATTTGTTAAAAAGAATGTCTTTTCCCCTTTAACTGTTTTGGGGCCTTCGTCAATTATCAGCTGCTCATATGTGGATGGATTTATGTCTGGATTCTCAATTCTGTTCCATTGGTCCATGTATCTGTTGTTGTACCAGTACCAGGCTGTTTTGACTACTGTGGCGGTATAATAGGTTCTAAAGTCAGGTAAAGTAAGGCCTCCCACTTTGTTCTTCTTTTTCAGTAATGCTTTACTTATCAGGGGCCTCTTTCCCTTCCATATGAAATTGGTGATTTGTTTCTCCATCTCATTAAAGAATGTCATTGGGATTTGGATCAGAATTGCATTAAATGTATAGATCGCTTTTGGTAGAATAGACATTTTTATAATGTTAAGTCTTCCTATCCATGAGCAAGGTATGTTCTTCCACTCATATAAGTCTCTTTTGGTCTCTTGCAGAAGTGTACTGTAGTTTTCTTTGTATAAGTCTTTTACAACTCTGGTAAGATTTATTCCTCAGTATTTTATCTTCTTGGGGGCTACTGTAAATGGTATTGATTTGGTGATTTCCTCTTCAATGTTTTTTTTGTTGGTGTAGAGGAATCCAGCTGATTTTTGTGTGTTTATCTTGTATCCCGATACTCTGCTGAACTCTTCTATTAGTTTCAGTAGTTTTCTGGAGGATTCCTCAGGGTTTTCTGTGTATAAGATCATGTCATCTGCAAATGGAGATACTTTTACTTCTTCCTGGCCGATCTGGATGCCCTTTATTTCTTTATCTAGCCTAATTGCTCTGGCCAGGACTTCAGCACAATGTTGAAAGAGAGTGGTGACAAAGGGCATCCTTGTCTGGTTCCCGATCTCAGTGGGAATGTTTTCAGGCTCTCTCCATTTAGGATGATGTTGGCTGTTGGCTTTGTATAAATGTCCTCTATTATGTTGAGAAATTTTCCTTCTCCTCCTATTTTGCTGAGAGTTTTTATCATGAATGAGTGTTGAACTTTTTCAAATGCCTTTTCTGCATCAATTGATAAAATCATGTGATTCTTGTCTTTTGTTTTATTTATGTGGTGGATTACATTAATTGTTTTTCTAATGTTGAACCATCCCTGCATACCTAGTATGAATCCCACTTGGTCATGGTGAATTATTTTTTTGATATGTTGTTGAATTCTATTGGCTAGAATTTTGTTGAGGATTTTTGCATCTACATTCATAAGGGATATAGGTCTATAATTTTCTTTTCTTGTTGTGCCTTTACCTGGTTTTGGTATCAGGGATATGGTGGCTTCATAGAATGAATTTGGTAGTATTCCATCCTATTCTATGCTCTGAAATACCTTTAGTAGTATTGGTGTTAACTCTTCTCTGAAAGTTTGATAGAATTCTGCAGTGAAACCATCAGGATCAGGGCTTTTTTTGTTGGGAGTTCTTTGATTACCTTTTCAATCTCTTCTTTTGTTACGGGTCTATTTAGTTGTTCTACCTCTGCTTGTGTTAGTTTATGTAGGTAGTGTGTTTCTAGGAATTCATCCGTTTCTTCTAGGTTTTCAAATTTGTTTGAGTATAGTTTTTCATAGTAATCTGATATGATTCTTTTAATTTCAGTTGGGTCTGTTGTAATATGGCCAATTTCATTTTTTATTCGGGTTATTTGCTTCCTCTCCTGTTTTTCTTTTGTCAGTTTGGCCAATGGTTTATCAATTTTGTTGAGTTTTTCAAAAAACCAGCTTTTGGTCTCGTTAATTCTTTTCAATTGTTCTTCTGTTTTCTATTTCATTTAGTTCAGCTCTGATTTTTATTATTTGTTTTCTTCTGGTGCCTCTGGGTTTCTTTTGTTGCTCTCTTTCTATTCAAGTTGTAGGGATAATTCTTTGATTTTGGCCTTTTCTTCTCTTTGGATGTGTGCATTTATTGATATAAATTGGCCTCTGAGCACCGCTTTTGCTATGTCCCAAAGGTTCTGATAGGAAGTGTTTTCATTCTTTTTGGGTTCCCTGAATTTCTTTATTCCATCCTTAATAGAACATGACCGTTTCTTATTCTTCTTTGAATTTCTAGCGCTTGGCACAATATCAGATACAGAATCAGCATTCAGTAAATGTTCATAGAATTAATTATGTAAATAATGATACCAAAACCCATTTATATCCCCAGGGTCTCAGGTCACAGATTACAGGGCAGCTAGACTTTCATAGAGTTGTCACTGTTGTGTGCTGTGGAGTCAGTTATGACTCATAGCAACCCTATATGACAGAGTAGAACTGCCCATAGGGTTTCCAAGGTTGTAATCTTCACGGGAGCAGGTCACTGGTGGGTTCTAACCGCCACCATTTGGTTAGCAGTCAAGCTCTTAACAATTGCGCCTCCCTTCAGAGAGTTAGAAGGTTAGAAAAAACTCAGAAACAAGAAAAAAGAATCTGCCTAAGGTTTGACTGGAGTCCCAGGATTAAGCAAATGGTTAAGTGCTGGACTGCTAACCAGAAGGTTGACAGTTCAAAGCCACTCAGAGGTACCTTGCAAGACAGGCCTGACAGCCTGCTTCCAGAAGGTCACAGCCTTGAAAACCCTATGGAGCAGTTCTACTCTGCATGCATGGGGCCATCATGAGTCAGAATCGACTGCACAGCAACCAGCAGCAACAACAAAGGTTTGCAGGAGTGAAGGAGGCTGTGATACAGAAATACTCTTAAAATGGCAGGGCAGAGCCTGTAGGAAAGCAGACTTCACTTTCCTCTCAGCCCTGCCTAGATTTTCTCACAAAATCGCCAGCTACACGGAATGCAGGAGAAATCTGCAGAAAATGTATATACACTCTCCCTCTTGCTTCTTTCCAAAAACAAAACAAACCAGTAAAACCATATGGCTTGAAAATGTCCTTCCAAATTATGCTCACTCTGTATGTATTTTTTATTGTAGTACCAATTGATATAACAAAACATTTGCCAATTCAGCTATTTTTGCATGTACAGTTCAGTGATATTGGTTACATTCTTCATGTTTTGCAGCCATTATCATTATCCTTTTCCAAATTATTTTACCACCATCAACATAAACTTTGCATCACTATGTATTTTTATGCTAGAAAAAAGAGAAAAACATTTTTTTCCCCCAAAACTTGGGAGAAATTCAGAGCATTCTGTGCAGGCTTGCATAGATTCCCATGAGTACAATCAGGTTATTATCTACTTTGCCATCTCCTTTTCAAGTCAACTATTACACCATCTACAGAGAATTTCAAGAATGTCTTGGTTTTTAGTACCTTTGTTACCATTGCTTTAGCCTTTGATATTAGCAATTACTAAGGGATTCATTGTTCATCACTCCTAGACCAGTTTCTGCCTAACAAGTAAGAACCATTCAGCATTAGTACTAACAAATTTTTAAAAATCAGAATCTTCTTTTTTTTTTTTTACAGATAATAAATAATATGTTCACATGGTTCAAAACTCAGGATATACAAAAGAATGTATTGTACTTTTTATAAAAATAAAAAAAAAATTTCTTCCACTCTGTCCTTTTGGAGATGTTCTGGTTATAAATATATGTGTATATATATGTATACACATACACATTTTTTTCTGCTGCCTGTCTTTTGCTATATCCTATTATACAAACAAGGAGCCCTGGTGGTATAGTGGTTAAAGTGCTTAGCTGCTAACAGAAAGGTCAGTGGTTCGAACCCACCAGCCTCTCCACGGGAGAAAGATGTGGCAGTCTGCTTCTGTAAAGAGTATAGCTTGGAAACCCTGGGGGATGTTCTATTCTGTTCTATAGGGTTGGAATCGACTTGACTGCACACAACAACAACTATACATATGATTTGGCACCTTGCTTTTTTTTCACTTAACAATCTATTTTGCAGGCTGTTCCGTATCAGTACATAAAGGAACTTTCTAATTTTACTTTTTACACTATACAGATATACCACGATTTATTTAACTAGCTCCCTATTCATGGCGGAGCCCTGGTGGCGCAGTGGTAAAGAGCTTGGCTGCTAACCAGTGTTGGCAGTTTGAATCCACCAGCCGCTCCTTGGAAACTCTCTGGAGCAGTTCTACTCTGTCCTATAGGGTCACTATGAGTCGGGATCGACTCAATGGCAATGAGTCTACTCTTGGAGATTTAGGTCATTTCCAGTATTTTGCTACTCAAACAATGCTGTAACGAATAACCTTTACATATATTGTTCTGCACATGTACCAGGATATCTGTAGCATAAATGTGTAGAAGTAGATTAGCTGGGCTAAAAGGTGTGCTCATTGCATTTGTCATGTTGCTAGCTATTGCCAGATTTCTCTGTGTGGAGGTTGTACCAATTTGCCCCCCCCCATCAGCTTTGCTCTATCTCCCCTGACATGTTGTGGAATCATTATCACTATCTTCTTCCAAAAGTCAGCAGATTTTCTAGGCTTTGCCTATTTGGAAGGTGAAGAATGATGTCTCAAAGTCATTCTAGCTTGCATTTTTTTTTTATTGTGAGTACGGCAGCACCTTTTTTTTTGGGGGGGGGGTCCTCAGTGCTATCTATGCTTTCCTCTCTTTCTCCATATAAAATACTAATAGCTAATACTTATGGGATGGTTTAACGCTTACCAGGTACTTCATGGGAATCTCACTTAAGCTTCTCAACAGCCCTTTGTTGTAAGTAGCGTTACTATTCCCATTTTACAAATGGGGACACTGAGGCTTAGAGGTTATTCATTACAGCACTGAGTAGCAAAATATTGGAAACAACCTAAATCTCCACAAGTAGACTCATTGCCATCAAGTCAATTCTGACTCATAGTGACCCAATAGGTAGGTCTCAGAGCAGTAAGTGGCAGAGGCACAGCTTGAATCCAGATTTCTCTGAAAACAAAGCCCACATTCTTAAAGACTGGGCAGCTTCACTTACTTGACAACAACAACAAAAAAAATAGAGGCCCTTGACCTCCTCCACCTTGAGACCAGAAGAACTTGATGGTGCCTGGCTACCACTACCAAACATTGTGATCAGGGTCACAATAGATGGGTCCGGTCATGATAGAACAGGGAAAATGTGAAACAGAACTTCAAATTCGCAAAGAATCCAGACTTACTGGACCCTTTGAAACTAGAGGAATCCCCAAGACTGTTGCCCTGTGTCTTAGTTATCTAGTGCTGCTGTAACAAATACTAGAAGTGGACGGCTTTAACAAACGGAAGTTTATTCTCTCAAGTTTATGAGGCTAGAAGTCCAAATTCAGAGTGACAGTTCCAGGGGAAGGCTTTCTCTCTCTGTCGGCTCTGGGGAAAGGTCCTTGTCATCAATATTCCCCTGGTCTAGGAGCTTCTCAGGGCAGGAACCCCAGGTACTAAGGACGCGCTTCCCTCCTGGTTCTTCATTCTTGGTGGCATGAGGTCCCTCTCCTCTCTGCTCTATTCTGTCTTTTATATCTCAAGAGAGATTGACTCAAGATACCACCTAATTATGCAGATTGAGTCCTGCCTCATTAACATAACTACCTCTAATTCTGTCTCATTAACATCATAGAGGTTAGGATTTATAGTACATAGGATAATCATGTCAGATCACAAAATGGTGGACAACCACACAATACTGGGAATCATGGCCAAGCCAAGTTGATACACATTTTGGTGGGACAGAATTCAATCCATAACACCCTGAGACACTCTTTAAGCCTTGAACAGAAATTATTCCCTGAAATCGCCTTTTAACTAAAAAGCAAGTTAGCTCAAAAAGTAAAGAATTTCACCTTTGAGAACTGTGTTTTTAAAAAAATTATCTATATGAGACCAAATGGACAACAGTTACTCTAAAGCATAGATGAGAAGTTGTAGGGCGTGGGGGAGTAGTGAATCTAAATTAACGGGAGTGGGACACCTAGAACAGAAATAATGAGAATGTTGACACAATGTGAAGAATGTAACCAATGTCACTGAACGTTATTTACAGAAAATTGTTGAACAGGAACCTGTTTTACTGTGTATATTTGAACCAAAAATTCAATAAAATTATTTTTTTAAAAAATGGAGGCCCCCGGGCATTGGCTCTCAAATTCCTGCTCTGAAATTCCGAAAAAATCTAGTCTGCTAATAACCCCTCCCATTTTTGTCTCCTGTTGAGATGTGCTCTATGGGGACCACATTAAAATCTTGATCCAGGGAGGCAGAGCCAAGATGGCGGAATAGACAGACGCTTCCAGCAAGCCCTCTTTACAACAAAGACCAAAAAAAAACAAGTGAAATGAGTATATTTATGACAGGCTAGGAGCCCTGAGTATCAAAGGCAAGCTTAGAAAATGAACAGAGGGGCAGGGAGAGGAAGAGACGGTTCAGAAGCGGAAAGACGTTACTGGACCTGAATCATGAGGAGCCCTCAGACACCACTCCTGGAGTGGTGGTGGTGGTAGGCTGGTACTAGGGTTTGGCCGCAATTCCCTCAGGGAGAAGCAGCCAGCCACACAGCCTACTCACATCTCTGGAACCAGAGAAGAAGGTGCTCTCAGCAAAAGCTAAGTCCTTGTGTATATTTTACCATGCCCCCCCACCCCCAAGCCAGCTTCAGTGGCTGAATTCCCTGGGCCTGAGATAAGCACTGTTGAGCACCTAGAGCCATCCTCCTGGCCTTGGAGAAGGAAAAAATTTGCATTTGGGGGAAAAGATACTTTGCTAGCTCCACTAACTGGGGGAGCTCAGGACAGAAGCAGCTCCTGCCCGGGCATAAACAGTCTGTGGACTTTGAGCACCTTTCCCCTCTGCATGGACCTCTGTGGGCCTATTTCAGGAGAATAGGCCTTTGTTGGCAGACTCCAACCATTTCAGCTGTGCTGTGGAGAGGTGGGTGTTTGATGTTTGACATTGTTTTCCCTATTAAACAGGGTCCTCACCTATCCACATCAGGGACCTAAGGACTGGTAGCTCCACTCAGATCACCCAGCCACCTGCGACAGGAGTCCAAGGATAACTGGTACCTCCCAGTCCTTACAACCAAAAACACTGGGTGCCCATGGTCCGTCTACAGAACCCACCCACCTGCACGCTCTAGGGAACAGGGACGTATTTTTCTGAGAGACACTTGGGGTCAGTTCTCAACATTCTGCCTTGTTCAGAGCCTGACCCCCTGCTGCAACTAGATACCAGTACCTACACCAATCAGCTCGGCCCCTCTAAGACTGTAGGACAGAGCCTGTACCACATAATTAATGATCAGCTACCTGGACACCTGAGCTGAATTCATACAAGAAAACTGAATGGACTCCTAGACTGATATACCTGATAACAGCTCTAGCCATCTGGGTACAGGACGTCAGAGCTCCAAAGGTGAAAATAATCAAGCTAGCTCACTCAAGCAACCCATTTGGGCATATCAAAACAAAACAAAGCAAGAAGCTACGACACAGTAAGCAAACATAAACTAATACAATAACTTAAAGTTGGCTCAGAGACAAGAGTCAATATCAAGTCACATAAAGAAACACACCATGATCACCTCAACAAGCTCTCAAAACAAAGAATCCAGGGAATCTTCTAGATGGAAGTGCATTCCTGGAGTTACCACGGGCAGAATACAAAAGTTTAATATACAGAACCCTTCAAGACATCAGGAAGGAAATGAGACAATATGCAGAACAAGCCAAGGAACACACAGATAAAGCAACTGAAGAAATTAGAAAGACTATTCAGGAACATAATGAAAAATTTAATAAGCTGGAAAAATCCATAGACAGACAGCAATCAGAAATTCAGAAGATTAACAAAATTACAGAAGTAGACAACTCAATAGAAAGTCAGAGGAGCAGAATTGAGCAAGCAGAAGCCAGAATTTCTGAACTTGAAGATGAATCACTTGGCGCAAATATATTTGAAGAAAAATCAGATAAAAGAATTTGACAAAATGAAGAAACCTTAAGAATCATGTGGGACTCTATCAAGAGAAATAACCTACAAGTGACTGGAGTACCAGAACAGGGAGGGATAACAGCAAATACAGAGAACATTGTTGAAGATTTGTTGGCAGAAAATTTCCCTGATATCATGAAAGATAAGAAGGTATCTATCCAAGATGTTCATCAAACTCCACATAAGATAGATGTTAAAAGTCACCAAGACATATTATAATCAAACTTGCCAAAACCAAAGATAAAGGGAGAATTTTAAGAGCAGTGAGGGATAAACGAAAAGTCACCTACAAAGGAGAGCTAATAAGAATAAGCTCGGACTACTTGGCAGAAACCATGAAGGCAAGAAGGCAATGGGATGACTTATTTAAAAAACTGAAGGAAAAAAATTGCCAGCCAAGAATCATATATCCATCAAAACTGTCTCTTAAGTATGAAAGTGAAATTAGGACATTTCCAGATAAACAGAAGTTTAGGGAATTTGTAAAAACCAAACCAAAACTACAAGAAATACTAAAGGGAGCTCCTTGGTTAGAAAATAAATAATATCAGGTATCAACCCAAGACTAGAACACTGGGAAGAGCAATCGGAAGTCAACCCAGACAGGGAAAGAAAAAAAACACAGCAAGATTTAAAAAAAAAAAAAAGCTCAAAAAGGGTAGCAGCGATGTTATTATATAAAAGAAGACAACATTAAAATAATAAAGAGGGACTAAGAAATGTAATCATACACCTTCCATATGGAGAGGAAGATACGGCGATACAAAGAAATAAAAGTAGGTTTAAATTTAGAAAAGTAGGGGTAAATAATAAGGTAACCACAAAGGAGACAAACTATCCTACTCATCAAAATAAAATACAAGAAAAAAATAGACACTCAGCAGAAACAAAATCAACAATGAATATGAGGAAAGGATAATATATAACCTACTCAGCACATAAAATTAAGTGGGGAAAAAACCGTCAACAACACACAAAAAAAAGATATCAAAATGATAGCACTAAATTCATACCTATCTATAATTACGCTGAAGGTAAATGGACTAAATGCACCAATAAAGAGACAGAGAGTGGCAGAATGGATTAAAAAACACAATCCGTCTATACGCTGCCTACAAGAGACAAACAGACTTAGAGACACAAAAAGACTAAAACTTAAAGGATGGAAAAAAATATATCAAGCAAACAACAATCAAAAAGGAGGAGGAGTGGCAATATTAATTTCTGACAAAATAGACTTTAAAGTTAAATCCATCAGAAAGGATAAGGAAGGACACTATATAATGATTAAAGGGACAATACACCAAGAAGATATAACCATATTAAATATTTATGCACTCAATGACCGGGCTGCAAGATACATAAAACAAACTCTATGAGCATTAAAAAGTGAGATAGACAGCTCCACAATAATAGCAGGAGACTTCAATACACCACTTTCGGTGAAGGACAAGACATCCAGAAAGAAGCTCAATAAAGACACCGAAGATCTAAATGCCACAATCAACCTACTTGACCTCCTAGACATATACAGAACACTCCACCCAAAAGCAGCCAAGTATACTTTCTTTTCTAGTGCACATGGAACATTTTCTAGAATAGACCACATATTAGGTCATAAAGCAAGCCTTAGCAGAATCCAAAACATTGAAATATTACAAAGCATGTTCTCTGACCATAAGGCCATAAAAGTAGAAATCAATAACAGAAAAATCAGGGAAAAGAAATCAAACACTCAGAAACTGAAGAATACCTTGCTCGAAAAAGACTGGATTATAGAAGACATTAAGGAGGGAATAAAGAAATTCAGAGAATCCAATGAGAATGAAAACACTTCCTATCAGAACCTTTGGGACACAGCAAAAGCAGTGCTCAGAGGTCAATTTATATCAGTAAATGTACACATCCAAAGAGAAGAAAGGGCCAAAATCAAAGAATTATCCCCACAACTTGAACAAACAGAGAGCAGCAAAAGAAACCCTCAGGCACCAGAACAACAACAACAAAAAAAACTAGAACGGAACTAAATGAAATAGAAAACAGAAAAACAATTGAAAGAATTAACAAGACCAAAAGATGGTTCTTGGAAAAAATCAACAAAATTGATAAACCATTGGCCACACTGACAAAAGAAAAACAGGAGAGGAAGCAAATAACCCGAATAAGAAATAAGAGGGGCAATATTACAACAGACCCAACTGAAATTAAAAGAATCATATCAGATTACTATGAAAAATTGTACTCTAACAAATTTGAAAACCTAGAGGAAATGGATAATTTCCTAGAAACACACTACCTACCTAAACTAACACAAACAGAGGTAGAACAACTAAATAGACTCAAAACAAAAGAGACTGAAAAGGTAATCAAAAAACTCCCAACGGAAAAAAAAAAGCCCTGGCCCTGATGGCTTCACTGCAGAGTTCTACCAAACTTTCAGGGATGAGGAAACCCTGGTGGCATAGTGGTTAAGTGCTATGGCTGCTAACCAAAGGGTTGGCAGTTTGAATCCGCCAGGCGCTCCTTGGAAACTCTATGGGGCAGTTCTACTCTGTCCTATAGGGTCGCTATGAGTCGGAATCGGCTTGACAGCACTGGGTTTGGATTAGTTTTTGGTTCAGAGGAGAGTTAACATCACTACTACTAAAGGTATTTCAGAGCATAGAAAAGGATGGAATACTCCCAAACTTATCCTATGAAGCCAGCATATCCCTGATACCAAAACCAGGTTAAAAAAAAAAAACACAAAAAAAGAAAATTACAGACCTATATCCCTCATGAACTTAGATGCAAAAATCCTCAACAAAATTCTAGCCAATAGAATTCAACAACATATCAAAAAAATAATTCACCATGACCAAGTGGGATTCATACTAGGTATGCAGGGATGGTTCAACATTAGAAAAACAATTAATGTAATCCATCACATAAATAAAAGGCAAGAATCACGTGATTTTATCAATTGATGCAGGAAAGGCATTTGACAAAGTTCAACACCCATTCATCATAAAAACTCTTAGCAAAATAGGAGTAGAAGGAAAATTCCTCAACATAATAAAGGGCATTTATACAAACCCAACAGCCAACATCATCCTAAATGGAGAGAGCCTGAAAGCATTCCCCTGCAGAACGGGAACCAGACAAGGATGCCCTTTATCACCACTCTTATTCAACATTGTGCTGGAGGTCCTAGCCAGAGCAATTAGGCTAGATAAAGAAATAAAGAGCATCCAGACTGGCAAGGAAGAAGTAAAAGTATCTCCATTTGCAGACAACATGATCTTATATACAGAAAACCCTAAGGAATCTCAAGAAAACTGCTGAAACTAATAGAAGAGTTCAGCAGAGTATCGGGATACAAGATAAACATACAAAAATCAGTTGGATTCCTCTACGCCAACAAAAAAAAAATCGAAGAGGAAATCACCAAATCAATGCCATTTACAGTAGCCCCCAAGAAGATAAAATACTTAGGAATAAATCTTACCAGAGTTGTACAAGACTTATACAAAGAAAACTACAATACACTTCTGCAAGAAACCAAGAGACTTACGTAAGTGGAAAAACATACCTTGCTCATGGATAGGAAGACTTAACATTATAAAATTGTCTATTTCACCAAAAGCAATCTATACATTTAATGCAATTCTGATCCGAATTCCAACGACATTCTTTAATGAGATGGAGAAACAAATCACCAACTTCATATGGAGGGGAAAGAGGCCCCGGATAAGTAAAGCATTACTGAAAAAGAAGAACAAAGAGGGAGGCCTTACTTTACCTGCTTTTAGAACCTATTATACTGCCACAGTAGTCAACATGGCCTGGTACTGGTACAACAACAGATACATAGACCAATGGAACAGAATTGAGAATCCAGGCATAAATCCATCCACACATGAGCAGTTGATATTTGACGAAGGCCCCAAAACAGTTAAATGAGGAAAAGACAGTTTTTTTAACAAATGGTGCTGGCATAACTGGATATCCATCTGCAAAAAAATGAAACAAGACCCATACCTCACTCCATGCACAAAAACGAGCTCAAAATGGATCAAAGACCTAAATATAAAATCTAAAATGATAAAGATCATGTAAGAAAAAATAGGGACAACGTTAGGAGCCCTAATACATGGCATAAACAGTATACAAAACATTACTAACAATGCAGAAGAAAAACTAGATAACTGGGAGCTCCTAAAAATCAAACACCTATGCTATCCAAAGACTTCACCGAAAGAGTCAAAAGATTACCTACAGACTGGGAAAAAGTTTTTAGCTGTGACATTTCTGATCAGCACCTGATCTCTAAAATCTACATGAAATTGCAAAAAGACAACCCAATTAAAAAATGGGCAAAAGATATGAAAACACACTTCACTAAAGAAAACATTTAGGCAGCTAACATATACATGAGGAAATGCTCACGATCATTAGCCATTAGAGAAATGCAAATCAAAACTACCATGAGATTCCATCTCACTCCAACGAGGCTGGCATTAATCCAAAAAACACAAAACAATAAATGTTGGAGTGGCTGTGGAGAGACTGGAACACTTATACACTGTTGGTGGGAATGTCAAATGGTACAACCACTTTGGAAATGGATTTGGCGCTTTCTTAAAAAGCTAGAAATAGAACTACCATACGATCCAGCAATCCCACTCCTTAGAATATATCCTAGAGAAATAGGAGCCTTTATGTGAACAGATATATGCACACCCATGTTCATTGCAGCACTATTTACAGTAGCAAAAAGATAGAAGCAACCAAGGTGCCCATCAACAGATGAATGGATAAATAAACTATAGTATATTCACACGATGGAATACTATGCATCGATAAAGTACAATGATGAATCTGTGAAACATTTTATAACATGGAGGAATCTGGAAGGCATTATGCTGAGTGAAATTAGTCAGCTGCAAAAGGACAAATATTGAATAAGACCACTATTATAAGAACTCGAGAAATAGTTTAAACAGAGAAGAAAATATTCTTTGATGGTTACGAGAGGGCGGAGGGAGGGAAGGTGGGAGAAGGGTATCCACTAATTAGATAGTAGATAAGAACTAGTTTAGGTGATGAGAAAGACAACACACAATTCAGGCAAGGTCAGCACAACTGGACTAAACGAAAAGCAAAGAAGTTTCCGGAATAAACTGAATGCTTCGAAGGCCAGTGTAGCAGGGGCGGGAATTTGGGGACCATGGTTTCAGGGGACATCTAAGTCAATTGGCGTAATAAAATCTATTAAGAAAACATTCTGCATCCCACCTTGGAGAGAGGCATCTGGGGTCTTAAACACTAGCAAGCAGCCACGTAAATTGCATCAATTGGTCTCAAGTCACCTGGATCAAAGGAGAAGGAAGAACACCAAGGATACAAGGTAATTATGAGCCCAAGAGACAGAAAGGGCCACATAAACCAGAGACTACATCAGCCTGAGACCAGAAGAGCTAGATGGTGCCTGGCTAAAAGCGATGACTGCCCTGACAGGGAACGCAACAGAGAACCCCTGAGGAAGCAGGAGAGCAGTGGGATGCAGACCCTAAATTCTCATAAGACTGGACTTAATGGTCTGACTGAGACTAGAAGGACCCTGGTGGTCAGGGCCCCCAGACCTTCTGTAGGCCCAGGACAGAAGCCAACTCTTCAGACAGGGATTGGACTGGACAATGGGTTGGAGAGTGATGCTGGTGAGGAGTGAGCTTCTTGGATCAGGTAGACACTTTAGACTATGTTGGCATCTCCTCCATGGAGGGGGGATCAGAGAGTAGAGGGGGTTAGAAGCTGGCAAAATGGACACAAAAAGAGAGTGGAGGGAGCGGGTTGTCTCATTAGGGAGAGGGCAATTAGGAGAATGTAGCAAGGTGTGTGTAAGTTTTTGTGTGGCAGACTGATTTGATTTGTAAACTTTCACTTAAAGCACAATAAAAATTAAGGAAAAAAAAAAGAGAGAGAGAGATCGAAAGGGCCACATAAGCCAGAGACTCCATCAGCTTGAGACCAGAAAAGCTAAATGGTGCCTGGCCACCACTGATGAATGCCTTGACAGGGAACACAACAGAGTACTCCTGATGGAACAGGAAGAAAGTGGGATGCAGACCTCAAATTACTGTAAAAAGACCAGACTTAATGGTCTGATTGAGACTGGAGGGGCCCTAGAGGTGATGGCTCCTGGACTCTCTGTTAGCCCAAAACTAAAACCATTCCCAAAGCCAGCTCCTCAGAGAAAGATTAGACTAGGCTATAAGACATAAAATGATACTGGTGAGTAGTGTGCTTCTTAGCTCAAGTAGATATATGAGACTATGTGGGCAGCTCCTGTCTGGAGGCGAGATGAGAAGGCAGAGGGGGACAGAAGCTGGTTGAATGGACACAGGAAATACAGGGTGGAGAGGAGGAGTGTGCTGTCTCATTAGGGGGAGAGCAACTAGGGTCACGTAACAATGTGTGTATAAGTTTTTGTATGAGAAACTGACTTGAATTATAAACTTTCACTTAAAGCACAATAAAAATAAAATAAAATAAATCTTGATCCAGGGCCCACTGAGATGAGAATCATACCATCTGGAAACTCCGAGAAATGCAGCCACATGAGAGGAGTAAGTTGGCATTTCAGTGGGCACTAGTTCATGAACTATTCTTTCCTGATAGCAACTTCAGGTCTGCAAGAAAGGAAGAAGTGAAGTCCATTTGTTCAGCAAATACTTACTGAGTGCCTACTAGGTGCCAGGCATTGTTCCAGAACTTGGGACACAGCAGTACACAAAACCAGTCAGGTCCCTGCTCCTAGAATGCTTATGTTCTGGTGGAAAATAAATAAGAAAATATTTGATAGTAGTAAGTGCTACTCAGCCCAGTCCAGTTGCTGTCGTGTAAATTCGGACCGATTAGTGACCCCACGTATTTCAGAGTAGAATTCCTAATGACTGATTTTTTTGGAAGTAGATCACCAGGTCTTTCTTTGGAGGTACCTCCAGGTATACCTGAACCTCCAACCTTTTGATTAGCAGCCACGTATTAACTGTTTGCTTTACCCAGCAACTTCAATAAGTGCTATACGGAGGGTTAAAATTTGGTAAAAAGTGGCTACTGTGGATTGATTAGCTAGTGAAAGCCTCTCTGAGGGGGTGCCAGCTACACTGAGATGTAAATAACCTGAGGAAACCAGCTATCAAAGTTCAGGGGAAGAGCATGCCAGGTAGAGGGAACAGCCAGTGCAAAGTCCCCAAGTCAAGAGCAAGCTGGGTGCATCTGCGGAAGGGAGAGGCCAGTCTGCCTGAAGCCCAGTGGACAAGGGGCAGGCAGGTTCTGGCAAAGGCTAGAGTGGAAGGTATGGCCACATCCCACAGGGCTCTGCGGGCCAGGAAAGAGAGTCTGGATTGTATTCTGTCCAACGGGAAGCTATTGGAGGTTTTAAACTGGGGGTGCCGTAATCTCATGTATGCTTTTAAAAACAATCACTCTGGCTGCTAGGAAAACAGATGATAGTGGGACAAGAGAGTAAATAGGGAGACCAACTGAAGCCTCTAGAGGTGGCTAGGGCCAGAGATCCCAAGGTTTGGACCGAAGTGTTATTGCTGTGAGTTGCCATCGAGCCAATTCTGACTCGTGCCAATACTGTGTGTGCAGAATCTAACTGTTCCATAGGGTTTTCAATGCTATGATCTTCCTGAAACAGACCACCAGGTCTGTCTAGAGCTTCTCAAACTTCAGTGGGCATCAGAATCCCCTAGAGACTTGTTAAAATACAGGTCGCTAGGCTCTATCCCCAGAGTTTCTCAGTCCTTTGATGTAGGGTCGATCCCAAGGTTTTACTTTTTTATCAAGCTCCCAGGTGATGCTAATGGTTCTGGCCTGCAAACCACACTTTGAGTAGCATTGGACCAGACAGGAGATGGAAGAAGTGGACAGATTTCCATATATTTCGAGGTAGAGTCAACAGGTTTTACTGATGGATTGCACGCAGGGAACAAGGGAAAGGGAAGAATCAGAATGATTTGGATTTTTGGTTAAGCAACTGAGGGAATCATCACTGACATATTTTGAGAGTGGAAAACCGAAGGAAATGGAGTTTGAGGGGGAGAAAATCGAGAGTTCTGATTTGGACATGTAAAGTCTGAGATTTCCATAGGACATCCAAGTAGAAATGCCAGCTGTCTGTGGGGGGTTCTGGTGCTAGAGAAGGAGGTCAGAACTGGGAGATGTCAGCATAGGGATAAATTTTAAAATTATGGGACTGGGTGAGATGGTCTGGGGAGAAAGAGCTGTTGAGGAAGATAAGCAGTCTGGGATGGAGCTCTAGGCACTATAATATCCAGAAGTCAGGAGAAGGTGGCGGAACAACAAGGAGACTCCAATGTCACCAGTGCTAGGATGAGAAAGCCTTTCAAAAAGGAGAGAATGAATGCAATGTCTTAAAAAGTCCAGACTTACTGTACTAGTTGAGTCTTGAGGGTTCCCTGAAACTATTGCCCTGAGATACTTTTTAAACCTTGAAATGAAACTATCCCCCAAGGTCACCTTTTAGTGAAATAACAGATGGGCATACAAAATAAAGGATATTAACTGTGCATATAGTACTCCAGTAAAAAAACTATCAATGTGAGACCGAAGAGGTCAACAATCACTCTAAAGCAAAGATGAGAAAATAAATAGGCAAGGAATGAGATTACTGCAAACAGAACAACCAGAATACAATTAAAGAGGATGTTGACACATTGTGGAAAATGTAACTAATGTCACTGAACTATTTATGTAGAAATTGTCAAATGGGAACCTAATTTGCTGTGTAAAAATTCACCAAAAACACAATAAAATATTATTTTAAAAAAAGGAGGAGGTACTGTCAGCAATGCAGCAAATGAAATAAGAAAGATTTAGGAGAGCATCCTTCCAGAAAGAAAAAAGGGAGCCTGTAAAAGTGACTGAGGAACTTTGTGAGAATCCATAACGCTTTGTAACCTCAGCTGGACTCTTCAGTCGTTGTGCTTAGCCATCAGTTCAAAACAGAAGGGCCCTGTGTTTTTCTTTGGGGAAGTGAAGAAGGTGGAAGCCTCAGATATTGACATCTCACTGCCGAGCCAGTCTTAAGTCCTGAAGTGGTGGCAGCATTTGAGAAGAGACAGAAACAGATTGTGTTTTGGGGCTTGGGCTTGGAAAAGGAGAAAATAGATAGGGAGCTATGAATGACCCTGGATGGCTTCTTAGACAGAAGGCCTGTATAGTTCTGGAAACTTCTTCATTTTTGCTGCAAAGAAACAAGCATCCCTATTCCTATCCAAGAGCAATTCCTCATGCAATGTTTGTGAGCCTGGGCTGCCTGCTGAAGCAGAGTCCTGGCTCCACCAGCCGTCTCCTCCCTCCTCTGTATTTTTGATAGCTTCCTCCAGCCTGGCTCCTTCCCCTCAGACTACAATAATGCCATTCCAACTTAAAATAAAACTCGGTTCCTCCACCCTTCCTCCTCTGCAGCTACTGATTTCATTGCTTTTACCCCAAACTTCCTACAATGATGCTTGTGCTTCCTCACTTTCTTGTCTGCACCCACTAAAATTTGGCTTCTGTCCCTGCCATGGTCTCCAGAGCCATGACCACCCTCTAATGACGGAGCACAAGGCCTGCTACTCTTGTCCTCACCTCAGGCCATCTCTCTGTTGCATTTCACACGATGGTCACCCCTTCCTTCTGGAAACCCTTGCTTCCTTCACTCACGGCCTTCACCACCTCCCTTATGACTTCTACCCCATCCAAATGCCCTCCACTCCTCCGGTGTACCCAGGGCACATGATCCTCTGAGTTCCAGAGCTGGCCTTCTTGTCTCCCCCTTTGCTCTCCCTGGAAGATCTCATCCATACCCTTCCATGATTACCTGGTTATGAACTGATGATTTCCAAATTGCGCTGGCATTTTCAGCTGCCTCTGTGACCATTTCCATATTCTGTAGGCATGTCAGAAGTATCAAAAATCAAGCCCAGATCCATAGTTTGCACTTAAATAATGTGTATTAAATATATGTCTGTTGAATGAATTGTTTGCTTCTTGACCATTCCTGCCTCCTGCCTCGAACAATAAACAAAACACAAACACCTTGTCTGCCTCTGTTGGGTTAATGGGATCGATCACCTCACACTTTCCTTTCTCATTACAGTCTTGTTGATTCTATCTCCAAAATGTTTTTTGAACCTTTTCTCTTTTTCCTTCCCACTCTCCTGTTATGATCCCCTTTCCTAGAGGCTAACAAAATAGCCTAGTCCAGTGGTTCTCAAAGCTGGCTATGCGTCAGAATTACCTGGAAGGTTTTAAAACTACCACAGGCTAATTAAATCAGAATCTCTGGGAGCAGGCTGTAATGCTGGTATTTTTAAAAGGCTCTGTGGACAATTATAACGTGCAGCCAGATTTGAGAACTACAGATGGTTTCCTTCTCTAGTATCCAGTATTTTCCCTTTAAAAAAAATCAAATTTGAATTTAACATTCTATCGCTTTAAAAATTCAGATGACCCCCTTTATCTTACAACAGAGTTCTTAACTTAGGATCCAGTTTCAGGGTATCTGTGAAGCCCATTAAATTATACACAAAACTCTGTATATAGGGAGAGATTTCATCCATTCAAAATAGGTAAAGAAATATTATCCAGATGATATTTAATAGTTATTCAACACTTCCTGGGTGCCAGGCACTGTGTTAAGCACTTATATTTGAGTGCTTATTAGCTTTCAAAACTAACCTATGAGTATCACTCCCATTTTAGATGACAAGCCTCCAAAGCAGTAACCCTTAAAGGCTAGACTCACACCCAATTAGATCTACTCTTTCCTACCTTCCTGGTTGGCAACCAAAAAACCTGCTGCTTTTGTCAAGTTTGTTCCGACTCGTAGTGACCCTACAGGACAGAGTGGAACTGCCCCATAGGGTTTCCAAGGAGTGTCCGGTAGATTTGAACTGCCAACCTTTTGGTTAGCAGCTGAGCTCTTAAGGACTGAGCCACCAGGGCTCTATAAATCCAAGTCCTTTAGCACAGCCAACAAGGCTCTTGACATCTGCCTGATGGAAACCACCTCCCCTCCCCCACCCATGCTCTAGTCATCCACAACTTCTCACCAAATCCTGTAGTCCATGCCTCTGTCCCCCCTATATATGCTGTTACTTCTCCATGGAATGTCCTCCTTTCACTTCCCAGCCACACTTCAGGGCTCAGCACAAATGTCCCCTACCACTCTTGGAATGCTTCTATCCCTTCCCCCACATTCCTAGGTGGTATCAGTATGGCACTCTGAGCATCTTATTATAGATAGCAGAGTTCATGACTTCCCTAATAGACAGAGCTATTTGAGGGAAGGACCTATGTCCTGTTCCTCTGTGGCTCCCCAATGTCTTTTAGTGTGCTGGCCCATAGGAAGGTCTCAATTAACATTTATTGAAAATAATGTCATTTAAATGTGCTTTCTACTTAAGGAGTACCCAGGTTCTAAACTATGGGGTAGCCCTTTGTCTTATACTAATGACGTTTAGGACGTTCTTCTGTTGCCAAGATGTCCCTGCCAACCTCATAGGGTTATTGTTAAGATAAGATGAAATAATTATTTTAAAGCACTTTGCATTCTTGAGCACACATGAAAAAGAAGTCCTGATTATTAACTTAAGTCTCTGCTCATGTCCAGTGGCTAACGGGCCATTATGAATTTCAGGAAACTCCAATTTAACAGCTACCAGCTACATGCCTTAGAAAACGTCTGTCATCGGATCGGCATCCCCTGCTCTGAAACAAACAATTCCCTCATTGCTGTGGCATTCTGCACAGCTGAGAGAGCCACCCCAGGAATGCTCTCGTGCGTTCATACTTAAAACTGGCTTTGTAAAAATCATCTCAAGTGTCTTGGTGCTCAATTGCTTTTACACAGTGATGAGACAAGTGGCCACAGCGGTGCAGTTGTAGATACATGGGTCACTGGGAAGCTTCCCAATTCTGATAATATCCTACTAAGCAAACCCTAAAATACAGCACATGGGAATGAATGAGATAAAATTTGTCTTTTAGTGAAAATCATCAAGTTGTGGTAAATTTATAATGTTTGAAATATCCTAATTTTAAATGTTCTCATATCTTTTAGGTCTTCTCAGTTGAACTGTTGCCCCACTGTTACCACAGCTTGCTCTACTTGCCAGTGAAAGATGGTGAGTTATTTCCAAGCCCAGGGCTACCGTGTGGTGGCAGAGAAAATCGTTAAACTGATGATGGTGACTTCTACCAAACATCATAAAGTGTGAGGCAGTTAGCAGTTCACCAGAAGACAGACAGAGACGAAGGGAGGGAGGAGGAAGGAAAAAAGGAAGGAAAAAAGAAAAAAAAGCAAAAAAGTGAAAGTCTACAAAAAGAAGATGACAGGAAACTTCCTGATTCTCCACCAGTGGGTAACTGTGTCTAAAAATTCTTCCACTAGAAGTTATAAATTATATTGGTGTGTAGGCATATGCATGTAGGCAAAGTAGAATATCAAAAAGAAAGTCTCAAACTTTGAGGAAGGTTTGGGAAGGCCCTACCAACACCTGCCTTCATTCAATTCTTAGACAATAGTATAATGAATGCGATGATTATGAGTTCTGGCTCTGAAGTCAAACCGGGTTTGGATCCCAGTAGCCATTTGACCACATTTTGGCCAATGGAATCTAAGCACAACTTCTAGGTCATGCCTTCAAAGGGGTGGGCTGTGCCCTCCATTTCCTGTTTCCCTCCACTCTGTTTGCCACATAGGGTATCCCCTAGAGAAAGCAGAGCAACAAGAAAGAAGACTCCTGGACCCCCAACAATGTGGACCTGCCTTATCAGTCCTGGACTGCATGTTTGAGAGAGAATTAAATTTCTGTCTTGTCCGAGTCATTGTTACTTTGGTCAATATCCTAATAGAGAAACTGATTAAAAGCAAATTTCTGAACCTCTATGGGCCTTAGTACTCTCATCTATAAAATGTGAATGATGATGACAATAATAATAATAAATAATACCTTCCTCACAGGGATTAAAAAAAAACAGTAAACCAAACCCATCGGTTCTGACTCGTAGCGACTGTATAGCATATAAAATGATTAGAAGGGTTTCTGGTTCATGGTGAGTACTCCTAAATGCTAGCTATTATCGTTACTTAAGTAAATTCATTGAATATCAATGCGTGCATCACACAGTAGCAGCCTCTGGTAGTTCTAAGTTCATCCCCTATACAGCCATCCACTTCTCACCAGCATTTCAATTTCCTTGTTTGATTACTGAACACTATTGTAATTATATTTGGTGAGTACAGAGTTGCATTCCCTGAGTATTGTATGGTATATATTTTTAAACAACTATCCTGCATAAAGTCCAGAATTAGTTAAGAAAATCTAGGAGAAGCTTAAAGTTAATCATGGAGGGTAGAATAGATTTGAGAGAATTCAGTGATTTGCAGCTTTGAAACTCCATTAAAATCGGGATTTATATTTACAATAGGAAGCTGAGAAGACACACAGATGAACTCAACCTGTCTAGAACTGATTTCAGCTCTCAGCTCTTCCCCACACTCAGTACTCCTTTATTATCACATCCATTTCACCTACCAAAAAGAACTCAGCCCCAACCATGTGAAAGCAAAGCCTATCTGTGTCCTCGAAAGCAAGCATCACTGAGGCAAGGGCAAGGAGAGGGCCTAGTGTTACGGTCACATGTGACTGCTCCATACCCAAGAGGGCCTTCATTCTTAGTCAGGAACTCCTCAGCTCAGTCAGCCATTTTCCCTGAGTCCATCCATGGGGTCAGGTAGCTGAAGTGGTTCAGAGCCTCGCCTGGACTGCCTGGTGCTGGCTAACATGCATGCCTCAGTTACTACGGGGATGGATGGAGCATTGGCCATTGTGGGGCCTCCTGAGGAGATAGGGCTGTGTCTCCACTGTGTAGGCTTTCTATTTAGGGCCCTGTTATGGAATGAATTGTGTTCCCCAAAGTATGTGTTGGAATCCTAACCCCATAACCAAAAGTTTAAATCTCTGCTCTGAAATGAGATTCCTCCAGTATTAAAATACTTCAATCATATGGTAAAATCTAAATTCCTTCTGTGTCCTTCCAGGATCTTGCCATTCTCCCACTCACCTTTGTGGCTGCATGTCGTTCTCTGAACATCCCTGCATGCTTTATGGCTTTGCATATTCTGTTCCTTCTACCTGAAGTCCCTTTTTGAGTTTTGTTACCCTGGAAAATTCCATTTTTCCTTCTGGACTTGGCTAAAATGCCAACTAATTTCTGGGGCCCTTCATAACCCCTCTTCTTGGCCCTCAGCCCTGACTCCAGCCACCCCCCGTAACACTGAACACATGTCTATTAACACTTACTTTACTTTTTTTTCCTTTATAGTTGCCTTCTAGTCAAATCTGACTCACAGAGGCCCCATGTGTGTCAGAGTAGAACTGTGCTCCATAGGGTTTTCAGGGACCGATTTTCTGGAAGTAGATCGCCAGGCCTGGGTGGACTCAAACTGCCAACCTGGAGGTTAGCAGCTGAGTGCCTTAGCCATTCGCACCGCCCAGAGACTCCTTATTTTACTTTATCAGCATTATTTCTATGATTTACTAGACTTTGAGCCTCATGAGAACGAGAGGTATGTCTTATTCATCTTTGTATGTCCAGTCTATGGAAGAAACTCAGGTTATAAGTGAGCAGTTTACTCTGAATTAAATTTTCATACTCAGTCACACAGAACAATTGCTAACGTACCTCAAGGTTAAGCTTGCCTTCCAGAGTTCTATAAACTTGGCTCTGTCCCTCTCTAAATAATGATGATGTTTAAACACCACAATTAGCTCTTTCCCTGTCTAAACAATGATTGCCGTTTAAACGCTAGCCAGATAGCCTTGGCTCACTTTTTTTATGCTTAAGAACTTGAAGCAGATGTGGCCTTCTACCAAGGAGCACAAGAGCGAGTTTATGTACTATGTAAACGTGAAAGCTTTGAAAGTCAGGACATGTCACATTCCTTAGTAACTCAACACAGTGATGCTGTAGCAACAGGTAGGGTCCAAAAAGGACTTAGTGTGGACAGAGTCACTTTGGGAGCTCCAGGGAAGGAGTGGGGGTGATGGTGTTTTTAGTTCCAGCTTAGAGAGCTAAGGGAGGTTTTCACATGGCATTCCTCTCTGTAGGGTAGTTGTGGTGAATGCTAATGAAATTATAAACTACTGAAAGACTAGCCCCATAAAAAATTTTGCATAGCTTTTTAAACATCACCCAAAAGAAAGTAGTCATGTTATAAATACTAGCCTTCAGAGACGTGGTGTCAGCCTTTCAAATGCTAAAATGAAACCTGTGCTGCCAGCTGAGCAACCTGCTTCCTTCCTGTCAGCACCTCAGAAATGGGTCAAGCAACCAGCAGCAACAGGTGGCAAGAACAAGAGCCCAGCAGGGTCTGCTGTCAAAGGGGAAGGAGGGACAGAGCTGGAGCCTTGTTTCTTTACCTCTCTCATCTCCCCTCCTGTTTTCCCTGCCTCTCCCCCATGAATGTTGACTGAGGAAGCCTGTTCTGGTTCTTTCTTCCAGTGTTCAATTGGAAACATCAGTTACTGAGTTGACAATCTTGCAAGACTCTGCCCCCACCCTCTCCTCCCAACCCTGTTCCCAAATCAGGATTCTGGCGGTTGTTTCAGGCCAGGTTGTCCTTTCACTTTGCATGTAGGTCTTCATCCAGAGGATGACAATGGAGCTGGTAACAAGATCTCCAAAAGTTCCCATCTCTCCAAAATAGAGCCATGTTTAAGGACATGGGCTCAGGTGACAGCTGTAGCATCATGTCTGAGCTCACTCAGTCTTTGAACCCAGCCACCTGGGTTTGAATCCTGGATCCTCATTCATTAGCCCTATGATCTTGGGAATCATGTCACCTCTCTGCACCTCATTTTAATAATAATAATAAGGATAATAATAGGACCTACATCAGAGGGTGGAGGTGAGGATTAAATGAGTCCTGGTATGTGCTTGGAGCAGAGTTGGCACACCCTAAGGGCTTAATAAGCACTAGCTATTATTATCCTGGGAGCCCTAGTGGCACAGTAGTTAAGAGTTTGGCTGCTAACCAAAAGGTTCACGGTTTGAATCCACCAACTGCTCCTTGGAAACCCTATGGGGCAGTTCTACTCTGTCTTGCAGGGTCACCTTGAGTCATAATCAACTCAACGACAACGGGGCTATTATTATCCTAGGGAGCCCTGGTGGTCCAATGGTTAAGCACTCAGCTGCTAACCACAAGGTCTGCATTTGAATCCACCAGTCATTCTGAAGGAGAAAGATGTGGCAGTCTGCTTCCATAAAGATTATAGCCTTGGAAACCCTATGAGGCAGTTCTACTCGGCATCAACTTATGGTAATGGGTTAGTGGGTTATTATTATCCTAGCTCACTCCATGCTGGAGTTGGTGCATTCATGTGAGTGACCTCAAACATGGCCTCTCCTAAGGTGCTCTACTCTGCACCTTTCTGGGTAGCTGACTGAAAGTTCTACATACAGGAAATGATGCCACCCAAGGGGCCCAGCTCTCATATTTGATCATATTAGAAACTGAGTCATGATGCCCAGATACAAAGCAAGAAGGTGTCCTAGAGGAGGGTGAATCTCTCAGAGCCATCTTACGGAGGGCATCGACAGCACCATATGCTTTTTTCCTTGTGTACCTAAAATAGCAACCTGCTCACCTGGGGACTTAGTATCACTTCAGTGCTGCAGCAAAGAGCCAACAACCCAACAAGAGCTTGGCCTGGCATGCCCAAGAAGAAATGAAATTAGCACACTGACTCAGGCTGGAATCACCATGGCAGAGCAGCTAAGAAGGTGGGCACTGAAGTCAGGTGGCCTAGATTCCTACCCTAGCACTGCTACTCATCAGTAGCTTCACCTTTCTAGGCCTCAGTTTATCATCTGCAAAATGGGGATGATAGTACTGCCCACCACTTCATGCTGTTGAAGGGATAAAAGGAGTTAATATGTGCATAGCACTTAGAATAGTGCTTGGCACACAGTTGTTGTTAGGTGCTACTGAGTTGATTCTGACTCATAACAACCCCATGTGACAGAGTAGAACTGCCCTACAGGGTTGTTGTTTTTTTTTGGCTCTAATGTTTATGGAAGCACATCTCCAGGTCTTTCTCCCTCAGACCTGCTGGGTGGGTTTAACCATCCAGTTAGCAGCCAAGCACTTAACTGTTGCACCACCAGGGTTCCTTTGGCACATAGTAACAACTCAAAATGCAACCATGATCTTCTTTTAAAAAAATGTATGTGATCCTCTGGATTCATCAGCCACTAAACACACAGCAGTGGAAGAGAAATATAACTATCAGGGAGAGACAGACAGAGGGGTGACCCCAGATCCAGCAAGCTGCAGTGTGGCTGAGAGAGAAGATAGCTTGGTGCTGGGCAGGCCTCAGTGCTGGTGCTTAATGGGTGTGGTTGCCCTCCCTATCACACAAACACACCGGCAGTGGGGACAGGAAGCCTAGGTGAAGAAGGATAAGAAGGCCTCACTGGGGCTATTTTAGGGCTAGGATTCGGTAGGCACCCAGAGGAGGGGCATGCATTCCACTCAAAATGTCTTAGAAGAAGACCAGTTTAATATTTGCATATTACTTAACCAACATCAGCTTCATTCTTTTTTTCCACCAGCCTTTAGCCTGGAGATTGTAATATTAAAATAAATTCTGAAATAAACCCATCCACGGCTGTCTACATCTCTGCAATTTCTCAATTGGATTAGTGTCAGGCAGTGGCCAAGGGTGCTGCCCTTCCATGCTTCTCTAAACAGGCACGTAGGGCAAGCCTTTTGTTACCCCGCTCTGCCTCCCACCAACACCTCCACTCTGCCCATGGGCTTGCGGTGGTGAATTGTCAGTGTTCCTTTTGGTTTAGCATTTTTGGCAATGGCTCCCTTCCTGGCTCAACTGGCATTTCCTGGCACCCACTCTTGTGAAATTCATTGGCTTGAAGCTGCAGTACAGCCAGCTGATTAAAAGCACAGGGCTTCAGGATCAGACAAGAGTTCAAAACCAGGGCTTCGAACCCCTGCTGAGAATTTGCATTTCTAGCAAGTTCCCAGGGAATGTTAATGATGCTGGTTAGAAGCCAATTCTGAGAACCAGAGGTAGAGCAGTCCAAGCCCAGGCCCAAGCCCATTGCCACTGAGTCAATTCTGACTCATAGTGACCCTGTAGGACAGATTAGAACTGCCCCATATGGTTTCCAAGGAATAGCTGGTGAATTTGAACTGCCGACCTTTTGGTTAGCAGCTGTAGCCCTTAACCACTACGCCACCAGGCTTTGCAGTAGAGCAGGAGTTCTCAAAAATGTATTATACATAAGAATCACCTCAGGATCTTGTTAAAAATGTAGATTCTGCTTCATTATATTTGGGGTGGAAAGGCAAGTTCTCAGCAGGGGGTAAAATTGGAACAAAGTGATTCAGCATTTACTGGCTGTGGGAGTTTAGGTAAATTCCTCCATTCTCAGAGCCTTAGCTTCTCCATCGTCAAAATGGGAATCACCTGTTGTGACAATTACATGCAATAAAGGTAAGTGCTTAGCACACTTGGCAGAGTGAGCGCTCATTGAAGCGGGGGCTGTTATTAGCAGACCCAGGATATCACGTCTGGGCCCTGTAGCTGCTCTTTTGAATCCCCACCCCTGCTCCCTTCCTCCACCCAGAGTTTCCCACCCAGCCACTGGGTTTCAGGAATAGGATAATTACTAACCAAAAACCAAACCAAACCTACTGCCATCTAGTTGATTCCAGCTCTTAGTGACCCAACAGAGTTTCCAAGGCTGTAAACCTTTACAGAAGTAGGCTGCCACATCTTTCTCCAGAGGGGCAGCTGTAGGTTTCATCCACCACTGACCTTTCGGTTAGCAGCTAAGTGCTTAACCACTGCACCACCAGGGCTCCTTGGATAATTACTAATGTGTTGAAATCTGGGTGGGGCACAGGTATATTTAAAATCACAAGCCACCATGTGACACACTACTTCAGTCATGTAGGTCGTTAGGCTCCATTTGGTCCAGGAAACTAGTTTTTGTTGTTTGAGGGGGTAATTTGAAGTGGGAGTTGGGGTGGGAGGATCAACAAGGAGAAGGGACACGTTGGCAGGGGACCAGATGCTGGGCTCTGCTGTTGGCATGGGGGAGCATACTGATCTGGGAAAGAGCTCTAATGCAACTCACACGAAGGGGGAAGTCAGGCTGTCTCCATTCTCCTTGTTCCAAGGGCAGTACTTGCAAGGGCTGAAGACAATTGAGCCTGAAGCAGAAGGCACTAGGATTTGTTCCTGGCACCAGGGGAACAAGACTCTAAACTGACTATTATACCCCCTCTTGAAAAAAAAAAAAACAAGGTGTCTTTGGCTCATATTAAGCAGGATGTTTTTCTCCTAAGCGAGTTCACAGAAACGGTTACTACAACAAGGAGCGCAGGCCGTTTGCTGACCTTTTACATGAGTAGGATGAGCTCTACTTGTCTTCCAGGCAGAAACAAAAACAGTTCTTGGGTCCTCTACCTCGGAGGAGAACAGTCTTTAACTCTCTGAGGTCAGCCTGCTCCCTTCTTGTCTAGCTATGTTAATACCAAATGAAGGACACAAAAAGGTAAAATGTGCTTAGACTTATCTTGTAGCCAAATTGGGGCTTTCTTTGCTGAAAGCAAGCTTTTTAGAACAAGCCAGTCTCTATAGTTTCAGGTAAAACAAACCATCCCTCCCTGGAGTTCTCTGGAACAGTCACACCTGGGGCCCAAAAGTCCCAGAAGGTTCTTTCCACCAAGAAGTACTGAGTTCCATCCTCCTGGTTTCGTCCAAGTTGACATAATATGACTGTAAAAACCATTGTCTGTCATACCCTGAACTGTCAAATCCAAGCCTGTGCTTTCTGTCAAATGAAAAGGGAGAATGGGAAACTAAGAAAAAGGGAAATTCCCTTTGGCATTTTTAACTGGGGTGGATGTTATACACACAGAGATAAAAACAAAACTTATGATTTTGTCATTCAGATCAACCTTCCCTGAGA
Source organism: Elephas maximus indicus (assembly GCF_024166365.1). Taxonomy (NCBI): domain Eukaryota; kingdom Metazoa; phylum Chordata; class Mammalia; order Proboscidea; family Elephantidae; genus Elephas; species Elephas maximus. Next base: position 39,118,678 of record NC_064833.1, read on the forward strand.
AATTTCTTCACGAGTTTATTCACTACTGGTTTCCCTTCTTTCTTTCATCTTTCCTAGTTCCTCTTTCCTCCTCTCTGTGAGAATTTTTGGAGGCAAATCAGCCTCACCCATCAGTGTTATTATCGTCAGCTGCCTTCGAGTTGGCCTCCGATTCATGGCGACCCCATGTACAAGAGACCAAAATGCTGCCTTGTCCTGCACCAGCCCTGTGATCAGTTACGAATTGGACTGTTATGATCCATAGGATTTTCATTGGTTGATTTTCAGAAGTTGGTCACCCAGCCTTTCTTCTAAGTCTGCCTTAGTCTGGAAGCGCCAATGAAACCTGTTCAGCATCATAGAAATACGGAAGCCTCCACTGGTTGGTGGCTGCACATGAAGTGCATTGGTTGGGAATCAAACCTGGGTCTCTCTCATGGAATGTGAAAATTCTACCACTGAACCATTAATGGCCCCCATCCACCAATAGAAGAGCTCAAATATGGGAGTAAAGATGGCTGAACATGCAATCTGTGACACAGCTTCAAATCTCCCAGAGTATTTTCTCCAACAGCTAATGCTGAACAGAGCTGTCTGGGATATCAGGAGAAGTCTTGCGCCACTGGCTTGTGGACTGCTTTCATCGTTTTTTTAATCCTCAAAGTCTGTAGTTCAGAAGGGCCCCTGTATCCCATTAACTCTCTGTAGGCCTCTGGGGTGGGTCATCTCAGAAGCACCCTACTTGACCCAGCCAGCTCTCCTCCCACAGTGTCAGCAGCCTGTCCCGAGTGCTAATGTCAAGGCTGGGACAGATCAAACACTGTGGGTAAGTGGGTAAGTATAGGGTCCCTGGGCCTGCAGCTCACTAATGGCCAGGCAACCCACAACTGAGCTCAACAGGGCTAAAAAAAAGGAAGAGAAAAAGGAACCCAGAGCCTCCCCATCCAGAAATCCCTAAATTGGAAATTCCCCATGCACCTCTGTGAGGTGGGAAACTGGGAACTTCTCCTCAGGGAGGAGCTGGGCTGCTTCTGTGCGGCAACCCAACTTGAGGGAAGACTCAAGAATACCCTTGGTGTGCAGAGGACTCAAGCCCAGGAGTTTCTCTGGGGCATTTGACCAGTCTTGCCTCAGCTTTAGAACTGGGGGGGGGGGGGGGGGGGGGGGGGTGCCAGGACAGTAGAACCATGCCCACACACACACATCTGCCCCTGCCCAAGAAGGAAAAAACTCTGCTTCCTTTATACTATGGGAACCTTGGAAATAGAAGTGATTTTGGTTTGTTTTCCTGTGTGTGTGTATGTAAGTCACAAAAGAAAAAAGAAAACCAGAAGGGTTTGCTTTTGTTGTTATTACTATAAAAACAGTTGCCATTGAGTTGACCCTGACTCAAAGTATGACTCCATGTGTGTCGGTGAAGAACTGTGCTCAATGGTTGATTTTTTCAGAGGTAGTTCACCAGGCTTTTCTTCCAAGGTCCCTTTGGCCAGACTCAAACTGCCAACCTTTTGGTTAGCAGATGAGCACATTAACCCTTTGCACCAGCCAGGGACTCCTGCTATTGCTATAAAGGTGTTTAATTTACAGTTAAACAAGGGCATGGAGGAACTTCTCTAAACTTTTTGCTCAAGAGAACCAAACGAATTTCAATGCTTGAGGGATTCCTGGAATACTGTCTAGGTGAGCAGAGAATCCCTGCTCATCTTCTCTCTTTCTCTCAATCCCGCATAGGGTGTTTTGTCTTCACTGCCCACCCTTTTCCACACACACCAAATTCTGTATTTTTTTCACAAATAGTGTGCCCACGTAAATAACACCCAGAAGTGGCAAAATTATATAGAAGAAGTTCTGGCATAGCACGCCCATGCATATACTGTGCATGTCTGGTGACATGTCCAGAAGTGAATTTTGGCCTCATTCACCTTCATTCAGTAGTCGGAAAATGTTTTTTTTCAATCACATTTGTATAATGAAGGTATAAGCCATGGTTAAGAAGACATGGATCAAGTTTGGTAGTACCCCAGTAACTGGAAAATAAAAAACTGAAACTATGTGTTTGTTTCTATTAATTTAAGTTGATAATTTTAACCCTGCTGCTTCTGAGTCATCAGTCAGAACCTTGAACCTACTGAAGCCTCTCCATAAATCACGTGCTATCAATTGGAAGTGTTAAGCAAAACAAAGCCTGCCCTGGTATAAATGGCATCCAGTAGCTATCAACAGGAATCTCGATCTAACCTGCATTGACATAATTAACACAGTTGTTTTCTGGCTCTGGCTTTTCATTGGAGGAGTAAACAAAGCAAAACTGATACACTATTGCTCTTGACTTGACAGTTGAATTTGAAAACCTTGTCAGATCATCTTAAGGGAAACCATTCAGCTATGTTGTTGCTGGGTGCCATCAAGTGAGTTCCAACTCATAGCAACCCTGTGTACAACAGTACAGAAACACTGCCCTGTCCCACATCATCCTCACAATCATTGCTATGTTTGAGCCCATTGTTGCAGCCACTGTGTCAACCCATCCCTTTGAGGGTCTTCGTCTTCTCGCTGACCCTCTTTATCAAGCATGATGTCCTCCAGGGACTGGTCCCTCCTGATAACATGCTCAAAGTACACGTTAGATCTGCTTATTTCATAGTCTAATTATGTCTTGTAGGCACCAATGTCTTTGATCAATGATCATAAGTCACCTTAGTCATATGCTTGCTTACCTGCCTTAAGTGAAGTTTCCATGAGACCAGTTTTATCCCTGTAAAATTAAATCTGTTAGACAGAAAAAAAAGAAATTGAAATCAGCAACATGTAAAAAATATTGGTATAGCACACTTAGGAAAATAGTATGTGGGTGGGTTGCACAGTTTGCAAAAAGTGTATAATGCATGCATTATTTGTGTAAAAATACAGTAGACAATGTATCCTAACCCAAGAAGCTGAAAGTCTTCTGAAATTCAATCAGAAATTTGTCTGAAGGTGGTTGAGAAGAAACAGAATGGGTAGCCAGGCCACAGAGAAGGGCTAACCAGCCACACGAACAGCAGCCAGCACTGTTCTGCCTGCAGGCATTGTGCCCATGCTGTAGAAGGACTATCCCACTTGAATATCACTACACCTGGGGAGGAGATACTCTATCTTATGGTTTATGCAACAGAGCCAACGGAGGATCCTGGTCAAAAACGCTCAGTTTGTAGAGTCACACAGCCAGGTTCAGATTCTAGCTCCACCACTACCGCATTTTTACGTGAATAATGCCTGCGCTACATGTTTTTGTCCACCTGCGCGACCTCCTTTCGTATCATCTTCCTGGGTGCTGTGTGCTTTATATGTGTGGGTGGATTATTACATGGGCACATTATTTGCAAAAATACAGTACCTGGTTCAGTGACTTGGGGCAAATCACCTAACCACCCTGTGTCCTAAGCAGTCCTGGTGGCACAATGGTTAAACATTTGGCTGATAACCAATAAGGTGGCAGTTTGAACCTACCCAGCAGCTCTATGGGAGAAAACAAGCAAAAAAAAAAAAAAAAACCTGTTGCCGCCGAGCCAGTTCCAACTCATAGTGACCCTATCGGACAGAGTAGAACTGCCCCATAGGGTTTCCAAGGAGCGCCTGGTGGATTCAAATTGCTGACCTTTTAATTGGCAGCCATAGCTCTTAACCACTACATCACCAGGGTTTCTGTGGGAGAAAGACCTGGTGATTTCCTTCTGTAAAGATTATAGCCAAGAAAACTGTATAGGGCAATAGACTGGAATAGACTGGAAAGCACCCAACAACTCAGTGCCTCAGTTTCCTTATCTGTAAATTGAGGATAATAATAGTACTGAGGGTCGCTGTGAAGAGTGAGATAAGAGACACAAAGTGCTTAGAGCTGTGCTGGCAGACAGTGTGATGAGAAGGTGGTGGTCTTCATGATCTGTTTATCCAGGATTAGACCCAAGGCATCTAGCCCCTGGTCATGTAGATAGTTTCTAGGAAGCTTGGAGCCCTGACAAAGTCCTGGGGCAAGTACCTCAGGTCATGCAGGTCTGAGTTTTCCCTCTCCAGAAAAGCTGAGCCAAGGTTCAGGCACCTCTGATACCCAACCCACAAAGGAACAGATAAAACCTAAGTTCCCATCTGCCTCTGGGCTGGCCCATTTTTGACTCAAAGCCCACCCCAGGAACTGATTCTGGGAGGCCTCTACTATACCTTTCAGCCTTGGTGTCCTGCCAAGCACTATGCTCGAGGCGCCTCATTCTTGGGCCTGGCCTTTTGGGCACCACACTTTTCTGTGAATAATTCAAAGAGCTCTTTCTTCAGCTCAGCCATGCATCAGTGAGACATGACACGGGTTTGGATCCCAGAGGCCCAGCTCCATCAGTGGCTTTGCTGGACTCCAATCACCAGTGGGAGTGGCCCCCTCCCCACTGGGGGCTACTCTTTTTGGGTATTCCCCTGACTGGTAACCTTCGACTCAACAGCAGTGGGTTGGGTTGGGTTTGGTAACCTTACCCTACGACTGTTCCCAAGGGACTTCTGTGATTGTTGCTAAAGCAACCACCCCCCTACCCCCACCACCACTGGCAGGCAGCCTCCTTGAGCTGGGGATAGCAGACCCAGAAGTCAGCCACCTAGCTGCTTGGTGAAGAAGTTTAAGGGACACCAAGGAACTACTGCCCCAGGTGTCTTCCCCACTGGCCAGCATTGATGCTAAAGAATAAAGATTCTCATCCTTACAGCATTCCTTAGGTTATATTAACCTACATCTGTGTTCCAGGTTGCTAGGCCATGCCTTGTTAAGGCCTGTTGTCTTGGCATAATCATTTAAGCATCCTTTACTGTAGAAAAAAACTGCGTGGGGGGTGGTGTCTGACCTCTTCTAACTTTATGAGGGGGAAGGAGAATCAAGATCAACAGCTCAAGGCTGATTCCTATGAGGCAGAGAGGTCAAACAAGCCTCCTTTCTCCGCCATCTTTAGCAATTCTGACACCAATGGTCCCTCGGCACTCTCTACTTCTCTGCTGTGTTCAATAATTCATTGCAATGGCCACACAGAACTCACAGACAAAACTCAAAAATTATGGGATTTATTAGGGAAGTAACAGGTTTTTTTTTTTTTCAGGTTCAGCAACAATCAAGACACAGTTCTTCCATCAGGACAGCTTCTTCCCAGCCCTGCTCTTAGGCACACCTCTTTCTGGCCCTCAGCCTCCGCCCAGCTCAGACAAGTGTTACAAAACCCGTAGTTCTGCCAATAAGTGCCCAGAGGCACCCCACTTCACCACTAGGCCTCAGCCTGAAGATGCTCAGCTCTAGCTTTGTGGCTTGGCAAACCTAGCTCCACCAAATGGCCAAAGGCACCCTACTCTTCCAGGAAGTCTCCTGCCCAAAGTCACTCATCTTTTTCAATCTGTGAACCGGGAAGCCCACTGCGGAATCTCCTGATGATCTCTCCTGCCAGTGTTTCTCTGCCACTCCTTCTTGCCATCTTCAGTGTTACAACTCTGTCTTTTGGTCTCCTGGTTCCTTGAGCAGGAATCCTGTGTCCAAAGGATGTGCTCTGTTCTTGGCCCTTCTTCCTCAGTGTTGGTGGAATCCTCCTGCTCTGGAATTGGCTATCTTTTAACCGAAAACTGACCAATCATCTTGGTGGGCCACAATTACCTTATTTGCACAGTCCCACCCAGTCACTGGAAACCCTGGTGGTATAGTGGCTAAGTGCTATGGCTGCCAACCAAAAGGTCAGCAGTTTGAATCCACCAGGCGCTCCTTGGCAATTCTGTGGAGCAGTTCTACTCTGTCCTATAGGGTCGCTATGAGTCGGAATCGACTTGACACCAGTGGGTTGGTTTGTTTGTTTTTTACCCAATCTCTTGGGTGGGAATTACAAGACTATGGTGAGAAAGACCACACAAAAGGGATCCATCACACCATACTTTCACTCTTAGAAGTGTCTTGGTTGGGGCGATAAACTACATGGTCCTCCTAGTTTTAGTACATTATGTCTCAGGGGAATTCCTGTTAAAAAGCACATGATCCCTGGACATTTGCATTTGCTAGTTTAAAAAACCAAGGGTGGAAAAGTACTTGTAGGAACCTGGAGGAATTTCTCTGGGTTTGTTCATTTGGTGAGAGGGTAGAAGGTGGGAGGGGGAAGGGGTGAGAGGGGTACGGGAAGGAGACTTCAGGTCAACTGGGGTTAAGAAAAGACCTAAGGCTTCTACACTCACCTCCCTTGCAAATCCACCTTCTGTGTTTTCTTACACTCGTGGGTTTACTCTAGGACTGTAGTTGTCCATTGATCTGCCAGATTCTTCACCAGGCCACACCTTTCCAAAGGGCAAGGACTGTATGCAATTCCAATTTTTAGCCCCAATATCTAATCCAGTGTTTGTCAGGTAATAAGCACTGTGCCCCTACTAAGCTGAGCTCTGTGAGGATAGGGCATTTTCTGTACTTATGGAGCCCTGGTGGTGCAGTGGTTAAGAGCTCAGCTGCTAACCAAAAGGTCAATAGCTCAAATTCACTAGTCGCTCCTTAGAAAACCATATGGAGCAGTTCTACTCTGTCCTACAGGGTCACTATGAGTTGGAATCAGCTCGACATCAACGGCAATGAGTTTGGTTTTTTGTTTAAGCACTCATTAAAAATTTTTCCTGAATGAATGAATAAGTGAATCTGAGATGCAATTTCTTCATCTACAAAAGGAAACTCATCAGAATTGACTCTATGGCAATGGGTTTGGTTTTTTTCTTTACAAAAGCAAAAACCTAGCCTTTCTAGGTTGATAATAGAGATAATTTATGTAAATACTTTAGCACTTGCCTGCCAAATTATAAACTTTCATTAAATAATAATTTAGATATTATTATTATTATTAGTCATCTCATCAACCTGTATGCAGCCCCACCAAAACCAAACCTGAGGGCTGGATCTGCCCCTCGCAGGAACGTTGTCTTGACTTATTTTTCCTTCTCCTGGGTGCTTCTGAAGCTCATGTCAGTCGAGTTCCCCTGCTGGTTGAGATGGGCAGATGATTATAGCACAACTTGCTTGTTGTTGTTGTTAGGGGCTGTCGAATCTATTTTCTACTCATGGTGACCCCACATGACAGAGTAGAACTGCTCTATAGGGATTCCTTGGCTGTAATCATTACGAGAGCAGATCACCAGGTCTCTTCTCCCAAAGAGCCTCTGGTGGGTTTGTATCACAGACCTTTTGGTTAGCACCCAAGCACTTAATTATTGAGCCACCGGAGCTCCCTAAATATATGTATACTTAGGTTAAAACATAAAATGTATTTCTTACTGTGGGTTGGAATAAAAAAATTTTTTTGAGCAATGCTGCTCTGTCTCTTAAAATTCTAGAGAATAAATCCAGAAAATGAATAAACAGATGAAATATTTCATATATGAAACCAAAACAAGAAAAAAGCATAACCAAGAGATGTTAAGAAAATAAACAAGCTTAAAAAAATTCTCTGAAGAGTGAGTACGAAGAGGTTAGAGAGTTAACGGTTTTCCCCCAAATGAATTTTGATTTTAGCTTTTTAGTTGGAACTGCAAAACATTCAGATCTAAAGACTTTGAAGTCTTCGCAGATTTAAAGTTCAGAGAGTTTAAGGTACGAAAAGGGTACAAGACATGGGTACAAGACTCGATGGCAGTGGTTTGGTTTTTGTCATATAGTGGGGCCACTGGTGGTTCAGTGGTAGAATTCTTCCTTTCCATGAAACTGACCCAGGTTCAATTGTAGCCAACGCACCTCATAAGCATCTACTACCTGTCTGTCAGTGGAGGCTTGTGTGTTGCTATGATGTGGAACAGGTTTCAGTGGAGTTTCCAGGATAAGATGGACTAGGAAGAAAGGCCAGGCAATCTATTTCTAAAATTCAGCCAGTGAAAATCCTATGGATTACAAAGACTCAGTCCCTACCCGATCATGGGGATGGTGTAGGACTCAGTAGCGTTTTGTTCCATTGCACGTTGGGTCGCCACGAGTTGGGGGCAACTCAAACGCAGCTAACAACAACATGACATACAGTAAAGCCTTCAAGGTGACTAATATGATTATTATATATCACTATAATGGTAACTATCATCATTACGATGAAAGAACTTAACTTTATGATCTCTTCCAACCTTTCCCCCTCAGCCTTCTAGGAAGCTTATTTAACAGGTCAAGCTGACGGTCAGCTGTTTCAGCAGGGAACTGGCCCCAAAGCTGGTTTCTTCTTCCATGCCTTTTCCGTATAGGCACAACGATAGCATACTGTGTTGGATTAACCCTAAATTACACAAGGAGCCCCCGCTGTGCTTTTTGGTGAGCGGCGGGAAGGGAGTTGTATCCTTGTGCTGGCACCTAGTTTGCATAACATGTTCTTCTCTTTCGGGATGAATTGAGAAAGAAGCCACGTGGTCCGGCAGCAGCAAACGTTGGAGGAGAAAGTGGTGACTCCGCATGGCATGGTGAAGACCAGCCACCCTCCAGGATATGAGAGAGCTGAGTATTCTGAGCAGAATCAGAACCTCAGGACAGCCCTGATGGGGAGGAAGGACAGGATGAAAGCTGCCAGCTTTGGGACCTGGTCAGACTGTGGGGACACTGAGAAGACGTTCCAGGGAACTGGACTGAGTGTTGCCATCCTAGCACTAAAAGGTCTTTTTGATCTGAGCAAGCATACTTTAAAGTAGAAAAGTACCAGGTATGGCCTATGGGTCTAGGTAAGGTCTTGAGCCCAAAGCCAGAAATTAAACCTCCAGATGGTAACTAGAATCCTTATGGAGCACCTGCCTCAGGCAGGTGTGTTATGCATATTTGTGGAAATAGAGCATTTTATTATAACCACAGGTTTTCAATCTACTGATCATACCATCGAACTTGGTATCAATATATTTTGTCCCAGGACTCTTAAAAATATAATGTGAAGTTACTTCTATCAATGAAGGAGACCCTGGGTGGTGTGAATGGTTAAGTGCTTTTCTACTAACCAAAAAGTTGGTGGTTCAGACTCACCCAGAGGCACCTCAGGAGAAAGGCCTGACAATCTGCTTCTGAAAGGCCACAGCCTTGAAAACTCTATGAAGACAGTTCTTTGAAACACATGAGGTCACCATGAGTCAGAATTGACTCAATGGCAACTTTTTTTTTTTTTGCTGTTCTTATCTCTGATGACCTGAAAGCCTTTGACCAAACATCCTCAAGAAAGGAAAGTTAGAGTTTATTCGTTCACCTGAATATTGGCTAATTTATTCAATCAATCTGCAAATATTTATCATTCTTTGTATTACTATTATATATTTTCTCTGAGGTAGAGTTGATCATCTGAGCGGAAAGGAGTCAGAACCTGATGTTTGAGTCCCAGTTTCATCAGTACTTAACTATGGGAGTGTAGGAATTTCTTTTGTTTGTAAAATGTGGCTAAAAATTCTTAGCCTTTATCCCAAAAAAGTTTTTAAAATTCACAAGAGGTAATATATGGAAGGGTTTGGTAAATGGTAAAAACACCGCATGAAACTATTGTCCTTTACCTATTAAAGAAGCTGAGCTACCGAGTGGAACAAAAGATTTGCCGAAAGTCATAATTAGCTGGTAAGAAAGGATCAAAAAGGAGATATAAATCCAGGTGACTGGACATGTTACAGGCCAGAGTTGATTCAACAAAAGAATTTGAAAGTATTGCAGTCAGAATGCATGTGATTATAAGAAACGTTAGTCCACCGAGGTAAAAACGGGCCCTTATTGAAAGTGTACAGGAATCTCACAACCCAAGGACAGAAAGCAATATGTTGCTGGGCTTCATTCAGGTTGGACCCAAGAACTGGGGAACCCTCAGGAACAGAGTGGCTCTTTCTTCAGTGTCTCTCTTGTCTCTACTTCAGAGCCAGCTCCATTCTTTCTCCCATTTTGCTGCATTCTTCTGCTCATTCACCCTGTGTGAGGCACAACATGGCTGCTCATCCCGGATCTACATCATAACCACTAAGCTCCAGCACACACCACCAATTAGCAACACACATTGAAATTCTTCAGGGCTCCTCTGAGAGAACTTGGGTCACACAAGTCATTTCTGAGCAAGGGATTGGCTCCTTCTGGGTCAGGTGTGTATTCACCCTTGGTGCAAACCCATCAGCTGTGAGCTTCTCCCCCAGCACTATCACCACCACCCATGCCTAAAAGTCACATTGTCTTTACAGTTTTATCTTCCAGAGAGCTGTGGGCAGCAAGGGTGCTAAATTGTCAGGCTGAGCGTTATTACATAGTGAGAGGAATATTTATAGAGAGGGTATGCTTAGAATGATTTTATGAGGTATTTCAGTTATGAAATTTAAGACAAATTTTATGGCAAAAAAAATCAATTCAGATATAATAAATATTGTGTTGGGCCCTGGAGATAGTTGCATGTATCCACGAGTAACTGTAATATAAGCCAGTGTACGAAAAGTGTCTTAGGAAGAAATAACAAAGTTATACGAAAGCAGAAAAGGTGGATTGGCTATTGTGAGAATCAGAAAGTTTTCACTAAGTGCAAGTTGAAATATGCCTTGTATTTCATTTTTGTAGAGAGAAGCCAGAGATAGGGAGGACATAAATCAAGCAGGGGAAAAACTGTGAGCAAAAAAATTGGGATGAAATCACACGTGTGCTCCAAGAGGGCAAAAACTATAGTTTGATTGAAGAGTAGGGCACCAGTCCAAAAACCAAACCCACTGCTGTTGAGTTGATTTGACTTGTAGCGACCCTACAGGACAGAGTAGAACTGCCCCATACGGGTTCCAAGGCTGTAAATCTTTACAGAAGCTGACTGCCACATCTTTCTCCTGCAGAGCAGCTGGTAGGTTCAAAGCAATGACCTTTCAGCATGGTTAAGCCAAGCACTTAACCAAGCACCACCAGGGCTTCTTGAACAGGGTGCAGGAGGGAGAAAAAGAAACCAGTGTTAATTGACTGGTCTCAGTTACGTGCTGGACATTTTCAGATGTCACTTCATTTAATCCTTTCAACAACCCTTGAGGCAGACTCTTGCCCCTGTTCTACCAAGGTGCACAAAGGCCAAAGCTATTCGCTCCATGAAACCAGGATGGCATGAGGTGGAGACGGCAGCAGAGAACAGATGGAGGGAGGTTTTCCCACCTTGTAGAGCTCACGATTGATTCTGAAGGCCGTTCAAGGTTTCCACGCAAAGATTGACATGATCAGATCTGCACTTTAGAAAAATAATGCTGGTGGTAATACGGAAGATAAAGTAGTCTTTCTGTCTCCATCATTCATTCAATTAAAAACATATATATTGAAAACTTATTAGGGGCCAAGGCCTGTACCAGGTACTGTAGGAAAAGTGTAATACACACCAGACAAGGCCCCTAACCTCATGGAGCTTACAATTTTCTCCTTGTGCTGTGTGTTTAATACATAGCTCATATATGCCTTTCTCTATATTTGTATTTTATAATACACACACACACACAAACACACATACACACATATATAGGGAGAGTGAGAGTAATTTTGAATTTTAATTATCTGTTAATTTACTAAAATAGTACAACATTGTTTTAAAAAAATACGCTAAGTGCATAGAAAATACAAGAAATTTAACATTATAAGTGATTCCATGGCAAACATGCACATGAAAAGATGATCAAAGTCATTAGTCATCAGGGAAATGTAAATTAAAACTGCATAAGATAATAAAAGTTAAAAAGACTGACGATACCCAGTATTGGCGAGGACATGGAGCAATTGTCTATGTGTATGAGCTTTTTCATATGCTGCTGGTGGGAATGTCAAATGATAGAACCCAGAGAAATGAAGACATATAGTCATATGAATTGTATACAAGTGTTTGTAGCAGCTTTATTCATGATAGCACAAAACTGGAAACAATTCAAATATCTATCAACAGGTGAATGGATAAACAAATTGTGGCATAGTCATATAATGAAAAACTACTCAGCAATAAAGAGGAACAAACTACTGATACATACAAGAACAGGAATGACTCTCAAAAACATGCTGTGTGAAAGAAGACAGACACAACAGAATATGTGCTGTATGATTCTATCTAATGAAATTCTAGAAAATGCAAGCCAAACTATACTGAAGACAGCAGATCAGTAGTTGCCTGGGAGAGGAGGTAGAGGGAGGGGCTGATGCAAAAGGGTATGAGGACATTTTGGGAAGTGATGGTGGTAGCAGTTTCAAAGGTTTATACATGTCACAACTCATAAAAGTTGTACATTTTAAGTGGGTATATTTTGTGATAAACACAAAAACCAAAAACCAAACCTGTTGCCGTGGAGTCCCAATCCGACTCATAGCGACCCCATACGACAGGGTAGAACTGCCCTATAGGATTTCCAAAGAGCGGCTGGTGGATTCAAACTACTGATCTTTTAGATAGCAGCCAAGCTTTTAACCACTGCGCCACCAGGGCTCCCTATATAAACTATGCCTCATTAAAACTGATTTTTAAAAAAGAGATAACCAATATATTCTTTAAAATAACTCAATTTGGGTGGTAAGATTATCTTGGGTGGTGGTATTTCACCTTCTTTGTTTGCCTGTATTTTCCAGATGTTCCATGATGCACACGTATTACGTGTACAACATGAACACAAAATTTTTTAAACGCTAGGGGAAAAGCCTACGTTTTTCTTTTTTAAAGTAATAAATGTGTTACTGATTAAGATTTGGTCTTCTAAAACTAATACTGGAAATATTTAATATACATTGTAATATCCCCATATACAGCTACAGTGGAGCCCTGGTGGCACAGTAGTTAAGTGTTGGGCTGCTAACTGAAAGGTTGGCGGTTCAAACCCACCTGCCGCTCCAAGGGAGAAAGGTGTGACAGTCTTTTTCTATAAAGAGTGCAGCCTTGGAAACTATGGGGCAGTTCTACTCTGTCCTATAGGCTAACTATGAGTCAGAATCGACTTGATGGCAGTGGGATATAGCTACAGTAACCGTGTTTGTGATGATCACTTAGTTTTCACTTTTCTTTGTGGAAGAAGGTGTAGTGAGAATTCCAACTCTGCCACTGCATTTTTTCATTTGCACTGTTGGGTCACTAAGCAGAGATTTTTTTCTGATCAGCTAAACAAAACTAAAGAAAGTACAGTGAAACCTGTGAGAGCTGGAACTTGTTGGGACTGCCTTATTTTTCCGGATCTCACAAGTCTTCCGCCTTTGACAGGGTGCATTCTTACCATTTTTCTATCATTATTAGTGGAAAAGATTTCAGTTTTCCTTCTCTGACATGTTTCTACCTTACACAAGTTCTGATTTTCACAGGTTTTAATGTAATAAAAAAAATTAAGAATGTTGAGAAGATATAATGAAAAAAGTTCAAATAAGAAGATTAAGTTGAGGAAGCTTTTAAAATAAAGACAAATACTAAAAATTGAACAAGGGTATTTGGCTAGGTTCCTCCTTTTAAGACTGAAAAGACATTTCCAGCCTCTGGTCCAAATTTCCTAAACTGTACATCAGAGACTAAAGCAAGGTTTCTCCACATTAGCACTACTGGCATTTTGGGTAGATAGTTCTTTGTTGCGGGGCTGTCCTGTGAAAAGTAGTATATTTAGCAGCATCCCTGGCCTCTACCCATTAGATGCTAGTAGCATCCTCCCAGGTGTGAAAACCAAAAATGTCTCCAGTCATTGCCAAATGTTATACCTTGGAAGGCAAAGCTGCCTCTGATTGAGAGCCACTAGGCTAATGGGTACTCAAGGAAAGAAGGGCTCCTTGATCAAATATATATGGGCACTGCTGTGATAAACAACTTTAACCAGGTTTCTTTACTACAGGACTTCTCAGAGCCTTTAATGTGCTATTATGTATTATGAATCACCAAGAGGGGAGTTTAAAGTATGTAGTTTCCAAACATGGTAGAAAATCTATCTTACAAGTTCTGGACTGGTGCAGAACTACTTCGTCAACTACTCTCTCTTCATTACACACACACACACATACACACACACACACACACACACACACACACGCAGTGAGGGAAACAGAGAACAAACCTGAAAGCCCAGGTTGCTAGGGCCTGGTTACAAAATCTCATGCTCTGCAGAGTTGTTCGGTTTCTTTTTTTTATATATACATATTTTTTCTTTTTATACAGGGAAGTTTTTTTAGACAGTGAAAGCAAATATCCAAACCTTTGTCCTAATGCCAGTTGCCGTTGAGTCGATTCCGACTCGTAGCAACCCTATAGGACAGAGTGGAACTGCCCCACAGGGTTTCCAAGGAGCAGTTGGTGGATTCAAACTGCCAACTAATTTTGTTGTTGCTGTGGAGAATATAAACATCAATTCAACAGTTTCTATATGCACCATTTAGTGACACTGATGACATTCTTTGAATTGTGTAACCATTCTCACCCTCTTTTTTTGACTTGTTCCTCCCCCATTAACATAAAGTCACTGCCCCCTAAGGTTCCTATCTAATCTTTCCAGTTGCTGTTGTCAATTTGATCCCATATACACAGTTCTTAAAGAGCATAATGCTCAAGGCACACCTTTTTTATTAGTTAAGCGAAACCATTGTTCGGTTTTAAGATGACTTCAGGGAATATTTTTGGTTTAAGGTTTAAAGCTTACATCAGGGCAATGGTTTCAGGGGTACATCCAGCCTTCATGGCTCCAGGAAGTCTGGAGTCCATACAAATTTGAAGTTCTGTTCTGCATTTTCCCCCTTTTGATCAGGATTCTTTTATAGAATCTTTGATCAAAATGTTCAGTAATGATAGCTGGGCACCAACCAGTTCTTCTGGTCTCATGGCAAAGGAGGCAGTAGCTCATGGAGACAATTAGCCACACATTCCATATCCTCCTCCTATTCCTGACTCTCCTTCTTATGTTGTTCCAGGTGAATAGAGACCAATTGTTGTGCCTTGGATGGCTGCTTGCAAGCTTTTAAGACCCCAGGCACTATGCACCAGACTAGGAGGTAGAACAGAGGCACTACACGTGTTACTAGGCCAATTAACTGTGACGTCCCATAATACCATGACCCTGAACCTCCAAATCAAGAAACCAAATCCCCTAAGGTTTTTGGTTGTACATTAGCAGTCTCAGTAGCTACTCTTTGTGTGTGTGTGTGTGTGTGTGTGTGTTGTAGTTGTTGTAAATATATCTGTCAAACAACTTTTGCCCGTTGAACTTTTTACAGGTGTACAACTTATTGTCAGCAATTACAATAATGGCTGTGAAACCCTGCCCTCAATCAACATGACAACCCTACCTCTCCCCCGTCTCCTGCCCCTGGTAACTACTAATAAACTTTGTTCTCTATACTTTTGCCTTTTCTTGTCTTTCTATATAAGTGAAGTCATACAATATTTGTTCTTTTATGACTGACCATTTGTCCTACTCTTGATTAAACATCTAAAACTTGAAGAAAACCTTTCTCTTTTCCTTCCTGTTCACTCTGGGAAATAATTAAGCTCCAACTCCTTGGTAGCTACTCAGTGGCTATTGGCCAAGTGCCCAGGACGCACTCTGCCTAAGGCATTAGGTCATCACCATTTCAGTGCAGTACAGAATAAGAGCTAACGTTTGTTGGGTACTTTTACCCTGTGCCAAGGCACTGTTCTCAGTGCTTTACATGCATTGACTCATTATTCCTCACAACAACTGCAAATAAAGTTAGTACTATTAGTACCCAGGCCCCTTTTACAGATGAGGAACACAAAGAGGCTAAACAACTCGCCCAGGGTTATAGAGCCAGCAAGTGCAGGTGCCAGGAATCAAACCCAAGCAAACTGGTTCCATGACCCATGATCTAGTCATGGTGTTATGTTTTGATATGCTGAAAACACAATGCTATCAGTTTGTCAATACTACTCCATGGTACACCTTTAAGGAGCTCAGGTGGTGCAATGGTTAAGCACTTGGCTGCTACCAAATGGTCGGCAGTTGGAACCCACAAGCAGATCTGTGGGAGAAAAGACCTGGCTATCTGCTCCTGTAAAAATTACAGCCTACGAGACCCTAAGGAGCAGTTCTATTGTGTCATATAGGGCTGCTATGAGTTGGAATCAACTTGATGGCACCCAACAGCAACAATTACATGTTTACACTCTGGTAAGGCTCAATTGGGTATAGGCAGACTGGGAGAAAATGAAAGAATCACAAGATTGGGTGACTATACCTCAAGATCAGGTATAAGGTGAGCCTTGAGGCTGCTGGAAAAGAAAGGAGGTTGTGTTCAGAGGGAAGAATGTTGGGGTTGGATATCTAATACAAAATAGTTCTGGGAGATGACAAGATCCTGATTATAGCCCTAGATGTGGATAACTGAAGTTCAGGGTAGATGGCGGTAGATGAGTGGAGCAGATTAAAGAGTAGGGAGGCTAAGAAAGGAAATCCACAAAGACCTGAGGATCCCTCTGCTCAAGGCATTAGGTAACTGTTACTATTGATACACAATATCTAACAATTATGTTCTTGGACACCATTTTTTCATTTTTGCACTGACTTCACAAAGAGATCCCAGACCACAGTTTAGGAGGAATGCACACCAAGCTGGGAATGGTGGTCATCACTGAAGGCCAGGGGGTGGACAGGGCTATATGGGAATTTTATCATCTATATTACATATATATATATATATATATATATATATATATATATATTTGTTTACTGGGTTATATTACATATATCCATAAGACTTATTTTTTTTGAGTATGTTTATGGTACCTTTTAAAGAATAAAAATTGTTCTAAAGCTCTAATTTAGGAACTTAGGAAAGAAAGACTATGAACCAGGTTGTTCCCCCCCCTTTTTTTTAAATCATCAGGGGAGTGATAGGAAGGTGTTAGATGATACAGACATAGACAAGGGGTGGGCATGCTAGGTGGCTTAATCTCTTATTTATTTTCAGAGGAATGGACTGGCAGTAGCATTGTGGAGCTGGGAGAAGGCCAACCCTGCCTCCCAACCCTGCATTATCTGAGGGTTGATAGAGTAAACACCCCACCATTCAAGAAGGTGACAGGGGAAGCTATGTTCTTTTAAGGTAGCCAAGTTTCAGTTAAGGCAAGGAGTGGGGGAGAGGCTGAAGACATAGGAGGGTTCGATTTCCATGGAAAGAGGGTTCCAGAAGATATTGCAAAAAGGTGTGAGAAGGAGTGGTAGGAGAATGAGGGTGGGAAAGGCAGTGAAGCGTGGCCTGGGGACCATGCACAGGATGAGGGGTGACTGAGGCACTTACGTTTGAGGGGCTTATAAAAAAACAGCTGCCTTTGGGTCAGCCCCAACTCATGGCAACCCCATGTGTGTCAGAGTAGAACTGTGCTCCATAGGATTTTCAATGACAAGATTTTTCAGAAGTAGACTGGCAGGCCTTTCTTCCAAGGTGTCTCTAGGTGGACTTGCACCTCCAACCTTTCAGTTGGTATCCAATTACACCATTAGGATGGTAATGGGGGTGGGGGAGGAGTGGAGAATATAGAGGCCTTTAAGGGCCCAGAAAGACCTATGACATTGGGTTTAGAAATGTGGAACAGGCCTTCTGGATCTGAGTAGGATAGTGGACTTGAGCTGGGACACAACTGATGGTAGGATTTAGGTAGACAGAAAAAAAAAAAATTGACAATGGAAAGTCACAAAGGCCGAAGTGAGCATGGATAACTTGAGGGCCCATGAGCATGCCAGACAGACCCAAACTGAGGGTTTGTGTCAGGGATTAAAAGGCTGGCTTCTGAGGGTGGGGCTGGGCTCTGGAGAGCCTTATAAGGCAGCAGAGGAGTCAAGACATGATTTGTAAGAAACAGGGGCTCATTACAGGTTTTTAGCTGTGGAGGGACAGATGAAAATAGCATTTAAGGAAGATTAGTGTGAGAAATACCCATGCAAAGAGATGGGGCAGGAAAAGTTGTACTCCGGAAATTTTACAATTATTCAAACACAATGTGGTGCACATAGGGAGGAAAAGAAAAAAAATTTTTTAGTTTTAAAATCAAAACAACCAGAACTTATTTCAAATATGGGGGAGGGTGTGAAAAAGAGGTTAAAAATTTTTAAAATTTTGAACCTAGATGATAATAGACTTATATCAAGGACATGGGCAGACAACCTGAAAAGGATGATCAGCTTAGGGGGAAGAATTGGAAAATGATAAAATTCATTTTGGGACCTAGATTTATTGAATCTTATAGCACAATGAGGAAGCCCTGGTAGTGCAGTGGTTAAGCACTTGGCTGCTAACGAAAAGGTCAGCAGTTCGAACCCACCAGACGCTCCTCAGGAGAAAGATGTGGAAGTCTGCTTCCATAAAGATTACAGCCTTGGAAACCCTATGGGACAGTTCTACTCTGTTCTATAGAGTCACTATGAATCAACTCCATGGCACTGAGTGGGACAGCAAAATGAGACTTCACCTGGCCACATGGTAAAACTATCACATTTAATAAATGAAGACAATTTGAGTTTGAGATGACACAGGACATCTTAACAGAGATGTCCTAGAAGTAGCTGGCAGTCCATAGCTGCACTTTAGTGACAGAAGAAAACCAGTGACTTCAGTGACTTCAATTTCTGAGTCACAGGACTGTCTTGTCGATCTAATCTGTAAGAATGGATGAATTATCTGAGAGAAAGGGAATAGAGAGAGTAGAAGCCTCAAGACTTAGGAGGAGACAGGAGAAAACTGAACCAGAAAAGACAGGAATTTTGGCTCTATTTGCTAGCTATATGAACTTGACAATTTACCCTCTCTGAGTCTCGGGCTGTAGTCATATCAAGGCTGAGCAGGGGTAGGGTCTGCTTCCAAGCTCACTTACCTCATATAACCTCAGGTCCTTGCTACCTATTGGCCAGAGACATTAGGGCCTCTCCACAGGGCATTCATAACATAGCAGCTGGCTTCCCTCAGAATGAGCAAGTGAGAGGGTAAGAGAGTACAATCAAGACAAAGCTCAGTTTTTGTATAACCTAATCTCAGAAGTGACATCCCATCACTTCTACCAAATATTATTTGGTAGAAGTCAGTAAGTCCAGCCCACATTTAAGGTGAATGGTGAGAACACCAGGAGGTGGGATCACTGGCGGCCATTTTAGAAACAGCCTGCCACTATATCTCACAGTTATATACTTAGACATCATTTCTTTATTTTTGTAACTATTTCACCTAAAAAGGGCAATTCAATAAATGTTGAATCCACTGAGCTGGCCACAGACATAGTTGGGGCACAAAGAAGGCAAAAAACAATTCTACCGAGATAGGAAAGTCATGGAAATCTCCAAAGAGGAAAATTAGGCTTACACTGACTCTTAAAGAATAAACAGAAGTTTACCAGGAGACAAGATGAGGAAGTTAAAAGTTTATGCACTGATTCTAATTTAGATCATGAATCCTCATGATTTTAGGGCTGAATGAATACGACAGGCATGACAAAATTTTTTCATAATTTTCAAAATCTCTACTTATTAAAATGTGAGTCATTGAGTGCCTCATGGGATTTTATCATTTGATTTCAAATATATCTTCCAAACCCTAACAGTTCAACTCGGTGTACCATATCTTTTTGTTTGGCAGATATTTGTAGCAACAACACATTTGCTGTTTCCACTTTTCACACGTACGTTTCATGGCGTTCATTACACTGATCATGTTGTGCAATCATCAGCACTATCCGTTTCCAAATTTTTCCATCGGCCTTAACAGAAGCTAAGCTCAGTGTCCCCTGGACGATGAGTTCCCCTTTCCCTTTTCCTCTCATTCCTGGTAACTACTAATAAACGCTGAGTATACTTGATCTGGATAGTTATTTTACTAAATTAGCACTCCAAAGTTTCACCTGGAACCCTGGTAGTACAGTGGTTAAGAACTATGGCTGCTAACAAAAAGGTCAGCAGTTCTAACCCTGTGGGGCAGTTCTAATCTCTCTTATAGGGTTGCTATGAGTAGGAATTGACTTGACAGCAAAAGGTTTGGCTTTTTTGTTTTTAAATTTCACTCTTTCTAAAAATATTTTTATTTTATAGCAAACCTATAGGACAGAATAGAACTGCCAATAGGGTTTCCAAGGAGCACCTGGTGGATTCAAACTATCGACCTTTGGTTAGCAGCCGTAGCTCTTAACCACTATGCCACCAGGGTTTCCTATTATGAACATACAGATCAATCAAATATTTTTATGAAACAGCTCAGAAATTTAACTACAACGCACTTAAGAAAGTCTAAAGGCTATTCTCCCATATTCAAGACGATTACTTTATTACTATAAAGTCTCTAGTTTTATTTTTTGTTGTTGATCTTACCAATTACGTCAGCTTTGTAGGCCCACATACGTGGTTGCCCCACACCTTGCCTTCTTCGCCTAAGGATTTAGTGCTCTCAATGCTTAGGATTAAGAGTATGACTGCAGTTCAAATAAGCAGGTTTGAAAGTTTCCCAAAGTGACAAAAATGACACAAATTAGGTAGGTTTTCCAAAATCTTTTCATGCCTAGGGCCATCACTATAGAATATGTCACCCTATATTCCCCCAGGCAAATCTGTCCTACTCTCTGAGGCTGTCTGATCACTTGGCCTTTGATCCCATCTAACCAGACTCCCTAAGATCTAGGCAACCAGAGTACAGGAGCGAGGAATGATGTGACGTTCTAAGCAATGCCAGCTCGTAGTATTTGAAAGAATATTGATTTTGTTTATCTGACCAAAAGTTTAGCTCAGTTTTGCTCTACTATTGTTGTGGGCCATTGAGTTGCTTTCAACTCATTGCGACCCCATGTAACAGAGTAGAACTGCCCCACTGGATTTTCTAGGTTGTCATCTTTGTAGGAGCAAATTGCCTGATCTTTTTCCCATGGGGCCACTACATTAGGTGGGTTTGAACTGCCAACTCTTCAGTTAGCAGCCGAGGGCTCCTTTTCGCTTCACTAAAAAAAAAAAGAACCAAACCCATTGCCGTCAATTCTGACTCAAAGCAACCCTATAGGACAGAGTAGAACTGCCCCATAGAGTTTCCACAGAGCAGCTGGTAGATTTAAACTGCCAACTTTTTGCTTAGCGGCTGTAGCTCACCGTAGCTCTTAACCACTGTACCACCAGGGCTCCTTTGCTTCATTGTTAGCAACGAAATGTCAGCTCCTAGTACAAAACAGTCATACTCTGCTGCCAGCAGATTATGGTGCCTGGGAAGCAGGAGGCATGTCTCAACACAGACCATCTCACATTAAATCACCTCCCACTCAAAGGCTGCTGCTGGCAGCTGGAAATTTAATTTAGGAACCAATATACTGTTAAGCACCATTGTTTTTGTGTACAAAGAACAATGACTGACACTGTCTTTTTTTTTTTTTTTTAGCATTCTTGATGTTATAGTGTCCCTCGTTTTCTATTCATTCACTTTCTTTGAATAGCAAACTCTTTTCTTAATAATTAGGAACACAAGTAAACTTGAAATACCCCAGTATTTGTTTGGCAGTTCATTTCCACTTTCATGACTAAAATTGAAAATACTAAAAAAATCCAAAAAACTAGTCATTCCTCTAAAGTTAAACAAGGCTTTTTTTTTGTAGGCTACTGATTTTCTGGTAAGGGTGGGAGGTATGCCAATAAGATGGCCAAGCACAGATTAAAAAGCATCTTAATTTCAGGATGAATAAGCAAAGAAATATAACTTCTTTATATATTAACATGTAATCATATTTAGGTTAAGTGCTCAGCTGCTAGCCAGAAGGTTGGTAGTTCGAACCCACATAGCCACTCCACGGGAGAAAGACCTGGCAATTTGCTCCTGTAAAGACTCAGCCTAGAAAACCCTATGTACAGTTCTACTCTGTCACATGGGGTCTCTATGAGTCGAAAATAGGCCCCATGGCAACTAACAACAACAACGTTTTATGTTAAAATAATGCTGAGTTATATATATTTTAAATACATATATAATAAGATCAATGGATATATTTCACTTCTACATTGTGGTTTAGGAAAGAAAGTACCTAAGGGATCCCTGTGGTTAAACCCCTTCTCACCCATGTAGAAACTCCCCGTATCTCTGAACAAACCCAGTGACAAAATGGCTTTCTGCTCCAAAAGACATCCCATGGCATTGCCAGTTACTCCACTGTCAGCAAGCGATTAGAGTTCTGTGAGTGAGGCACTGTGCTAAGTGTTCTGTGAGATTAAACCAAAAACAACAACAATCAAAATCCTTGCCCTAAAGGAGCTTGATATCTTAACATAAAACAAGAGATTAAAAGTGCCATAAAAAGGCACAAACCAAACTTCTCGGAAGCTCGGAGGGAGGGCGAGACAGCATGAGTGGCCGAGGGAACCGCTGTTTCTGTTGTCTGGGCTAACATTGTGGTTTCTCTTGTCTACCTGTCAGAGCTTTATATAGCTAAGAGATGAAAGTTGTCCCAAGAGGCAATGATACTGAGTGGCTAGAGCTTGACCTTTGGCATTGAACACTTTGTATTTGAATCTGGACTCTCTTTTTTAGCTGGGTGACCTAGAGCAAGTTACAGAATCTCTGTACTTCTGTTTTCTCACTTATAAAATGGGCATGGTAAGACCTACCTGACAAACTTATTGGAGAACTAAATAATAATGCAAAGCGCTTTAGCACAGTGCCTGGCTAAACTTGATGTTTAAAAATTGGTAACTCTTGTTTTTACTTTTGGTCATTTTCCCTCCCTTAGTCTTTTTCCCCCAATGTAATATCTGTAGCATTTTTTAAAATCATTGCTAATATACACTGTTTTCTAGACCTCATCACCTTTATGGTTATCCTCCCACAAACTGTCTGGGTTTCATTCTCATTTGCAACGTGCTATCTAGACCTGTAAAGCAACAAAACTTCCCTACACCCAGAAAAACTACAGTTGGGGTTTGATCAAACCAAAAGTAAACCGTATTGCTACCACCCTTCTGGTTCATAGTTTTATTAATGCAGGCCAAAATGCATTTTAAAAGTTGGGTTTTTTTTTTTTGTGGCAATTCCATGCCTTTATTAGTTCATGGTAAGCTTGTGGTCAACTACATCTCTAGGCTCTATTTAGAGAAACAGTGAATATCAGTACCCCCCTCCCAGTTCCCCACCCCCTTTTTGTGCAATGAGTTTTTTGAACCTAAATGAAGTCCTTTTCATTTCTTTCTCCTGTGTAGCCCTGAACGCTTGGTTCCAAGTGACAGAAAGCTAGCTGGAACTACTTTAAACAGATAAGAAATTCTTCAGTTTGTCTAAGTAAATAGCAATAAAAACCAGACAGCTGGAATGCTGCCCTGCCCCTCATCAGGAAGAGCATTGGCTTCATTTTCTCACATGGGCTGCTTCTTGGAGCCACAACAGAAATGATTCCCTGTTCTCTTCAAGTCCTCCCTCCCTCAACCATTTATTAATAGAAAAATCTCAGGGAAAGAATGGAGTCAATCAAACATGTGCCATTCATTATGGAGCTGCTCCTGTCTCCAAGATGGGGTGCAAAGCTATCAGCCCTTAGACCAGTTACTGTGGCTGGGGAGGCAGAAGGTAAGAAGATAGCAGCTCCTCAATAGGCTCCAGGGTATGGGGTCGAGGGGAAGTTCCCCAAAGGAATGGGGAACGCACTTTCTGAAATAAATGGGAGCGGTGGCTCAGAGTTAAGTGAATTAGCCAAGCAGAGCCAGGGCTGGAACAAAGCTCTTTTAATTGCTGTCATATCATAGATAAGAAGCCCTGGTAGTGCAATGGTTAGGCGTTCCACTGCTACCAAAAGTTTTGGCAGTTGGAATCCACCAGCTGCCCTGAGGGAGAAAAGACATGACAATCTGCTCTCATAAAGATTACAACCTAGAAAACCCTATGGGACTGTTCTATTCTGTCATATACTGTCGCTATGTGTCAGAATCAACTTGATGGCACACAACAATAACATATCATCGATGGTTGAATGAGCTTTTTGGATTAGACACAAAAAGATTATTTTTGTGAAAGCAGGTAATTTGTTTTCTTCCTATTTTGATAAAGAACTAATACATTATTGTCATGACTTTTCTCCTGAAAAATAAAATTAGATAAAGCAAATTCAGATTGATAGAAACGTTTACAAGAGACCTTGCAATACTTCAAATTAAATGACTAATTCAAAATTTCTCATTAAATAAAACGGAGCCTACAGTCACTGTTATTAACAACCATTTAGAAAGTAGTTACTGTCACGCCCTTCATTTAAGAAGCAAAATTAGCTCATGGGCTGGGTGATTAATTAAAGAATAAGAGCAAACCACAATTCAAACTAGGGAAGATTAGATTTCAGAGCTCCATTTTCTAAGCCCTCAACCAAAAATTTTAGTATACCTGCCAAGCAGCTGTTTTCAGATCTAGAGAAAGATACAAACCTATCTTGTCATGCATGACCAAGACACGATACCCTTGTTATCAGATAACACCTAGCCCAAAAACCTAAACCCAGTGCCGTCAAGTCGATTCCGACTCATAGCGACCCTATAGGACAGAAGTAGAACTGCCCCATAGAGTTTTCAAGGAGCACCTGGTGGATTCAAACTGCCGACCCTTCGGTTAGCAGCCGTAGCACTTAACCACTATGCCACCAGGGTTTCCAATGCCTAGCAGCAGAGTAAAAACTAATTTCCCAAGGATTATATTAAGATGCAAGGCAGCAAACTGATGCGTAGGACACTATTCTTGTCACGTAAATTACATTTAATTTGCAAAACTGGATTATTGCTTTGGCCTCTTACGTAGATTTCTAATGTAGTCCTCTGAACAGTGAGTCATTTGTTTCTTGAAGTCATAAAAAATGTTAGTGTGTTGTTTATGATGCTTGAAGCTGTTGCTTCTCATTTTGAGTCACGCTGCATCAGCAGATGAAGGTCCTGAAAGCTTTACTCCACGTATGTCATCAAAGTTGACTCTACTTTGAGGAGGCAGCTCTCCCCCAGTTGTATTTTGAGTGCCTTCCAACCTGAGGGGTTCATCTTCCAGCACTATATCAGACGTTGTTCCACTGCTATTCACAAGGTTTTCACTGGCCAATTTTTTCAGAAGTAGATTGCCAAGTCCTTCTTCCTAGCCTGTCTTAGTCTGGATGTTTTGCTGAAACCTGTCTACCATAGGTGACCCTGCTGGCATTTGAAATACCAGTAGCGTAGCTTCCAGCATCACGGCAACACGCAAGCCACTACAGTACAACAAGCAGACAGATGAGTGGTGGTGGCATTCGACTGTGTAGATCCTAACAAATGATGGATAACATTACGAAGAACGGGAATTCCAGAACACTTCATTGTGCTCACGAGGAACCTGTACATAGCCCAAGAGGCAGTCATTCAAACAGAACAAGGGGATGCTGTGTGGTTTAAAGTCAGGAAAGGTGTGTGTCAGGGTTGGATCCTTTCACCACACTTACTCAATTTGTATGCTGAGCAAATGATTCAAGCAGCTGGATATGCTGGATATGAAGAACGGGGCATCATGTTTGGAGAAGACTTATTAACAATCTATGATATGCAGATGATACAACCTTGCTTGCTAAAGTGAAAAGGACTTGAAGTACTTAGCGATGAAGATCAAAGACCACAGCCTCCAGTATGGTTGCACCTCAACATAAAGAAAACAAAAATCCTCAGAAGTGGACCAATAAGAAACATCACGATAAATGGAGAAAATATTGAAGTTGTCAAGATTTCATTTTACTTGGATCCACAATCAACGTCCACAGAAGTAGCAGTCATGAAATCAAGTGACATATTGCACTGGGCAAATCTGCTGCAACAGACCTCTTTAAAGTGTTAAAAAGTAAAAATGTCACCTGGAGAACTAAGATGCGCCTCACCCACATCAGAGTATTTTCAATTGTCTCATATGCATGTGAAAGCTGGACAATGAATAAGAAAGACTGATGAATTGATACGTTTGAATCATGCTGTTGGTGAGGAATACTGAATATATCATGGGCTGCCAGAAGAAGGAACAAATCTCTCTTGGGAGTAGTACAACCAGAATGCTCCTGAGAAGCGAGGATGGTGAGACGTCATCAAACGTAGTTTGGGTATGTTGTCAGGAGGGGCCAGTCCCTGGAGAAGGACATCAGGTTTGGTAAAATGGACGGTCAGCGAAAAAGAGGATGAACCTCAACAAGATGGACTGATGCACTGGCTGCAACAATGGGCTCAAACATAGCAACAATTCTGAGGATGGCACAGGACCAGGCAGTGTTTCATTCTGTTGAACACAGACAGTGTCGCCATGAGTCAGAAGCAACTGGACGGCACCTAACAGCAACACTGCTTATGTTTATTACAGAAACCATTCAAGTCATTCAAGAGAGGTAAAATGCCCATCCATTCTAACGACATAGACAGTCACTGAAATAAAAATAGAAAACGTTTTTTTCTGGGTTCCTCATGAGAACAATTAAGTGTTCTGGAATTCCCATCCTCTGCAATGTTATCCATAATTTCTTATGATCCACACAGTCGAATGCCTTTGCATAGTCAATAAAACACAGGTAAACATCCTTCTGGTATTATCTGCTTTCAGCCAGGATCCATCTGACATCAGCAATGATATCCCTGGTTCCACATCCTCTTCTGAAACTGGCCTGAATTTCTGGCAGTTCCCTGTCAATATAGTGCTGCAACCGTTCTTGAATGATCTTCAGCAAAATTTTGCTTGCGTGTGATATTAATGTTATTGTTCTATAATTACCACATTTGGTTGGATCACCTTTCTTGGGAATAGGCATAAATATGGATCTCTTCCAGTCAGTTGGCCAGGAAGCTGTCGTCCATATTTCTTGGCATAGACGGGTGAACACCTCCAGCAGCGCATCTGTTTGTTGAAACATCTCAATTGATATTCCATCAATTCCTGGAGCCTTGTTTTTCGCCAACACCTTCAGAGCAGCTTGGACTTCTTCCTTTAGTACCATCGGTTCCTGATCATATGCCATCTCTTGAAATGGCTGAAAATCGACTAATTCTTTCTTGGTATAATGACTCTGTGTATCCCTTCCATCTTCTGTTGATGCTTCCTGCACCATTTAATATTTTCCCCATAGAATCTTTCACCACTGCAAATCGAGGCTTAAATTTTTTTCTTCAGTTCTCTCAGCTTGAGAAACAGTGAGTGTGTTCTTCCCTTTTGGTTTTCCATCTCCAGCTCTTTGCACATGTCATTATAATACTTTACTTTGTCTTCTCCAGATGCTCTTTGAAATCTTCTGTTCATTTCTTTTACTTCACCAATTCTTCCTTTTGCTTTAGCTCCTTGACATTCGAGAGCAAGTTTCAGAGTCTCCTCTGACATCCATCTTGGTCTTTTCTTTTTTTCCTGTGTTTTCAATGACCTCTTGCTTTCTTCATGTATGATGTCCTTGATGTCATTCGACAACTCGTCTGGTCTTCGGTCACTAGCGTTCAATGTGTCAAATCTATTCTTCAGATGGTCTCTAAATTCAGGTGGGATGTACTCAAGGTCATATTTTGGCTCTTGTGGGCTTGCTCTGATTTTCTTCAGTTTCAGCATGAACTTGGATATGAGCAATTGATTGTCTGTTCCAGTCGGCCCCTGGCTTTGCTCTGACTGATGATATTGAGCTTTTTCATCGTCTCTTTCCACAAATGTAGTCAATTTGATTTCTGTGTGTTCCATCTGGCGAGGTCCATGTGTATAGTCGCCATTTATGTAGGTGAAAGAAGGTATTTGCAATGAAGAAGTCATTGGTCTTGCAAATTTCTATCATTCGATCTCCAGCATTGTTTCTATCACCAAGGCCATATTTTCCAACTACTGATCCTTCTTCTTTGTTTTATTGACTATGCAAAGGCATTCAACTGTGCGGATCATAACAAATTATGGATAACAATGAGAACAGGAATTCCAGAACACTTAATTGTGCTCATGAGGAACCTTTACATAGATCAAGAGGCAGTTGTTTGGACAAAACAAGGGGATACTGATTGGTTTAAAGTCAGGAAAGGTGTGTGTCAGGGTTGTATTCTTTCACCATACCTATTCAATCTCTATGCTGAGCAAATAATACGAGAAGCTGGACTATATGAAGAAGAACAGGGCATCAGGATTGGTGGAAGACTCATTAACAGCCTGCGTTATGCAGATGACACAACCTTGCTTGCTAAAAGTGAAGAGCACTTGAAACACTTACTAATGAAGATCAAAGACCACAGCCTTCAGTATGGATTACACCTCCACATAAAGAAAACAAAAATCCTCACAACTGGACCAATGAGCAACATCATGATAAACGGAGAAAAAACTGAAGCTGTCAAGGATTTCATTTTACTTGGATCCACTATCAACACCCATGGAAGCAGCAGGCAAGAAATCAAAAGACGCATTGCATTGGGCAAATGTGCTGCAAAGGACCTCTTCAAAGTGCTGAAGAGCAAAGATGTCACCTTGAAGACTAAGGCGTGCCTGACTCAAGCCTTGGTATTTTCAATCACATCATACGCATGTGAAAGCTGGACAATGAATAAGGAAGACTGAAGAAGAATTGATGCCTTTGAATTGTGGTGTTGGTAAAGAACATTGAATATACCATGGACCGCCAAAAGAACGAACAAATCTATCTTAGAAGTACAACCAGGGTGCTCCTTAGAAGCAAGGATGGCGAGGCTGCGTCTTACATACTTCGGACATGTTGCCAGGAGGGATCAGTCCCTGGAGAAGGACATCAGGCTTGGCAGAGTACAGGGTCAGAGGAAAAGAGGAAGACCCTCAACAAGGTGGATTGACACAGTGGCTGCAACAATGAGCTCAAGCATAACAGTGATTGTAAGGATGGCTCAGGACCGGGCAGCGTTTTGTTCTGTTGTGCATAGGGTCGTTATGAGTCAGAACCGACTCGACGGCACCTAACAACAACAACATATCTGGGTTGGAATCCAGGCTCAAGCTCCCTTTGCTTGCCAGGCATATTATTCTACAGCTCAAATTATCCTGTGGGGAATAGAAATGATTTGCACCAAACCAGTGTTGGGATACAAGGCCTCCAGGGCACCTCTAATCTGGGATACCATAGCCGTGCTGACCTGGTCCCTACATTTTATGAGACAAAAAACTAAAAGATGACAATAGAAAGTCTCTTTCTAAATTAAATGATGTCATGCCTGAGGTGAAAACAAAACCAGGTAAAAGACTTACGGCTGTAAAGGACTTTCACAACAGATCCTTATAAAAGAAGCCACCACCTGTGTGCAACTGAGAGCGAGAATGATGTAAAATTTCAAGAGTGTACTCAGCAAAGTATTTTGGAAACATTCTTACCCATTTTTACTAATCCATAAAAAGCAGAGCACCAGATTCTTGATAAGCAAGTCAGCTTTTTTAGGAAGGTTACAGCCAGTGCACCAAAAAAAAAAAAAAAAGAATGTCAGTGTACAACTGAAGTATTATCAAAAGATTTAAAATGTGACTGGTTTAACTATTCAGAACTTACATATTTTGTGTTTCTGCATAAGTACTCTAGAAACTTTACTTAGCAATAAAATTTCCTATTAAGCTCTCTTTAGTTAAACATTCCCATTAGACTGGGACTTTTAATTACTATTTGGATCTTCACATTTCTCACACTTGATATATGTGATTACGTGATGTTTCTATTATAAACAAACAAACAAACAAACAACCCATTGCCGTTGAGTCAATTTTGACTTATAGCAGCCCTCTGGACAGAGTAGGACTCCCCCATCAAGCTTCCAAGGGGTGGCTGGTGGATTCAAACTGCCGACTTTTTGGTTAGCAGCCAAGCTCTTAACCACTGTGCCATTATAAGAGGATGATTTTAGGTTTTCCTATTGTTTTTGAGTGACTTGCCTTTGTTAACAATCTAATTCATTCAATCGTTTGTATTGATTGGCACAAAAGAAAATGGGTTTGAATTCATCAACCAGGATGCTCTAGGTGTGAATGGTATTATATTATCTCAGGGCTATTTAATGATAATACTTTCTCTGGCACTACCTGTGTATTTGTGTATGAGGAACCTGACTTAGCAAAAAACACCAAAACCCCAAACCCAATTAAATACACTGTTCTTATTAGTTAGCTATTTTTCTGTTAAAGTTACACACCGTGTCGTATGGAGCCCTGATGGTGCGATGGTTAAGAGCTTGGCTAACCAAAAACGTCGACAGTTCTAATCTCAACACCTGCTCCTTGGAAGCCCTATAAGGCAGTTCTACTCTGTCCTATAGTGTCACTATGAGTTGGAATCAACTCAATGACACTTAACAACAACAATGTTGTCTATTCCAACGCAGTCCTTTTCAAGGTTCTCTTGTATTCATTAAATCTAGCACTGTTCTTGAAATTCAAGTAGACAAGTATTAATCACATGGGCACGTAATTTTAATAGCAAAAGTTGCTGAACTGTTTCATGATATCAGTGATGTTGAATTAGGCACTAGTCTACCATCATTCTCTTCAAAAAGTAGTCAACACTCACCTACTTTCAGCTGTTCCTCACATTTTGGCAGCCAGTTCCTTCCACTCTCCTGAAATTGTCCACTTATAGGTCAGGGATAACTTCTTTTCAGGTCTTTGTCATTCTCCATGGATCACTGTTCTCCCTGCCACACACATATTAGTCCTTTCTCCCCTTTTCTAAAATGCAAATCACACCCGCAATTAAAACCTTTGAATGACTTTCCCAATGCTTTTGGGATAAAAATCCAAAACTCTTAACGTGAGATTGGAGTTTGCCAATGATTTGCCATTTGCAAAAACTGAAACCCCTTTTCAGACTGTTTGAGGGATATGACAAACCGAACACTTAGTCCACTTGGAACACTCTCTTCCTTTAACTGCTTGACACTATTGTGATTCTCTTTCTACTTCTCTGACTTGTCCTCTATCTTCTCTGCTGGCATCTCTACGTCTTCTCTCTGGCATTTCTCTAGGTCCTGTGCTCATATCCCTTTTCCCTATAGACCTCAACGGTTCCTGTCTGTAGGAAAATCTCCCCAACTGACACCCAAAAATGTCTTCAGGCCTCCAGGTACACATTTCCAGGGGCCTTTGAAGCATCTTTAGGAGCCCTGGTGGTGCAGTGGTTAAAGTGTTCAGCTGCTACCTGAAAGGTCGGTGGTTCGAACCCATAAGCCACTCTGTGGGAGAAAGATGTGGCTAGGAGTCTGCTTTTGTAAAGATTACAGCCTTGGAAACCCTATGGGGGCAGTACTACTCTGTCTTGTAGGGCTGCTGTGAGTCGGAATCGACTCAACGGTAGTGGGTTTCGTTTTGGACCATCTTTACTTGGATGTTTCACAAACAGCTCAAACTTTTTACGTTCACAGCAGACTCATCTTTTCCTTCCAAATTGGGTCTGTTTCTACCTCTGTTCATGGTACCAGAATTCTTCCTGTTGATAAGGGGGAAGACAGACACCACAAAAGGGCCCACCTACAAGCAAAGGAATATGGATTGCCAGCAGACACCAGAAATTAGGAGAGAGGGCCACAGAAGGAACTGACATGGCCAAGATCCAGATTTGGACTTTCAGCCTCCAGAACTGTGAGAAAAATAACTTTCTGTTCTTTAAAGCAGCCATTTGCATTTTTTGTTACAGCAGCACTAGGTAACTAAGACACTCTTTCTCCCAAACTTTGTTGTTGTTAGGTGCCACTGAGTCAATTTCAACTCATAGTGATGCCATGTGACAGAAGCAGAACTGCCCCATAGGGTTTTCTAGGCTTTGATCTTTACAAAGGCAGACAGCAATGTCCTTCTTCCATGGAGTCACTGGGTGGGTTCAAACCACCAACCTATTTGGTGAGTAGCTGAGTGCCTACCTGTTGCACCACAAAACTTTGTATCTCTTTTCAGTCCTATCCATTGATGCTAGAGTAACCTTTTAAAAAGTCTTTGGTTAAATCATGTCCTTGCTTAAACGGTTCCAAAATAAAGTTCAAGCTCAAATCCTTTTTTGATCTCACTCTAACTAGCCTTTTCAACCTTATTTGCAACCCTACCTCCTATGTTGGAGCCAGAAAGGGCGCTCAGTTCTCTAAACAGGCCCATTTCTTTCCTATTTCTGTGCCTTCTCTCACATATTTCTCTTGCCTGCAATATCTGCTCTTAAAATTACTCTCTACCTTTTCCCCAAGGGCAGTGTGGTTCAGTGGTAGAATTCTCCCCTTCCATGTGGGAGACCAATGCGCCTTATGCACAGCCACCGCTCATCTGTCAGTGGAGACTTGCTATGTGTTGCTATGATGCTCAACAGGTCTCAGCAGAGCTTCTAGACTAAGATGGACTAGGAACAAAGGCCTAGCAATCTACTGCCAAAAATCAGCCAGTGAAACCCTGGGGAACAAAACAGTCAGATCCCCAACTGAACAGAGCTCCCCAACCAATCAGACCAGGTGTTTCCTTCTATTGTGCACGGGTCCCCATGAGTTGGCCAACTCTAACAACCTTTTCCCAGCAGCCTTTTTCTTAGTTGCAATCATTTCCTCCTTCCAGCAGGTTCTTGCATTTTATCTGCTTATCTGTAAACAACTTAGCTATTTTGTGTAGTTGTCTTATTTCCCCTGCTAGATTGTAAGATTTCAAGTGTATCCATCTTTAGCTTCCCTTCCTCCACCAGAGGTCTAGTAAAATGTTGTGCTTATAAATGTTCTGAATTGAACAGAATTTTTAAGGAATTAAAGACAAAGCCAAGATGTAGCAGAGCAAAATATGTAAAAGGCAAAATCAGGAATAGAGTTCACAGCTCCTGATTTCTAATACTGTCTCATTCAAGAGAATACTTTCAATCCAAGCCTACACTGCAGCATGGAGAAATACCAGGCCTTTCTACTCCGTGAGGCTCCTTCTCTTCTTTTCCCTTTTGATGATTTATTAATCAGCCACAGTGCTGCTCACAGAGTAAAGGGAAGGTGGAGAGGAATGAAAGAACAAAGTCAGGGTCTTACTCTCAAAAAGTGTTAGTATGAAGTGACACTCACTACACATTACATTTGTGCTGTTGAGTGAGCCTGAGTTGCATGGCCCTAGCACAGGATAACTCAGGGTCTCTGGTCACTAGTGACAACCAAACCCACTGTCCTCAAGTGGACTCCAACTCACAGCCACCCTACAGGACAGATTAGAACTGCCCCATAGGGTTTCCAAGGCTGTAAATCTTAATGGAAGCAGGCTGCCACATCTTTCTGACCCGGAGCAGACTGGTGGGTTCCAACTCTGACCTTTTGGTTAGCAGCCTAGCGCTTAACCACTGCACCAGAGCTCCTTCACCAGTGACATCTGTAAAAAAATAAATTAAAAGCTATGCAGGTTATCTTAGACCCGTTGGTAAAAAGTT
Source organism: Elephas maximus indicus (assembly GCF_024166365.1). Lineage (NCBI taxonomy): Eukaryota > Metazoa > Chordata > Mammalia > Proboscidea > Elephantidae > Elephas > Elephas maximus. The sequence continues at coordinate 39,151,938 of NC_064833.1, forward strand.
TGTAATGGAGTAGCAAAATTAAAATGATTGCAAACTCCAGACGTGGAGGAGGAAGGGAAGGATGACAAGCAATGTACGCTTGTAACATCAATAATCTCCCAACACTGGTTCTCCATTAATAATGACGGATTGGGTCTGAGTGTATCAACCATTTTAAAATGAAGACATAGAAGTCACAAATTCAAAACATTCCTTTTGCACCATATTGCAACGTACGGGCACTGGGGACATGGTCACGCGGTCACGAGCTTCTGTAACCACTCGAAAACTGGCTGATCCCTTCCTGGCCATTAAAAACTCCACTTCTGCAATGGAGTGCCAGCACCCCGCAGGGGCAGGAGCCGCACCCTCCGAGGGCAGTCCCCAAGCTTCACCGAGAGTCTGCACAAAGCGGAATGCTCTCGATGAGGAAATCTCTGGCGATGGCACCTACAGACCTTCCCTACATCCACTCCAGGCAGCGCGGAAGTCCCCCTGGCCCGGGCCGGGCAAAAAAGGGCGATCCCCGGCACCGCAGCAGGCGGGAGCCGGTCCCAGCTCACAATGCGCGGGGACCGCCGCTAGCTGAGCGCAGGCGTCCGAGGGGTGAGGGCGGAGGGCCGACGCAGAGCTCCCGCCCAGCCACCTCCTCCCGCCCCCACCCGCCCACGTCCGCCTGCCCTGGAGTTGCCGGGGGTGGGAGGGAGGGAAGCGGCCAGACGGTCAACATCAGCGCGGCTGAGTCGCGCCCCGCCCCTTCTCGCTCCCTCCCCGCCGTCCCTCTTCTTCTTCCGCCCCCTCCCTTCCCTGCTAGCCGCAGCCGGGCTCCTCTCGCTCGCGCGGCGCACGGCCGGCTGTGACGTCACCTGGCCCCGCCCCTTGCTATAAATACTGGCGTCTCTGGCGCCGCTTTCCCACACTCGGTGGCCCTTCGCTCCTCCGCAGTCTAGTCTTTTTTTCCTGTGTTGTCGCCTTCTCGGTTTCTTCTCATCCTTTCTCGTTCTGCTGCTCTGTGCTGTGACGAGGCCGAAACCTCTCCCCACCCAGCCCGCGCTTTTCCTTTACCCGCGCTGTTCTATTTCTCTCCTTCGGCCACCGCCGCCACTGCTGCACAGCTGGTGTCGGTGCCGCGCTTTTCCCCCCACGTCGTTCCGCAGCCTATGGCCCAGGCCGCCTTGGGTATTTCTGCTCAAGGTAACCACATCCCTCTTTAAAAATTCCGCCGAAAAAGAGAAGACGCTTTACCCGACTCTTTGGGCCGTTATCTCACGTGAGTATCGACCCAAGGGGCGCGGGGTCGGAGCGCAAGGGCGGCCGGGTCCCCCCAGCCGGGCCCCACCGCCCTACGGGCGTCCCCCCGCAGCGCTCCGCGGCGACCGCCTCTAACATGGCGGACGGCGGTGAGTGTGGCGGGTGGCGGTGCCTCCGGCGGTGGCGGTGACGGTGGCGGCGACACGCGGAGCTGGGGCGGCGGGCCTCGCCTTGGGGTCCTCAGGAGACCCCCGGACGCTCGGTGAATCCCGAGCCGCCGCGGTTGGGGCGAGGGGGTGTGTACGTGTGGGGGGCGCGCGCAGGGGTCTCGCCGCCGGGGGTCGCCGTCGCCTCCGGGCGCCGTGTGGTCCCCACCCCTCTCCCGTGGTGCATTGCTGTTTCCGGGGAGGGGGTCCGGCCCGCAGCCCTACGGGGCTGGGACCGCAACCCTGCCCCTGAGCAACACAGCCGGCTTGGCCTCCCGGAGCCTAGCGGCGGGCGGCGCGGTGCGCAGGAACCGCCGGGGCCTTCGGTTATGAATGGAGTAGGGCGGGCCCGGCGTCGGCCTCTGGTGACAGCTGCCGGAGGAGGTCGGATTCTTGGGGGTGCAGGGAGTGAGATTCCTCTCTGGTGGAGGAAAGTTGACGCCGCTCGGGGCCCGGCGGCGGGGAAGCCCTGGTGTCAGGTAGCGACTGGAGGCCTTTGGCCCCTTTTGGAAGCCTCGGGGCTGCTGCTCCACCCCCTGCAGCGTTCCTGATTGGGCCGAGTGGCCATCAGTCAGCGAAGTCACTCCCTGGAGCCTGAGAATTAGTCACCGTAGCATGGTTTTCGCATCCGCGCCACGGTTTCTGGGCAAAAAAGGGGGGAACGGTAGGCTTGAGTGGCTTACCAAGTACTGTCTAGACTGACCACAGTTAATGGAGGTGACCCTGATACAGTATGTATTCTGAACGTATACGCTCATGCAGAAACCTGGGGACATTTTCAAACAGTGCTGTTTCAGTAGATTCGCTGAATTTTATGGTAGCATCTTGGGTCATTAAATTGTTCTGTGTCCTGTAGTGTTTCTACCGTAGAGTCCCCCAACTTGGGTGGAAATCTGAGACCGCTTAGGGTAGATACAATTGTGTGTGGTGAGGAAAGGTATGATGTGGACCAGCTTGGCAGAAATACGGCCGATAGCCAAGAAGCGAAATTCTTTCGTTGCTTTTACAAATATGAGTGCAGATGCTGATCATAAAGACAGACCTTGAGGAGTTTACATTTAGTAGGAAAGATAGACTCCTAAATGATCGGAACTGATAATGATGGCAGGTGAAAACTGTGGTGCAGAGCTGAAATTATAGTAAAAAGACCAGATTTAATTGTCTTGAGAGACTGAGGAACCCCAGAAGACATGGCCCCCGGACTCTCTGTTAACCCAGAATTAAAACAATTCCCGAAGCCTACTCTTCACAAAAAGGTTAGACTGGACTATAAGACACAAAATGATACTTGTGCTTCTTAGTGCAAGTAGATACATGAGACTGAATGGGCAGCTCCTGTCCAGAGGCAAGATGAGAAGACAGAAAGGGACAGGAGCTGATTGAATGGACATGGGAAATTCCGGGGTGGAAAGGAGGAGTGTGTTGTCACATTACAGGGAGAGCAACTAGAGTCACATGACAGTGTGTGTATAAATTTTTGTATGAGAAACTAATTTGAACTGTATACGTTCACTTAAAACACAATTAAAAAAAATAAACACCAAAATACCAAAAAAAAAAGTGATAATGAGAAATGCAGCAATCAAGGAATCATTGCCTTTTTCTCCCAACGTTTATTATACAAGTTTCCAAACATATTAATAGTTCAAAGAATTATACCTCACCTAGATTCTACAATTAACATTTTGCTGTATATGCCTTATGTGTTCATCTTGCTACCTAGTCATCAATTCATCTTATCTGATACATTTCAGAGTAAGTTGGAGACTTAAGATCGCAGGCCCTCAAACTGCAGCATGCCAATATCATTAGAGTTCAGTACTTGTTTAATATTCTTTAAAAAGAATTTTTTTAAGTAAAAATTACATAACAGTAAAATGCAGAGATACTAAGTATACCATTAGATGAGTTTTGATAAATAAAAATACAGCTGTGAAATCCAAATCTGTCGAAATGTAGAATTATTACTATCAGTCCAAAAAGTTTTCTTGCCCCTTCAGTAGGTTATCTTCTCCCAGCCCACAAAGTCAATCATTGTTCAGATTTTTTTTTAAACTATTAGTTTTGCCTATTCTAGAACTTCATATAAATGGAATCACACAGTATGCACTTATGTAAGGCTTCTTTCACTTAACGTGTTTTTTATATTCATATTGCATTTATCAGGTTCTTTATTGCTAAGTAGTATTCCATTATATGAATATTTTGATTTTTTTATTACTTATTTGGAGTAATTTTAGATTTACAGAAAAGTTGCAAAGATACTACAAAAAAAAAGAAAAACCAAACCCAGTGCCGTCGAGTCAATTCTGACTCATAGTGACTCTATAGGACAGAGTAGAACTACCCCATAGAGTTTCCAAGGAGCGCCTGGCAGAATCGAACTGCCAACCCTTTGGCTAGCAGCTGTAGCACTTCACCACTGCGCCACCAGGGTTTCCAAAGATAGTACAGAGCTCTTGAAACCCTCACCTAATTTTCTCTGTTATTAACATATTACTGTGGTACATTTGTCAAAACTCAGAAACTGACTTTGGTACATTACCAGAGAAACTCCAGACTTATTTTGGATTTGACCAGTTTATTTATCTATTTTTTTAATTAACATCCTTAGTTCCAGAATTCAATGCAAGGTACCACATTGCATTTAAATAGTCATGTTTTGTCTGCCGTGTGACAGTTTTTTAGTCTTTCCTTGTTTATGTCTTTGACATTCTTAAGAAGTAGTGGCCAGGTATCCTGTAGCGTGTCCCCCAATTAGGGTTTGAAGTTTTTCTAATGATAAGATTGGAGGTTTGGATTTTTTGGAAAAAATATCACAGAGATAGCCTCATCACACCATGTGTGCAAGTTTAAAGATGACTAGTAAGGGTAGTATGAATTGTTTAGAGAAATACGGATAATTTTGGGACACTGACTTTTTGGGTAGTTTTTGTCAAAGTGATGGGAGGAGGGTTTTTTTGTTTTTTGCATCCTGCAGCTGACTCAGTCTAGTTTCCCTGTGCAAGTTCTAAGGTGTTGTGGTCAGAGATACTCCTCTTCAAACGGACCTTAACCAACTGATGTAGACACACCACTGTAAATGAGAATAATTTATCTCCTTTTCTCCACATTTTCATTTAACTCCTCTTTTCAAGGTTTCTCTAACAGTACGGATACACATTCCCTCAATCCTATATGTAAACGGCCCTCTTACTGTGTATACCTCTTTTACTCTATTAAAATGTGCCTTTCAAATTTGGGGGCCTTTATTCTCTACTAGTATCTTTTTGCTAAACAGAAATGTTTTAGAGATCTCACTCAAACACAGTCTTGAATGTCTGAAGTTTAATGTCCTTAACATTTTACATCACTGCTCTTAGGTTGTATTAAGCAGCAAAATGACTGGGTATGTAGCAGAGAAATGATAACTGTCTCACGCAGGATGATTGTCAGCCTGTGCCTTCGAATAATTGAGAATGAACTTCTTCTCTGTCCCCAGCATGAGTCGGCCTTTTACTTATGTTTTAGATTATCTTGATGCGGGAAGAATTGGAACTTTTTTTGTGGAGTACATTATTTGGGATCTAATGTAAGGTTATAGTCACCGTTGCATGTTGTTATGGGTTCTTGCCTCATCATAAGTCTTGAGAAAGTATGCTCAGTTTCCTCTATGTAGAAGGAATATTTTACTTCCCTCAGTCTTGGTTGCAGTGCCAGGTGCGTGCCTACAGTGCTTCAGAAATCCCGCACACTCTGGGCTTTGTAATACCTGGTTTTATCATTTTTCTGTCTTTCTCATCACTCGCTAGCAAATACTGTTGGTTGTATTACTTTAAAACAATACCCACTGAATTACAAATGAAGTATAGGTATAGCATTTTACTTTAGAGGTGATAAGTCTCATAATGGGTGATGACCATTTCTAAAACTTACATAGCATTTTATAGTGTACCAAGCATTAGTTCAGTGATAATAGAGTGAAAGTAGTTATAGATTAGGTTTGAGGAGGACATAAACGTCTTAGGTTACATGCCCAAATACATAAGGCAGTTTTCAAAAGTCATTTTAGACGCGTAATGAATTAGCTAAATCATAAAGTCTGACCCATCATCCTGGTATCAGTAGAACTTTATACTCTAAGCAAGGAACTTTGAATTAGAGTGGTAAAAGGGTGTTCTGGGTTCAGATTACTAGGTCATGCTGGAACATTTGCTTAGCCAGATTGGTGAAGATTGTGTGAAATTTTTGTATTTTAGGCCAGTTACAAATTTGGGTTGGGGGGACCATTAAAAGCAAAAAAATGGAGTTAGATGGGGACAGGAAACTTATGAGTAGGTAGATGAAGCAGCTTGGGAAGATGACTGTACCATCACCTTTGTGAATTTTGTAGTAAAGCAACTTGGAAAGGTTTGCTATATAGAAAGTACTTGGTACTATGGTAAACTCTTCGAACACATCATTTCTGTGTAATGTGATCCTCATTAAATATTGAACTAAATATTAAAATTATTCTACTAAACTATAACTTCGCCTTATTTCTACAGTTAAATTTTTTTTTTTTTTAATCAATTCAGTCTATTTGAAGCACAAGCCAATGTTTTTCAGCATAGTTGTTGTTAGATGCCTGTGGAGTGGGTTCGGACTCTTAGAGACTCTGTATACAACAGAATGAAACGCTGCCCTGTCCTGAGCCATCCTCAAAATTGTTACTATGCTTGAGCCCATTGTTGCAGCCACCGTGTCAGTTCATCTCGTTAGCATTAATTCTTTTATTTCTTTCTTTAGGGCGAACTTTCTGACCAAGTATACAACTACCCAGAGGGCCTAGGAGAAGTGCTGTATAGAGAGCAGTTCGATTTCAACGCGGAGCCACCTTGGGAACCTAGCTGATGATAGGGGGGTTCCATCTCCTAACTTGTCCATGTAAGTATATTCCCATCTGTGAGATCTTGTAAAATTGAAGTAAAGGAGGATGCCATGTTGCTCAGTCTTTCCCGATTTGAAATTGTACTTATTCTTTAAAGTGCAGCAGCCCTTACAGCTTTTTTTTGTTTTGGTCAAGTTTTAACATAGCTTAGAGGCTTGGCAGTTATAGGTACTGCTTCAGTTGTATGCATTGCTTACCAAAAATGTACTTTATTCGAATACATGACGGTTACTGTTAAAGTTCATGTAGCAAGATAAGTTGTAGGAACTCTTCTTAATCCAGTTTTAATATAAGTTGGAGAGGTTTTTTTTTTTTTTTTAACTTAAGATCTGGGTAATAGTTTATCACATCATTCAACCATTTAACTTAGTAGACTCCAGTATTTAGGCATGAGGAGAAAAAAAACATTCTTAAATAGAGTGAAGTTTCTGGTTCTAGTTCATTCAATGAACTTATACCTCAGAATGAGCATGGGATGTGAGAGGTGAAACTTAGTTCTTGATTTTCTAGTTATGAGCATCTTACTAGAATGAATGTGATTTTTCTAGAGTTTACATTCTTCCCATAAATTGACTTTGTAATGCTCAACTGGTGGGAAAAATGGTTGTTCTTCGAGGATTTACTGAGAGATGGTATATGTATATCTCCCAGTATGCCACCTTCCTAATGGATTTTCAAGCATAGTCTTTGACTATGCTTGACTTTTTACTTGTGGATTTGAATTTAAAATTGAATCCCTATGCAAAATGTAATTCCACAGTAAACTGCTTGAATTTGAGCTGCTAGATTTGTGTGGCTTGTTTTTAAAATTGAGTCACCATTTAAAGACTTTGGTGCCGATACTGATTTATTTTTTGGTGTTAAGGTTTGGGTATTTAAGTTGGCCAGAAACTTGGGACGGAATAAGATTAGAAATTTCACAAGAAAACAGAATATCAATTTAATGTTTCTTTAGTCCTAGGGAGGAAACAGTTTAAATAGTTGGATTCCTTTAAAGTTCTGCTGACTTAAAACCTTGAGCTGGAGACTTCCCATATTGGCTTGCTTCTGTATGAATTTAAGCAGATTGCTTTTTTTTTTTTTTTGAATCACACTTTCTTTAGCCCTAAACTGGTACAATAGTTTCTGTCTCTCTCTTTTTTAAATGTATTATGTATCTTACCCAGTGTGGTCCTTGAGTCAGCAGCATTGGCATCACTTGGGACAGCAATAGAGAATCTCAGCCCCACCTAAACCTGACTTAGGTGACTTGTATGTGTATTAAAGAGAAGCACTATAGCCACCATTCACTACCAAGTCAGTTACCTTAGTTTTTATAGAAAGGTGATCAGTTCATCCAGTCTACCAAGTCAGCTTAGAGATTTAAAACCTTTGGGAGTAGAATCTTGTTACCATTATAGTTATGAATAGACTCTCAGATGAAAATATAACAATATGCTTTATATTATAAGGAGATCATATTAGAGTATAAGCCTTCTTTTAATTTAGATTTCTTGCTTTAATGGAAACTTAAGCTTATATAGATATTTCTAACAGTGTTTTCTCTAAGAGATTTGAGAAACTGTTATCAGTGAGCTGACATATATTAATCATTCAGCCAAATCATGGAGTAGTGAAAAACACTTTGTCATTTTAAAGTAGTATTTATTTAGAGCAATTAGTAATATCATGGAACTCAGAAAGTCCACAGTTTCCCCTCTCTTTGGGAGAATGGGAGTGCATAAACTGTACTTAAGTATATTTATTTATTCTGCAGGTTCTGGCACCCTGAGTGACTGACTCTTTTTATTATGCACAGGTACAATGTATATTATGTTAAGTGAAACTGGTACTTGAAACTTTGCTCTAAAGCTGTAGCCCTGGTGGTGCAATAGTTAAGTCCCAGGCTGCTAACCGGAAGGGTTAGTAGTTCGAACCAACCAGTGGCTGTGCAGGCGAAAAGGCCTGGCAATCTCCTGTAAAGATTACACCCTAGGAAACCCTACAGGACAGTTCTACTCTGTTCTGTAGGGCCACTGTGAGTCAGGATTGACTTGACAGAAAAGAGCATAAAGCTACAGATCCCCGATCCTTTATTCGTGTAATCCCCAAATCAGAAATGTTCTAAAAAAGAAAAAAAATTTTTTTTTTTAAATAGCTTCCTTGGTTACAATAACTGATGTGACCTAAACTCATTTGGGAACAAAAACTTGACCTGAATCTGAGCTGCTTTGAGGTTATTTATATCTTTATTTATCCCATTTAGTGTTTATATTCCTAAGTTTTGTTGTAGAAATACTGTGGTAATGAAGTACTGACTCATATTCTCCTAGAGAGTATTTATATAACATAAAGTATATGTTTTATATTACCCTCCTAAAATCTGAGAAATTTTGAATTCAGAATATCTGGCCCCAAAGATTTCTTGACTTTAAGCATTAGTAAAAATGGCAAGAGAATTTCAAATTCCAGAAATGTATTGTCATTAGATATATACCAGTTTGCTCTGCTGGACATTCAGATGATGAAATTAATATTCTGTGGAACAATACTGTTTGCAAAATTATGAGGCACTAAAGGACTTACACATTGGCATTCATGGAAATTGCTTGGGACATAGCATGGCAAAGCATGTAGTATATTTTTTCGCAGATTAGCGTGCCCACGTAAATAACTTGCAGAAATTATGTAAAAGTTGTGATGTAATACACCCATGCATGTACTGCACATGTCTGGTGACATTTCCAGAAGTGAACTTTGGCCTCATTCGCCCTCATTCAGTAGTCCAGAGATGTTACTTTTGATTATATTTGTGTAATAAAGGTATAAGCCATGGCCAAGTAGTCATGGGTCGAGTTTGGTAGTACCCCAGTAATTGGAAGATAAAAATTGAAGCTGTGTGTTTCTGTTAATGTAAGTCGATAATTATGTCCCATCAATTTTGAGTCATAAATCAGAACCTTGAACCTACTGAAGCGTGTCCATAAATCACGTGCTATCAACAGGAAGTGAAAACAAAGTGAAGCCTGCACTGGCATAAATGACATCGAGTAGCTATCAATAGGAATCTGGCCTTTAATAAGAGGAGTTAACAAAGCAAAACTGATACACAGTTATTCTTGGCTCAACAGTTGAATGTGAAAACCTTATCACATCATCTTAAGTGAAACCATTAAGCTATGTTAAGTCTGCTGCTTTCATAGTCTCATTATGTTTCATTAGCGCTAGTATCTTTGATCAGTGATCATAAGTCACCTTAGTCATGTGCTTGCAAGCATTTAAAAAAGACCCTTGCTCCTTGTATACTTCACATTTGAATTTTGCTATCTCTTTACTAGAGCTAGCTGCTTATCAATTATATTGTACACAGTTTTTCAGTTTATAAATCTAAATCTTAGAACCATTTAGATCGTGCCAGGAATTAAACACAAGTGTTACACCACCAACTTCAAACTGAAAGTCATTTTGAGGGCAGAAGAAACAAGTAACAGTGTGGCAGTGAGAAAGTTTGAGGTTGTAGACTTGTCCATTCACGAATGGAGAAAGGAAAAGGAGCTGGAGAAAGTAAATCCGTGAAAATGTGCACTTATGGGCCCAAGGTGAAATGGCCTGAGTTGGAGCACGCCTTCAAAGAGTGGATTATTTCTCAAAGGGAACAAAATCAGGCTGTCTCTGCTGTCACAGTTCAGATCAGAGTGGAGCTTCTGGCAAATAAACGAACCCCAGGCTTCAAGGCACATTTCACCTGGGTTTCTAAATTCATGAAAAGGAATGACCTTTCTCTGAAAATGACAACCACTGTAGGTCCGCAACTTCCAGGTGACTGGGACCAAAAGATGGTCAACTTCGAAGGCTTCCAGGAGTGGATGTTGATGATAATAAAATGGCATCGCGAGCCTGTTCCGTTCACCATTGGTTGCACTTAGTTTAGCTACCTTAAATGAAGTTTCTATGAGAAGTGTTATCCTGGTAACCTTAAATCAGTGGGATAGAAAAAAAGATTGAAGTCAGTAACGTGAAAAAAAAATTGATAAAGTACACTTATAAAAATAATAGGCAGGGAGATTGTGCGGTTTGCCCCCCCAAAAAATAATGCATGCGTTATTTGCGTAAAAATGCAGTAACCGTATGAACTCTATTTGAACTGTGGTGCTGCAGTGGTTAAGCTCTTGGCTGCTAACCAAAAGGTTGAGGGTTCAAACCTACCAGTGGCTCTGTAGGAGAAAAGTCCTGGTAATCAGCTCACATGAAGATTACGGCCTAGGAAACCCTATAGGGCAGTTCTCTGTCATACAGGATCAGTAGGAGTTGAAATTGACTTAATGGCACACAAAAACCACAATATTTAATAATTATGTTAGTTATATCCCAGTACAATTTCTGTATAGGTGGTCTGAGTTGCAGAATTTGGCTTTAGGGCTATGTTTTAAAATCAAATAACTGTTTGAATTTTAAGATAGTTACTTCTGTTAAGTATCTGGAAACTTTGAAAGTTTACGTAAGAAATTTTGTTTGAAAACTTGATAGAGTATGTGTATAGTATAGTAGATGAGCACTGCAGAAATATTTTTTTCATTTTTTGCTTCAAGTGAAAGTTTACAAATCAAGTCAGCCTCATACAAAAATTTATGTACACCTTGCTATATACTCCTAGTTGCTTTCCCAGTAATGAGACAGCACACTCCTTCCCTCCACTCTATTTTTGTGTCCATTCAGTCAGCTTCTGACCCCCTCTGCCCTGTCATCTCCCTCCAGACAGGAGCTGCCCACATAGCCTCATGTGTCTACTTGATCCGAGAAGCTTACTCTTCATCAGTGTCATTTTCTATCCCATAGTCCAGTCCAATCCCTGTCTGAAGAGTTGGCTTTGGGAATGGTTCCTGTCTTGGGCTAACAGAAAGTCTGGGGACCATGACCTCTGGGATCCTTCTAGTCTCAGTCAGACCATTTAGTCTGGTCTTTTTATGAGAACTTGAGGCCTGCACGCCACTGCTGCCCAGCTCCGTTAGGGGTTCTCTGTTGTGTTCCCTGTCAGGGCAGTCATTGGTTGTAGCCGGGGCACCGTTTAGTTCTAGTCTCAGGCTGATGTAGTCTCTGGTTTATGTGGCCCTTTCTGTCTCTTGGGCTCAATAATTAATTACCTTGTGTCTTTGGTGTTCTTCATTTTCCTTTGCTCCAGGTGGGCTGAGACCAACTGATTCTCTACAGAAACATCTTAACAAATATTTCAATACCAATAATATTTTAGATTAATGAGATAGGTCTCTAATTGTGCAAAAGTTTTTATATGCTGTATTTAAGTCCCCGGGGTCTTTATTGCTGCCTTAAGTCTTTACCAATGGGCTGGATTTTTATTTTAGGAGTAGCTCCAATTACAATTAATAAGTTAGCATAATGGAAAATACTTACAGGCATCAATCCAGAGAAACTAAATTCTCTTCTAACCAGTTACCTCTATTAGTGGATCTGCTGATGAAGTCTGATTGAATTAATTTAACACACACCTTTTAACCTTGCATCGTATGTAAGTATGGAAAAGGGATTCGTTTAATTGATCCATTTAAATGGATTAAAAAAAAAATTTTTTTTTAATTTTACCTGATTGTCTTTCGTTGGCTATATTCACATTGAATAGTATTTAATGGTGCCTTGCTGCTTGTGTAAAAGTAGTAAAAATGATTCTGTTCAAGCACAATGTGAATAAATAGCATGGTAATAGATGAAAAAGGTTTCGGGTACACGGTACTCTCTTTGGCAAATTTGGAATCTTTTTAAGGAGGGCCGAAAAGAAAGCAGTATAAACCGAATGGTTGTTGCATTTACTAGGGGATGGATAGTAGATAGTCGATTGAGAGAATTAACAAAGACTAATAATCTGTGTGTCCTTGTTACAGCCCCTTTTTCCCATCTTGTTTCAGGTCTTTGATTCTCCCCCCACCCAAAAAGCATTTTGGGACATTTAGTATAAGATATAGTTTTATCTGTGAGTAATGCTTATAAACTGTAAAACCTATGCAGGTGATATCTGGCTGCTACTCTAGTCTGACCATTGTTCAGTTGAGCTATTTTAAGTGAAGTTGTCACACACTGGTAAGGTCCAGTTGTTGTGTGCCATCAAATTGATTCTGACTCATAGTAACCGTATAGGACAGAGTAGAACTACCCTGTAGGGTTTCCTAGGCTGTAATATTTACAGGAGCAGATCGCCAAGTCTTTTCTCCCATGGAGCCACTGAGTGGGTTTGAACCAATGACCTTTCAGTTATCAGTCAAGCACTTAACCATTGCGCCATCAGGGCTCCATTAAGGTCCAGTAAATACAGATTATTTTGTCCTTCACCTTCATTCCAGAGTCTTGCATGCTTATTTAATCAGAAGCACTTTGTCACAAGCCAACTGAAACAGAGGTTTAGCCATTCCTTTCTCTAATCCAGGGTCCTGCTGGCACAGTGGTTAAGAGTTCTGCTGCTAATCAAAAGGTTGGCAGTTCAAATCTACTAACTGCTCCTTAGAAGCCCTATGGGGCAGTTCTCCTCTGTCCTGTAGAGTTGTTATGAGTCGGAATTGACTCGATAGCAACGGGCTTGGTTTTTTTTTCCTCTCTTATCCAGTGTTCTTCATGTTATAGCATGAATAGAAAATATTTGTACAGCATACTGTTAGATAACAGGAGTCAAGGCAAAAACCCTTGTGAATTGCTCTGCTCTAGTCTTTGTTTTTTGTTCATTATCTTATGTAAGTACACATTTCAAGTCTCTACTCAGAACTCATTTGCTGTGGCATTTTATTACCTTTGTTCATTACTGTCCACCTTTGTAAGCTTTTGAACTGATCTTCATTATAAGGAATCCTGGTGGTGCAGTGGTTAAGTGCTCAGCTGCTACTCGAAAGGTTGGTGTTTCAAGTCCCTCCAGTGGCTCCATGGGAGAAAGATCTGGCAATCTGCTCCCAAAAAGATGACAACCAAGAAAACCATATGGGGCAGTTATACTCTGTCACATGGGGTCGCCGTGAGTTGAAAATGTACACCTAACAACACCAACACCTTAAGCAGAGTCATTTGGGGGTTATGATTTTTTCATTGTTGTGTGTGGAATTGATCCCTGGTGTAAAATTCATTATAAAAACAGCATCCTCTGGAACTGCTCTGTATACTACCCAGGTGGCTATTTAAATTTAATTACAACTGAATAAAATTTAAAAGTTCCTCAGTTGCATAAGCCACAGTTCAAGTCCTCATGAGCTATATAAGGCTAGTGGCTATTTTGGGCAGTGCAGATAAAGAGCATTTCCATTCTCACGCTAAGTTCTATTCAGCAGCACCGCTCTAGAATAATTAAACACTTACTAATAAGAACCGTACAAATTATATGCTCTCTTTGTCCTTTTTCCTTACATTTGTCCAATAAAAAGCTGTTCTTTACTGTGAGAACTTTTTTTTTTATTCTAGGCAAATTCTTCAGTTATCTTTTTACTATGATAATGCGCTCATGCAGACTGAAATTAATATTAGCTTTTTGAATATGTGACATTAGAAACATGGCCTCACAGGTTATTAACTTCGATTTTTATTATCTTGCTATATTCTGTATTCTACTGCAAGGATCTTCTGTGACACCCAGTTTGCAAAGCACTAAATAAGTATAGTATATCATCATCTAGGTTCACAATGATCAGCCTGTTATATCTGGCTATAAAGCCTTACCAAAAGTAGGGTTGGCTATCCTAGTATTTGAAAACGGGCAGCATAACAAAACAAAACCCAAATTTAACAAAACAACCCCCCAATAAATAAATAAACAATCCTCAAAATGGGATGTGTGTGCTATCCAAATTCTGAAGACCTCCTCCAGGTCGATAAGACAAAGTAAGAACAATAGAAAAATAGCAAGAGACCTGAAAACCATTTGGCATCAAGAACCCAGCAATTCCACTCCCAAATATCTGCCCAAGACTCACGCACCTAGAACAGCACTACTCAAACTGCCAATCAGCAAGATAGGTGCCAGAATATTGAAGTCGCACCCTGCTTGCTTCGCTGGTAAAGTCTTGTTACTGAAAAACGATCAACTGATCTAACAGTGACTGTGGCATTCAAGATGATTAGCTTGTGGACCAGCTAGTTCACAGACCGTGGCTGACACGTTGTTAAATGAGAATCTAATTCACTGTATAAACTTTCACTTAAAAAACAAAAAAAATTTTTTTAAGTGTATTGTGAAATTCGTACATATTTCTTCTCATTGAGACGTATCTTAGTATTCTGAAGCATTAAGTTGGCTGCCTTACACAGGCACTTAAAACTTAGACTGTAGGGCTGATTTCTTTTACGATTTTTTTTCCCACTTAACGTCTCCTATTTATTTTTGTTCTTATCTTCCGTTAAAAATAATTCTTCAGCGGTCATCTTCAGCGTTCTTTCTCTAGAACTTTGAAATGGAGTAGTTACTTCGTTTTTTTCCAACCTCATCATCTAAAAAATAAGTATCTTACAGGTATTGGTTGCTATTACTGACATTCCTCTTGCGCTCATTTGAAGCAAGCCTTGCCCTGATTTGCCTAAGGATTCAGGCTGTTGTTAATCCTCACTTATTTTTTGGTTTTGGTAGGGCAAGAGTAAGGAACCCTGGTGGCACAGTGGTTAAAGTACTTAGCTCCTAACCCACAGGTCAGCAGTTC
This sequence comes from Elephas maximus indicus, assembly GCF_024166365.1. Lineage (NCBI taxonomy): Eukaryota > Metazoa > Chordata > Mammalia > Proboscidea > Elephantidae > Elephas > Elephas maximus. The sequence goes on from NC_064833.1 coordinate 39,166,940, forward strand.
AAATCCACCACTCACTCTGTGGGACAGAGATGTTTAACAGTCTGCTTCCATAAGGATTTATAACCTTAGAAACCCTATGGAGCAGTTCCACTCTGTCCTGTAGGCTCACTATGAGTTGGAATCAACTGGAAGGCAGTGGGTTTAGGGCAAAAGTTAATATGGTCTTATGATTGCCACTCAGTTTATTGGTATTTCCAGTCTACCAGTTCCGGTATGTAGCTTCTTGGAACTATTTTTTTTGTGTGTGATTCAAACCTCACATAGTGCCAAAGTCATTTTCTCGAAAGAAGTCTCTTCTAGTGCACCTCTGGTCAATTATTTCTAAAGATTTTCTGTGTGGTAAGTAACATTTTTCTGTTGGAAGTAGAATGTACAGGTGACTTCAATGGCATTGGGTATAGTTTTAAAAGCTGTGAGCTGAGTGCTAAGTCATCAAATGCGTGAGTAAAAATGAAATCAGCCATGTGGTTAAGGTAGAAATGCCCTTACTTTAGACTATCTTTGGAGTAACTATAGTAGTGAAATTTGAAAATATCTTAAGTTCTCATTTTTAATGAGTGGAAGTCCTTTTAGGAGAGTGTTTTAATGCATTACGGTTGGGTTTCCTGCTTAGGCGTCTCTGAAACAGTGCCGTCCACCCTTCAGCTCTCCCTGTTCTGCTTCCAGGGAGGTCTCCACTTCCGAAATCCAAGACCCATATTCATCCAGCTCGTGGCAAGTGGGCTGTTGCTTCCAGAATTATCTTGTGATTATTTGAGAGATGTATCAGTTTCTTCTGAAGTACAATCAACTGTAGACGCCTTTGTAGCAGGTGTGTAACAAGGCAAGTGCTCAGCTGCTGCAGCCGCTGTTTTTGGAGCTATCCTCTCACTGAATGTGAGGGTTCTTGAGCCTAGTGAAAGGCTCCAGGGAGCAGGACTGTTGGAAGCCTTTTGTGTCTTTGGCAGCTCCTCATGAGAAATGTATTTAAAAAAAAAAAAACACCAGTAGGAAGGTGTAAATAAGGAATGTTATACGTTTTTTTTTTTTCTAGCTGTGAAGTCCAAGAGGAATTATAAAGTTATTTTGATACAGCATCTATATTACAAAATAACCTGAGCTTTCTTGCCATTTATTGATAAGCCGTTTGGTATGGAAATAGCATAAAGATTTTTGTGAGTATATAACACTTCATAGTGTCCTGTCTATTGATTAAAAATAAACATCAGAACATTTATTAAAAGTAAATTTAACCTTAAGTTCCAAAGCATCTTGAACAGAATCTAAGATTTATATGTTAAAAAAAAAAAAAAAAGATTTATATAGGGGAGCACAAATGGTTAAGTGATGGATTACTAATCGGAAGGTTGGTGGGTCAAATCTACCCAGAGGCATCTTTCAAGTAATGCCTGGCAGTCTGCTTCCGAAAGGTTACAGTCTTGAAAACCCTGTGGAGTGCAGTTCTCTTCTGCATACATGGGGTCAGAATGACTTAACAGCAACCAACAACAGATTTTGTAAAGTTTAATAAATAATTCAGTGTCCAGCAGCATCAGACTGTAGCGGTCCGTAATGTGTTGGAGCCAGTAAATCAGTCCCATTTAGATTTGTAAGGCATAAAAAAATGGTGCCTATTTGGGATGTATTATTGCTGCCCAGGATTGGGGAGGTTTACCATCACCTGGGTTTAAGTCTGCATTTGGGTTTGAAGTCTGCATTCTTGGTGGAGAGAGGTTCCTGGAAAGACTCCCCATGATATTTAAAATTAAGCTGGGTTAACTTGGTGGATGTGCTCTGTGCCTGAGTGGTATGCCATATAAATTCTGCTCACTCCATGCCCAACACCCCCACACTTAATGCTGGCTTCCTAGAACATGCTGTGTGTCATAGATGCTAGTATTAACATTAACATATAACTAAGTAACTTTAATGCCTCAACGTTTTGGCAAAATATTTATTAGTTGTATTAAGTTTGGATTTAAGTAAGGCAGAAGTTTCAGAACATAAAGCCTTTTTGTGACAGTGAAGCTGTGAAGTATTTTTGCTAACATGTTAAGAAAATTGTAATGAAAAGTTCCTTAAGGTATAATTTTGAACTGCCTTTTTAGGACTCCCTCAGTGAGATTGGGGTACAATATTGGAGGTAAGAAAAACTCAACACCAGCTCACCTTCATTCACCAAATTACTATCCCTTTTTAATTGTTGGAAATATATGGCTTCCTAGTGACATTTTATTCCAGGGGTTTCTTGGCTAAAAATGTATTAGAAAATCTGTCTCCTAAAGATTCTTGTGTTTTACATATTCTTTTGATGATTAGTGTCTTCTGGGCATGGTTTTTAGCTTTTAACTGTAACTGATAGGAAACCCTGGTGGTGTAGTGGTTAAGTCCTCCGGCTGCTAACCAAAAGTTCAGCAGTTCCCGTCCACCAGGCGCTCCTTGGAAACTCTATGGGGCAGTTCTCCTCTGCCCTATAAGGTCGCTATGAGTCGGAATCGACTCGATGCCAGTGGGTTTGGGATAGTTGTGCTTTGCATTTACATGTGGGTCATTTGTATACCGGGGTCATGGGCGCCTTTTAAGAATGTGCAAATTGGGCCTTCATTTTCAAAACATTTCCAAGGAGTTCCTTACCACTCACTACCCTTGTCCATCTGTTCCTGAGCACTACTCTGAGCTAGGAATTAAAGGCGATCTCAGAACCTTCAGCGAGCATCTGAAAAGATAAACAGATCAAAGATCACTTTCCAAGAATATAATTTAAAATTTTTTGAAGGCTTATATCTCACTGCCATCTTTAATGTTGTTGTTAGGTGCCATTGAGTCAGTTCCGACTCATAGAAACCCTGTGTACAACAGAACAAAACGCTGCCCAGTCCTGCACCATCCTCGAAGTCATCGTTAGTTTGAGCCCATTGTTGCAGCTATTGTGTCATTCCGTTTTGTCGAGAGTTGTCGTCTGTTTCAGTGACCCTGGCTTTGATAAACTGTAATACTAGTGTAGTACTATAGTACATGTAACTAAATATTACATGTACTACATCTGTTTTAATGGTTTCAGATGTGTTAGATGCCTTTTGTCAATCAGTGATTGCTTAACAATGCTGAAGTTAATTGTTAAGTCAGAGCTCCATTTCAAAGGTAAACAGCCCGTTCACAAGCATTGTAACATCTACAATCTTCAGTGCAGAGCATGCTTTCCGATGTTCTAGTTCATATTGGTAGTATTCTTACTTGTCAGCTATTTTAGTTTGTTCTGCATTTGATGTTTCGACTTTCAGTCTACAGTGATAGAAAGTAGGTCACTGGGTGCCTGGAGTAGGGTGGGATTTCTTGCAAAAGAGGGACATGAAGAACTTTGGGGAGATGGAAAAGTTTTATACCAGTATCTTTATGGCAGTGGTGGAGTCTCTGGGTGGTGCAAATGGTAAGCGTACTCTGCTGCAAACCAAAAGTTTGGCAGTTTGAGTCCACCCAGAGAGGCCTTGGAAGAAAGGTCTGGCCGATCTAATACACAAAAGTCAGCCATTGAAAACCTATGGAGCACGGTTCTACTCTGACACACATGGGGTCTCCATGAGCCAGAATTGACTAGACAGCAACTGGGTTTGCTGCTGCTGCTGTTTTTTTTGCTGGAATGGTAGTGGTGAATACACAAGTGTATACATTCGTCAAAATGATTGTGTATTGCGTGTCAACTTTCAATCAGGTTGATTAAAAAAATTGCAGATTAGGGATCTACATATCAGAATTGGGCAAAAGGGAAAGGGAATAGCAAGATTAATTAAAATGTACAAAATTAAGAGTCCTGGGAAGAAAGGTAAAAAGGCTATGGAGTAAGCATGATGTTTCTTTACCATGTATGAATAAACTCAGTTTTTATCAACTGTGGGAATTTACATGTCTGAGAGATGATTTCTTGATTATGGGGATGTGATAAAGCTCTATTAAAGAAATTTGGAGATCTGTGTTAGATTTCTAAAAAAAGGAATCCTGTGTTTTTTAAGGATAGGATTCTGGGAAATAGGTTTTCCATTTTGCTTTAATTAAGAAGTTGATCAGCATATCTAGAGCTAGACTGCTTAGCTCCAGATCATTTATTTGCTGTGTAATCAAGCTACTTAATTATCCTGTGTTCTCTTGTCTCCATCTGTAAAATGAGGGTTGTGATGTTAACATTAAGAGAATTAATATTGTGTAAATAAAGTACTTAGAACAGTGTCACGCACTGTTAGAAAAAATGTTTGCTGTTATATTTGAGCTAGTTTAGCAAGCAATGAAAATTAGACCTACTAGATAATATCGTTTGAAAATAGTTGAGGAGTGTCTTTATTCCTGTGACCACAGTACTCTAGAAAAAGCTCTGAAGAGTGTGAGCATTCAGCAGGTAAGATTGTGGATCAAGTGGACCTGATGTTTTTGTAAGTAATGAAGATCCTGAATGTTTGAGAAAAATTACTCTTTCTTTATAAAGTGATAGGAAATTGAGGTTTATCTTGTCATGACTTTTTAAAGGTAGACATTGCGGCAGCAGTTGCCTGGGGTGTCCCATATGTGGATAACTCAGGGCTTTCAAGTAAACATTGTATGTGTAATAGAATATGCTTAGGAGCTAACTCCTGCACCGAAATGCTAGGTTAAAAATCTTGATTAAATTTTATTTCATCTTCTTAATAGAATAAATGAAAGCTGTTTTGTGATGCCTGAAATAACAGGAAGTTCTTACCTCACTGGGTTTTTTTACATTTACCTTTGCATTTGTTTTTGAATGAGTCTCGTTTGCTCTTTTATACTGCTCTTAATGCCCAGTTAAATATCCCCTAAAATTGATGTTCTAGCTGAAGTTACATTGTTTAAAATAAACATGTATCCTCAAGCCATATGTGTTGTACATCAGTCCAGGTATGACCACCTTGAGAGGATGTTCAGGCTGTGATTTGACTTCACTGCATAAGCATTAGGGCTCGTGTAGATAGACTTAAATCACCAGCTCTTCAGCTTCCACCGTAGCATGAAAGGGCTTTGAGAAGCTGAGTTGAATGTAGTTGGCTTCTTGCGGAAGTGTTTTAAAAGTTAAAAAGTACTGTGTTTTATGAAGTCTAATACTGAAGTTTACTGACAAGTTAGTTTTGGCACAACCAAAAAGCTGACACTTTGAGGACCACTGATAGTTTACTTTTAGGATCAGGGTCATCACCCACGGTGATGCATGGAACATTCAGGAGAGAAGGTACCAGGGACACAGAGGCTGTGCAGGTTTTAAAATAGCCTGTCAAGACAGCTGTTCCATGCCCATTATTAATGTGGCAGCCAGAGCTTTTGTTCTTAATTGGTACCAGGTAGTGGGTAGTATCCTTGTGGAAGATGAGAATGAGTAAGACATTAGATGAAGAAATGCCATAGTTTCCTCATTTTAGCAATCTAAGACCACCTTTCTGACAGTGATAGTATAAGATAAGGATGATTTAAAAATTCATTTTGTGATTGTTTTATGCATGAATTATCTGTTAGTACTAATAATGCTATTAGTGCTATTTGGCTGAACATCAGTTCCATATTTAAAAAAAAAAAAAATGCCCTAAAGTAACCGATGGACCCGTGAAGAATTCAGCAAAGAAGGTAAATCTGTATGTCAGTGTGATCTGGACAGGAAAATGGGTGATTTCAGGGAGGGGGATTGGTTTTATTAATAGATGAATTGGTGGATTGGGGAGGGGTTGGAGCTTGTTACATAGCCTGATACATTTTTTAAAAATCAGAATTCTGAGTAACTGGTACAGGATATACTTACACCTGGAGCCCTGGTGGTACAGTGGTTAAAACACTCAGCTGTTAACCAGAAGATCAGCTGTTCAAACCACCATTGGCTCTATGAGAGAAAGATGTGGCAGTTTGCTTCTGTAAAGATGACAGCCTTGGAAACCCAATGGTGCGGTTCTCTTCTGTCCTACAGGGTCGCCATGAGTTGGAGTTGACAGCAGTGGGTTTGGTTTTTTGGGTTTTAACTTAAACCTAGTTTCCAATTATAATTGCTTTTTTGTGTGTCTGGCATTTGGCAGCTGGATTTTAACTGTTCTGATCTCATATTATGTGGCTGTTTCTATTAACAGATTTTTAGTTACATGATATATAATTTTTTTTTACAACAGTCTTTTGAAGTAGTTAAGTGAGGTTTGAAGAAATTGACTTACAGGATTGCACAGGTGTTAATATATGACATAACCGGAACCAGGTCTTCTGATTCACCAAATCAGGCCACCTCATAAGAGGACCGACGTTGTTAACCTGATGTAGCTAGCACCACTCTCTCTTGTGCTGAGACTAGGCAGGCTTTATCAAAGCTGTAGATTGTTCTGTAAAGCTCCTCCCCTACCATCACATTTCTCTTACTTGGTGAGTTTTCACCTACTCTGTGTTGGAGACAAAAGAATTGCATTTAAAAGATATTTTCTGGAATTACCGTGCAATGCTGTGTGGTGGGGCTGGCAAGTTCAGACTAGTATTTTTGTTTCTTGGCTACACGTGATACTTTCACTACCTTTCTGTACTTAAATAAAAGTGTACATATTATGAAAGAAGCACAAAACAAAATATGAATAATACAAGCTGGATCTGCAACTCTGTATAAATAAGGTGACCATATGGGTATGCAGTGCACATGTGGTTACCCTCTCAAAAAAAAAATACATTATATTGATTTGCTCTTTAAATGTATAAAATATGTACTTAATCCTTTTTTAAAACGGGCTTTAAAGGATATTAATGACCCCGTGTTGCAGAAAGTGTGATTACACAGATCTGTCACTAAATTAGGCACCTACCGTACTTTCCTGGACAACTCATACATTTTTAGCTAGTGAAATAATACAGACTTTGATGAAACTTGTATTTCGACAGTTTGTTGCATATTCTAAGGACCCAGACATAAGGCTTGGTGGCCCGTCTCTTGTTTTTCTTGGTTTATGACTTTCGGCTTTGTGGAATACGGCTGAGATGAAAGGATTTATCGATGACGCAAACTACTCCGTTGGCCTGTTGGATGAAGGAACAAACCTTGGAAATGTTATTGATAACTATGTTAATGAACATACCCTGGTAAGTGTGCTATCTCATATTTCACCAGTACAGTGTTGTTGGTAACCTTCCTACTGCTCAGACATGAATGCATTGTTAATGTCCAAGATGTCAATCTGATATATTTCCCTCCAGTCCTCTCAGTGGTGGTGAGCTTTTTTTTCTAGCCCGTGTTAGAAAAAAAAAAAAATGCTTCCTTATAGCCCCTTTTCTACTGTTATCTTTTAGCAGCTGGCTCTTTTATGTTTTATTTGCTTTCTTGATCTTTGTCAGCTACCCTCATAATCAGTATATGACTACTTACTCATTTTTATCAACTGTATTCTTAAGTGGATTTTAATTTAATTTTCAAATCTTGCTTGTGTATGTTAACTCAGAATTATATACTGCATTGTATATTAAAACTGTCCCGGGAATCAATTTCTATGGGATCATTTTCATTTTAAGCTTATAGAATTATTTTTGCTTATTAACCTGCTGATGGAATTTCTTTCTTTATTGGAACTAATGTCTCATATTCCCCAAATTTGTTGAATTATTATTTTCAGATTACTGGCATTCGGTAATAGGATACCAAAAAAAAAAAAAAATTAACCTTCAGGTTGCAAATGTAATCAGGTCTTCCTTACCCCAGCAAAATCCCTCTCCCTCTGCCATCAGACCTCTAGAAAAAATAGTGACGTTCACTGTCACATTGTTAAACCTACTGCTGACAAGCCACTCTATAGTTAATCTCTCTCATGTCACCAGGAACCTCCTGGTCAAAGTATGGTGACCTCTGTCTTAGTCACTTAAGAATTCTGACTCTTCTGACTTCTCCTCGTCAGATAGAATCTTTGAAATACTCCTTTTCATCTTCGTTTTTGTCCTACATCCTAAATATCTCAACACTTAGTAATGTAGTGAGTGTTATTCCTCAACTCTGTTCTTTCCCCTGACAGTCTCATCTAATTGTATGGCTCAAGAACGATTCCTTCTAGGGTTTTTTTGGTTTGTTTTTCTGTGTTACTCAGTCCACCTTTTGCTTGTTCACACTTAGCCTGCAGAGTCTCTGCTTCATAACATCGTTGGATCCATCCCTTTGTCAATTTCCATCACCATTATCCCAGTCACTTGAACACGTACCATTATGGTAACCTCATAACTTATTTCCCTTTTCGTTTTTCTGTTGTTTTTTTCTAAGCCTTTACTTCATCTTCTTGAAAATTCATTAAACACAAAACTCTCCAAATTCATTTTCCATTGCCTGTAGAGAATTTTCTATCACCTGTTGAGAATTTTTCAGACTTACACTTGCCTAAGATAAGAAAGGAAACAATAACTTTTTTATCCCATTTCTCTTGCTCTGGGTACCTGTAATTTTCTTTTTTTTTTTTTCCCATTAAAGTAAAAAAAATTTTTTATCTCCAGAACACTAGGGAATGGTGTGCTTTGTAAGGGTGGATAACTCCTGAATCTGCCACACGTGACCTATAATTTCCAATTATGTCTCTCCTCCACTTATGTTCCACTAATATATCATTTTCAGATAATCTTGATTGCTTTTCAAACATTTAAGTGTTACGCTTGCTAAATAAGATGATTTTGTCTGCCATCTAACATTGAGTAATTTATGCTCTGACTGGCACTGTCATTTCTCTGGTCCTACAATAGCCACAGCTTTAAAATCATGACCTACCTTTCCCCAAACTCTTAATTAAGTCAGTTTCTTTCTTTTGAGGGAAGACTGTTCTTATTCAGGTTTATTTGGCATTTGGTATATTCTATATTTTTTTATTCTCATTTTGCCATCTCTGTGCACACAGATTACCAACTTTGTCTCCTTAAAAATGGATTCTTAGTGAAGTTACTTCCTTGTTTTACCATCCTGTCTTTAGGTGCAGTATGTAATAGAGTTACATAGCTTGTTTGTTTAGCATTCCTAATTCTACTCGTTGTATTAGAAAGTTATATCCTGAACTGCCAAAGTAGGTGTAGATTTTAAACAGTGGCAGGGAGGATGGAAGGAATAAAAGTTCTCCTTCCTCCTGTTAACCAAAAAGTAAAACTGAGGTAATTGATTCTGAAATAAAAAGTTTCAGTAGTTGATTCTTTTTTTTTTTTAAGTGAGGAAGTATTTTAAGACTATTGTAGAGCACAGGAAAAAGTCAAGTTTAAAAACAAAGAACAAATATGTTTAAATTCTCATTGGTGTTTAGTAGATCTAGCTTAATTACTCCACCAACCTTTAAATCTAGTCATGTTATCTACATGTACATCAAGGCTCAATGTGGAGGAAAGGGGAGTTCTTTCTTTAGTTGTGGGATACTCTTATTTTCAGCAATTCTTTGATCATGTTTTTCTTTTTTTTCATGACTATAATAGACAGGAAAAAATGCATTTTTTGTGGGAGATCTTGGAAAGATTGTGAAGAAACACAGTCAGTGGCAGAATGTAGTGGCTCAGATAAAGCCATTCTACATGGTCAAGTGCAACTCCACGCCAGCTGTGCTTGAGATTTTGGCAGCTCTTGGAACTGGATTTGCTTGTTCCAATAAAGTAAGTGTCTTTCATTACTTATTTTACCACTAAACTGCAACATTTTAACTTACTTTAACTATGAGTTACCCACAACAGTAGGAATATAATTACAAAAAAGCCTGATTTTTTGAGTGAGGTTTTGTAAAACTGTTTAAATTTGCAGTCTAATATTGGAAATCTATGAACTTCTCAAGTGTTACTGATGAAAGGGATGTTCCAGTGAGATGAAACTTTGAAAATCTTTATCTCTAATCAGCACCATTAGTTGTTTCTCTTTCTTATATTAGGGCTAACTAGACCAGATTACTTCTATTACTGTAATTAATACTCTAAATGATGAAATTTCTCTGTTGGTAATTCTGTCTTTTTAAAGGTCTGATGAAGTTTTTACTAGAGTATGGTAAACGTTATAAGAATATGAACTGTGACATAATTTAACCAAAAATAAATTTATATACTACAATTGATGAAAGATAATGGAAATTTTGCTTTATAGATGATACCTTTAAAAATCTATTTTCACAGAATGAAATGGTTTTAGTGCAAGAATTGGGTGTATCACCAGAAAACATTATTTATATAAGTCCATGCAAGCAAGTATCTCAGATAAAGTATGCAGCAAAAGTTGGCGTGAATATCATGACATGTGACAATGATGTTGAATTGAAGAAAATTGCACGTAATCATCCAAATGCCAAGTAAGTGTAAAAACAAGCACATAAGAATATTCCCTTACTGCTTAGGGGTTAGGTTTGTCTTTAGCCTGGGAAGAGGGGCAGTTGTGGTAGGGCAGTGGTGTATATTATAATTATTGTAACTATCTTATTTAAATAAGCTCCTATATGGAAGTGCTGTGAGTCAGAATTGACTCAGTGGCAACAGGTTTGGTTTGTTGGTTTTAATAGCATCTTATTGGTTTTCTGCTTTGGAATAAGATAAGGATAGTTTCAGATATAAACTTGTAATCTTTAGTTAAAGAAAATCTGATTGGTGTAATACCAAATTGCGGCCACAGCTGTATTTTTATAATTACATTAACCCTCTTAGTTATTCGGTATATGAGGAACAAGTCAGCTTTGCTTGTCTGTTTTGGCTAGCTGAGGGCTTAATCCGTCTTTGGCTATGGTTCTTGAATGGTCCTTAGTGACAGTATCTTAGGAGCCTAGCTTGTAAGATTGGAGTGGTTTCTTCATTTAAGGTCCATACATCTGCCTTAGGGCAAATGAGTGAAACTTTTTTCACTCATATGAAAATGAAGACATTTTTACTTTCACTTATATGCATCCTAAGATACTGTGTGTTTGTGTATGTGGTGGTGGTGTTGATTTTTAAGGTTTTCTTTTTAAGTAAAAAAAATTTAAGGCAAAATCAATGATGTCGTATATTAATATGTCAAGAGGACTTTGAATATATAACATTCTTTCATTACCTCTAATGAGTTACTGTGTGTTATATGTTCCTGAAAATGTGTGTCATATCCATATTTTCTTGGTATTTCTATAATTTTATTATTGACCTTGCTAGTTAGTGTTCATAGAAAACTGTCCTGACAGGTTTGATTACCTGGGAAACTTGTATTTGGATAAAGGCCTTTGTTGGAAAATTTGTAGGGAACCACCTGTCTGTACTAAAAAAATCTTCCTGTTTCATGCTCTTTTGAAGACAAGATCTGATTTTGGGGCAACAATTAAGTACGCTTTGCTGCTAACCCGAAGGTTGGTGGTTCAAACCCACCCAGCTGCTCCATGGGAGAAAGGCCTGGTAATCTGCTCCTGTAAAGATTAAAACCAAACCCATTGCTGTCAAGTCAATTCCAACTCATAGCAACCCTGTAGAACAGAGTAAAACTGCCCCGTAGGGTTTCCAAGGAGCAGCTGGTAGATCTGAATTGCTGACCATTTGTTTAGCAGCCAAATGCTTAACCACTGTGCCACCAGGGTCTACAGCCCAGAAAACCCTATGGGGCAGTTCTACTCTGTCACGTGGGGTTGTCAAAAATCGACTCAGTGGCACCTAACAACAACTGCATGTTAGCCTCTAAACTGAATGGTATGGTCTTTATAGAGTTGGTTCTACTTCTAGGTAGAATAATTTTGCTTTTATTAGACTTGCCATCTGATCATACATTCATCAGGACTTGAGGAAACAGTTTTTTTATTTTAAGAAAGTCAGCATTTGTGTATTTGCAGTTTTTAGTGGTTTGTAATTTAAAGAACTCCATTTAGTCTTGGTTGTCATGCTTTGGAAGGAGGTACCAAATGGATTTGAATCTGTAGTCTAGAAGGCAATTATTTAGGCCCTTACAATAACTCAAAGCTTCCTAGCTATGTTTTGTTTCCAGTTAGAAACCTGCTAGATAAAAGAGATTAATAGGAATATTCAGAATAAGTGGCAGAGGGATAGCTAACTAGAACAATTTGGGAAATTTGAAGGTATTTAAAGCCCTGATATTTTTATTGAAAAACAATGGTGGCATTGCTATTCAATTTAGTCTTTCTAGGTGGATTTATTGACTGATGGACTTCATTTGAAAGTAATGTCATCTTTCATTACAGAGCCCAACTGACTCTTGGTGCAACAACAGAGTCTTAACTTGCTGCATTTTCCAAATTCCCATCCTTGTAAGCTTCACGCCTTAGGCCCTAATGGCTAGTTTTTTCTCTATACAGGATTATTTTTCATTAGGTTCACTTGATTCGCCCGTCGCTGGATTGGGAGCAACACACTTCTACAATCTTCAGGCTTCACATGTGCTGATGATGATGTAAACCAACTCTGCCCCAATCATCTTCCCCTTCTCTTAGGGTCTTACTACATATTGCAACAGAAGATAATATTGGAGGTGAAGAGGATAACATGAAGTTTGGCACTACATTGAAGAACTGTAGGCATCTCTTGGAATGTGCTAAGGAACTTGATGTCCAAATAATTGGGGTTAAGTGAGTATTCATTTTAAACTTGATTATACAGTGATAATTTTCTGGTTATTGCCTTAAGACTACATTTGTATGGAATCTGGAGCCCTGGTGGTACAGTGGTTGAGAGTGGGACTGCTAAGCAAAAGGTCAGCAGTTTGAATCCACCAGCCACTCCATGGAAACACTTCGGGGCAGTTCTGGTCTGTCCTATAAGGTCACTATGAGTAGCAGTCGACTTGATGGGAACAAATTATCTTTCATACTGTTTTGCACCTGTACCACCTCCTTCCCCAGTAAAGAGACAAAACAGTAAATACTGTTTCATCTAGGTTAGTGCAGAGTAATTTAAGCCATCTCCTTATAATTGGCAGAATTGCTAGAATTTTGATGAATACTAAAATGACATTCAACTTCTTTTTTGTTGTAGGTGTCATTTCATTTTTTCTTTTTCCTATTCCAAGAATTTTTTCTCTTCCCCTTATTAATCCCTCAAAGGTACTTCAATAAATCAGTAGACTTTGTATTACCCTCTTGGTTTTATGTGTTAGGAAACTGGGACTAGAGAGGTTTAATGATTTGATCATCCACGAGAAGTAATTAATTAAGGACAGAGTAGGACTAAGCCTCAAATTTTCTGAGTTTCAGTCCATTCTGAGTCTTGCAACTGAAAGTACAGAGTTCCCAAAGATAAATTTTTTATTTCTACCTTAGGTGACAATATTAGCAAATATGAGAGTTTCATTCTTATTTCATCACATTTTATTGCAGTAATGACTTTTTGAGTGTACAGTTCTGTGAATCTTAACACATGCAGAGATGTGTATAACTACTGCTGCAATCAGGATACAAAACTATATTTCAAATAACTAAGTATTCCGTTTTGAGTATTTGCTAAGTGCATGTGCTTTGAGTAGAGCGTATCACTGGACTGAATGTGTTCTTTTGTATTTAGTTCACAATAGACATATTTTTGTATTTTGTCAGATAAAATGGAACACTCAAAAGATTTTTTGGCCCAATTTTACTGAGGTTGCTTACTCTACCATAAATAAAAGCATGCCCCTATTTGATAGCCAGGAAGCTTGGCTAGTGACTCTGTTTTGTGTAAATGTTGGCTTTTCTTAACAGCTGGTATTGTAATGTGGATAACTAGAGGCCAGTGCTCCTAGTACTTTGGTAAAGTTAATCTGAACACTTAGGGTGTCCAGATGATGAACAGTAATTGACAAAGAATTATAAGAAGGGCCTCTAAAGCTTACTGCTGCTTTAAATTTATTGCCCTGTTTTTTTTTTCAGATTTCATGTTTCGAGTGCTTGCAAAGAATCTCAAGTATACGTACATGCTCTGTCTGATGCCCGATGTGTGTTTGACATGGCTGTAAGTTCTTTTCTTAAATTATTTTGTTATCTTAAGCCAGGATATTATTAAGACTAAGATTCGGTGTTTTCTACATTTTCCTACCTAATTATGTCACACACACCTTATTTTCTATAATAGTAGCATTCAGAGTTCCATATAGTCAAATCTTGTTAAGTGGGTAAGGAAGTAGAGTGGTAGTTTATTTACATATGTCTAGATAATAGATAAAAGCATAATGATAGTAAATTATGTTTATAATCAATTGTAATGCGATTCAAAAACAACAGTAGAAAATCCATAACATTGTATCATAAAAACCAAAGGCCTTCTTATACTAAAGGACAGAACGGATTAAGATGATACTATTTGCACCCTGGGGGTAGATAAGATGTTTCAAAATGTCCCTCTATCCATTACACTTGGCAAAGCATTTAAAGTATTTTTTTCATCTCTAGGGAGAATTTGGCTTCAAGATGAATATGTTAGACATTGGTGGAGGCTTCACAGGAACTGAGTTCCAATTGGAAGAGGTAAACTTGGACAGATGGACATAACAGAATAACCTCTCTCTGCTGCTTGACCGGTAGATGTGTAGACTAGGTTTTCACAATGGGAATAGACATGTCAGGCAGAAGCTAAAACTTGTAATACTCTGTAATAATGTCATTCTAGGAAAATAACAGGCAGTGAGAATACCTAATTTTGAAAAGTTTAATAAAATTCTTTGAGCTCTGTAACATAAGCTTATCACAGAATTTTCTGTTTCCGTTCTTCTATTGAGTACTTAATGGTACAAATGAATTTGTAACTTGGATAATTTATGTGCTTTTATCTAGATGCATGTCACTCTTCACCTTCTTGTTCCTCTACCCTCTTCTGCTTATTCTGTAATACCTAGAAACTACTATTTTCTTGAAAATTTGTCTTCTCTGTTGCTAGCAATCAAGTATAGAAAAAATAATCACCAATAGTTACCTTCTGCTGGAGTTGCATACATTTTTTAAAATAAATGGCATTCTGATAGTTACAAAATAAACTTTGATGACTTGAAGGCCTGTTTAATGGCTTGAAGATAACTTCTGACTAGCTAAACTTCATGGTCTGCAGTTGTAACTACCCACTTCTAGAAAACTTATTTAATAGCTGTCAGGCTCTTAATACTGAGAATTATCTACTCCAATGTTGAAACCGTAATCTGGCATTTAAAATCCGTAGGTTAATCATGTTATCAGCCCTTTGTTGGATGTCTACTTTCCTGAAGGATCTGGCATTAAAATAATCTCAGAGCCTGGAAGCTACTATGTGTCTTCTGCATTTACACTTGCAGTTAACATCATTGCAAAGAAAGTTGTTGAAAATGATAAATTTTCCTCTGGAGGTAAGTTACCCAGTTACACTTTTCTTTCTCTTAGTAGCTAATTCCAGTTATTCTGGAGATGAATTTATTAGAAACTAAGATGTAAATATACTGTAGGACATTTCATGAGTTGTAATGTTATGAGTATTTGTCAGTCAGCTGTGGGCATCTGGGGAGCTCTCAGAATGTTCTCGCCATGGTTCCACTCCATAAAGCTTCCTGAATCCATCTGTAGTGGAACTGATGTGTAAATATGCATATTTTAGATAAACTTCCCCAAGTGATTTCCCAACACCTTTTTTTTTTTTTGTACATTAGATAAAGGTTTACAGAACAAACTAGTTTCTCATCAAACAGTTAGTATACACATTATTCTTTGACATTGGTTAACAACCCCTCGACATGTCAACCCTCCCTTCTCAACCCTGGGTTCCCTGTCACCAGCTTTCCTGTTCCCTCCTTTCTTCCGGTCCCTGCCCCAGGGCTGGTGCACCTCTTTAGTCCTGTTTTGTTCCATGGGCCTGTTCAATCTTTGGCTGAGAGGTGAACCTCAGGAGTGACCTCATTACCAGGCTGAAAGGGTGTCTGGGGCCATACTCAGGGTTTCTCCAGTCTCTGTCAGGCCAGCAAGTCTGGTCTTTCTTTTTGAGTTAGAATTTTGTTATACATTTTTCTCCAGCACTGTCCGGGACCCTCTGTTGTGATCCCTGTCAGAGCAGTCAGTGGTGGTAGCTGGGCACCATCTAGTTTTACCAGATTCAGTCTGGTGGAGGCCATGGTAGATGTGGACTAATCTTGCCCTTGTATCCTTAGTTTTCTTTATTCTTCCTTGCTCCCGAAGGGGTGAGACCAGTGGAGTATCCTAGATGGCTGCTCACAGGCTTTTAAGACCCCAGACGCTACTCACTAAAGTAGAATGTAGAACATATTCTTTATAAACTGTGATACGCCAGTTGAGCTAGATGTTCCCCGAGACCATGGTCTCCACAGCCCTCAGCTCAGCAGTTCAGTCCTTCAGGGAGTTTGGATGTGTCTGTATAAGGTACCATGATCTTACCTTATACAGGTTGTGTTGGCTTGCCCAGTATTGTGTACTGTCTTACCCTTCACCAAAGTTTCCACTTAGCTATTTTCTATTAAGTGTTTTTCAGCCCCCACCCCTACCCTCCCTTGTAACCATCAAAGATTGTTTCTTTTTGTATGTAAACCTTTCCATGAGTTTTTACAGTAGTATTTTCATACAGTATTTGTCTTTTTGTCATTGACTCAGCGTAATGTCCTCCAAATTCATCGTTGTTCTTTAGCTTTGGGTAATACTCCGTTGGGTATATGTAACACAGTTTATTTATCCATTCATCTGTTGAAGGGCATCTAGGTTGTTTTCATCTTTTTTGCTTTTGTGAACAATGCTGCAGTGAACATGGGTGTGCATATGTCTATTTGTGTGACAGCTCTTATTTCTCTAGGATATATATTTTTCTAGGATTGCTGAATCATATGGTATTTCTATTTCTAGCTTTCCAAGAAAGCGCCATATCGTTTTCCAAAATGGTTGTATCATTTTACATTCCCACCAGCAGTGCATGAGTTTTGATCTCCCCGCAGCCTCTCCAACATTTGTTATTTCCTGTTTTTTTGGATTTGTGCCAGTGATGGGGGTGAGATGGTATTTCATTGTGGTTTTGATTTGCATTTCTGTAATGGCTAGAGAGCATGAGCATTTCCTCATGTGTCTCTTGGCTGGCTTGAATGTCTTCTTTGGTAAAGTGTCTGTTCATTCCTTTGCCCATTTTTAAATTGGATTGTTTGACTTTTTGTTGTAGAGGTGTTGGATTTTCTTGTAGATTAGATCTTTTGTCTCATTTGTAATAGCCAAAAAATTTTTTTCCAGTCTGTAGGTTCTTTTTACTCTTTTGGTGAAGTCTTTTGATTGATTTCTCAGTGCTTGTTAAGAATCCTTGCTCTACTCTGCTGCCTCTGTTATGTTCCTTTTGCCCAGATGGGTCACGAGGGAATCTATCTACCTCATACTTTCTTATGTAACAAGGGCCAGTGAAGAAGGGCACCCAACTCTCGTCACCCTTTTAATCCATCTTTGGTCAAACTAACAAAGGCACTTGACAGTATGTCATGTGGGCCAGTATCTCTTAAAAATACATAGGAAGTGCAGTCGGCCCTCCATATCCACTGGTTCTGCACCCGTGGTTCCAACCAACCACAGATCGAAAATACTCAAGAAAAATAAACCAAACTTTTTTTTTCTTGTGATTATTCCCTGAACGATACAGTATGACAGCTATTTACATAGTATTTACATTGTGTTAGGTATTATTAGTAATCTAAAGATGATTTAAAGTATATGGGAAGATGTGCCTAGGTTATCTGGAAATATTGCCATTTTATGTAAGTGACTTGAGCATCCTCGGATTTTTGGTATCCACAGGGGTGGGGTTCCTGGAATATTGAGGGACAACTGTACTGTTCTTCACTAAGTAGATAAGCAGACAACTTTTTTTCCTGTAGTTTTTCAAATCTTTGTATGAGCAAAGATAAGAGACCGCTTTTTTTTTTTCCTTTTGAGTTTTATACTTTCTTAAACTTGAAGAGTGTCAAGGATATAAGGAATTTCCATAGATCCTTTGCCCAGGTTCATTGTTTTCATTTTGCCCTATTTGCTTTATCATTGTCTATATATACACATACAAATAATTTTTTCCTTTAGTTATATTTCCCTGGTTACAAAAGTCAGATAATATTGATACAGCACCGTTACCTAATCTACAGTCCATTGGAAAATTGTCCATTTTCCCAGTATTGTCTTCAATAGCTTTTTGTTTTTGTTATTTTATGTCCAGTCCAGGTCCATACATTGCGTTTAATTGTCATATCTCTTTTAATCTAGAAAAAATTTCTCAACCTCACTTTTTGTTTTTTTGACATTTTTGAAAAGTAGAAGTTTTATTAAATGTCTGGGATTGTCTAATGGCTTCTTATGATTCGGGTCCTGCATTTTTGGTAGGAAACCCACTGAAGCGATATTCTTTCTGAATGCGTTGTATTAGGAGGCACATGATAGCAGTCTCTTCAGTATTGGTGATGCTAGTTTTAAGTTTGGATCACTTGGTTGAGATAGTGTCAGCCAGATTTCTCTCCATGGTGAAGTGAGGATATAACTTGAAGACTTTATAAACAGTTTTTTGTCAGAAACATTCATTTTAGCATCTGTCAATGAATTTCGAATTCTATATTCAGTCTATGTATTAGTTGGCCTTTTACTGTGAATAATAGCTTTCCCTTCCCCCTATATATTTGTTCATATTAGATTATACTCTACTGAGTAAGTTACCTATGAATCTATTACTTTCACATATTTTTTAATGCTCGTACCATCATATGGGCCAGTGGGAGGCCCTTTAGCTGGGTCCTTTTGACATGCATTACTGACTGTACATCAAAATGTCCCGGGCTTATCTTATACTTTTTCTGCCTCATTCCTGGAATCAGCCGTTTCTGCAAGGAGCCTTGGTTCATTGTAGTAGAGAGTGGTATTTTAAAAACCAAGAAATGAGTATTGGATGTGCTCACTGCTACTGGAGGGTCATTGCTTCTAGGCTTTCTCACTGGACAGAGCTAGGAAATACATGTATGTGTATATACGTGTATACATATATCTCTGTAGTAAAAGGAGAGCCTGGGTGGTGCAAATTGTTAACACGCTCGGTTGCTAATGGAAAGGTTGGCAGTTCAAGTTTACTCTGAGGCGCTTCAGAAGAAAGTCTGGTGATCTGCTTCCCAGAAATGAGCCACTGGAAACCTGGTAGAGCAGAGTTCTACTCTGACACACACAGGGTCGCTGTGAGTCAGAAGTGACAAAGTGGCAGCTGGTTTGGGTCATATATTAAAAACCATGAGTTTATACTGATAGTTCTGCTTTTTCCCTTTCCCATATTTTTAACTGCCCCAGGAGTGAGAAACCTAGTTCCCATTTCTTTTCACAGTTGCTTAAGTCCAGAATACAAAGTATTTTCAGAATTGGTAACCCATACTACTGCAAAAAGCAAACCATTTAACTACAATTCAGTGTCTGTTTAACTTAGTATTTTCTGTTTTGTTTTGTTTTTAAGGTAAAACCTACATACAGTGAAATGTATGTAGTGTGTAGTTTAAGTATATAATTGAATGAGTTGATGAAGGTATGCAACCACATCCCCAATATCAAGATAGAGAGATCATACTCATAATCTTAGGAATTTCTTTCTCAGGCAGTTTGCCCCTCTCCTCCACCTCCGATAGCCACTGTTCTTCTTTTTTCCCACTATAGATTATTTTTTATAGATTATTTTAGGCTGTTCATGAACTTACAATAAGTGGAATTATATAGTATATACTCGTGTAAGGTGCCTCAGCGTGTCTGAAATTGATCCATATTTTATGTTTATTGCTAAGTAGTATTCCTCCATTGTGTGAATTTATCCATTTTCTTTTGGTGATGGACATCTGGCTTGTTTCCAAGTTTTGACTGCTGTGAATAAACCTGTTAAGAACATTATTGTACAAGTCTTCTGATTTCTCTTAGATAAATAATGAAAAGAATTGCTGAATCATAGAGTAGGTGTTTCTGTGATGGTATAACAAATTTCCAAACATTTTCTCAAAGTGGTTATTATCATTTTACCCTCCCACTGACTATATATGAAAGTTTTGGTTTCTCCACACCTTCACCAATTTTTTTTGTATTTGCCTTTTAATATTATCAATTCTTCTAAATGTGTGGTGGGGCTCGTTGTGATTTGAATTTGCATTTACCTGATGACTGTTTTCATGTGCTCGTTGAAACGTGTTCAGTTCTTTAAGCTACGAGTTTTGTTCTGAGGTATGTCAGTCTGTGTCTATTTTTAGTCAATTTAAATGTGTTAAGAAATGTGAGAACTACATTAAGCAGTTCTGTAAAAACTAAATCTATTTGTTATGCCTTGTATTATCTCCTAACTATATAGTAGACATTTTACTATAAATTCATTTTATTTTTTCTCTTTGTATTTCAGTAGAAAAAACCGGAAGTGATGAACCAGCCTTTATGTATTATATGAATGATGGTGTTTATGGTTCTTTTGCATGTAAACTGTCTGAGGACTTAAATACCATTCCAGAGGTTCACAAGGCAAGTTTTATGATAAATACTATCAAAATCTATTTGACAGTTTATAAGCAGAGCTGTTAGTTTAAGATGCATGTCAATTTTTTGAGTAAATATTTTAGCATGTGGAAAATTACCACCTGTTTTTTGGAAACCCTGGTGGCATAGTGGCTGCTAACCAAAGGGTTCGTAGTTTGAATCCGCCAGGTGCTCCTTGGCAACATTATGGGGCAGTTCTGCTCTGTCCTGTAGGGTCGCTATGAGTCAGAATCAACTTGACGGCACTGGGTTTAGTCTGATACCTTGAAATGGAGTCAGTGGTCCCACTGGGGCTGAGAAGGAGGTCCAGGACAGGAGCATCACTGGGGTTGAGAAGGAGGTCTAGGACAGGAGCACCACTGCCCCTAGTTCTGTGCCTTTTTTCAATCCGTAACATGAGTACATTGGATCTGAAATAGTGAAAGTTCTTTAATTCTTGCATATGCGTGAGTAAAAAATGATTTTTGTAAAAACCTTTTCTTTTCCTACAGAAATACAAGAAAGATGAGCCTCTGTTTACAAGCAGCCTTTGGGGTCCATCCTGTGATGAGCTTGACCAGATTGTGGAAAGTTGTCTTCTTCCTGAGCTGAATGTGGGAGATTGGCTTATCTTTGATAACATGGGAGCAGATTCTTTCCATGAACCATCTGCTTTTAATGATTTTCAGAGGCCAGCCATTTATTACATGATGTCATTTAGTGATTGGTAAGGTGATGATTTTGTCTTAAAGCAGATGGGATATTTGAGGTGGCATTTTAGATTTTTTGATTACTTTAATTCTGTGATGAATGTATACCTTACGAGTAAGGTATACCCTTTTAAGGTTTTTGGAAGACTTGTTAATTTCATTGTCCGTTTGTTATGTGGTTTATGCAGTAGTATTTATGTTAAATCACAAGATTTTGCTTATTTTTTCTTTTTATGTAGGTATGAGATGCAAGATGCTGGAATTACTTCAGACATAATGATGAAGAACTTCTTCTTTGTGCCTTCTTGCATTCAGTTGAACCAAGAAGACAGCTTTTCCACTGAAGCTTAAGCAGGCGTTAACAGTTCTTTAGATCTAAAGTTGCAGGTTAAGCTTGTCTGGTCAACATTCCAATGCGGGGGGGAAAAAATCTGAACAATCTTATTCTGTTAATTTTCTTGAAAACAAACACTATTAGTAATAGCTGTTTGGGACCAGACAAAATCTGCTGTCAAATATAATTCACTGGGGCTAATGGGAGATTTAGATAATGTATCCAGATTTAAACTTACCAGTTTGCCCTACCCCTAAGTGTTTAAAATAAAATATGCAACAAAATGGATGACTTAGTGGAGATGGAAGCCCATTAATTGGGTTCCCCATTAAACCGTTTACATACAATTACACAGTTTTTATACTAAGGATTTGTGTTAAAAAGTCATGTAGAGTTAATGTCTTTCACCCAGATAGATCAAATGTCAGTGGAAGACCGGTGTGACTTCATTAGATACGTTTAGTGTATTTAGAATGTGTAAATTTGTGCTTTGAACTGTAGTTTAATAAATGTAAAATTGCATCATAGTGTTTGTTGTATTTGACCTAATGTAACCCTTGTATGATTGCAATAAAATTTTTGTGTAGATTTTACTGTTTTTTCAGGCTAAAACTTTGGGGAAAGGGGCTAGCTTAGCAAAGGTAGTTTTGAAATAGATGTGTATATGGACTGTTTTGAAGGTTATTTTTCTTTATAGCCCATTTAAGTTTAGTTTGGCTCAGTATGTTTTTCAATTATTTAATTAGTAATTTAAGTAAAATGTTTGGTAAATCATTGTGAAGTTCAGATTCATTATGGAGAGTTGATGTGCAGTAAGCATGATGTTTAACAATATTAACACCAGAAATGTAACTCCTGCATAAACCAGTTGTAATAATTAATAGGTGTTTCTGTATAGATAGAATGCGTAGAGTACCTTAGTAAATCTTTGATTTCCACATCTTTTGTCTGAAATGGAAGATTCTATTAAATACTTTCAGTAAGCTCTGGGGGGAGGGAAAGAAAATTGCAGAAAACTGCAGGGCACTAAAATTCAAAAGAAGGGCTACACCCATATCCAGAAACCTAACACTCTTTTGCACGGAATATTATTTAATTTCAGAGTTGGGGGGAGGTGTGGGTAAAGCACACTGTTTTCTTCAATTTCTCAATTGCAGTGATTTCAATCTTCTTTTTTTTTTTAATCTATGCCCTTAGTTCCTGTTACTTCCCATTTGTTCAGCTTACTGGTAACTGTAATTCTTTTCATACTAAAATTTTGTGGTGGTTGAGGAAGGGAGCAACGTCACTAATCTGACAGTTGTTGCCAAGAATTTGCATTGTTCACTGCTAGTTTGTTAGTAATCTTAGATCTCAGAATCACCATAGTAATAAAATAAACAGGGGTCATTTTTTCCTAACTTAATCTATGTTCAGATGTGGAATTTCTGTCTTCCAAGAGGAAATGTGACTTCACTTTGGTGCCAATGGACAGAAAATTCTACCTGTGCTACATAGGAAAAGTTTGGAATGCACTTATAGCTGGTTTTTACACCTTGATGTCAAGGTGCAAAGAAATTGATCATGAATTGCTAGTAAATTTCAATCTTTTAAACCAGTAGGTGCTTAATATTTTTGATTTGATTAATGCCCATTTGAATTTCATGGGTTCTATTAATATAATAAAATTTAGGACCCCAATCCATTGTCATCTAATTCCCCTTGGACTCTTCCAAGGTATAACGTGGGGTTTTATGCAGAATTCTAGACTACCATGCAACTTTTTTTTAACTGTACTAAGAGGGAGGAATTGTTGCCTGCCTTCCTTACGTGTTGTGCTTTGTTGTGGTCCATAAATGCCAAACCTTTTTAAAAGATGGTACAACTTTGAGTCCTTGCCTTGAGTATACAACCTTGAGCTATATGGCATGTTAATTTTGCCATGTCCATGGAGAGCTGTTCTATGTGAAACAGCTCAGAGTTGGAAACGTCACATGTGAATGATATGGTAACTTTCAGAAATGTCTGTAATGTATTTGAAGACTGTTCGCCATAAATCTGAAGTTTGAACCTATGTATTTCATTTCAATTTGGTATGCTAAAAAGGTACTGAATTAATGTAATCTTTTTTTCCCCACAATATTGTAATCTCAGTTCAGAATTTATTTGAAAATATAAATCCCAAATGATTTCTATATAGTAAATTGAACTGTAAAGGTAACTTGTGTGTGATTCTGAATACACAGATAAAATGTTTTTATTCCTCATCAAATTTTACTCTGGTGGCTTCTGTTATAAAATAGACTTGAAATTTTACATGTCAGCTTTGTATATATTCACCTGCAGCATTCTTTCAGAATCTCATTTTGTTTACTACAAAATAACAGCTTTGAATCTAGTAAAGTGATGCTGGTAATTACTTAATGGAACAATGGACGTTTTGATAAGGTCAAACCAAGATGTTTCTAGGGCCACCTTCCTAGGCACATTAATTTACCACTTCTAAGAATTTTATACATAGGCTAAATAAATGGATCTACATAAACAAGCTAGATATTCCAAGTGAACTTGGGCACTGATAACATTCAGTACACATACAGACGAAGAAAGCCAAATACTGTTCAATCCCTTTCTCGTGAAGGAATTGCTCTCTGCTACTTTCTTTTTTTTTTTTACTTTCAGTAAGTGAATTTCTCTGCTGGAGAGCCTGTGACATGGCACCATCTAAATAGGTTTTTTGACAATATATTTGGGGGCTACTCATTTGGCTTTGGAATTTCCTGGTTTCTTTGTAGAAATTACTGTAAAAAAACTGTAGATGGGTACTAATTGGGAAGGGGGCTAGCCAGCAAAAGTAGCTACTTGCACCAGATGGGTTTTTAATAGTACATTTGGTTGCTCACTTGTCTTGATTTTATGAAGTCTTCTGAACTAAACTCTGCTGAGATGAGAAACTTTTTTTCTTGAACATTTTTGAATATGGGTAACTTGGTATAAAATTCCTTAGTGTTTTCCTAGAAGAAAAAAGCTTGATTTTTTAGGCAAGGCAGGGGTATATGGTAGTCAAAGTTAGGGTGTAGGCTTTGACTCCAGTCAGCATCAAATCCTAACTGCCAGTAAGTAGAGTGTACATGGGCTAGTCATCTGATCTTTCTGTGCTTCAGTTTCCTCAACTATAAAATGGGGTAATAAAAGTACCAGCTTCATAGGGTTATGAGGCTATAACAGTTGTAAGGTGCTGAGAACAGTACCTGGCACACAGAAAATAAACAAGCCCTTTGCGTAGAATTGAGATTCTGCCTTAGACCCGATAGGACAGTAGAACTCCTCATAGGGTTTCCAAGGAGCAGCTGGTGGATTCAAACTGCCAGCTTCTTGGTTGGTAGCCACGCTCTTAACCACTGTACCACCTGGGCTCCATGGCATACAATAGGGTTCAGTAAATTTCGAATATTACCATTTAGACTATGTTTTTTTGGGCAAGTTGCTCTGGGCCATGATTTTTTAAAAAAAAAAAAAAAACTGATTTTCTTACCTGTCGTCAAATGGGGATAATAGAACCTAATCTTGCCCATTGTAGGAATTCAAAGAGGTAATAGCAAAGGTGCCTAGCTGTAGTGTCTGGCATGTAGGTAACACTAAGCAAATAACAGCTGTGCTTGATGCTTGGTCTTTTTTTAAGGTGATTTTTGCATATATTTGACCTCACCCGTTCGGTTTTGGACATGTAAATTGGTGGGGGTTGATGCGTTGATCCCTGTTATTTAAGTTACTTGATTTCAGAATAACCTGGCAGTGTTGTCTAAAAGCACCATCTGTTTGTGAAAGCAGTGAAATTGGCTGGCAGAAAGCAATAAAAAAAAGAAACGAGAGAAAAGGCTTCCACATTCAGGTTGTAAATAAATTTGCTACAAATACTTCTCATTCTTATCCTGAAGGCAAAATAGAAGTATGGTACAAAGTGTGTATAGATGAAGGCTTTCATAATGGGGATAAACCTGTCCTACCAATAAAAACCAAACGTGTTGCCCTTGAGTTAATTCCGACTCAGCAACCCTATAGGACAGAGTAGATATTGCCCTACGGGGGTTCCAAGGAGCTGCTGGTGGATTCAAAACTCTTGACCTGGTTAGAAGCCTGAGCTCTGAACTACTGCACCACTAGGCTCCAGGTCTTGAACAGTTTTTGCTGAAGGCTGATCTGTTAATCTTATTAAGGGTGGCTGTATTTTGGAACCAAAAGTAAATTATATCTGATTTCTGGAGCTTTGTCCCCCTCTGGGAGTAGAATCAAATTTGAGTCAAGGACTGTTTGAGCATGTGATTATTCATACCATTTGTGTTGCTAATTTGGGACATGGAGGAAGTATAGAAATGATAGCAAAGTCTTTTATGAAAACCTCTCAGGTTTTCTGGCTCTGAAAACTTGGAGTTCCTACTCTTAAACATACTGAGGAGTTGTTTTTCCTTTGCCTAAAACAGATTATGGGTGCCACATTTGTCTTTCAAATCATAGTGCATAAAAAAGAATATAGATAAATGCTGAAGCCACCCCTGGCTCAAAAGACATTCTGACTTAAATGTTATATAGTTGAAGGATTTGTGTTTTGTGGGAAACTGGGACTGGCCAAGTTTAAGGACAATGAGTAGAAGGTTTAATCTACCCAACATGCTCACTTGGAGCAGGTAAAATACCATCTTTCTTAACACCTGAATTCCATGGCCTATGTTGACTTGAATTTTAAAAAGCAATTCCATTGTTAAATGGACTTTTCAAACTCTGATTTTTACCATATTATTGTTTATGCCTTTTAAAACCCTTTATAGTTGATTTTATTTGCTAAAGCTATTGAGAAGATTGGCACTGGGTCAGTTATAGGAAGTTGAAAAGTTAAGAACCTACAACTGGCTAAAAGATGTAGTGATTTTTGCATCCTTGAGAAAGAAGGGTTGTATAAGATTGCAAAAGAAGATCTTGCAGGAAACGGGGTGGGGCAGGGAGAGGGGGCTTAATCTGATTAATTTAGCCCCAGATTCCTTTCAGTTAAGCATTTTCTGAATAATGGCAGGGCCAGGCTTTATCTGATGTGTGCTTGTGGCGATCAGTTTTTAGCAATCTGCAGAAGAGGGAATACTTAGCTAAAGTGTAAGAATTTTAATTTTTTGGATTTCATTCATTTCCTCACATCCATTTTCTATTTTCTTAAATTTATATAATCCCATTTTTAAATTATAACTGCTCTACTTTATGGGAGGTTTTCAGGTTGATATTCCAAGCCTATTTATCATTTCTGTGATTTTTAAATTTCTAATAGCGAATTTTTTATAATTTATTTTTGCTAATAATATATACAGAACCTACACCAATTCAGCAATTTCTGTGTGTACAGTTCAGTGACATTACATTTTTCTAGTTGTGCAACCATTCTCACCTCCTTTTCCAAGTTGTTCCTCCGCCATTAACATAAACTCACTGCCTCCTAAGTTTCCTATCCAGACTCTTGAGTTGCTATGGTCAATGTGATCCCATATAGATTTTTTTTTTTTTTTTTAAAGAGCACAGTGGTGGAGGCAGACAGTCCTTACTAGCTAAGCTAAATTATTTGATTTTAAGAAGACATCAGGAGATATTTTTGGCTTAAGGTTTAAAAATTAGGGCAATAGTTTCAGGGGTTCACTCAGCTTCCATGGCTCCAGTGAGACTATAATCCATGAGAATTTAAAATTCTGTTCTCCATCTTCTCCCTTTGGATCAGAATAGAATCTTTGATCAAAATGTTCAGCAGTGGTAGCCAGGTACCATCCAGTTCCTCTGGTGGTGTGGCAAAGGGGGCAGTTGTTCATGGAGGCAATGAGCCACACATTCCATTTCCTCCTATTCCTAACTCTTCTTCCTCTGTTGCTCCAGGCAAATAGAGACCAATTATTGTATCTTGGATGGCCATTTGCAAGCTTTTGAAATCCCGTGGTGGGATTGTGGTTAAGAGCTGTGACTGCTAACCAAAAGGTCCACAGTTCAAATCCACCAGGCACTCCTCTGAAACCCTGTGGGGTAGTTCTACTCTTTTTTTTTTTTTTTCAGTCACTGTTGTAAATATATCTTGTCTCATAACTTCCGCCAATTCAACTTTTTACGGGTGTACAACTTACTGACAGCAATTTCATTAATAGGTTGTGCAACCCTACCCTTAATGTGATTTATCCATCATCGTAAACCAAAAGTCAGTACTCCGTAAGCAGTAACGCTCCAATTTCCCCCCTCCCTTCTGCCCCTGGTAAAATAGAGGGTCAGCGAAAAAGCGGAAGAACTCCAAGGAGATAAATTGACACAGGGGCTGCAAGAATGGGCTCAAACAGCAATTGTGAGGATGGTTCAGGGCAGTGTTTAGTTGTGTTGTGCATAGGGTCGCTGTGAATGAGTTGGAACCGACTTAACAGCACCTAACAACAACAACCCATCCCTGGTGCAATGAACATTGGTGTACAGTATTTGAATTTCTGCTTTCAAGTCTTTTGGGTATATACCTAGGAGAGGAATTGCTAGGTCACATGGTTCTATTTTTAGTTCTTTGAAGAACCCCCAGTTTTCCACAATGGCTGTACCATTTTGCATCCCACCAACAATGGATATGTGTTCCAATTTTCTCACATCCTTGCCAACATTTGTCATTTTCCGATTTTTTTTTATCTTAGCCATCCTGTTGTGTGCCATTGAGTCAATTCTGACTCATAGTGACCCTACAGGACAGAGTAGAACTGCCCCATAGGGTTTCCAAGGCTGTAAACTTTATGGAAGCAGACTGCCATATCTTTCTCCTATGGAGTAGTTGGTTAGTTTGAACCTCCGACTTCTCAGTTAGTAGCCAAGTGCTTAACCACTTCACCACCAGGGCTCCTTGAGCCATCCTAGTCTGAGTGAGATGGTATCTCATTGTGGTTTTTATTTGCATCTCTGATGGCTAATGACGCCGAGCATCTTTTCATGTGTTTGGTGGCCATTTTGATTGTCTCTTTGGTAAAATGTCTATTCAAGTCCTTTGCCCATTTTATGATTGTGTTATTTGCCCTTTTGTTGTTGTCAAAATTTTATATATATATTTTGGTTATTAGATTCTTTTTGGATATGTGGTTTCTGAAGATATTCTCCCAGTCTGTAGCTTGTGTTTTCACTCTTTTGCTAAAGTCTTTTGATGAACATAAGTTTTTAATTTTTTATTAAGTCCTATTTATTTCTTTTGTCTTTTGTTGTTTGTGCTTTTGTTATTGTACTAGACAATCCATTGCTAAAAGCTAGGCCTTGACAACATTGCCCCTGCATTTTCTTCTAAGAATGTTTTGGTTTTAGTTTTCACATTTAGGTCTTTAATCCATTTCGAATTTGTTTTTGTGAACGATGTGAGGCATGGATCCTGTTTCATTTTTCTTTAGGTGGAAATCCAATTTCCCCAGCACCATTTATTGAAGAGATTCTTTTTCCCCATCAAATGGACTCAGCACCCTGGTCAAAAATCAGTTGACCATAGTTTATTTCTGGATTCTCAATTCTATTCCATTTGTCTATGTGCCTATTGTTATACCAGTATCAGCCTGTTTTGATTAATGCAGCTGTATAATATGATTTAAAATCAGGAAGTGTGAGTCTTCCTACTTTGTTCTCTTTCAGCATTGCTTTAGCTATTTGGGGTCTCTTGCCATTATGTATAAAGTTGAGGATTGGTTTTTCCATTTCTGTAAAGAAAGCTGTTGGAATTTTTATCAGGATTGCATTGAATCTATAGATTGCTTTGGGTAGTATTGACATCTTAACGATATTAAGTCTTCTAATCCTAGGTGTTTTATTCTCTTAGATGATATTGTAAATGGAATCATTTCCCTAATTTCCTTTTCAGATTTCTCATTCCTGGTGTATAGAATCCCAAATGATTTTTGTTTGTTGACCTTGCACCCTACAACTTTGCTAAATTCCTCTATTAGCTCCAGAAGCTTTCTTGTTCCCTTTTTCTGTTTTTGATTTTGGTTTGTATCTTTCATGATTAGAGGCGTTCCTCAGATACCTGGTAGCCTTGTATCACAGGGAGAATAAAGAGCTAATTGGAAGCTCTGAGTGTATGAGTGCAGGTTGTCACCTGAATGTGATCTGTCCTGGTGCATTAGTTGAGAAGCCTCTTGCCATTATTCTGAGGTCTTTCTTCTTGGGCCTGTTAGATTCCCACTGAATGCTCTTGGGTAGTGGACCAGCTGCCAGCATTCTAAAAGTCAATTGGAGTAAGAGGATTGAGGTTTTGCATTTTATGCAGTAGAGTGCCTCACCTATGCCTAGCATCTGCCCTTCCAGAGACCTGTTCGCCCTAGAGAATAAACCTCCCGTCTACCAAGAAAAGAGGGCACTTGCCTAGCTATGGAGTGTAGGAAAAAGGATCTGGGGTTTGAGTGTTTAAATAGATTTTCAGCCAATCCTTATTTTACCCCCACCTCCAGAGGTCATAGGTCACAAGCACTCCCAAATACTGTACCTTTTAGCATTTTAATTTTGGGAATATTCCACCACCACTACCACCCCCGCTTGCTTGAGATTCAGTTTCCCGAACCTGATAAATTATTCACTAGCCTGTCCACTTCCCAGTTTCCATTTTTTGTCTTTTTTCCTGATCCCCGCATCCTTGTGTTTTTGCCCATAAAAATTCCCTTTTAGTGGAGTTTCAGGAAGGAACAAGAATAGATACGTATATCCAATCTGCCATTGATAACATGCCCCTCCATATATTTTGTCATCATTGTTGTCAGGGGCCGTTGAATTGCTTCCTACTCAGAGCTACCCTATGTACAATAGATTGAAACATTGCCCAGTCCTGCACCATCCTCACAGTCATTGCTATGTTTGAACCCATTGTTGCAGCCTCTTGTCAATCCATCTCATTTAGGGTCTTCCCCTTTTTCACTGACACTGTACCTAGCATAACATCCTCCTCCAGGGACAGGACCCTCCTGATACCATGTCCAAAGTATGTGAGACAAAGTCTCACAGTCCTCGCTTCTAAGGAGCATTCTGGCTGTACTTCTTCCCAGACAAATTTGTTCATTCTTTTGGCAGTCCATGGTATATTCAATATTTTTCACCAACAGCATAATTCAAGCACATCAATTCTTCTTCGGTCTTCCTTATTCATCGTCCGGCTTTCACATGCCTATGAGGTGGTTGAAAATACCACCTATACCACGTGTAAATTGTTAAATAAGGGGCCTTTTAGGTTTTAGGAAACCTTTCAAACTGCCTCTGTCTCATGGAACTGAAATTGGAAGGAATTTTAAAGATACTGTGGTATCCAACTACAAAAAGTATATTGACTTGAGTTACACCTTAAAGTTTTCCAA
This sequence comes from Elephas maximus indicus, assembly GCF_024166365.1. NCBI lineage: Eukaryota > Metazoa > Chordata > Mammalia > Proboscidea > Elephantidae > Elephas > Elephas maximus. Next base: position 39,197,697 of record NC_064833.1, read on the forward strand.
GTGGCTTGATTTAATTGGGTACAGTTTTCTGCCTTCTCAAAGACAAAATCATACTTTGGGAAGTGCAAAATTTGTGTTATGTTCAAATCAATCCCTAATATACCCATCACATTGGAACAAGTTTGCAGTTTCAGCACTGTAGAAGAACTGACTGTATTTTACTCTATTGGGAGAAGGTTTGAGGTGTGTATCAATAACCCTCCACTACACATGACCCTGTTTGCCTGAAGAAATTTATAATTTAAGACTTACACTAAGGACTGGAACAAGTTTGTTAGTGGTATGACCCATGGTTACTCTAGGATGCATGTTATTTAAAGGTGATGTCCCTAGATCTTTTTTCTTCCAAGATAGAAACCAATTGGTTTTTGTGCCCTTTGTGCATATAACTTCCTGCTAAGACATGGTTGAGCCATGTGAAAAAATTCTCTCTGGACATCTTTTAAGTCTAGGGTGTTTGATGAGATTCTTTATAAAAAGCAGTACAGGAGCTCCTTCAAGGTAAGACTGAGAAAGTAGATGTGGCAAGGCTACCAACATCAAACCTTCCCAGGGGGTCAAATAATAAGCATCTCTTCACAGCCCTTACCTATAAGACTCAAATCCTTAGTTAAATATTTCTAGGTTCAATCTTAATCTTCCTTTATGTTTTCTGACTTCTGGCCATAGACCCATGATGGATGATAAGAAAACTCATGATGACATCCTTAGTTAAGAGGCCTCTTGAACTATTATGAAAGCCCTGTGCTGTACTATGGCACCAATTGTAACACCAATCATTTCTGTAATTGGAATAGCAGCAAGGAGGCTCAATCGTACTACTGGGGGGCTGTAGCTATTAGCTGAATCTTGCTGCCATAGGAACACTTGTTCCCAGCACTTTTTTAAGGATTTTGTTTCTTGACCCTTTTAGTCCTCTAGATGAACTCTCTCAACCTGCAAAGCAACCCTGTGAGATGGACTCTTAGATGGGGCTACCAAAGCACAGAGGACCCAGTAACTTGAGACTCTCACACAGCTAGTAAGTGGTAGAGCTGGGACTGTAACCCCAGCAGTATGGCTCTGGACTTAATCTCTCCCCCATGACCCTACTACACTCACTCAGATCTCAGAATGACAGACCAAATTCAGAATTTTCTATACGAGGCTCTATTTAGATGTAGAAAATCTAGACACAGAAGATCCATGTCTTCAATTTCAGTTTTCATTTCCTTATTTTCAAATTTAAAAACCCCGGAAGCCCAAAAATAATGCTAAACTCTGCATGAGTCACTAATCAGTCCTATAATATGATAGGAGCCCTGGTAGCACAGTGGTTAAGAGCTTGGCTGCTAACCAAAATGTCAGCAGTTTGAATCCCCCAGCCACTCCTTGGAAACCCTGTGGAGCAGCTCTACTCTGTCCTGTAGGGTCGCTATGAGTCAGAATTGACGGCAACAGGTTTGGGTGGTTTATATATATATATATATATATATATATATATATATATATATATATATATATATATATATATATATATATATATATAGTACTGAAGTTAGATCATTTTCACCAGTCCCACAGCTACTATTGGTACCAATTAAAGTTTATATTTACTGCCAGTCAATAATTTAAATGACTTATGTATTCTCACAAATACCAAAATTAGAGATAACACATTGAAGAAGACAGAATTGCCATCTGATGCTTCACATCAGCCAAAATTGTACCCCCTGATTGGTTTTTCCCTCTTCCCTTCCCCCAAAAAGCATCCGTTTTTCAGTAACCAGCTGCAGACTTGATATTATAGAAGATCTCTCGGGATTGAAGAGGTGGTTAAAAATAGGTCTTGGATGAATCCAAAACATATATAGCAACACTACTTATCCAACAATGTCACTGATCAACGATCAACAACACAACAGAAGATCAGGAAGACCTCTGATCTGCCCACACACATCCCATAAAGTCTCTGCATAAAACTCATCCATTTTGATCTGGGGGAAAAAAGGCACCAAGCCCTTCACTGAAATTAAACCCAATTCTAACTACTTCGGTTTCCTAGACACTCTGAGATAGAGTTACATGCAGAAACTTTACTGGATGGGCTCTTGGGAGATAGAAGGCAAGATCAGGCAGAGGGTGAAGCTATCCACAATGCAGTTCCATCAGAGGTCTTACTAATCCTCTGGAGAGTTCTGGAGCTGGGATGGGTTGAGCCAATTTGAGAGGAGGGGCTGGGACTTTGTATCCCAGTATCGGCCAATCACTGCCCACAGGCCACCCTTTGGAAGGAGACATAACCTTGGAGCGAGCATTTCCTTGTGGCAGAGGGCAACTCTCAATGAGGGACAAAGTTGTGACCCCATTCCTAAGGAAGAATGTGGCTAGGTACTGCAGTTGTGAGCCTTCGGCAACTGATACTCTGAGCAGCTAGGGAATGGATGTGTTGGCCTAGGATCTTGGTAGAGCACCACAGTATCTACTACAGTCATTAAAAGAAAAAGACTATATTATGTTTAATGTCTAAGAAACTCAGAACCACAGTTTCTGCTAAGACATATGTTTGTGGCCATTTGGCGCAAGTGCAGTATCTTGACCTCTGGCCTATCTGCCTGCTCACTCCCTTTCCCTCTCTGTGACTGCTCCTTTCTTCTTCCCCCTCCCTTTCTTTCTTTATCACATTTTCAAGCTCTCCATGCCTTCTTGCTTTGTTTTGTTTATATTCTTTTCCTACAAAGTTTAGGGATTTTTCCCTATTATAAAATTCTTTGAAATTATTATAAGAATTCAAAAACACAGAAAAGTATAAAGAAGATAATTTTTTTAAAAAACCATCTAATGGTGGCTGAACAACACGATAAAAACATTTAATGTCACTGAGCTGTTCTTGTGGAGATGGTTGAGATGGCAAATGTTTTGTTACGTATATATTTACCCCAATTTTAAAAAAAGGAAAAAAATCACCTGGAAGCTCTCCAGCGGAGACAGCTACCTTTACTGTTCCGGGGCACTGCCTTTTATACACATCTCTCTTATTCTAGCATTCCAACCCTCTTCCTCTACCAGTCCAAAACAGGAAAAGTCTGACTTCATTACTTAACACTGACTGCTCAGCATTTTACTTCCGTTGTTTCCAATCAGTTTAGGCCTTTTATATCTAATAGAGAGACCCCTGGCGGCACAATGGTTAAGGGTTTGGCTACTAACCAAAAGGTCAGTGGTTCGAACCCGCCAGCCGCTCCGTGGGAAAAAGATGTGGCAGTCTGCTTTTGTAAAGATTACAACCTTGGAAACCCTATGGGGCAATTCTACTCTGTCCTATAGGGTCGCTATGAGTTGGAATTGACTCGACAGCAATGGGTTTCGTTTGGTTTTGTGTATCTCTAATAGTACAGACAATGGCCTTCAGGTAATACAGGTGTACTGTGACTGGAGGAGAAAATATAGGGAGACAAGGAGTCCTTCTGTCTCTGAAGTCAGTCCACCCTCAGGCTAGCCCTCAGGTAGACCTGCCACAGTGATTTGGAAGCCTGAAAATGGTAGATTCCAATTGTCCCTTCCAAACTGAAGGTGGCTGCTTTCTGACTCTCCAGATGTCTCTCCTCCAGGGCAAGGTGAGCCCTAGGCCTCCACGGCCCAGTTTGGAGGGCAACCAAGAGTATGAGAGCATGTCCAAGAATAGTTCTTTAACCTGAGTGTCCTCTTCTCATTCTCAACATCTTAGTCTCTCTCTCCCTGTAACTCAGGCTCCAGAGTCAGATACCAGCACCTCTGACGCCCATCATCCATTTCCTCGTACTATACTCACCTCCCCTCTTCAGCCTGCTGACCACCCTCCCTGCTGACCACAGCACAGTTCCAACAGAATAGCCACAGCATCGAACCCACCCAGATGCCCAGGGCAGGGGTGAGAGGCAGGGGCAGAGACCAGGCCTGGTTCCAGAGCTCTGCCAACTGAAGCCCCACCTGTCTCTTGCCTGGACTATTTCAACGGTTTCTAACTGTTCTCTCTGCTGGGATCTCCCTTCGTGCCACTATCCTTATGACTGCAGAGTGAGTTTTCTGAAACTGGTCTGGTTAAGTCACTATTCTGCTTTAAAATCTCCAACCAAAGGCACCATCTTGGGACTCATTCTATGAGATCTCTCAGCACCTCTCAGATACCTTGACTTCTTCACAGCAAAGCCCGAGGGAAATTTCAACTTTATCCTTTATACATTCATTCAATTTTTTATTTATTCATTCATCTATCCAACACATATTTTTTGAGAACCTACTATGTGCCAGGCACTATTCTAGTCCTGGGACAATAGCAGTGAACAAAATAGCCCCAAATCCCTGCCTGAATTCCAGTGGACTTCCTAGAGCCTTCAACTGAGTTCTAGAGTTTGTCTGAGAGACAGGCCTGCCCTGCTTGATAGCTAAGACTGGCACAGAAAGTGGTCTGACCCTTTAGGTGAGATTCTGCCCACTCATATTCAGGGAGGTTGCCCTGGGCAGGAATCACGAGTGTGATATTTAATTAACCCAATCTTACACCAAGCAACCACAGGTTCTGTGCTACCCCTGCCCCATCCCTAGCTCTCTCTGCCTGTGACCCAGAACCAAGGACCAGCCCTCTATCCCAAACTCTAACCTCGCTGGTGCCTGACTCAGTGCTCATGAGGCAGCAGTAGAGCCTGGGGCATCCTGATTCTATTTTTACCACTTATTATTAACTGTGTGACCTTGGATGAGCTATTTAACCTCTCTGAGCCTCAGCTATCTCTTCTGTAAAAGGTAGCTATTATCATTGCTGTGTAACAAATTACCCCAAAATTAAGAGGATTAAGACAACAATGAACATTTATTATCTCACAGTTTCTGTGAGTCAGGAATTCAGTAGCAGCTTAGCTGGGTGGTTCTGGCTCAGTGTCTCTCACAAAGTTGTAGTCAAGCTGTCACCTGGGGCGGCCATCATCTGAAGGCTTGACTGGGACTGGAGGATCAACTGCCAAGATGGCTCATGCACATGCCTGGCAAGGTATTATTGGCTATTGGCAGGAGGCTTTCATGAACCTCTCCATAGGGCTGTTTGAGGGGCCTCCTAACATGGCAGCTGGCTTCCCCCAGCAAGTGATCCCAGAAAACGCAAACAGGAGCTACAAGGTCTGTTATGGCGTAGTCTTGGGAGCCACACTCTGTCATTTCTGCATATCCTATTGGTTACACAGTCCAAGTAAGAATCATTGAAAAACCTCTGGTGTCACAGTGGTTAAGCGCTCGGCTGCTAACCAAAAAGGTCAGTGGTTCAAACCCACCAGCCATGTCACGGGCGAAAGGTGCTTCCATAAAGATTAAAAAACCAAACCTGTTCTGACCCATAGCAACCCTGTAGGACATAGTAGAACTGCCCACTAGGGTTTCCAAGGAGCGGCTTTGTGGATTCGAACTGCTAACCTTTTGGCTAGCAGCCGAGTTCTTATCCATTGTGCCATCAGAGCTCCTCCGTAAAGACTAAAAAAAAAAGAAAACTACAGCCTTGGAAATCCTATGGGGCAGTACTACTCTGTCCTATAGGGTCACTATTAGTCAGAATTGACTCGAGGGCAGTAGGCCTGGTTTTTTTGTGTGTGTGTGTGAATCACTGAGTTTTTATGGATTGAATTGTGCCCTCCCAAAATGTGTCTAATTGACTAGGCCATTATTCCCAGTATTGTGTGGTTGTCCTCCATTTTGTGATTTGATGTAATTTTCCTATGTGTTGTAAACCCTAACTTTTTTGATGTTAATGAGGCAAGATTAGAGGCAGTTATGTTAATGAGGCAGGACTCAATCTACAGGTTAGGTTGTGTCTTGAATCAATTTTTTTTGCAATATAAAAGACAGAAACAAGCAGAGAGACAAGGGGACCTCATGCCACCAAGAATGAAGAGCCATGAGTGGAGCATTTCCTTTGGAATGGGGTTCCTGCACTGAGAAGCTCGAAGACCCCAGAAAGTTTGATGACAAGGACCTTCTCCCAGAGCCAACAGAGAGAGAAAGTCTTCCCCTGGAGCTGGCACTCTGAATTCAGACTTCTAGCCTCCTAGACTATGAGAAGATAAATTTCTGTTTGTTAAAGCCATCCACTTGAGGTATTTCTGTTAGAGTAGCAACAGATAACTAAGACAGGGGCCTTCTTAGGGGCTGGCTGCCACAGTGAAGGGAGCACATTTACTCACAGAATCATGATGATGCATTAAAGTGTTGAGCAAATAGCTATTTAATAAAAGTTAGCTTTTACTATATAGTGGTATAGTACAAGACAAGGCATATAGCACGCATGGACTGTAGAGGCAGACTTCCTGGGTCAAAATCCTGGCACTACTACTTATCAGTCCTGTGAACTTGGGCTAGTTACTCAAACTGAGTCTCATTTCCTCGCCTATAAAAATAGGGTTGTTGTAAGAATTAAAAGAGTTTATACATTTAAAATGCTTAGAAAAGTTCCCAGAATATAGTAAAGGTTCAGTATGTGTTAGCTATTATACTTACCTCTTGAATTCCTGCTCACTGGCTCTAGCTGGGACTCTGAACCATCTTGGTCCTAATGATACCCACTGTCTGTCTTAGTCATCTAATGCTGCTATAACACAAATATCACAAGTGGATTGCTTTAACAAAGTGAAATTTATTTTCTCAGGGTCTAGTAGGCTGTAAGTCCAAATTCAGGGCATCAGCTTCAGGGAAAGGCTTTCTTTGTCAGCTCTAGAGGAAGGACCTTGTCATCAATGTTCCCCTGGACTAGGAGCTTCTCCACACAGGAACCCTGGGTCCAAAGGACGTGCTCTGCTCCCGGCACTGCTTTCTTGGTGGTATGAGGTCCCCAACTCTCTGCTTGCTTCCTTTTATCTCTTGTAAGATAAAAGGTGGTGCAGGCCACACAGCAGGGAAACTCCCTTTACACTGAATCAGGGATGTGACCTGAGCAAAGGTATTACATCCCACCCTAATCTTTAACCACAGGCAGAGATTATGATTTATAACACATAGGAAAATCACATAATGGAGGACAACCACACAATACTGGGAATCATGGCATTACCAAGTTGAAATATATTTTGGGGGGACACAATTCAATCTATGACATCCAGTAAGATGTCTTGGAAGGTAACAGAGACTCTGTGTGGAATTATTGATGACTCTACCTTCTTCCAAAATGTATTTGAAATGTCTTTTGTATAAGCTTAAAAACTAGGCAAGGAAAATGACAGAAAATTGGGGAAAAAAGCTTTTAAAAAATTAGATATAATGGAGGTAATGTTAGCCTACCAAATCATCATCATAAGGTACTGCTAAAGATAGGCCATAGTTTGGCCCTGAGGTTCCTAGCGGCCAAGGATAAAACACATTAAATCACAAAATTCAAAGCATCCACAGAGCACCTAATGAGGTTTTCTTCAGTGCAGAGCACAATGCCAGGGACAATTAAGTTAGAGTACTTTCTCTGACAAGGATCCCAGATGAGAGATAACAAGTCTTTTCGCCTGGCATCTGTTTTGGGGTGCAGACATCGTGCACTGCAGGCTACAAGAGCTCAGGTTTGGGTGGGAAAGATGCAAAGTTTGGCCCCTTTCTGAGGAGTTTCACAGTAAAACCACCTGGGCTTGATGTGGCAGTGACAAATCTCTCCACTAGATGATGCTCGTGGATGACCCAAAAAATAGTGCCTCAGATTGCCACAATTGTGAGTTTCCCATGTGCATAGCTAATTTTAAATTGAATTAAATTTTTATATTCTATCATGTTATGTTCTATCATTAACAACCTGTGTTTTGCAGATGACACAATCTTGCTTGCTGAACGTGAAGAGGACCTGAAGCACTTACTGATGAAGATCAAAGACCACAGCATTCAGTATGGATTACACCTTAACATAAAACAAAAATCCTCACAGCTGGTCCAATAAACCACATTATGATAAACGGAGAGGAGACTGAGGTTGCAAGGATTTCATTTTACTTGGATCCACAATCAACACCCATGGAAGCAGCAGTCAAGAAATAAAGAGATGCATTGCATTGGGCAAATCTGCTGCAAAAGACCTCTTTAAGGTGTTGAAAAGCAAGGATGTCACCTTGAGGACTAAGGTGTGTCTGACCCAAGCCTTGGTGTTCTCAATCACCTCATATGCATGCAAAAGCTGGACAATGAATAAGGAAGACCAAAGAAGAATTGGTGCTTTTGTATTGTGGTGTTGGCGAAAAATATTGAATATACCATGGACTGCCAAAAGAACAAACAAATCTGTCTTGGAAGAAGTACAACCAGAATGCTCCTTAGAAGCAAGGATGGCAAGACTATATCTCACATACTTTGGATATGTTGTCAGGGGGGATCAGTCCCTGGAGAAGGACATCATGCTTGGTAAAGTATAGGGTCATCAAAAAAGAAGAAGACCCTCAAAGAGATGGATTGACATGGTGGCTACAACAATGGGTTCAAGCATAGCAACAATTGTGGGGATGCCACAGGACCAGGCAATGTTTCGTTCTACTGTGCATAGGGTTGCTATGAGTCGGAACTGACTCGACAGCACCTAACAACAACAACATCATGTTTCAGCTCATCATTTCTCAAGCTGAAAGTACTGAAGAAAAAATTCAAACCTCAAGTTGTAATTTTAAAGGATTCTATGGGCAAAAAATTGAACAACGCAGGAAGCATCAAAAGAAGATGGTAGGAAACAGGGCCCATACCTCACACCATACACAAAAACTAATTCAAAATGGATCGAAGAACTAATACAAAACCAAAAACTACAAAGATCATGGAAGAAAAAATAGGATCAACATTAGCGGTCCTAATACATGGCATAAACAGGATTAAAAAAAATAACAAAACCAAACCCATTGTCGTCGAGCCAGTTCCGACTCATGGTGACCCTACAGGACAGGGTAGAACTGTCCCATAAGCACCTGGTGGATTTGAACTGCTGACCTTTTGGTTAGCAGCTGAACTCTTAACCACTATGCCACTAGTGTTTCTATAAACAGGATACAAACCATAATTAACAATATACACACACCAGAAGATAAGCTAGATAAATGGAATCTTCTAAAAAGTAAACACTTATGCTCATCAAAAGACTTCACCAAAAGAGTAAAAAGAGAACCCACAGACTAGGAAAAAGTTTTTAGTATGACATATCCAATAAAGGTCTAATCTTTAATATCTACAGGAAAATTCAACACCTCCACAATAAAAAGACAAATAATCCAATTAAAAATGGGCAAAGAATATGAGCTTCACCAAAGAAGACATTCAGGCAGCTAACAGACATATGAGGAAATGCTCATGATCTCTAACCATTAGACAAAGGCAAACCAAAACTACAATGAGGTACCATCTCACCCCAACATTACTGGCACAGATCAAAAAAACAGAAAACAACAAATTTTGGAGAGATTGTGGGGAGACTCCAGTCTCTTATGCACTGCTGGTGGGAATGGAAAATGGTACAACCATTTTGGAAAACGATATGGCACTTCTTTTAAAAGCTAGAAATAGAAATACCATATGATCCAGCAATCCCACTGGTAGGAATATATTCTAGAGAAATAAGAGCCGTCACACCAATAGACATATGCACACCCATATTCACTGCAGTATTATTCATGATGGCAAAACGATGGAAACAACCTAAGTGCCCATCAATAGATGAATGAATAAACAAGCTATGGTAAATAAATACACATAGTGGAACAGTACGCAGTGATAAAGAACAATGATGAATCGTGAAACATCTCCCGACATGGATGAATCTGGAGGGCATTATGCTGATTGGAATAAGTCAATCACAAAAGGACAAATACTGTATGAGTACTATTATAAAAGCATATCAAAATGTTTCCACACAGAAAGAAACAATCTTTGCCAGTTAAGACAGAGGGGAGGGGTGGGGTAAGAAAAACACTGTTATGGATTGAATTGTCTCCCCCAAAAATGTGTGTCAACTTGGCTAGGCCATGACTCTTAGTATTGTGTGATGTCCAGCATTTTGTCATCTGATGTGATTTTCCTATGTGTTGTAAATCCTATCCTCTATGAAGGATTAGAGGCAGTTATGTTAATGAGGCAGGACTCAATCTACAAGATTAGGTCGTGTCTTAAGTCAATCTCTCTTGAGATATAAAATGGTGATGCAAGCAGAGAGACAGGGGGACCTCATACCACCAAGAATGAAGAAGCAGGAGGGGAGCATGTCTTTGGACCCAGGGTTCCTGCGCTGAGAAGCTCCTAGGCCAAGGGAAGATTAATGAAAAGGACCTTCTCCCAGAGCCAACAGAGACAGAAATCTTTCCCCTGGATCTGGCACCCTGAATTTGGACTTCTAGCCTCCTGGACTGTGAGAGAATAAATTTCTGTTTGTTAAAGCCATCCACTAGTGGTATTTCTGTTATAGTAGCACTAGATAACTAAGACAAACACTAAGACAAACACTAACTAGTTAGTAGGTAAGTAGTAACTTGGGTGAAGGGTAAGACAGTACACAAAACTGGGGAAGTCAGCACAACTTGACCATGGCAAAGTCATAGAAGCTTCACAGACACATCCAAATGCCCTGAGGGACCCAACTACTGGGTTGAGGCCTGGGGACCACAGTCTTGGGGGACATCTAGTTCAATTGCCATCACATAGTCTATAAAGAAAATGTTCTACATCCGACTGTGATGAGTGGTGTCTGGGGTCTTATAAGCCTGTGAGTGGCCATCTGAGATACATCTACTGGTCCCAACCCAGCTGGAGCAAAGAAGAATGAAGAAAACCAAAGACACAAGGGAAAGATTAATCCAAAGGACTAATGGACCACAACTACCACAACCTCTAGCAGACTGAGCCCAGAACAACTAGACGGTGCCTGGTTACCATCACTGATTGCCCTGGCAAGGATCACAATAGCAGGTCCCAGACAGAGTGGGAGAAAAATGTAGAACAAAATTCAAATTCACACACACACACATACTGGAGAAACTCCAAGGGTATGGCCTCCCAGACACCTTTTTAACTCAGTACTGAAGTCACTCCTGAGGCTCAGCCTTCAGCCAAAGATTAGACCGGTCTTAAAAAAAAAGTTGCCATTGAATTGACTCTGACTCATAGTGACCCTATAGGACAGAGTAGAACTGCCCCATAGGGTTTCCAAGGGCAGCTGGTGGATTCGAATTGCCAACCTCTTGGTTAGCAGGCACAGCTCTTAACCACTGTGCCACCAGAGCTCCAAACAGACAGGTCTATAGGGCCAACAATAACACAGGTGAGGAACGTGCTTTGTAGTTCAATCATGTATATTAAACTAATGGGTATACCAGCCCAAAAGCAAAGATGAGAAGGCAGGAAGGGACAGGGAAACTGGACGAATGGAGACAGGGAACTTGAGGTGGAGAAGGAGAGAGTGTCGATACATTGTAGGGTTGGCAACCAATGTCACAAAACAATTTGTGTATTAACCGTTTAATGAGAAATTAATTTGCTCTGTAAGCTTTCACCTAAAGCACGACTAAAAACACAAAAAGATAGAAGGAATACACAGAGTCACCATACCAAAAAGAATTGGTCAACATTTAACCATTTTAGGAGGTAGCATATGATCAAGAACTGATGGTATTGAAGGAAGAAGTCCAAGCTGCAGTGAAGGCACTGGCGAAAAACAAGGCTCCAGGAACTGATGGAATACCAATTGAGATGTTTCAACAAACAGATGTGGCACTGGAGGTGCTAAAAAATTTGGAAGACAGCTGCCTGGCCAACCGACTGGAAGAGATCCATATTTATGCCCATTCCAAAGAAAGGTGATCCAATAGAATATAGAAAGTATCGAACAATATCATTAATATCACATAACTCTATGGGGCAGTTCTACTCTCTTCTACAGGGTCACTATGAGTCGGAATCGACTCAATGGAAGTGGGTTTTAGTGGGTTAGAAGTAAAATCATGCTGAAGATAATTATAAAACAGTTACAGCACTACCTTGACAGAGAACTGTCAGAAATTCAAGCCGGATTCAGAAGAGGACGTGGAATGAGGGATACCATTGCTCATGTCAGATAGATCTTGGCTGAAAGCAGACAATATCAAAAAGATGTTTACGTGTAGTTTATTGACTACGGAAAGGTATTTAACTGTGTGGATCATAACAAATTATGAAAAACCTTGCAAAGAATGGGAATTCCGGAACATTTAATTGTGCTCTTGCAGAACCAGGGCTTCGAATAGTTCTAAATGGTTCAGTCATGGCTGACAAACCAGGCAGGGCTTTAAACCAGTTAGATGAAGTTCAGTCATGGCTGATGGAAACAAGGGTAGCGTAAACATTCCATAGCAAACAAATCTCTTGCAAGTTGGCTTTTGACCTGAGTAGGAGGAAACAGGCAGCAAAGATGGCGGCCAACCGTGGCACTTTGAATGTGTGTCGCTTGCCACAGTCCTGCCAATAATCCAATCACCCACATCAGGTTTCTGAAAGTTTCCTGATGGGGGAGATTAGATTATTGGCTCCTCAAAATTTCCTGACGAGGAGTTGCTAAAGCAAAGGATGGTTGCGGTTGTTTGGTTGGGAGAAGGGCTTTGCTGACTGGTTCAGGCTCAAGGTAGGGTGGCTGGCGTGCAGGCTAGGCGGCCTTTTTTATCTGTGGGGAAAGATCCCTATGTAGCTGTACGGAATATTTCTTTGTGGCTTTGCTAGGTCCCTGGGTCCCTTACTGTGGTTTAGAAGTTAGGGTCTTGAAGGCAGCCAGTCAGCTGGTTTCTCAGAGACCAAGTCTTTAATGTCTTTGTATCCTGCCATGTTTTACAGGTAGGTCTGGGGTGTTTGTTCTTCAAGTAGCTTTCTGACTTACACCTCAGGTATCATTTGTGGAGGTGAGAGACTGCCTCTTTGGCCTCCACCTCTCCAGTATATCTTGCTCTTGTTTGGTGATCCTGAGTGAGTGGGCACATTTGCCCTCCACATTTCCTGGAGAATTTCCTCATTGGGTGTTGCCCCTCAGTGGGTTCCTCCATTTTCAGAGGCTGGGTGACACAGCATTTCCTTCTCTTTGTCCTAAATTTATACAACCTGAGCTTTGACATTAGAATATTTTGGCATCACCTTTAATCGAATATGTGGCCACCCCCCTCCTCCCACCACTACCACAAATGTGCTTCTGGTTCCTCTCTGCTAGCCCAAACCCTGTCCAGACCAAGTCTGTGGTCATATGTGGTCACAGTATTTATAATTGTGAATGCTGTTGTAGTTGGGTGTCGTCAAGCTGATTTCAACTCATAGTGACCCCATGTGACAGAGAAGAACTGCCCCACAGGGTTTTCTAGGCTGTAATTTTTACAGAAGTAGATCTCCAGGTCTTTCTCCTGTAGAGCTGCTGTGTTGGTTTGAACAGCCAACCTTGTGGTTAGCAGCCAAGTGCTAACTGTTACGCCATCAGGGCTCCTATAATTGCGAATATGTCCCTTCATATTCTTCCAGGCTAATATGCCCTCATTCTTCGTGCTGGATAGTTTCTGGGTGCCCCTCCCACTCACCCTCTACCCTTCTCCACCCTTCTCTATGCCTAGGAGGTTGACCCTTGTTGACTACCTCAATAGGTGGTCCTGCCCTCTGGCTTCACACTGAAGCAAAGGAAGTAGGGGAGCCTAAGGAAGGAGAGTGAGGTTGAGTAGTCATTCCTGGGCTCACTTACTGCCAAGTTGTCCCTGGCTGCTAAATCTCTCTAGTGAGGGCCAGGGATCCTGAGGGGGCCCCTTGCAGAGCAATGATTTCTCATATATGGCCTTTCTGGCCTTGGATTTATAATTCTGCCAAAAATAATTGGTTGGGCCACAACCTGCCTTGCATTTGGTCTATTTTACATATCTTGCAGAGATAAGTCAGTTTATTATGCAAATAGGGTGAGTAAAACCACGTAGTTGAGGTCAAGTGACCTTGCAGGGGTTGGTCAATTTGTAGCCTTGAAATTGATAAGGAGCTTGCTTATATTAACAGTCAACACGACAGAGATTTTCAGAGAGAGGCAATAGGGGGGAGAGACAACCTCCTAAAAGAGCTGTAATATGGGTCAAGATCTGTAATACTGAAGATGGTGTGAGATAGTGCGAGATGGCAGCAGGAGTGTGAGCAGTGGGAACCATGGGACTGGCAGATGGCTGTAGTGGTGCTTGCCGGCCAACGGAGAGAGAGAGCTGAGCGCCTTCAGGCAGGAGGAGCCAGTGGAGCCAAAAAGAGTTGTAACACTTGTCCAAGTAGGGCAGAGGCCTGGGAAGGCCCAGTGGCAGAGATGAAGCCCAGCAAGGCCCAGTGGCTGAGGAAAGGGCTGCCATCTGGAATGGCCAAAAGAAAGGTCTGCCTTCGGGTATGGCTGAGGAAAGGGCTGCCATCTGGAATGGCCAAAAGAAAGGTCTGCCTTCGGGCATGGCTGAGGAGAACCTGAGAGCTGCCTTGGCTGGAAGCTTTCCTGATTGACAAACTATATCCTGTCTCCTGAGCTGTATCCTGTTACTTCCAAGTTGATCCTAATCCTGAGTTGTAGTCTGTTAAAAAAAAAAAAAAAAGTCTGTTACTTCCCTAAAAAACCATGTAATGGTGAGTATGGACTGTGAGTTCTATGTGGCCATTGCAACAAACGTGAACCCAGCAGAGAATTAGTACTGTGGGTAGGGTGGGGGGAGTGGGGAGGCTGCTGTGAGAAATGGTGAAAAAGTTGGAGAGTGGAGGTATGTCTGCCTTCCACCTCATAGGAACCAGCTTTGTGCTGATCTGATTCTCATCCCTCCTCCTGAATGCAGACAAGCTCTGCTGCTAGATTATACCCCTCTACACCGCCTTCTCTCTTTCTGGGTCTGGTTAACCACTCCTTTCTCTTGCCCACCCCTACTGCCCCAGGAAACTGGACCAAACTTTTCAGTTGCCTGAATCCTGATCACAACCTTGTAACTAGTCCCTTTATGAAAATCCGAAATTACCCAAGCTGAGCATGTCGCCTGTTTACTGTCCAGACTGATGGATCCTTCTAGGCTGCCAGTGTTTCACATGCCTGGAGCCTAGGACCAAGACTGACATGTAACATTGTTGTTGTCAGGTGCTGTCAAGTTGGTTCCAACCCATAGCAACCCTGTGTACAACAGAACGAAACACTGCCCAGTCCTGAGCCATCCTTACAATCTTTGCTGTGCTTGAGCCCATTGTTGCAGCCATTGTGTCAATCCATCTTGTTGAGGCTCTTCCTCTTTTCTGCTGACCCTGTACTTTGCCAAGCATGATGTCCTTCTCCAGGGACTGATCCCTCCTGACAACATGTCCAAAGTATGTAAGACGCAGTCTCGCCATCCTTGCCTCTAAGGAGCATTCTAGCTGTACTTCTTCCAAGACAGATTTGTTCGTTCTTTTGGCAATCAATATTCTTGGTATACTCACTATTCTTCGCCAACACCACAATTCAAAGGAGTCAATTCTTCGGTCTTCCTTATTCATTGTTCAGCTTTCATATGCACATGATAAGCTTGAAAATACCATGGCTTGGGTAAGGTGCACCTTAGTCTTCAAGGTGACATCTTTGCTTTTCAACACTTTAAAGAAGTCCTTTGTAGCAGATTTGCCCAAAGCAATGCATCTTTTGATTTCTTGACTGCTGCTTCCATGGGTGTTGATTGTGGATCCAAGTAAAATGAAATCCTTGACAACCTCGATCTCCTCTCCGTTTATCATGATGTTGCTTATTGGTCCAGTTGTGAGGATTTTTGTTTTTTTTCTGTTGAGTGTAATCCACACTGAAGGCTGTGGTCTTGGATCTTCATCAGTAAGTTTTCAGCGTGTTAATAGGCACTCTCTTTGTTGAATGGATGAATAAACCCACAAGCACCTTCTCCTCGCGATGACTCTGGTTCTTTTGGGCTTGTGGTGACCAGACCCCACACCTGCGGCCAGAAAACAACATTCACCATTCACTCACTCATTCATTCAACACATACGTATTGAGTGCCTACTCCATGCCAGGTGGCTGGGCCAGCTGCTGGGAACACCGTGGTGAGCAAGCAAGACACGGTCCCTGCCCTCAGGAGCCAGCAGCCTCCTGAGGAAGACAGGCATGGATTGCATCAACAAATACACATAAGATTACAAAAGATTCACAGCTTCCACGGACAGTTTATGGTGCTAAGGGAGTCCCACGCACTCCCCTAAAAACAATTAATACGCATGGCTGCTAACCCAAAGGCTGGAGGTTCAAATCAACCCAGAGGTGACTTAGAAGAAAGACCTGGGGGTCTCTGAAAATCACCCATTGAAAACTCTATGGAGCACAGTTCAACTTGGACCCATGGAGAGTGCTATGAGTCAGAATCGACTCTACAACTGGTTTGGTCTTCATAAATCATGTGCCAAACAGTGTTCTAGGTGCTGAGGACAGAGCTGTGGACAAACAGCGCCCCTCTTCTCACACAGCCACAATATTGACTTTTTATAAAGGATGCACCACACCTAGATGCACAAATAAAGCACAACAACGTCAGACACCAAAATTGTAAGAGTGGTTGTTGCTGGTAATTCTTTTTTGCTTCTCCACATTTCCAAATTTTCTTGCAATGCGCGTGACTCAGCTTTTCAGTTGTGTTTAAGAGAAAGATACTCCTTAATTAACCAATAATTTCTACTAACCAGCTCCGAGTCCCGCCTGCCCTTCCTAGCTGGGTGTTTGCGGTAGGTCCCGGTGAGGTCCCGGTGCAGTTCTGAGGCCAAACCGGCAGACGGCGCTGCGCCCACGGAGGCCCGGCGAGGCGCGACCACGCTTTTCTCCCCAGCAACACCGGCCTGTGCTGTGCTCCGGGGGCGCGGCCTCGCGGCTTCCCCGGCTGGGCCTCTCCCCGCCCCCGCGCGCCCCAGGAGGCAGCCCGCCGCTGCGGCCTCGCCCTCGCCTCACCCCGCAGGGCAGGGCCGACGGGGCGCGGCGGGCGGGGCCGGGCCCCTCGCAGACCCACCCGCGCCGCGCGAAGGGGGGCGCGGGCCGAGCGAGCCGCTCTCCCGCCCCCGCCCCGCCCTTCCGCGGGGTGGGCCGGCCGCGGCTGACTCCTACTTTGGAGGCGGATGGGGAGACGTGACTGCCGGGACGCGGGCCGCGCCGGGACGCGGGGGCGGAAGAGGGAGGCCTGGCTTCAGGGCACCTGGCGGTCCAGACGGATGGGGGCGGGGGGCAGCAGCGGGCCCCCTCCCGGCCCGGGGCTCCCAGGGGAGGAACGAAAGGGGGAGCAGAGAAACTGGCTTCTCCGTGGCTCTCGAGGCCGCGCCCTTGGCCTCGCGGTGCACAGGGATACCCTCTGGGAACCGTTGCTCCTGCTCCCCTGCCCCACCGCGCCCGGGGAGAGCCTGGCCAGGCAGGGCAGCCCCATTACAGTCCTGGCAACAGAAGGTTACCATGGCCTTCTTTGGACTTGAAGAACTTAGGGTTTAGAGTTAGATCCACCCAGAATTGAATCCCGCAGGACCTCTGCCCAGTCTCAGTTTCGTAATCTGAAAAATGGGAAAACGAATACTCACCTCCCAGTGGGCCCTCGGTTCTCCAGGAAGCTTGTGACAGGAGAGGTGCCAGGGACCAAGATTTGTCTTTCTGCTGCCAGTACCGGAGGGAAGGTGGAATTGTCCATCTTTAAACACAAGAATGTCCTCAGGCCTCCTCTACATTTCCCAAAGCCCTTGACAATCTCTTCTTTGCCCTCATTTTTGCCAGGGAAGACCCTCCAATATGCGCTAGTTACCTTTCATAGTTTTCTCCTCAGTGATGCCCGGGCATTTCAACAACGCACTTTTCCCTTGAGTTTAAGGATTAGATGTGGCTTCTCTGGGGGCTCTGATGGCAAGCCCTGAGCTGAGAAAAGAAAATCCAGGGATCTGGGACCAAAAGGTATGGAGGGCTTGTCCCCTTACTTTTAACTGCTGGTCTCTAAGATTCCAATCCCAGCACTGCCACTTGCTGGCTGTGGCTGCGTCAGCAACTTATTGAAGGTCTCTCAGCGTCAGTTTCATCAGCTGTGGAATGGGAACTCCACTCCTTGGTGGTGACAGGGCTTGGTGCCCCGGAAATGTCAATTTCCCTCCCATTTCATAGGAGTAAAACTCACAGTCCAGGAGCCCCCTACTTTCACAGGCCCTGACAAGTCCCTTGGGCAACACTGCCATTTCTTTTTGTCCTCCTAGAGGCTACCCAGGTTCAAGGCCATATTTGTCTTTTATGTTTGTGGAGAGGCCAGCTAGTTGTCCACTTGGTTACCAGTTATTTCCCTTGTAGGAGGGAGACCAATGTCAAGTTCCTCCACCCCACCTTCCTTATAGAAGAGCCTCAGACATGGCTGCAGGGTCCTCTCTGAAGTAGATTGGAGGGGTGGGTAAATGCTGAGAGGAGTCATGAGGCCAGGTGTGGAGATTTTTCTAAATCTGTGAAAAGTTACTAGCAAAACAGGAGGAAGGAAAAACTGAAAACTATCCCCATGTTGAACAATGTGCTGGATGATTTATCTCAAGACATAAGCTTCTGGGCAGGAATCATTACTGCCATATTGCTGACAAGTAAGCAGAGGGCCTGCTTTCCAGGTCCCCAGTCTGCCCTCAACTGGAGTCTCCTTCACCTCCAAGGGTCAGTGTTGCGGGAGATGGTGCCATCTTCACCTGGACCCCTTCCAGGTATATGGAGTTGATGGGAAATGGGCGCAGTACTTACCAGTGCTTGGTTTTCCTGCCAGTAAGGTTTGTGTGGTTATCACTAGCTTGAAAGGTCAGTTGACTCGAGAAACAAACCGAGGCTTTACCTTCCCTTCCTGTTGGACCCTTTGGCCTTGGCTGCCCAGTGGATGCCTGGGAAATAAATTTCAACTCCCAGCCTCATAGAATCCAGCTGCTCCTGGAGATCTGCCAAAGCTGCTCTCAGGGTTTGTTGAGTTGGTGTCTAAAGGCCAGGAGGCCTGGCACCAAGTGTGGGCCTGACTTGGACACCTTCCATGGTGACCATGTACATAAATGGTCCTCACCCCTGGCTGCCTGTTGAAAGAATTCAATACCTAGGTCCCCTCCCAGCCCAGCGAAATTAGGGTCTCTGGGAGAGGGGCCCATGCATAGACATTTTTGTTTTTGAAAGCACCTTCAGGTAATTTTAGGTTTGTTTTTTTTTTTATGAGTCAGAATCGACTTGATGGCAACGGGTTTGGGTTTGGTCAGTTGAGAAACACTGATCTAGATCAAGAGGATAGTGATTAATGGGCAGAATAGGAAAAGTATTTGAAATCCAGACAGAGGAAGATTTGCAATAGGCACCAACTAATAAAAGCCATCCAAGGCGAGAGCCTCTTTCAGTTCTGAGCACGGCTGTGGAATTCTTGGAAGGAATCTGTCTGGGAACTGGCAGGACTTGGTGCCTGGGGGCAGAGGGTGAGACCCTGTGGCTCCAAGTCTCTCTGGGCCAGGGTGCCTCCTTCTGAGATCCACATCTGTGCTGCTGGGCCAGGCTGCTTATGCTCTTTCACTCAAATTGGGCTGCATGCCATTCCCAGAACTCACCCTGCTCTTCCTGGCCTCTGGGTTTTGGTTCTAGGCGTTTGTTTCTGTCTGGAATGTCCTTTCCCCATCTGTTCAAATCATTCCTCTTCAAGGTCCCTGCCCAGATGCCAGCTTCACCATGAAGCATCCCAGTCCCACAAACAGCCTGGCTTTTGCATGCTCCTGTACCCCCATTCTAAACCAGCTAACAAGGAGTTGATTTGACTCATAGTGACTCCATGGGTGTAGAGTACAACTGCAGACCATAGGGTTTTCAAGGCTGTGATGTTTTGGAAGCAGATTGCCAGGCGTTTCTTTTGAGGCACCTCTGGGTGGGTTGGAACCACCAACCTTTATATTAGCCCGGGTCTGAACCGTTTGTGCCACCTAGGGACTCATCCCCATTCTATCGCTGCTGTATTTGTGCTCAGGGTTGGCTCCTGGATCAGATTGTAAATCCAGTGAGGTGAGAATCCCTAAGACCACTCTCTTGGGCCCTTCTCCAACACCCCCCGCCCCCCTGCCATTGGCAGAGGGGCACCTTTCATAGGGGACCTCCTATCTTTTGAATGCTGTGGAATTTGTCCCAGTTCCGGAACAGCATAGACAGTCACACAGAGAACTCTGCCCACACCCCTTCCTGATCATTCTCTGGCCCCTCTGCTCCGTTTCCTGAGTGCCACGAGGCCTTGCGGTTAGCGGCAGTGACAGGAAAGAGCTGGGGCCAGGCTTTGCCCCAGCAGGTGATGTCTACAGCCCCATCTGGGCCGCTACCAGCATAGCTTCTCTTACAGTGGAGAAGGACGGGGGTAGAAAAAGCATGGCCCGGAATGAAAGCATCGAGGTCCTGGAGGCTGGTGCGACACTCGGGGAAGCCTCCCGCGCCCCGGGCCGAGGCCTCCAGGGCCCTGCAAAACAGCGGAAGGGGCGTAGGCCCCTAACGCGGCCCGCCGGCTGCTGAGGGGTGGGGATTTTCTCCCTCCCTTTGTTGCCCGCCCGCGCTGTGGGTGACTCGGGCGGCAGCTGCCAGCGGTCCCCAGTGCCCTTCCCCGCCCCCGGCAGTGCCGCCCCTTATTGGGGTTTTCCGGCTCCGCGCTCCTCA
Source organism: Elephas maximus indicus (assembly GCF_024166365.1). Taxonomy (NCBI): domain Eukaryota; kingdom Metazoa; phylum Chordata; class Mammalia; order Proboscidea; family Elephantidae; genus Elephas; species Elephas maximus. Next base: position 39,218,317 of record NC_064833.1, read on the forward strand.
GATGACCTCGGCTGCCGCCTGTTCGGGGCCCCTTCCCCCAGCCGCGCCACCCCGTCCCCCGCCCTCGCCAGTCGTGCAGCCCGGTTTTTTCATGAGTCAGCGAGAGCCAGGGAGCCTCCAGCCTTCCCGGGCATCTGCTCCGGTGACGCACCGTGAGTCACGGGCGCCCGGGCAGCCGCAGCAGCCGAGTGCGCAGCCCCGCGCCGGGAGCACCGCACGCAGCCCCGCGCCGCGCCCGGGCGCCCATTGGCAAGGCTCTTCTCTGCGCCCCGAACACGGCCTCCTCTCGCGTCCCCCGCCGCCTTCCCTCCGCCCGCCTGCCTCCTGCACCCTCCTCCGGCTCCCGCTCCTCCGCTCCCCTGGCCCAGCTCCAAGCTGACATCAGACGCTGGCCGCCCAGCCACCCTCTGAGTCAACAGTTTCCGAAGCGGAGCCCGCTGCCAGGGCGAGGAGAAAGCGCTGCCTCCGGGGGAGGAGGAGGGGGCCGTCACCGGCTGGGCAGCCGCGGGAGGGCGGAGGTGGGTGGTGTCGAGCCGAGCCGTTTACAAGAAGTCACGGGGGAGGACAGGAGAGGGAGGAGAGAGGTGAAAACCACCCTAAAGAGCTGTCTGGGCGGGAGGAACCCCACCGTCCCAGAGCCACGTGCAGTCTCTGGGCGGGTGGCTTGACCCGCTCCAGAGTGGCTTGGAGAAGGGACCCAGAGGTGGGGGATGGAGAGGGTTCTGCTGGGAAAGACCTCAGGCCAAGTTTCTGGGGGAGGAAAATAACCACGGGTGCACACCCTCGGCCTCAGGGCACCGGGGACATATTTGTCTGGATCACCTGGCCCAGCTCCCTTCCATGAGAGCAGTTCTGGCCAAGCCCTCCCCTGCAGACTGGCCCTGTCTGCCTCGCGCTGGGCCTAAGAACCCACTGACCTAACCTAACTCCCTCCTTTGACGAAGATCAGGTCACCATGATCCGATAGGGCCGGAGCAGGAGGCATTCCTGTTGGCTAAAGAGTATGCATGTCTAGGGTAAGGGAATCCAAGAGCCAGAGTGAATTGAGGGTGGGTGGCAGTCCAGTGAAGTTGGGGTGGGGGGGTAGGTGTCACATGAAGAATGAAAGAAGCATGCAAAGGTCATAACTGGAGTGCTTAAAGGGTTGTTTCTTTCTGCATGAGAATTTAGACCAGAACCCGGTAAGGAAAGAAAATGGATTCCCTATAGAAAGGAACGAGACCTTGTGAAAGAGCTGGGTTTCCTCCTCCGTAGGGGCTCTTTGAGTGCTGTGGTCTGCCACTGAGTTGGTGTAACCATTTGAGAGGCTACAATCTGTGGTTCCAGGATGTTCAAGGAAGACGAACCTGTTACCCATTGCTGTCGAGTCGATTCCAACTCAGAAGGACCCTATAGGATGGAGTAGAGTTGCCCCATAGGGTTTCCAAGGAGTGACTGGTAGATTCAAACTGCCTACCTTTTGGTTAGTAGCCAAGCTCTTAACCACTGTGCCATCAAGGCTCCAAGGATCCTTTAAAAAAGCGTCAGCCTTCAGTCTACTAAGTGGCCTCTGGAAGCTTCTTTAATTGGAAAAGGTTTTCCTGACCATGCCAGGTAAGAAAGAAAGGAGAGGAGGAGCTGGGAGGACAGAGAAAGGCAGCAAACATCCACTGGGGTGGTTTCCTCCCTTGCCACCTCATCCCACCTCACCCCAACCATCCCATGACCCCCAGGATATGCAAGACAGAACTGTCACTTGGTGGGCTTCCAGCTGGAGTTAACTCTGGGCCGCTTTCCGGGATTTGATTTGCTGTTCTTTCCAAAGCCACTGCTCAACAAGTGATGCCAACCCTGGGGAGGGGTGGGGGGTGGGGGTGTCCCTGTCTCATCTTGCAGGCAGAAGTAGCACAACAGCTGGGAGGAGAAAACCCGCCCAGATCTGTCCCGAGCTGTTTGTCAGTACAGCCTCCACAGGGACCACGTGAACTTCTTGCCCTGTATGACCCTCATGCAAACTCACACAGAGAGAGAGCTCCTGGCCCACTTTTCACCGGGCAGCCTTTTCCCAAGTGTGCCGGTGGGTGGTTCATTTCTGCTAACCAAATCCAGCTCAAAATAGCATTGACCCAGACTTCTGGGAACCCTTGTACTTCAGGCCTCTGTAGAAAAGAGTTAAAAATGACAGGTTTTGGGAAACTAAGGGGTCTAATTTGCTGAGATGGGACAAGATGCACAGTCCTGTTACATGGGAGGGCAGAAGTAGTGGCCAGGGATAGGTACGGAAAGTGTTAGTTAGCTGTGGCAGGTCCCAGGCCTTATCTGGTTGGACTTCGGGGAAGTTAGTGGGCTGTACTGGTTGGGGTTATCCTGGGAGCTAAGATCAGGTGGAGGACAGGGCTATGACTGGATATTTAAACCATAAGCTCTGCCACCTGCAACTTGCACACATTTTTCAGGCTGAGAACCTAAATTCTCTAGGTAGCTCCCCCTCACCCCCCAGTGTCTCTAATTCTGATCTGTGTTCCTTGGGCTTGGGCCCAGCTCAACTGCCACCTTCTCAGTGAAGCTGCTCTCTCCCATCCTACCCTCTGAGCTCCCTTGGCTCTTGGCACTTCTGTTGCCCTTTCCATGCTGAGTGGCCTAAGAGCTTTTGCTGTACTCAGCCTCCCTTTCCACCCAGAGGCTGACTTGGAGGCTAAGAGCTTCATGGCTGTAGCTCCCTCGTGATGGGACTCCTGGGGAAGTGGATTAGCTGCCAACTCTGCACTCCTCTCCCCCCGCGTGTTTGGCCCTATAGGCTTCCCTTAGGTCTGACAGAGCTTCCTGTTTGCTGTGTGTGCTTGGATTACTATGAGTCCGAATCAACTCAGTGGTGATGAGTTTTGTTTTTGGCTCTTTTGAGAGTTCAGCTGAACAGGGGCTGACCCTGCCTCATGATTCTAATTGACTCCCAGCAGCTGTTGATCAGAAAGAGCCTTACCTCCTTCCTCTAGCCATTGGAAACAGGTCAGAGGGTCAATAGAATATAATCATTTCATTAAAGGTAATCCACTGTGTGTAAATTTGCACTGAGGAACGCAGGTGACCCTCACTAAAGCCAGCCTGTTGTGTGTAAATCTGCACTGAGGAACACAGGTGACCCTCACTAAAGCCAAACCTGTTGTGTGTAAATCTGCACTGAGGAGCACAGGTGAACCTCACTAAAGCTAACCCACTATGTGTAAGTCTACATTAACACAAAATACAAATTAGAAGCTGCTTTGCTTCACAAAACTTTTTTTTGGAGGCTTTTACTATTAAATATAGAATTTCTTGCATGCATTTAGAGGGCTCATTTTCCTCATAGCTTTTTGTGAACAGGTATAGTGAAGGTGAGATATAAGATCAGGAGAACAAAACCCATTAGCAGGGATTAAACCATTTTCAGGGGTCACTGGGCAACAAAACCCTGTATTACTGCCAATGCCAAAAAAGTTGGAGGTGAAACTGAGCTGAACTAGGAGCATCTGTCTCAAAAGGCTTGGCATAGGCCCTCAAACACTCAGCATCCCTTGTTAGCATTTATTGGCCCACTGAGATGCTGCCTCTACTTAATTCTAAACGACTCTTGACCATGTAATGGGGCAGAGAACAGGGAGGGGACTTAGAGAGTCTTGGCTCTGCTTCTGGCTCTGCTGTGCACTAGCTCTGCCACCTTGGGCCACCACTAACCTTTCTAGACCTCGGTTTCTTTACCTGTGAAATAGAGATCATTATACCAAACTCTAATGAGCCCTGGTAGTGCAACGGTTAAGTGCTTGGCTGCTAACTGAAAGGTTGGCAGTTCAAACTCACCCAGTGGCTCCGCAGGAGAAAAACCTGACAGCATGCTCCTGTAAAGATGAAAAACAAAAAAACCAAACCCACTGCCCTCAAGTTGATTCCGACTCATAGCGACCCTAGAAAGCCATATGGGGCTGTTTTTCTCTGTCACATGGGGTTGCTATGAGTAGGAATTGAGTCAATGGCACACAACAACAATATACCAAACTCTCAGGGTTCTTTCTTATGAGGATCAGAGGAAGTAAGTTTGACACTGGGTGAGCACTCAGTAAAGGCAGTTTACACCGTTTTGACTGCTGATGTATCAGGTTCCTTAGGTCCAAGTGTCTAATTTCTATGTGGCTCTAGGTTCAGGTTCTGTCCAGGGTCAAGAAGGTCAACCTGAGAAAGCAGTGAGGAATCTTTATATTTTCCCAACTATGCTACTTTTTCAGAAGCCCCTGAGGAAATGACCAACATTTCTAGGAGAGGTAAAGAATTAAACAGTAGCACAAATTGCCAACTGATCTGGGGCTCAGGGCCTGAGAGAAACCTGATCATGAATCAGTTTGAGGCCTAATCAGTGCAAAAGAGGACCTTTGCCCGGATACTAGGTGTGTTTGAGCTGCTGGATAAGACTTTGCCCCACTTTAATTCAGGAGGTGTTGAAAGAGCCTAATAAATACTTATTATAGACAGTCAAGTCCAAGAGTTTGAAGAAAAATGAAAAGTTTATGTTTTGTGTGAGTTCTACCACGTGAGATGTGACCCTGAGGAAAACACTAAAGCAAGCCCCTGCTCTAATGAATGATGGGACTCAGAGCCCGATGCTGGTTCCAGAGGGATCCTTGTGGGCTCTTGCCTCTGTGAACAGGAGCAAGGAATGTTCCCGGGAAGGACAGATTAAGGGGCTGGATTGGAAACCCTTGTGAGAGGGAGTAGGAACTACCCTCTGTGCTGGAGCTGTTTTTGGTCCAGCTGACTCCAGTCCATGGTAAGGGTGATATTCTTGATAAACCTTTAAATGACCACAGGCTGAGTATATGGTGAACAAAGACACATTCTACTCCAAGCTGGTGAAGGGAAAAATTGGGATACCTAGTTGGCAGTATATCTCTCAAGATCATTAAAAATATTCATATCCTTTACTCTAGTAATTCACTTCTAGGAAGGCAGCTAAAGGAAGTCATAAAAAAAAGTTAATAAAAGTTTATGCACGGAGATAGTCATCTTAATATTGCTTATAATAATTAGTTATTGGGAACAGCCTCCGTGTTCAAGCTACCAGTACCAGTTGCCATTGAGCTGACTCCAACTCGTGGTGACCCCACGCGTGTCAGAGTAGAACTGTGCTGCATAGGGTTTTCAATGGTTGCTCTTATGGAAGGAGATCCCCAGGCCTTTCTTCTGCCTCTGGTAGACTTGAACTTCCTCTGGACGGACTTGAACTTCTAACCATTTGGTTAGCAGCTGAGCATGTTAACCATTTGCATCACCAGGGACTCCATCTAACAATTAGGGAACAGTTTTTAAAATAAGGCACATCCACATGGTGGGGATATCATGCAGGCTTTAGAAATGTTATTTCCAAAAATGTATACATAGATATAACATGGAGGAAAATGAAATCTTAAGTTTTAAAAGGATACAGAATTATATATTCAGTATATTGTCTTAATAAAAAACATTCAGGGAAGAGAAGGAGGCACCATAATGTTAACAGTCAGCTCTCTTCTGTAGGGAGGTCATAATACTTTTTATTATGACCTTATCTAAGTTTTCTGCATTAGCTTTATAACCAGGGAGGGGAAAACAAACAAAAAACTGAAGTTATTTAAATATATATATATGTAATTTCCTGAACTATGTATACTTTCCAGGAAAGTTGTGGCTGGGAAGAAAGCAGCAGCTACCGCATATCCAGTTAACTCGCATACTTAGAAGCCATAGCCATAACCACTTGTGGAGGTTCTCAACATGTAGTTGGGATACTACTCGCATCAGAATTACCCATGATGCTTGTTTAAAAAAAAAAAAGCAGGAATTCTGGGCCTCACCTCAGACCTACTAAATCAGAATCTCTTTCTCACATTTGAGTTTAACCCCCAACCGCCTTCGAGGCTGTGGACAACCCGCCCGCCCGATCAGCAGTCCAGCGTGGTTTGTCACACCAGATGTTTATGCTTCAATGCTTTACACTGTGCTTGGAAGAAAAAAGTCAAGAAAACAGAAAATTTATTCTTTTTATAAAGCCAATTCTTGATTGTAGCTAAGGTGGAAAGCTGTAAAGCCCTTTATTCAAAATAATAGAAGATTCATAATTGTATTATTTTTTGGAATCTGGTGTTAGTGGATTGCTCTGTATGTTAGGGTAATAACCTTCTCCGACTCGTCACTGGCCTGCAATTAAACATTTGCCCCATTAAAAAAGAATGAGTACTCAATGTGCAGTTACCTGAGACTTGTAATTATAGACACACTTTTAACTCACACTGGAGGTTTCCTTTATTGGCTGGCGTTATGGATTGAATTGTGTACACCCCCCCCGCCCCCACAAATATGTGTTATAAATCTTAACCTCTATGCCTGTGGCTATAATCCCATTTGGGAATGGATTGTCTTTGTGTTAATGAGGCAGGATTAGTGTGGGGTGAATCTTGAGTCAATCTCTTTTGAGATATAAAAGATTCAACAAGCCATCACAGGAGAGAAGGGGGAAGAGAGATACCAAGACACACAGAGATCTCCAAAGAACCAGGAAGCAGAAGCCGAAGAAACAAGAACTTTCCTCCAGAGCTGACAGAGTGAGAAAGCCTTTCCCTAGTGCTCTGAATTCAGACTATTAGCCTCCTAAATTGTGAAAATAAATTTGTTTGTTAAAGCTGTCCATTTGTGGTATTTGTTATGGCAGCACTAGATAACTAAGACAGCTGGCTTAGGGGAGCGGTATAGGAGGACAGGAGAAAATTCCCCACTTTAAGAAGTGCCCTGGCCCAGCGGCAGGGTTTGGTTGAGAAGGCCCTTCCAGACCTGAGATGCTGTGACTTGTCAAGATGAAGAGGAGTTATAACATGCTTTGAGAGGGCCCAACAGCTGTGCAATTAGCTATCTCACAAGAAGGTGAAATTCAACCCTGCGAGGAGGCAATAACTCAAGGTATTAGTCCACACTTGTTGCTTCCGGAGTTGGTCATAGCCTCTTAGGAGAAAAGATGAGCCATCCCTAGAATGAAAATATCTGTCTACGTGTGGGTGCAATCAGAAAAAAGGAACCGAGAATAACAGCAACTGTGAAATTCTGCATCGAATCTTCTGGAAGGGATCTCATTCCCTTTCTGAGCCTTCACACCAGATAGCTTCTTCACTCCCTCCACCTGACCCTGCTGTTGGCTGTTGGTAGGGAGGAGGAGAGAGAAAGGAGATATGCCCCAGAGGGGTGAAGTGCTCTGCACTTAAGTAACACCTCCCATTTGTACTTTGTCATAATCCCCGCACTCTGTCGGCGAGGAATCTCCCAGCTGTGAGAAATGAGACCCGGATTTGAAGGGCTGCTGCTGGCTCACAGGTCTTGGATAATCAGTGGGTGAGAGCCCAGCTGCAAGGAGCTGAGGACTGGGGAGGCCAGCCCGTCTCCTCACAGCCTGCCCTTCTTTCCTGCAGCTCAGGGAAAGCAGAGGAAGGCATCTGAAAGGGTTAGAACCCATCAAGAAGAAACATTTTTTAAAAGGAAGCCCTGTATCTTTCACACAACATGTAATTAACTCTCAGCAGAAGATGCCATGGATTCATAATGGGAGCCGACAGTGGGGGAGGAAGACTCTGACAAGCATGAGATTTCTTGTGGGTTTTTTTTTTAATTTAATTTTTTAAGGGAACATGAACAGTTGCAATTAAAATTGGGGACTTTCAGGGGTGGTGTCTCCCCAGGAACAAATCAGATCATGCTGTATGCTGCCTCCCACCCAGGAAAGATGAACTGGGAGGGCTTTTCTGCTTTGGAGCAGCAGCCCCAGAGCCCTGGCCTGGCCCCAGGACTGCCATTTCTTGGCCCTGGCAGGCCCTATCTCCTCCCCAGGACAGCAGCTCTTGGAGTCACTCCAGCCTCAGCCCAGGCTCCCAGGGTTGTGCTTCAGCCCAGCCCAGGCCTCTCCTGCGTGCCTTGCCCTCAGCAGGGCGTCTGCATCCTGTGAGGAAGGGAGGCGAAGCTGAGGAAAGGTGGGGAGCCCCGGGGTGGGGTGGCTGGAGGTGGGCAGTGCCCTGGCCTGAACAAATGGGGCCAGCCCTCTCCCAGGCACAAAGGGCTCTCTGTGAGGGGCACACCCCATGTGGAATCTGGGAGGCTCACGTTTCTTAACACAAAGGAGGCCCGTTTCCAGATTGGGTTGGGTGTGGCCTATAAGCTCAACCCCTCTGGGCAGGGCCCTGTGGACTCCTGGTGACCCTGCTGGGTGGCTTCAGTTCTCCTTAAGATCTGACCTGCCCTGGGAGATGGAGAGAGGCCTGGGCAGGCAGCTTAACCTCACAAGACACAAGCAGCTGCATCTTCCTCTGGGAAAGAACTCCTAGGTCTACCACACACATGTGCGTGCACATACACGCATGCATGCATGCACACACGTACACTCACATGTGCACACTTACACACATGCGTGCACACACACAGTCCAAATGAGAGAAGATCTCCACCAGCCAGCTATGCAGGACAGACCCTCCCTCGCTCCCCCAAGCCACCGCTGCAGAGAAATTAGACTAGGCCCAAAAGAAATCAGGCTAAGAAGTACGTAAAAAGAACCATTGTACTGACCACAGACATAAGTATTATTTCTCTTCAGAACTCTCTCTGTCACTAAGTGCCTCCTTACTGTGACCTTGCTAAGCATGAGGGAAAAAGGAGAAACCTTTGGGCAGGCAAAATAGCATGGGAGATATATTGAAATGGTTCATACCGATGCATCTTTTTGGCCAAGCTCGAGGTTCATCTGGGCTGGCTGTGCCAGGCGGTGGAATGGAAGCAGTCAGAGTTACTTAAACTCTTACTGGGCCTCTGGAGCCTTATCTTTAAAATGAAAGCCTTGGACTAGGATTCTAAGTCTCTTCAGCTCTCAAGCTCTGTTCTCTTCCTATGGAGGCAGCCCAGGCCTGAAAGCCACACGTCCATGGCCATCCACCAGAACCTGTTTCTGACACAGTCCTGAGGCTCCCATCGCACTGCAGGGCTTTACAGGCATCTGTACATACCCTCCCTGGCCACAGCTGAGGTCAGATAGTAGTGGACGGGATGCATGGGGGTCTTTGAATATAGGACCCTTCTATCTCTTGAATGTCCTGCACTGTAAACTATGAAGAAGACATTCATCTACTGAACACATATTTCCTGGGCACCGTCTATGTGCCAGTGAATAAAACAGACAAAATTTCCTATACTCAGGAGCTTATATTTGGCATAAAATCATAGGTACTCCCACTCTATAGGAAAGTACGGGGGGAATCATCAGCCCCAAGGTGCCGGAAATCTCTTGCCTCCTCAGTTGCCGTCTTCTGAATCACAGTCTCTCATGAACGCGTCTGATTGGTGGAACCTGGGTCACGTTCCTGTTCCTGACTGCAAGGGAGGCTGGGAAATCAAGTTTCTGGCTTCTACCTTGGGGAGGCGCAGGCATCTAATGTGGGATTTTCCCCAAACACAGGAGTCGAGTCCCTGGGTGGTACAAATGGTTAATGTGCTCAGCTGCTGACCAAAAAGTTAGAGGTTTGAGTTCACCCAGAGGTACCTGGGAGGAAAAGCCTGGTGATCTACTTCTGAAAAATCAGCCATTTAAAACTCTATGGAGCACAGTTCTACTCTGACACACACAGGGTCACCATGAGTCAGAGTTGACTCGATGGTAACTAGTAACTGGTCTCCCCAAACATAGGAAGAGCATTCAAGGGATCCTGAGTTACCACAATGCACAACAGAAATCAACTATACACGTACTTTCATGTTTTCTTCAAGGAGGCCCAAGATCTGAGAATGAGGACAACACCTCCAATTACTTATGTCTCCCTTTAGTGACTAGTAGTATATGCTACCTTCTGTAGGGACCAAATGTTGATGACCATAGAGGACACCTGGAAAATCTAGATACCAGCCAGCTTCTAGCATTTAGTAAGCACTTACTATCTGCCAGGCATTTTTCTAAGTTTTTTACATGCATTGCCTCATTTAATTCTCACAACAACCCCCTTTCACAGATGAGAAAACTGAGGCAAAGAGAGGTTAAGAAACTTAACCAATAGGTGGGAGAGCCAGGATTTGAGTCCAGCAATCTTATTCTGAGTCTGAAAGCTTAACTACTATGGTTCCTAATGGATGAATGAAGGTGAAAGACGAAAGAAAAACCTCCCCAGCCAGTGCTCAGGGAAGGTAGGTGAGTGCTATTAAGCTGTTACCCCTGCTGTAAACCTGGGGGCTGGACGGAGTTACCCCTTGGGTGGCATGTACTGTCTCACATTCTCTGAGCCAAGATGGGTGTGATGTTGGCGTGAAGCAAACTTACTTCATTAAGGCAGCCTGACAAAGTCCTCGGGAATCCTGGGAGGGAGGCGTGGGAAGAGGTGGGAAGGAGGGAGGAGAACTGCAGCTGCAAACTGTGGGGCCAACCCAGGGAGGCTCTGCCTGGGGCAACAACGTCAGAGAACTGGCTTCTGACTTCCGGGCTCAGCTGGGTTGGGCAGGGCTGGCTTCCCTGCAAGGACATGGAGGGCCTCATGCTGGTCCCTTGCCAGAGTGCTGCCATGGATGGGGCCAGGATGTTCCCAGGGACTCCTCCCCAATGACCCAGGAAGGGCCAGAGAGATGCTGGGGCAGGCTCTCCAAGCTGAGGTGGCTTTGAAGGTAGTGTAGGTCCCTGCCAGATGCCCCGAGGCAGAGAACCTGGGCCGCCCTCTATTCCTGTGACCCTGAATGTTAGAACACTGCTATTTCTATTACCTTGGAGAACAGGTGGGAAAAGAGCACAGGAGGTCACATGCCCAGAGCCCTAAGTACATTCAATGAGAGATTGCCTGCTGGCCCTGCATGGCAAGTTGGGTCACTGGTTTCATATACTCCAAGCCCAGAGCAGAATTTCAAGAGTGTGCACACACCAGGATGTGTGTCATCCCTGGTGAGTTCTCCTCTCGAGAAGGCTGGGACCTGCCTAACAGCTTCCCTTTCCAAAGGGCTGCAGAACAGGGTGCAAGCTGGGTATTTCTACGAGGAGCAGAAGAGAGAGGTAAAAGGATACGTCCCTTCAATAGCATTCATAATAAAGTAGGATTAGGGTGGTTTCCTATGTACCAGCAGGACATTTCCAAAACACACAAGTGTAATAAAAAAAGAAAGAAAAGCCAAAACACTGCCCACTAGAGATTTTTATTACAGTTGGTGACTATAAAATAGGTAGTTAATAAAAAGTTCTCTTTAAAAAATGTTTAAACCAGATTAATATTTGCAATAACGTGAATGAGAAGACTGCGCATGCCCTTATTTCCAAGTGCCTTCCCACAGATAAGAAGCAGAGAAGAGGGACATTCTTAGAACTTAAGAAGAGGTGGGGCTAAGGTTGACAGACAAAATACAAGGTAGACAATTAAATTTGAGTTTTGGGCAAACAATAAGTAATTTTTTAGTATAAGTATGCGCCAAATATTGCATGGAACATATTTATGCAACAAAATTATTTGCCGCTTATCTGGAATTGAAATTTAAGTGGCTGTACTGTATTTTTATTTGCTACATCTGGCAACCCTAGGTAGGCCTCCAATTTCATTATTGGTTTTCACATTCACCCCAACAGGAGAAGGCACAGGTGCAAATTTGGGAGAGGAGGCTGGCAGGTGTATGCCAAAGGCTGGGGACTCCAGAGAAGTGAGGCCTCTGAGTCCTGGTCTCTGGCTTCATGTCAGCAATGATGGGGCCCTGGGAAAAGCCCCTGGGCCTCCTCTCTGACCTCTGTCTCCCAAGAAGGAACAAGCAGGTTCCAACAGCTGCAGCAGGAAGCTGTAGGACTGCCTCCTGGCATTCACGAATGCAAGAGAGGCCAGCCTCCAGTGTAGCAACGTGTACAAGTGCACCAGGGCCCAAGATCACATGCCATCCTGTCCCCCGTGAGCTTGAGGGAGGGACTACCCCAACATCAGGTGCCGGGAGTATGATAAGCACCATGCCACACTCCAGCTGACCCATAAAGTTCCCAGCTTGTGCTGACCTTCCTTCAAGGCCTAGCTGTGTCAGCCCTGCCTCACACAGAATTCCCCCACATTCTCTGGGGCTGAGGTCATTGAATATCCCTAGGCCTTTCCTGCAAGGGCTAAAGTGCCAACTCCAGGGGCATTAACTAAGTATTTACATACCTTCCAAAGGTACCCTGAGAAGGTCAGGTGTAAGCACCTGCTACCCAGGAGCCCTAGGGGAAGGGTCCAGTCTCTCCCCAGGAGGAGAGAGGTGCCTGCCTGTCTGAGGCCCAGGTGCACTGAAGGCCTGCTGCCTTGAATAGGCTACCAGGCTATGGGGGAGCTGCTCTTGTTTCCTTTCCCAAAAAGCAGGGAGGATGAGGGAGAGAGGGAGCCACAAGGGGTGGGCCTGCCCTGGGCAGCTTCTTGAGATGTGGGACCAGGGCATTCACTGAGTTCTGAGAAAGGAAGGAAGGACAGGAACTAATGCCTATAAGTGCCTCTCTGGTACTCTTGTGTTGTGCTTTGAGCCTCATTTAACAACAACAAAAAAGTATTATGGTAAAATACATATAACATAAAATTTACCATTTTAACCATTTTAAGTGTCCCATTCACCATGTTGTGCTACCATCACCACTATCCATTTCTAAAAGTTTTTCATCCCCCCAAACAGAAACTCAGTACCCCTTAAGCAATAACTCCCATTCTCCCCTCCCTCCATCTTCTGGTAACCACTAATCTGGTTTCTGTTTCTATGCACTTGTCTGTTCTAGATACTTCATGTAAGTGGGATCACACAATATTTGTCCTTTTGTGTCTGGCTTATTTCACTCAGCATCATGTTTTCAAGGTTCATTTGTGCTGTTAATATACAGTAGAACTCTATTTCTCTTTGTGGCTGAATAATATTCCATTGTATGTATATACCATATTTTGTTTATCCATTCATTTGTTGATGGACTTTTAGGTTGCTTCCACTTTCTAGCTATTGTGAATAGCACTGCAATGGACACTGGTATACAATTTTAGCCCCGTTTTTACAGAAGATGAAACTGATGGCCAGAGAGGTTATGGAACTTTACTCAGGTTACAGAGTTAGTAAGTGGCAGAACCAGAAATCTCACCCGAATCACTCTGACTGTAAAACCTGAGCCCTTTCTATTATACTTTGCTGCCCAGGAAAATTCTGGTCTAGGTCTGGAAGAAATATCTACTGTCAACTCTGTCATTCTACTATCATCACATTCCTGCTTTCCCCATGCCTCCGAGTTGGCTTGTGACTGTGGAATTTCCACTAGAAAATAATGCTGAGAGGAAACGGCTGTACTTCTCTGTGTGTATGCCAGGATCTCCATCTCCAGAGCTTTTGACCTTCCACCTGCAGAGTTGAGTGAGGGTGCAGGTGCGGCAGCTTTTGACCTTCCACCTGCAGAGTTGAGTGAGGGTGCAGGCGCAGCAGCAGTGGTCTTCACACCTTGGGAATTTTCTCTAGTCCCTGTCCTTGGGAGTCTCATTTGGTAATCTCTGACAGACTGGAAACAGCACACCCTGGGGACCAACCTCATAAATCTTGCCTGTGCAGCTGGTTGAATTTGGTAAAACCGGGGGGATGCTGTAACTCAACCAAGTGTCATCCAGGGTCCCCTTTTCCTCTGGTATGAAATGATTCTCCAGGAATACAGGTACCCATGATGCACCCCCTCCAAGGGATCCCAGGTGTGTGGTCCTATCCCCTCAGCTCTCCTCAGATCTCTCCTCCAAGGGTGGGTCAAGCTTTCCTTGCCTTCCTCCTGTTGGCCTTAGGCATTTCTCATGCTCTCAGATACTCCCACCACTTTGGGTCACTATTCCTTCCCCTTGCTCCCTCTCAGCAAGTGAGGTAGCAAGAGACTTACCAGTCTGTGTGTGGTGGTGAGAGAGAGGGGCTCAAGATGGGGGAGAGTTGAGGGGGAGGAGCTGGAAGGGAACAAAGCTCTCTTTCCTCTAATCATGAACTTCAGTCGTGTATTTGAAAATGAAAGTGTGTTGACCGAATGGGGACAAGTGAGAGGAGATGGATGCTGGACAAAATAACACAGCTAGGGCCCCACACCAGTGCCTCTGCTCAAAGTCTCCTCAGAGAGGCAGTCCACAAACCAAAAGTCATTAAAAAGGAATTCCAAGCTCTACTTGCACCTCCTGTGCTGAAGATTGACTCATTTGTACTTCTCAGAAGTGCTTTTTTCTCTCACAGTTTCTCTAGGGAAGAGCTCTACTGCCAGCCCTCCAAATTTCCAGAAACATCCAGCCCACACAATGTCTTCTGTTGGTCAGAGTGTGGATTTTGGAGCTAGACTGCATGGGTTCAAATCCTGGGTCAAGACTTACCAGACTTGGGCACGTTACTTAATCCTTCTCTGCCTCATATCCCTAATCTCTGAAGTGGGGGTGATAGCACCTACTACCTAGGGTGGTTGTGAGGACTATGATGTCAACAGTCATCCAAGACTTAAAATAGTACTTGGTACGTGGTCGGCGCTATATAAGTGTTAAACCAAAACCAAACCCCATGCCATCGAGACAATTCTGACTCCTAGTCACCCTATAGGACAAAGTAGAACTGCCCCATAGGGCTTCTAAGGCTGTATATCTTTATGGAAGCAGGCTGCCACATCATTCTCCCTTGGGGTACCTGGTGGGTTCGAACTACCAACCTTTCAGTTAGTAGCCAAGTGCTTAACCACTGGGCCACCAGGACTCCCTATATAAGTGTTAGTAACTATTATTATTGTTACTGTTATTATTCTTTCATCCCTTCCCTGTCCTCCCAATTCAGTTTTTATCAATCCAGTGGTCCCTGGGTGGCACAAGCAGTTTGCGAGACTACTAACTTAAAGGTTGGTTGTTCAAACCCACCTAGTGGTGCTGTGGAAGAAATGCCTGGTGATCTGCTTCTGTAAAAATTACAGCCAAGAAAACCCTGTGAAGCAGTTCTACTCTGTAACACACAGGGCTGCCATTAGTTGGAATGGACTTGACGGCAAGAGGTTTTTGTTTTGTTTTTTGGTTCTTCTAAAACCTTGGTCACCTTCCTTAGAGGGTGGAGAAGTGAGAAAAGTTAAGGGGGTTGGGGTAGTGGATGAGGGAAGACTGCAAACCCTCACATAAATAGACCTTGCGCCTGCTTTTTGAGAAGGTGCAGGTGACTCCTACAGACAATTCCGAGGTGGGAAGGAGCAAATCTTCCTGCATCGTGCTGGATTGGATGAGGGGACTGAGGCACCTCATGCCTGCAGCAGGGAGGGTGTCTCCTGGCAGTGAAAGGGATTCTGCTTTAGGTACAAACACTTCAGTTAAGAGGAAAATTAGTCAGCCAAAGGACTGCTTAGCGTGTCCAGATGGGGTAAGCAATCAGGACATGTATGCAACAGGACTGTAGTCGGGTGAATGGTGATCCTCCCAAAAATATGTCTATGTCCTAATGCCCCAAAAGGAGATGGGCAGGAGGGGCTGGCCTGGAAGGTTCCCGGGCCTCAGGGTCATCACTCTTTGATTGGGGGCACTTTGGGAACAGGTCTCTTAAGACCCCAGTCAACACTACTACTAAAGGAGGGGAGCCCTCCCTGTATGTGTCACCCCACATCTCCACCAAGCAGGGTGTGTGTTGTCAAAGCTCCCATTTTAACTGCTTGAGAACAGGACATTTAACCAGTTGTGGCTTCACTCTTGAAAGAACCTGAAGGTTTCTCCAAGGTGGAAAAAGAGACCATGGATATGCCAGTGGTAATCATTGCACCCTCCCCTCCTGTTGGCAAGCAATGAGGATGGATTTACCAGAGGCTTTTAATATAGGGCATAATGAGTCCTAGCAGATAGTGAGGGTCTGGCTACCCCAGCAGCATAGTAACATCAGCATCACCTGGACGCTTGTTAGAAATGCAGAGTCTTGGGCCCACCCCAGAACTAGGGAATCAAGAATTCCTTGTAACCAGATCTCTAGGTGACTTGGAGCACAGTAAAGTTTGAGAAGCACTGAGATAGGACAAGGCCCATCACCTTGGCATTGATTTAACGGTCTCGTTTTGAATTCGTTAATATGGATGCATGGACCTCGCCGTCTCAGACTTTTGTTGGCTTCGCTGCCCTGGAAAACCTTCCTCTGAAACATAATTCTGTCAAAATGATTTCTAAGTACGGTGATCCCAAATGGAATCCCCTGCAGCAGATGTTCTGAAAGCTGAGGGTCAAATATGTTCCACATCCTGACCTTTATGGGGGCAACGCTTTGGGGGCAGGTTGGGGAGTGAGCACCTCCCTTCAGGGACAGCTCTGAAGTTTGGCTTTGCATCTGCGGCCCCTTTTCCTACCATACCTGAGATGACCTGTGTCTTGCCCTAAAGGGAATGATTGCAGTCTCTCCACCCTCACCTGTGATTTCCCCACAACTGAAGCCTGGTAAAGAGGTGATTTCTCCAAGAATATGCTGAAGACAGCAGCCCATGGCTGATATAAAAAAAAAACACAAGTGCCTACTCTTAAAGGGCTGAAAGAAACACATCATCATGAACACATCGTGAGAAACAGGATTAACAAGTCAACAACATCCATACCGTGGAATATGCAGTTATTTAAAATTATAATATTCCTGAGATTGTGAATTAAAAAAAAAAAAGCAGAGTACAAAATACAATTATAGAATCCCCTCAGTTGTTAATGAAAATATATCTATCTGCATGGAAAAAATGTCTGGAAGGATATATTCCAAACCATCCATGGTGACAATGCTCTTCAGCCGAAGACCACCAGAAACACAGTGTAGTTGGGTTTACAGGAGAGTGTACACCATGGGGAGCCATGGGCAGTCTCAGTAAGAGGACGTTGTTGTTACTTGCCAATTCTTGGCGACCTTGTGTGTGCAGAAGAGAACTGCTGTATAGAGTTTTCAAAGCTGTGACATTTTGAAAGCAGATTTCCAGGCCTGCCTTCTGAGACACCTCTGGTTGGGTTTGAACTGCCAATCTTTTGGCCAATAATTGAGTTCTTAACCATTTCTACCACCCAAGGACTCCATAATAGGATGCTAGAATATCTAACTATTAAGTTTGTTCATATTCTAACTTAGATAGGATTTATTATAGGATTTGGGTTTGTATTAGGTGCTTTGGGGGAGCCTTAAAAAGTAGGGCTTTTTTTTAATGAATTGGATAGTACTAGGAAGTGAGGGTAATTCTATGACTGGTATCTTAATTCTTATCAAGAGAATAGAGTGAGGCTATAATCGGTTAAAAAAAAAAAAAAAGCAGCAGTCACTCAGTAGCCAGGATAGGGGAATAATTGATTGTTTTTGTGGTTTGGATCATGCTCTTGTTTTCGTCTTTGTTCAGACATGGTTACAATGTGAGGTGTTTTTGTCTTGATCTGCCACAGTCACAGAGTGGCCTTGTCTGATGCTGGTGTTTGTGACATTGTTTATGTTCCCAAGGAGAAGACCACCGCTGAGCTAGGAGGACCAGGCCAGGTCTCAGCTGACTGTCAGGAGCTGCCTGGCTCTTTCTCAATGGGGGTCACTCCTAGGCATTGGGATTAATGGCCATTTTACTTTCTACTTCATGTTCTTTTGGGGAAAAAAAAGTTTTACAACAATCATGCATTACTTTTTTTTAGAAAAATAGCTATTTCTTTTTAGAAAAAAAACTATATGAGAAAATGCTAAGCTGAATAAACAGAGTCCATATGCCAAGCAGTTTAATGGGAAGGGAGACAGCCCCCAGGAGCAAGAGTCACACTTGGGCATCCAGCTCATTGAATGGCCCCACTCAATGATTTTCCCAGGAGGACAGTTGGGTGTGCCAGTGCTAGAATTTAGATTGGATGGAAAATGATATTGCTCAAGACATCACCCAAGGGCTTGGGTGGTGAGAAACATGGCTGGCTTGTCAATGCTGGGTGGAGACTACTTGGCCACCTGTTTAGCAGGGCTCACAGAGGCTGTGTCGAGGCTCAGCCTTGCCTGTCCATTAGAATCACCTGGGTCGTGATGCTCAGAGACACCTGGACCAATTAAATTACCCTCCGGGGTGGGACCCACTTATGAGCCTTTTTTTAAGCTCCCCAGGTGATTCCATTCTGCAACAAGTTGCCAACCACTCAACTAGCCACTTCTCCTCCTGCTCCACCACCTTCCCCTTGCTCTGCTTCAACCCTGCTCCTGCCCTTATCAGACCTACTTCTGTCACCTCTTTTCCACTCCCATCATCTCTACTCCAAGCTTAGCAGCCCTGAATCATCCCCAGAATCATCTCTGTCCTCCACATTCCTCAAGTGATCTTTGTAAATAAAAATTGGGGACATGGGTTCTCAGCCCTGGCTGCATATTAGAATCACCAGGGGAGTTTTAAAATGAACTCCCAGTGCCTGGGCTCCACTGTCTGATTCCACTGTCTGGGGCGGGGCCCAGGCCTTGAAATTTTTGAGTTTCTGTGGGGATTCTACTGTGCAGCCAGGATTGAGAACCACAGTTTTAGGTACTTTTTCTCCCTGACCCTGCAGGGGCTGAGTAAAGGAGCTCACCCTGTAAATTGAGGCACTTTAGGGTTTCTCTAAGGGAGTGTGTTATTTGATAACCTCCAAGTCAAATTTATCACATTTATTTGATAACCTCCAAATAAATCTCATTAGCTGAATGAATGAGAGACTACACAGGGGGCAGGCCTTAGAGTCAAATGGACTCGGGTTCTAATCTTGCCTTTGCTTTCCAGTTATGTGATGTTGAACACACATAACCTCTTAACCTCTCAGCCTTCCCCACCCTTACTTTGCCACAGAAAAGCAGGTAGCTGTCTATTAGTGGCTTCCCCTGATGGGCAACCTGTGGGAGGGGGAGGAATTGAGGCAGACACAGTGGTAGTACCTGGTGATGAGGAGGTCTGGAGGAGGAGACAGGAAAAAAACCTGGGAAGGATGTCCTAGCAGACATTCAGATATGCTTGGGGGAACTTTGCAGAAGGCTGGCTCCTGCAGCAGCAGATGGGGCATAAGTCAGGGGAATAGGCACGCACCTCTCTCCAGCCTTGCTTAAACAGAGCTTTGAGCCGAGACGGCTGTAGAGGGTGCTATGGTCCCCCCTCCCCCGGCCCCCCCATCTCCCATAGGACTCAGACACTCATGCTTCCAGCTGCGGGAGCGTTGCCTCCTGACTGCTCACAGCTGACTCCCTCTCCAGGCACTGCCCTCAGCTGAAGCAAGGTGCCTGATCCAAGGCTACCCTGCTTCCTGGGGCAGCCTGTATCCAATGACTGGCCAATGAGGGGTACAAAGACCCCGGCTCTTTGCCTTATTTTGGAACATCCCAGCTGTGCTCCCCATGGGATCAGCTGAGAACTCTATTACAAAAGCATCCCATTTCAGCCTCTCCTTCTGCCCAGTCCTACTTCCTTCACCCACTACAGGTGTTGCTGCAGCCATCTCCCTAATAAGCCACCTGCATGCAAATCTCTGCCTAGGAGTCTGTTTCCAGGGTACCAACCTATGAGAAAGGCCCTTGACACTGTGAAGGCTGAGAGATGTAAGCGGGGTTGCATTACAGCTGCATTTTTGGGCCTCATGGAACATTCGTAGGCTCAAAGACATGGAAACTACAAATCTGATCCTGTTACTCCCTGTTTAAAATTCTCTGATGACTCCCTGTCGGCTGTGGGCTAACTTCTGAGCTCCTCAGCAAGGTTTGTGAACTCTTTTGTCATCTGGCCTGACTGCCCCTGTAGGCAGACCTGCCTCTCCCTTGCTCTCCAGACAATCAAAACTACAGTGTTCCAAACCACCACGCCGTCTCCTACCCCTGCCTCTACACAAGCCACTCACTGTTACTGGAAAGCCCCTCCCTCTCCTTCACCTGGATCACGCATGGCCCCCTGTGTTCACATCATCTGACTCCTGCTGCCCTGCTGGCCTGCATGTTCTATAAGGCCCAGGGCCAGGACTTAGTCACCTGCCCTTCCAGGACTCAGCACAGTGGTCAGCCCCTGATAACCTCCAAATAAATCTTCTGTGAATGAATGAGTGACTGAAAAGAGGGCAGGCCTTGGAGTCAAATGGACTCAGATTCTAAGCTTGCCTTCGCTTTCTACTTATGTGATCTCATGCAAGTTATTTACACTCTCAGCCTCATTTATAAAGAGGGAAAAATATATCCTCAGTAAGCATTGAACCAAAAGAGACCTAGATTTAGAGAAAATGCTCAGCACAATGGCTGATACAGAGTAAGCTCTCAACATGATGAAATTACTAGAATGTAATCTGGTTTTCATCAGTCAAGACCAAGATTCCCTAAAGGGTTCCAAGTGTGGACAGAGTGGAGCTTTGATTTATATTCAGCTCTGATACAAAAAGAGCAGAATGTTCGATTACTCAATTTGATTTGCAGTAATCACCAACATTGGGCATAGATGCATGGCTGAGGTACAATACATGGAAGACAGGGCTGCAGAATAATACCGTTTTAGGTACATAAAGCTTTACTTAAAGGAGCTCCTTAAATCTTCACAAGAGGCCCAGACATATCAAGGTGCAAAGCCACACCATAAAGGGCAGAGCAAGAACTCCATATCTAGTAGCTTTTGCCACTCCACTGTACACTGTGGGTCCAGGGGCTCTGTCACTCCATGTATACCATTACTCCAATGGTGCTGCCACTCCACTGTACACTGTGGGTTCAGCAGCTCTGCCACTCCACTGTATACCACGGCTCCAATGGCTTCACCACCCCACTGTACACCGTGGCTCCAATGGCCTCGCCACTGCACTGTACACTATGGGTCCAGCAGCTCTGTCACTCCGCTGTCTGCTGTGGCTCCAATGGCCTTGCTACTCCACTGTCTGCTGTGGCTCCAGCAGCTCTGCTGCTGTACACTGTGGCCTCAGCCCTCCTCTATACTGCTGTACACTGCGACTCCAGCCTTATCACTCAAGAGCAGCACAAGCTTGTGGCAGGAACCATGGTTTGGGGATGAGGTTTCCACTGCATGAAAGTAGGTGTGCTTTCATTAATCCTCAACAAGTAGTAGTAACTGAGTTTCACGCTGTGCTCTGCGCTGTAATGGGAACTGAGAGGTTTACTAATAGGGATAGAACATTGAGGGATGGTGTTCTCAGCAGTCAGCCTGCGCAGCAACACCTAAATCCACTGGCAAACTTCCAGACCTGAGCCAAGATCTGGTTGGTCTCTTTCACCCACTCATTTGGCCAGTCCACATGTTCTGGATACTGGGCTGGGCGTGCAGAATCCCTCCTGCCTTTGTGCCTCTTTGTTTGAAATAAAGCCTACCTGCCTACTGCTGAGAACATGAAGGAAAGTAGCACTTACTCTGGTCCTACTATGTACCCAAAACTTTCAATTCTGATCTCTTACTTAGTCATTGTAACGATTCGGAAGGGTGGGTGTTACTACCCACTCCATTCTCCAGTTGTGGGAACAGACTTGGAGAGGCTAAGTAGCTTTGTTCAGCCCCATTTTTAGCTCTGAGCTGAGCAGGAGCCTAGACCTTCCAGAACAGATGGTCTGTGGGGGTGGGTGGCGTGGGAGCTGGACTCCTGAGACAATATAAGCTCTTCCAGTCAGCTCCTGGTCTCTGGGGCAGCCAGGACAGTGTCTGATTCATTCATTTAATACACTTTTTTTTTTTTATTGTGGTAAAATACAAGTAACATAAAATTCACTGTTTTAACCACTTTAAAAGTATACAATTCAGTGGCATTTAGTACTTCATAATGCTGTGCAACCATTGCCACTATCTATTTCCAGAAAATTTTCATCATCCCAAAAGGAAACCTGTACCCATTAAAGAGTCACTCCCATTTCCATACCCCCCCCGACCCCTGGCAACCACAAATTTACTTTTTGTCTCTATGGATTTGCCTATTCTGGATAGTTCATATAAATAGAATCATACAATATATGGCCTTTTGTGTCCAGGTTCTTTCACTTAGCATAATGTTTTCAAGGTTCACATGTGTTGTGGCACGTATCAGTACTTCATTCCTTTTTATGGCTAAATAATATTCCAGTGTATGTATATGCCATAATTTGCTCATTCATTCTTCTGTTGAGGGACATTTGGATTGTTTCCACCTTTTGGCTAGTGTGAATAGTGCTACTACTAACCTTCTGTACAAGATTCTGTTTGAACACCTGTCTTCAGTTCTTCTGGTATATACCTAGAAGTGAAATTGCTGGGTCATATAGTAACTAACTATAAGGAGCCCTGGTGGCACAACAGTTAAGCACTCCTTTGCTACCGGAAAGGTCCGCAGCTAAAGTCCACCAGTCTCTCCACAGGAGAGAAGACCTGGTGACCCGCTCCTTGTAAAGATTACAGCCCAGGAACCTCTATGGGGCAGTTCTACTCTGTCATATGGGGTCACTATGAGTTGGAATCGACTGGACAGCACACAACAGCAGTGGATGTGAAGTGATATCTTTACTGTGGTTTTCATTTGCTCAACGCATATTTCTGAACCCCTACTGTGTGCCAGACATTGTGCCAGACGCTCAGGATTCTGCAGCGAACAAAACAGGTAAAGCTCCGGCTCTCCTAAAGTTCCGGGGCAGGTGTGGGAGATGACACAGGAGAATGGAGTCAGGAAACCAGGTGGTGGGGACAATAATACCAGTCAGTCGCAGCTGGGGAAGCAGAAAAACTCTTTGGGCTTCTTCTACTTCCCCTCGCCCTGGCTGTGGGGAGCAGAGGTTGTAAACTCAAACGCTTAAGGGGGCACGGAGGGGAGGAGCAGAGTGGCAGTGCATAGGCGCCACAGTGGGGGGAGGGGGGGCTGTGACTAGCTGGGGGTGCTAAACCTGCCTCAAAGGGTAGATGCTGCGTCGCGCCAGCCTTTTACTGCCAAGTGGTCACGTAGACGTGGGGCCGGCTGTGCTCTAGGTGAAAATGAGATTTTTACAGGCCATCTTCCAATTTTTAAATGATGGCGCAGATTTTTTTTTTTTAGAAATTGAAACACATTGCATGGGACGAGTTTTCGTGAACTGGCCACGATTCTGTGATTCTGATGTTTCTTAGACGCGGAGTCTCATCCACAAGGTCAGAATTTCTTAGGGCGGGCCTGGGCATCTGCATTCTTAAGAAGCGTCCCTCCCGCCCCCTTTCCCAGGTAGCCTGGGCACCAAACCCGAGTTATGAGGAAAGCAGCTTCCCAAGTAGTGGAGGGCGGAGCATGCTGGATCACGTTGCCTGTTTGTGTGGGAACGGAGCACCCCATGGCCTAGTCCAAGTTTGTCAGGACACAAACCTCAATGTGTCAGGAACAGGGGAGGGGGCGGGCAGGAGCCCTGCGGAAGAGCACGCCCTGTTCCCTCTCCACAGCTCCGCTTTGCTGCTCCCAGCCCACGTGGTTGGAGGCCACCCCAGTGGCTTTTACCCTAGTGGGCGGTGCGACCGACTGCAAGCCTTGATGCCCATTGCTTCCTGGTGAACTTTCTCCGGACCGTAACCCTTCAACAGGGAGATGGCCCAGATAGAGATGTCAAGTTCTACGAGAAAACAGCCTCCGGACTAGCATGACTGGGTATTGACAGATGGGTGTTAAGCAATATGTTTATAGGTCTCTTACTTGTCACAACTGCAGTTAAAACTAGCAGTTCTCTGGCAGGGGAGTCGGTTCTGAAAATTCACAGGCTTCTTTAGTGGCTCTGAGCCACGTCGCCTGGTTCATGGGGCAACTCGGAATGCTCTGTGGGATTAGTATTTTAGCCCAATGTTTATGGGCCCTCATAGTTTGAAATCAGGAAAGGTGTGTGTCAGGATCATATCCTTTCACCGTGCTTACTCAATCTGTATGCTGAGCAAATAATCTGAGAAACTGGACTATATGAATAAGAAGGCGGCATCAAGATTTCAGGAAGACTCACTAACAACCTGCAATATGCAAATGACAACCTTGCTTGCAGAAAGCTAAGAGGACTTGAAGCATTTACTGATGAAGATCAAAGACTGCAGCCTTCAGTATGGATCACACCTCAACATAAAGAAAACAAAAATCCTCACAACTGGACCAATAAGCAACATCATGATAAACGGAGAAACTATTGAAGTTGTCAGGGATTTCATCAAACTTGGATCCACAGTCAATGCCCATGAAAGCAACAATCAAGAAAATCAAAGGACGCATTGCATTTGGGCCAATCTGCTCCAAAAGACCTCTTTAAAGTGTTAAAAAGCAAAGATGTCAGTTTGAGGACTAAGGTGTGCCTGACCTAAACCATGGTGTTTTCAATAGCCCCATATGCATGCGAAAGCTGGACAGTGAATAAAGAAGCTGGAATAAGAATTGATGCATTTGAATTATAGTGTTGGCAAGGAATATTGAATATACCATGAACTACCAGAAGAAAGACCAAATCTGTCTTGGAAGAAGTACAGCCAGAATGCTCCTCAGAAGCAAGGATGGTGAGAATTCATGTCACGTACTTTGGGCACGTTATCAGGAGGGACCAGTCGCTGGAGAAGGACCTCATGCTTCATAAAATAGAGGGTCAATGAAAAAGAGGAAGATCCTCACTGAGATGGATTGACAGTGGCTGCAACAATGAGCTCAAACTTAGCAACAATTGAGAGGATGGTGCAGCACTGGGCGGTGTTTTGTTCTTTTGTACGTAGGGTCGCCAGGAGTTGGAACTGTGAAATAGTGTTAATACCTCTAATACAATATCAAACTTAGTAGAGATTATGGGTGATTATAACAAGAACTAATGTTTATGGAGCATTTACTACTGGCCAGGCCCCATGCTAAGAGCTTGAGTTGTATTATTTCACTTAATCTTTACAACCCAATGAGATTTAATTCTCAAAACTGCTCAGCAAGGGAAGTAATATCACCGTTTTACAGATGAGAAAACAGAATCTTAGGGAGGTTGAATGTACTAAATGCTTTACATGGCTTGTGTTTTTTAATCCTTAGGCAAACCCTGTGAGATTTCCCCTCCCAACAGGCCTATGAGAAGGTATCATCACCTCCTTTTACAGATGATCGAACTGCCTATGGTCACACAGCCATTAGGTAGAGGAGATGGGATTTGAACCCAGGAAGATGTGGCTCCAGAACCTACACCGTTAACCTTTAAGTTATATCAGATATGTTTCCCCCAATGAAACACAGCATAGGCATCTATGTATGAGCGTGTTCATTGTGTCAGTGTTTGTAAAGGGAAAAAAAGTTGGAAAAAATCTAAATGTCTACCAGTTGAGAAAGATTACCCAGACTAGGGTATACACATTCTTGAAAGGTACATACAGCTATTAAAAGGAGTGAGGTGGACGTTTTATGTGCCGATGTGGACAGATATACATGCTAATATTGTTGTTGTTAGGTGCCATTGAGTCAATTTTGAGTCATAGTGACCTCATGTGACAGAGTAGAACTGCCCTATAGGGTTTCTTTGGCTGTAATCTTTATGGGAGCAGAGTGCCTGGTCTTTCTCCCATGGAGCCTCTGGGTGGATTCAAACTGCCAACCTTTCAGTTAGCAGCTGAGCACTTAACTGTCGTGCCACCAGGGCCCCTTATACATGCTATATGAAGTGAAAAAGGAGAGTTGCTAAATAATTTTCAGTACATGATACTATTTTAAATTATGGTGTTATGGATTGAACTGTGTACCCAAAAAGTTATGTTGACATTCTGACCTTGTACCTGTAAATATGACCTTGTTTGCAAATCGAGGTTTTCTTTTGTTAGTAGGGTTGGTCCTAAACCTAATCCCTTCTGAGTAGTGTCTTATAAAAAAAGAATAGACACAGACATACACAAGGGAAAGATGCCATCTGAAGATGGGTGCAGATGCATCTACAAGTCCAGAAATGCCAAGGCAACTACTAAAGCTGAAAAAGACCAAGAGAGAACGTCATCTAGACCCGACGCCCAGAATTTGGATTTCTAGCCCCCTGACCTATGAGAAAATAAAATTTTAGTTAAAGCCACCCACCGTGGTTTTTTTGTTTGTTTGTTTGTTTTTTACGGTAGCTCTAGGAAACTACGTCATATGGGTATCCATGAGATTGTATCAGTCAGGGACCAGAAGAGAAACAGATTGTGCACCCGTATTGGGTGATTTGAGGAGAGTGTAATAAGGGAGTTGTGGGCAGTACATAGGCGAACCACAGCAGTGCAGTACCCTGGGGCATATAACACTGGGGGCTCCGTTAGCGCTCACTGGGACCCAGAGATAGAGAGAACTGTGTGGAGGGGCCATCTCACAGGAGCTGAGACCCTCTGTAGAGGGACACAGTCAACCCACTGACATACCCAGGGAGGGAGATGGGGAAATCAAAACCCTAACTGCCCTCGCCACCCTGCAATCTCCAGGGTGCTCCCCATTTTCAAACTCAACTGGAAGCCAGAAGGCAAAGGAACACCTTGCTGCAGGTTAGCCTCCCAGGGTACAGGGCAGGGTGGGGAAGAGTAGACCTAGAGTGCCAGGGGGAAATTTCCAGCACATTAATAACCAGTTGCTGTCAAGCCAATTCTGACTCATGGTGACCCCATATGTGTCACAGTAGAGCATGCTCCATAGGGTTTTTTTTTTAACGTTACTGATAGGACTTTTATTTTCAAAATTACTATTCTACAAAAAAAAGCAGGTATGTAATTCTACTTGCTAAAACTTTTTGAGTTCTTATTAACTGTTGTATATATGCATGCAAAAAATATTTAACACAGCAGACTGATAAAATTTATGCCCTTTTTTAAAAAATGAGGAAACTGAGCTACAGAAAAGTCATTGAGCAAGAAAGTAACAGAAGCAGGACTTGACCAAATGGCATACCATTTCCTAGGTAAATTTCTAAACAGTTATATCACACTGCCTTTTACCAGGCCTTTCTTGTGAGGCCTCTCTGGGTGGGCTCGAAATGCCAAAGCCTTAGTAGAATAAGGAGAATGGAAGCAATGAAATAGGAATTTTCCTTAGATTACTGGAATTGATTACTCCATAGGGTTTTTAATGGCTGAATTTTCATAAGTAGATTGCCGGAACACTCTTTCAAGGTGCCTCTGGGTGGACTTGAACCTCCAACCTTTCAGTTAGTAGCCGAGCTTAGAAAAAGGATCTGAAAGAATAAATAAATACCAAACTGTTAAAAGAGGTTTCCTTCAGGTCAGAGAATAAGGGAGGGTTTTCACTTTTTACTTCCTGCTCTTCAGTATTGTTGAATTACAGCAAAAAAGGAGGTACGACTTGGAATGAAATGGCAACGTCCAGTCCTGGTTCTTTTCCTGTTTTTGAGTCATGCCACTGCTAAGTAGTGGTGGGGCATGTTGTATTTTCCAAAGGTGGCTGCACCAATCTGTATCCCATCCCGCATACCCTTCTTCCAATGTGACGTTGGTGCTCCTCCACTGAGATGTGGTGTCCACGTCCCATCCCACATGTCTTAGTCATCTAGTGCTGCTATAACAGAAATACCATAAATGGATGGCTTTAACAAACAGAAATTTATTCTCTCACATTCTAGGAGGATACAAGTCCTAATTCAGGGTGCCAGCTCCAGGGGAAGTCTTTCTTTCTCTGTTGGGTCTGGGGGAAGATCCTTGTCATCAATCTTCACTTGGCCTAGGAGCTTCTCATTCCAGAGCCCCCGGGTCCAAAAGACATGCTCTGCTCCTGGCACTACTTTCTTGGTGGTATTAAGTCCTTCCATGTCTCTCCTTGCTCCTCTCTTTTATATCTCAATAGAGATTGACTCAGGGTACAAACTAATTTTGTAGATTGAGTCCTACCTCATTAACATAACTGCCTCTAATCCTGCCTCATTAACATCATAGGCATAGAATTTACAACATATAGGAAAATCATATCAGATGACAAAATGATGGACAGTCACACAATACTGGGAATCATGGTCTAGCCAAGCTGATACATATTTTGGGGAGACACAATTCAATCAGTAACACTGAGACCTGGACATTGCCTTGAATGCCGTAGAACTGACGCTGCATGTCTTGAGAGCCCTGAGCCAACATACATGAAGAAGCCCGGATACTCTGAGGCCACCATGTTAGGGAGACCAAATGGAGAGGCCACATAGTGATACAGAGAGATACCTGAGGAGCCCAAGCTGTTCCAGCCCCCAGCTGTTGGAGTCTCCCCAGCCCAGGCAGCAGACATGAGAGTGTGAAAGCCTTGGAGATGACCCATCCCTGGCGACTATATGACTACAGCCTCATGAGAGACCCCCCTCCCCAGCCAGAATAGCCCAGTCAAGCAGCTCCAAACTCCTGACCCACAGAAACTGGGAGGATAATAAACAATTATTGTTGTTTTTAATAATTATCATTGTTTATTGTTGATTTGTATTCAGGAATAGATCCAGTACGAGCTGAGAGGAAGCATGAGGACTAGTTTTTCAGCAGGCATCCTGACGTTCCATGGAGACTGGCATTTTAGAAGAAAGAGCAGAGCTTCTCATCCTTGACCCAGGAATCCAAGAAAAATTTATCCCTTGTTCTCACATGTCCTCGCCCAGCCAGACTCAGGAACGTGTTCCGTGCCAGCGTCTATTCTTCACTTTCCCTTCCCTCCATACCCCCGTTTCCTTTAAGAAATAAGTCCTCTTATTTCCTCTTTGCTCCAACACCACTGTCCTGTGTCCCAAGAGGCTCCTGGCCTGTGGTGTTTGGAAAGCCTAGATTTGGAGATCTTCCATAATTATTCTCTCCATTTGTGCTGTGGACATCAAGTCTTGTGAGTCCAGAAAGGACTTCCTACCCCTTCTTCTTGGAAGTGTAACCTACTACCACAAAGAATTTGAATGGGGACTCTCATCCTCTTACAAACCTTCCCCCCACTCCCACCCTCCTCCACCGTATACTGGCCAGTAAAGAGCACTGATCTAACAGGTCAACTAGATTCCTCTTGTGGAAATCTTGAACTTGGGAGTGATCTGTTTTTCAGTGGAGGCTGAATGTGGTTCTGGAGCTGTCAGAAGCCAGGTTTCCCTTTATGCATGGTGGTAATCAGTCTGCAGTAGATGAGAATAAATCCAGTCTATAGGCAAACAGAGGAAACCCTGGTGGCATAGTGGTTAAGTGCTATGGCTGCTAACCAAAGGGTCGGCAGTTCAAATCCTGTAGGCGCTCCTCGGAAACTCTATGGGGCAGTTCTACTCTGTCCTATAGGGTCGCAATGAGTCAGAATCGACTCGACGGCACTGGGTTTGGGTTTTTTGGTTTATAGGCAAACAGAGGCCAAAGAGTCCTGAAGGTGTGCTGGTTCCTCTTATCTGTCCTCCACAGCCTACCTGCATTTTCCTTTCTATGACTTGGTTACACAAGCTTAATACAACTCTCTTTTTGCCTGTTCCACCTCGAGAAGCAGTAGAATATAGGGGTTAGGATGAACCACATTGCTGGGTTAGTCCTGGTTTGCCAAGCTGTGTGGCCTTGGGCAGGTCGCTCAGTGACTTTATCCATAAAATGGGGATGATAGTAATAAGTTCTTCCTTATGGAATTGTTGAGAAGAATAGCAGTTAAAGTATAGAGAGTCTAGAAAAGGCCAGATGCACAATAAATATGTTGTTGTTAGTTGCCCTTGAGATGGCTGTAACTCATGGTGACCTTATGCATTGCCCGATCCTGCACCACCTCCACGATCATTGATATGCTCAGGTCCATCGTTGGAGCCACTATGTATTTTGAGTACCTTCCAACCTAGGGGGCTCATCGTCCAGCACTATATCAGGCAGTGTTCTATTGTGATTCATGAGGTTTTCATTGGCTAATTTTTGGGAGTAAATTGCCAGGCCTTTCTTCCTAGTCTGTCTTAGTGAAGAACCTCTGCTGAAACCCGTCCACCATGGGCAACCCTGCTGGTGTTTGAAATGGTGGTGGTGTAGCTTCCAGCATCATCGCAACACATAAGCCACCACAGTATGACTAACTGACAAAGATCTGCTGGTGGACAGTAAACATATCTGTACAATGTCAGCTGTCATTGTTTTGCTTGAATTGGATTTTCTGTCACTTTAGCTGAAAGAGTCTTGATCAAGACGAAACCTTCCCTGTTGGCCTCTGGGTTAAAATGTTCCTAAGCACCCATGTGCCTCAGGAGCAGGAAATTACCAAGTCACTCAGAAGTGCCAGTAAATATCAATCAGAAGTATGTCCCCATGCCAGGCTCTGGCACCTGCTCTCATAGCTGGACTGTCCTGTTCCAGCGCTGGGGAAGGGTGCAGTCGACATGGTTCCTCTCCCTGCTCTTTGGCCTACTTGGGCTGTTTATCTACTTCCTCCCTCAGATTTGGAAACCAGATTCCTACCTTCCTGGGTGTTGGCCTGGGCACAGCAGCCTGGCCCTGCTGGGCTGTCTACACCTCTAGGAAGCCAGGTGTGAAGCTGGCTGATGGAGGAGAGAGCAGAAAATACAATTTCTCAGTATGTTTGTTCCAGTTTCTTTCTAATTCTGTCAGCTTCTCTGGTTACTTATCCTCTATTAAATATCTGTGTTCACCAACATCCAGGTAACTGAGTCAGAAGAACAAGAGAACCTCTGGGAAGAGAAAGAATGAAAGGTAATTCAGCTCAGTGGGGATTTGCCAGGGAACCTACTATGTGCACATGACTGTATGTAAGAGATAGAAACCAGCAGGGGCCCTCATACTGGGCAGTGACTAATCAACAACTCCCTGTGGGATCATCTCCTACTCCCATCCTCACCTCTGCTGCCACCTCTAACTTCCAGGAGGACTTGGGGTATTCTTCTGGGCTATGGCATGCTGGGAGGGAAGGAATGCAAGGTTAAAGTTGGAGAACAAACAAAATGGGGGACAACAGCTGAGCCTGAAATGGCAATCCCAGGTGAAGGGCTAGACAATTATATTCAAATGCAAGTGGTAGCTTGGTACCTCCAGGCCAATACCAGATGTGGGGTCTAGTTTGAAGGAACAGGACAGGGTCTGAGCTTCCAAAGTATGGAGTAGAAATGGTATAAAGGCCAGCAGGCTAACCTAGGAGTCCATCCTGGAAGAATAGGAGCCCAAGAGACCCCAGCAGGAGAGGGCTGTCCAGGCAACCTGGTCACTGCTTAAAATACTTTGGAATGTCTAGAATACAGAGAGGCTGGTGACCCTCTAGGCAGGATAACCCTTGGGAAAGAATGTGAGAAGCATCCTTCTGAAGCCCACTGGTCAGTGGAGAGAGAGTGACCCATGTTCTGCTTTGCTAGTTTCAATAGCGCCTAGGGAGGGGTTGGCAGTCTGCAGGATCCCTATACTCTTGTGGGCTGCTGGGCTGGAAGAGAGCTTAGCATTCATTTGCTCAGGAGAACCACAAATTTGGCTCATACTCCCACACTGCGGGGAGTGCCATTCTTTATTTTTCAGAGAGGCTGAGATGAGTGAAGGCCACTTAACTTCTCTTGTCTTCAGTATAATATTTGGGTTGGTCTAGTTGACTTTGAAGGTCCTTTTCATCTTCATTCATTCATTCAATAAATATCTTTTAAACTCCTATGTGCAAGGCAAAAACCTTCCACTCAGAAGAACTTTACATGCATCCAGGATGATCTCACTTCACTCTCAGTTTGGTTCTCTGAGGTACTTGTTGCCATTGAATCCATTCTGAGTCATAACAACCCTATGGGACAGAGTAGAACTGCCCCATAGGGTTTCCAAAGCTGTAATCCTGTAATCTTTATGGAAACAGACTGCCACAGTTTTCTCCAGCAGAGTCACTCATGGGTTTGAACTGTTGACCTTTCTGTTAGCAGCCAAGCCCTTAACCACTGAGTCATCAGTGCTCCTTATTGACAATCTATCAGCCTATGCTATCACTTGCATTCATTCATTTATTCAAAGAAGGCTTTTTGTGTGCCCACTATGTGCCAGGCACTGTTCTAGGAACTGGTGCTAGGTGCTAGGGGACCAAATTCCTGCTTTTCTGGTGCTTGCTTGTTGGGGAGAGAAATAAGCAAGAATTAAGACATAAATGAGATCATTTCAGGTAGTGTTAAGTGCTATGAAGACAGTGAAATGGGAGGGGAGTGTGGGTGTAGGTAAGAGGCAGATGAGAACCAGCTCTCCCGGGCCTCTGCCCCATCTTCCTGAGTGAGTAAGAAGGAGGGCAGAACACCCAGCCTCTGAAGAGTGGAACTTCCAGGCTAGTCAGAGTGTGAGCTGGGCCAGGAGGTGTGAGAACCCACTCATACCATGATGTTAAGGTGGTGACAGGTAGTTATCACAACACATTCCCGAAGCATGAAGCACTTGGCTGAGTCCAGAGACTGGCAGATGTCACAAGGGCTTGTGCTACAAAAAGCATGTATTGTGGGTCAGTTTGGGGTCATAACACCTTCTGAATACATTTGGGTAACTTTTTGGGAACATTTGTTTTATTTTTGAAAAGGTGAGATATGCACATACTATTCAAGTCAAAAGATATAAAATGATATACATTGCAAAATAAGTCTCTCTCTAACCCCTGGCCCCCAGCTCCAGGACCTGCACCCCAGGCCACTACCTCTGAGGGACCTGTGTGGCTTCCAGCTGGTGGTTTCTTACACTTGAGAATTTGGATTGAAGCTTTTCAAACTTTTCAGCCCTTGACTTTCCTTTTCTGCCAAAAAACATGCCTGGTATCTGGAGAGAAGGTGGGGGAGAGAACACCAGAGGCCTCTCTGCTTGACCCTAGGGTGGGTGCACGGAGAAATAGAAGCAAGTCCTATCTGAACAAGGGCAGAATCATGGCTTGGGTAAGAGTGTGGGTTTTGGAGTCAGCAGACAGGGGCACAACTTCCAGCTCTGCCTCTTTCTAGATGAAGAACCATAGGCAAGTGGAGGAACCACCTGGAACCCAATTCTCCTCCTCTGTAAGATGTGGATAATCATGACTTCACTGAGACTAGTGGAGATTACATGAGCTAATGCAGGTAAGCACTTGGCACCGGGCCTGGCACAGAGCCAAGTGGCAAAAAAGCAGTCTCTTCAATTATTATTAAATGAGTTCCAGGCATCCCTTGAGTCCAGGTTTGTGTGCAGATGTAACCAGGTCAAGGGGCATTATTGTTAGGGAATGGAAATCACAGAAGGATCACCTGCAACCTGTGTGTGTGCGTGTGCGTGTGCATGTGTGTGTGTGCACGCTGTGGGTGAAAGTTGAAGACTAATTCTGCGAGTGTTGCTGTAGTGGTCCCAGGATATCAAGCATGTCATTTAACATCTGCGAGTCTCAGTTGTGGAGCCCTGGGGGCACAGTCATGTAAGTGTTTGGCTACTAACAGAAAGGTCATCCATTCAAAACCACCAGCTGCTCCTTGGAAATCCTATGGGGCAGTTCTAATGTGTCCTCTCTCTCTCTCTCTCTCTTTCTATATGTGTATAACACTTCACTTGTTTTGTTTCTCAAGAGAAACCAGCCTAAGACATTTGGTACCAAGAGTGGTTCTAGAGAAACAAAATTGTAAGGATGAGTTTTCTAAATTGGTTCTCAAGCCTGGTTAGTCTTAAAGATGTTAATGACTCTGCTTCTAGTAGTAAAGAGGGTATTGCTAATCCATGGTGTGAGGTGGCAATAGAAATGTGCAAAATTTCACTACCAATAGATCAAGTATGGGTGAGAGGGGAGGCTCTGGGCGATTGCATGTTTGATACATTTCTACAATTTTGTCAGGATGAGAAGCATATGGAAGCTGGTTGGTTGGTCCTTCTTTTGCTAGACAAAGTGGTGAAAGAAAGAGATGAGCTCAGGGTTTCAGTGTCAAAACTCAAGTGCCACGAAAATGACCTGAAAGGTATCACTTGTGCCCTGAAAGAAAGTCTTATTTCTTGTAGTAACAGAGCTGATATTGCCAAAAACCAAACCCAGAGTCTTGTTGTAAAAGTGATTGAATTACAATGCCAACCCAACTGCCAACCTTGAGAGGTGTCTAAAGTTAAAGTGAGGGCATTGATTGGGAAGAGATGGGGTCTTGAAACTTGAGATGGGGACATATGGGCAGATAATCAGAAAGCTGGGGACGCTGAGCTCCTAAATTCCATTGAATCGCTCCTGCCAACAAAACCTTTAGCCCTGCACCCCCATCTGATACTATTAACCCAGCTGTGTCTGAAGAGCCTCTGTGTGAGATGCCTGGGGCATCGCCTGAGGCAGATGCCTTACAAGACTTTGCTTAATGTTCCCAAACCACATCTCCACCACCTATTTTTATTTCTAGACCTATAACTGGACTTAAGTTCCAGTGAGCCCCAAGAGGTGAAGTACAAAGTGACCCAGGAGGATATACATTACACTCCAAAAGAACTGCCTGACTCTTCTAATACGTGTAAACAGAAACCTGGAGAATATGTGTGGGAGTAGGTTTAAGGGTGTGGGATAATGATGCAAGGAGCATAAAGTTGGATCCATCTGACTTTATTGTTATGGGTCGACTGAGCACAGATTCTTCATTCAGTGTTTCAGCTTGACAGGTTAAGTAAGGATCTAATAGTTTATTTGGTTGGTTCACTGAAGCATGGATTTTGTGGTGGCCTACACTAAATCAAGATGAAGTACCAGACCTGCCTTGGTATACTGTAGAAGAAGGTACCCAAAGGCTTAGGGAAATTGGCGTGTTAAAGTAGATTTCTCAGGTTAGACCCACAGACCCACACATGGAGTGCCCAGAGGACACAGCTTTTATCACAACAGTGAGGAACAAATTTGTGAAGGGAGCCCCAGCATTCTTGAAGACTGCAGTGATTGCTATTTTATGTAAGATTTGACTGTGGGACTTGCCCTAACTGAATTAAGACCCCTAACTAGAGTGGGGCTGAATTGACCCCATGGTGGTACAGGCCAAGTAGCAGCACTCAATTGACAAAGATAAGGTAGGCGTGACAACTGTAACAAATGGGTGGTGGGGCTGAATTGACCCCATGGTGGTACAGGCCAAGTAGCAGCACTCAATTGACAAAGATAAGGTAGGCGTGACAACTGTAACAAATGGGTGGAGTCAAAGCAGTAATCAGAATAGTCTGGCTCGTATGGACTAAGTAGCACTGGCTACTTAGTCATGGTGTCCCTAGGAGTGAAATAGATAGGAAATCTACTAAATATTTGCTTGATCTGTACAAGTGGATGAATTCTAGGTCAAGTGAATGGCAGTCTAACTTCAATCACCAGAATAGAGAGTCACAACCCCTCAATTAATTCCCAGACTTGAGCGAGTTTACAGATCCACCACCCCTTGAATGAAGGGAAGGCCGGGTCCCCTTGAGGAAGGACCCCATTACGCTGCCAAAAAGTTATACTGTTAATCTTTTCCCCAGCCCTCCCCAAAGTGATCTACAGCCTTTTAGAGAGTAAGTGTCCATTAGGGAAAAGGAAATAATCAAACTTTTTGCAGATTACTGGGTACTAGCTATGAACTGACACTAATTCCAGGAGACCCAAAACATCGCTGTGGCCCACCAATAAGAGTAGGGGCATATGGAGGTCAGGTTATTAATAGAGTGTTCACTCATGTCTGTCCCACAGTGGGTCCAGTGGGGCCTTGAACCCATCCTGTAGTGATTTCCCCAGTTCTAGAATGCATAATTGGAATAGATATACTCAGCAACTGGAAGAACCCCTACATTAGAGCCCCAACATGTAGAGTAAGGGTTATTATGGTACGAAAGACTAAGTGGAAGCCATTAGAACTGCCCCTACCTAGGAAAATAGTTAAACCAAAAGCAATACGGCATTCATGGAGGGATTGCAGAGATTACTGCCACCATCAAGGACTTGAAGAATGCAGGGGTGGTGATTCCTACCAAATCCACATTCAAGTCACCTACGTGGCCTGTGAAAAAATGGATGAATCTTGGCCAGTGACAGTGGATTATTGAAAACTTAACCAGATGGTGACTCCAGTTGCAGCTGCTGTTCCAGATGTGGTTTCATTGCTTGAGCAAATTAATACATTTCTTGGCTCCTGCTATGCAACTATTGACCTGGCCAATAGCTTTTTCTCGATTCCAGTTTCGAAGGACCACCAAAAGCAGTTTGCCTTTAGCTGGCAAGGCCAGCAGTACACCTTCACTCTGCTACCTCAGAGGTATATCAACTCTCCAGCCGTATGTCACAATTTAGTCAGCAGGGAGCTTGATCGCCTTTCCCTTCCACAAGATGTCACACTGGTCTATTACACTGTTGACATTATGCTGAAGAAGTGTCAATACCTCTGGACTTATTGGTAAAACATTTGCATGCTAGAGGGGGGGAATTAATCCAACAAAAATTTAGGCACCTTCCACCTCAGCTGCTATGAGTCAGAATCAACTTGACAGCAATAGGTTTGGTTTTGGTTTCTACCTAAGTGAAATTTCTAGGGATCCACTGGTGTGGGGGTATGTTGAGATATTCCTTCTAAAATGAAGTATAGGTTATTTCATCTGGCCCCTCCCACAATTAAAAAGGAGGCACAACACCTGGTTTGCCTCTTCGGATTCAAAGGCAATGTATCCTTCATCTGGGTGTGCTACTCCAGCTTTTTTTATCAAAGTGATTCGAAAAGCTACTAGTTTTGAGTGGGGCCCAGAACAAGGGAAGGCTCTGCAACAGGTTTAGGCCACTGTGTGAGCCACTGTACCACTTGGGCCATATGATCTGGCTGATCCAATGGTGCTTGAAATGTCAGTGGCACATAAAGATGCTGTTTGAAGTCTTTGGCAGGCCCGTATTGGTAAATCACAGCAGAGACCCTTAGGATTTTGGAGCAAAGCCCTGCCATCCTCTGCAGATAGTTACTCTCCTTTTGAGAAACAGCTTTTGGCTTGTTATTAAGCCTTAGTAGAGGCTGGACACTTAACCACGGGACACCAAGTCACCATGCAGCCTGAGCTGTCCATCATGAACTGGTGTTGTCTGACCCACAGAGCCATAAAGTTGGACGGGCACAGCAGCACTCCATCATTAAATGGAAGTGATATAAATGGATTGGGCCCAAGCAGGACCTGAAGGCACAAGTAAGTTGCATGAGGAAGTGGCCTGAATGCCCATGGCCTCCACTCCTGTCACATTACCTTCCATTTCCCTGTCTGCATCTATGGCCTCATGGGGAGTTCCTTATGATCAGTTGACTGAGGAAGAGAAAACTCATGCCTGGTTTATAGATAGTTCTGCACTACATGCAGGTACCACTTGAAAGTGGAAAGTGGCAGCACTACGGCCCTTCCTGGGACCTCCCGGAAGGACAGTGGTGAAGAGAAATGCTCCCAATGGGCAGAACTTCAAGTAGTGCACCTGGTTGTTTGCTTTGCTTGGAAGGAGAAATGGCTAGATGTGCAATTATATACTAATTCATGGGCTGTGGCCAATGGTCAGGGACTTGGAAGGAACACGATTGGAAAATTGGAGACAAGGGGGTATAGGGACGAGGTATGTGGATAGGCCTGTCTGAATGGGCCAAAGAAGTGAAGATGTTTCTGTCTCATGTGAATGCTCTCCAAAGGGTGACCTCAGCAGAGGAGGATTTTAACAATCAAGAGGATAGCATTACGTGTTCTTTGGAAATCGGTTATCCTCTCTCCCCAGCTACTCCTGTCATTGCCCAATGGGCTCATGAACAAAGCGGCCATGATGGCAGAGATGGAGGTTATGCATGAGCTCAGCAACATGGACTTCCACGCACCAAGGCCAGCTTGGCTACAGCCACTGCTAAGTGCCCAATCTGCCAGCAGCAGAGATCAACACTGAGTCCCTGATATGGCACCATTCCTCAGGGTGATCAGCCAGCAACCTGCTAACAGGTTGGTTGCATTAGACCACTTCCATCATGGAAAGACAGTCTTTTGTTCATACTGGAATAGATACTTACTCTGGGTATGGATTTGACTTCCCTGCATGCAATGCTTCTTTGAAAACTACCATCTGTGGACTTACTGAATGCCTTATCCACTGTCGTAGTCTCCCATACAGCATTGTCTCAGATCAAGGGGCTCACTTCACAGCAAATGAAGTGTAGCAATGGGCCCATGCTTATGGAATTCACTGGTCTTACCGTGTTTCAGCTGGCATGATGGAACAATGGAATGGTCTTCTAAAGACACAATTACAGTGCCAGCTAGGTAGCAATACCTTGCAGGGCTGGAGGCAATGTTCTTCAGAAGGCTGTATATGCTCTAAGCCAGCTCCAATATATGGTGCTGTTTCTCCCGTAGCCAGGAATCATGGGTCCAGGAATCAAAGGGTTGAAATGGGAGTGGCACTGCTCACCATTACCCCTAGTGACCCACTTACAAAATTTTAAATTTCTGTCCCTGTGACCCTATGTTCTTCAGGTCTAGCAGTCTTAGTTCCAAAGGCAGGAATGCTCCCACCTGGAGACACATCACTGATTTCACTGAACTGTAAGAATTCCACCTGACCACTTTGGAGTCCTTATGCCTCTGGATCAACAGACAAAGAAAGGAGTTACCATTCTGGTTGCTGTGATTGATCCTGATTACCAAGAGGAAATCAGATTGATATTACATAATGGAGGCAAAGAAGAGTATGTCTGGAATGCAGGAGATTCCTTAGGGCATATCTTGGTACTACCATACCCTGTAATTAAAGTCAATGGAATACTACAGCAACGCAATTCTGACATGACTATTAATGGCTCAGACCCTTCGGGAATGAAGGTTTGGGTCACCCCACCAGGGAAAGAACCACCACCAGCTGAGGTGGTTGCTGAGTGCAAAAGGAATACAGAGTGGATAGTGGAAGAAGTTAGTTCTAAATACCAGCTATCACCACTTGATCAGTTGCAGAAACAAGGACTGTAATTGTTATGAATATTTCTGCCTTGTATGTGTACATCAAATATTTTCATTTTCTTCACTTATAAAATATGGGATGTAAAGAGGGTTAGTGTGTTTTAGGTTGTGTGTGTACTAGATGTATCATGCTGGGTGCAAGTATGACTTTATAATTGTCTTTGTTCAGAGATTCTGCATGGTTTAAGGAGATGCGTACAGTTGTCAAGTTGACAAGGGGTGGACTGTGATCATTAAGGTTGCATGTCAACTTGGCTTGGCCGTGATTCTCAGTGGTTTAGCAGTTACGATGTAGTTTGGCAGTTGTATAATGATGGGATCACCTCCATGATGAGATTTGATACAACGTGATCATCTTTGTGATGGGATCTGCCATGAGTAGTCAATCACTTGAAAGGGAGTTTCCTTGGAGGTGTGGCCTGCATGCAATATAGGTGGACTTTTTGGCAAGGCTCGCAGGCTTTTACTTGCTCTGGATCCTGCAGTTGGCTCCTGTTCATCTGACCTCAGGTTCTTGGGACTTGAGCTAGCAGCTTAACTGCCATCTTGCCTGCCAGTCTTGGGATTCGTTGGTCTTTTCAGCCTGTCAGCCAGAACCCTGCTGTCCAACCTGTCGATCTTGGGTTTGCCAGCCCCTGTGACTATGTGAATCAGGAGAAGCATCCAGCCTGATCCACGGACTTGGAATGTTCCAGCCTCTACAACCATGTGAGCCATTTCCTTCATTTAAATCTCTCTCTCTCTATATATATAAACACGCTTCACTGGTTTTCCTTCTCTAGAGAACCCTAAGACAGGTGGGTAAGCTGGATGTGTACCCTCACAACTCTGACCTTCAGAGAAGGAAACTGAGGCAGAGGGAGACTTGGGACACTCTTCCTCACTGGTATGCAGAAGGATGGGCATGAACTCTGCCTTTGTTGTTGTTGGCTGCTGTTAGGTCAACCCCTAACTCATGGTGAACCCATGCACAGCAGGATCAGACAGTTGTGATCCATGGGGTTTTCACTGGCTGATTTTCAGGAGCAGATTGCTAGGCCTTTCTTTTAGTCCTTCTTAGTCTGGAAGCTCCACTGAAATGTGTTCAGTATCGTAGCAACATGAAAGCCTCCACTGACAGACAGGTGGTAGCTGCAAATGAAGTACATTGGCTGGGAATTGAACCTGGGTATTCTGCATGGCAGTTCGAATCCACCAGGTGCTTCTTGGAAACTCTACAAGGCAGTTCGACTCTGTCCTATAGGGTCGCTATGAGTTGGAATCGACTCTATGGCAGTGGGTTTGATTTTTTTGGTATTCTGCATGGCAGAGAAGAATTCTACTATTGAACCACCATTGCCACCAACTCTGCCTTTAGCAGTCCCGTTCTCAATGCTCCTTTTTGCTCCATGATTTCTACAATCTTTCTCTTCTCTGACTCAGTTCCTGAGGGCAGGCCTACCTTCCCTAGGCCCTTGCTTAGCCTGGGGAAGGATCTGAGGGCACAAGCAAGGCTGGGTTCCAAAGGATGTTGAGTTGGGGGTATAGGGGTTGGCTGGGCTCAGATTCATGAAGGACAGGAAGAAGCATGCACAGTTGGCAGCCCTGGGGCATATGAGACAGAAGCCATTGTGGCAAACCACTGACCGTGCCTGTCACCCCGGAGCTTGCTCCAGGCTGCTGTTGTCAAGAAATGGAAGAGTTGCTATGAAAATAAACCCTCTGGAGCTGGGAGCTGTGAGACGCTGCCCCAGCTGTGCTTGCAGGCAATGTGCAGACCTGAACTCACGTTTGACAGAGCTTGTGTTCGTCAAGGTAGTGAAGAGGAAACTTCCTGGCAGGCAAGAGAAACTCAGTAATACCTCCAGGAAAAGGTGGTAAACTACCTATTTCAACTGGCATGACACAAAGCTGTGTATGAAAGGGCTTTATTGTGACTGCTTTGGCAGCATGAAATTTGCTGAGGGATCCAGGAAATTATTCTGCTTAGAACAAGGAGCTTCATTGCTCTTCCATATTTTCCACACAGAAATTAGAGTTAAGAAAGCAAAGTCAACATTTCAGTGGTGTGTCTTGTTTACTGGGTCATTCTAGGCTTATGCCTTGTTTCCTCAGATAGACCGTAAGCTACTGAGGGCAGGCATCCCAAATGACACCTCATGGTGACCTTTGTCTTCTTCCCACCCTACCCCACTGCCCTACTTATAGTCTTAGAGCCTCATGTAAAAGATGCGTATAAAAGGTCTGTTGTTAAGAGTAGTAAGGAGAAGAATAAAGCCAGAGCATGACTGTGGAAAAGGCTGAGCTTCTCCAGAAGAAAGGGAACAGGAATCTCCAGCCTACTACTCTTCCCGACACACAATTCCCTGCCTTCCACACCTCATTCATTCCCCAGCGGCCTGACTCACACCTATAGAACGACAAGCTCTGTGGAGGCTGCCTAATGCTGAGCCTGTGTCCTGGCCCAGACCATCTCAGCTCATTCCTCAAACCCTCAAGGAAGACACTGTGAAGTTGGACCAAAGCAGGCTTTCCACCCTCCCCAACTGAACCAAGTCTTGAATCCTGTGGCCTGCAGAAATGTGAGGGGACCCCTGTGAGAGACAGAAAGCTGGGATTGACGTCTTCAAAACTTTCGCTTAGTTCTTGTTTTGGGGCTCATGGCCCCCCGTCAGTTTTCTTCTTGGAAAACAAAGCCCTCCTGGAAAAGCTCTTCAAGGCTGGTCCTGTGGAGCCAAGAGCAGAGGAACTCTTGGGAGACAGGTTGCTTTGGCCCTCAGGGCTTTCTCCTCAATCTCCTCAGAGCTGAGGAGCCCACACTACCCCATGAGTAAGTGCTCTGAACAAGCCTACGTAGGCCTTTGCAAGATTGACCTCTGCCTCCTACTGCCTATGTGATGGACTTGGGATAGTGGGGCCCTTCCCAACCTTTCCCAGTGGTAGGATCTCTTTATAATATGAATAAATGGCATGGCCCCTCTTGTGATTTTTTTTTTTTTTTTAGCACCTATTAATGAACTGAAAACATAAAGACAAAAAGATACTGTGAATTCAATCATGCACTATTGTGTTAATCACAATAGGAGCTACAGACATTCGACAAGCAGTATAGCATCATTATTCTGACCATGACCTCTGACCTGGATTGTATGAGTTCAAATCCCAACTCTGTCACTTCAAGCTGTGTGGCCTCGGTCAAATTATGTAACTTCTTTGTGCCTCAGTGTTCTCATTTGTAAATGGGAATAATGCTAACACCCACTTTATGCTACTGTAAGGATTCAACAAATTAACCTACAGAAAGCATTTGGAAAAGTGCCTGCTAAATGTCAGTGCTATGAAAGTGTTTATTATTATTACTAAAACATAGTGTAGCTGTGAGAGACATATTATTTGTTCATTCTATGGACAGTGTACAGATAATTTTTCTTCCTGTTTTACTTCACTGTACTTCTATTTTTTAATATGTCACAAGAATGCATAGCCTTCTAAGAGAAGAAAATGCAAATGCTCACCCCATTCTGTCCTAATGGCCCCCAGCCATAGGCAAGAGGGTGGCATCGTCATAGATAGGCAGGGTGGGTGGGGTACCCTTGGAGGAGAGGATGAAAGAGGGCAGGGAAAGACAGAGAGCCTGTACTTCCTTGGTGCAAGGGTGGCATCTTACTTACCTCTGCATCCCCACCTCCAGAGTGAGCTCATAATCTCTGAATAGATGCTTATTAAAAGAAAATCAAGGTTAGATCCAATTCCCTCCAGGCCATACTCACTGTTAGACTGGGAAAATGTGAGCCAGTGAAAATCTTCAACAAACTTAGGCAGAGATGAGATGCAAAGGTCAGCCCCCCCTCTCCCAGGGGCTAAGGGGGGGCCCTAGAGCCCTCCAGGAATGGGAGAGGCTTTGCCTGGGCTGCCCAGACCCTCCTCCTGCTCTCATGTCCCTGCCCCTCCCCCTGTGCCCTCGTGGGATTCAAGCAGCTCAGACTTGCACTGGGAAACTGTGAGGAGGGCCCAAAGTTCAGGCTCCAGCTCCCGTCTGGGTCAGCCTGTCCCGGATGTCAGCTGAGGACATGCAAGCTGTCGTGTCTCCTGCACTTTCCCAGGGAGGAGGTCTGCCTCTAGTATCCTGGGAATCTGCCTCCTGGTTATTCAACCCTGTTCTCTTTTCATTTCCTCTTTCTCGGGCCTGCTAGCAATCTCATTTGGCCAGGACAGGGTGAGTCAAAGGTCCCTGTGGGCCAGTGG
This sequence comes from Elephas maximus indicus, assembly GCF_024166365.1. Classification (NCBI taxonomy): domain Eukaryota; kingdom Metazoa; phylum Chordata; class Mammalia; order Proboscidea; family Elephantidae; genus Elephas; species Elephas maximus. The sequence goes on from NC_064833.1 coordinate 39,261,278, forward strand.
CAGGCAGCAATTACCCTTGGAGTCATGTGCTGCCCCACGCCAGGCTTACCCAGCACCCTCACCCCACAAAGCCCTCGCTGGTTTCCAGCCACGCCCTGTCCAACAGAAAGGGACTTGCCTGAGCAAGGACACAGAACACACTGGAGGTCAGAGAGCACATCCTGCACCAGGTAGGAAGGCCATGAGATCACGCCGCACAGGTCCTGCACTTGGTGGCTTGCTGACATTAGCTTGAGAAGGTGGCTTCAAAACTGATACAGACAGGTCTCCAATTCAATTCTGATGTCAGTTTTTTCCCCCACTAGAACTCGAACTTGCTGGATAGTGTTTCCTGAATTTGGACTCAACAGAGTACACAGCACTTTTGCTCAACATAAGAGTAATCATAATGACCAGCCCTGACGTCAGCGCTATTTGCTGGCCGTGTGGAGTGCGTTCTGTTATTAAAGGGCAGGTCTGTCCCTGACCATGCTAAGCTGGGTGGCCTGTCCTGTTGCCAGTTGTGGTTTCCTCTAGCAATGTCAGATAGTCCTAACCCCCATCTCTCTATTCAGGAAGAAAGTCAAAATAAAGCACTGGTCTTAGAGACGGGAGACCTGGGTTCTAGTCTTCCCTAGGCCAACTAATTAGCCCTGTGACCTTGAACAGATCACTTAGCTTCTCAGAGCTTTCCTTTCTTCCACAATGGACTTAATAATCATTTGTGTAGAGCTCACCTCCTGGTGTAGGTGTGAGGATCAAATGAGATAATGTGTGGGAAAAGTTCTGTAAATTCTACGGGCTATACAGATGGAAATGTCATCACTAATAGTGCGAACTCTCACAGGCCTGGTGGTAAGGCCAGGAAGAATTGTGTGTGAGGAGCTGACTTCCTCAGAGGTTCAGGGCCCAGCTCAGGTTATTGTTATTGTTGGTTGTTGTGGAGTCAATTCTGACTTGTGGTGACCCCATGTGTGCAGAGTAGAACTGCTCCATCTTGTTTCAAGGCTGTAATCTTTTGGAAGCAGATCATCAAGCCTGTCTCCCGAGACATCTCTGGGAGTTTGAACTGCCAACCTTTTAGCTAGTGGTCAAGCGCTTAACTGTTATCACCACCCAGGGACTCTCCAGGATAAGGAGGGGAGGTGTATTAGTTTCCTAGGCCTTCCAAAACAAACTACCGCAAAGTGGGTGACTTAAAACAACAGAAATTTCATCTCTCAGTTCCAGAGGCAATAAGTAAGAATCCAGGGTGTCAACTGGGCTGTAATGTCTCTGAAGACTCCAGGAGACCTGTCTTGTCTCTCCACTGCTGGTAGCCCTAGGAATTCGTTGGCATGTAGCCATAGCATCACATGGCTGTCTTCCTGCTGTCTGTCTGTCTTCTCTTTTATAAGGACACCACTCATATTGGAGGAAGACCCAGCCTACTCCAGTATGACCTCATGTTAACCTAGTTGATAACGTCTTCTAAGGCCCTATTTCCGAACACATTCACATTCACAGGGCTCACAGAAGGTTAGGACCTCAACATATCTTTTTGGGGGGCACAATTCAACCCATAACAGGATGGGTGCCTTTCAAGCTAGAATGGGATTCTGAGGGACTAAGAAACCCAGGACGAAAACTTCTAAAACAGAACCCAAGGCAATCCCAGTAAGACTCCAGACCAAACTGGGGCTGGCTTTTGTGTGTGGGTTGGGGGAAGCTTGAGTTTTGAAGTTAGATCTGAATTGCCATCACAGCTGTGTCCCTTAGTTGTGACAACTGGGACAAGTCCCTCAATCTTACAGAGACTCAGTTAATCACTTGTACTCTGGGTATACGGATACCCACCTCACGGGGTATGGACAGCACCTAGTAGGGGCTTGATGGACGTTTGTTTTCTCCTCCTCCTCCTCCCTGTAGTGGTTCTCAATGTGGGCTGCACATTACAGTCACCTGGAGGACATTCATAAATTTTGACATCCATACCCATCCCAGACCAATCTGCGCAGAGCCTCTGGGTACGGGGCCTGAACTATAGCTGTTTCTGAAACTTTCTGGGTGATTCCAGAGATCAGCCCGTGTACAAAGCCAGTGGGCTGGAGGGTCAAATGCATCTGCTGCCTTACATGGGTCTGGCAGGTCCAGGCTGACCCCTACCTTGACTTTGCCTCCTTCCCCTTTCCTCACTGAACTTCATTTCTTCTGAAGTCTGCATAAGAGCAGAGCAGTGCAAGAGTAAACTTACTTTTGAAGGCACAGGCCAGTTTTGCCCACCCCAGCCTGCTGGTGGCAGAAGCACCATTCTGCTAGAAACGGGGTACTTGTCCTGCTCTCCTCTGTTTTCCTTTCCTTTCCTTTCCTTCCAGTCTTAGTAGCAGTGGGAAGTCTCTCTGCTACTCCTTGCCCCCCACACCTTCTCCTCTCTCATTCAATGCACATTTATTGAGGACCTACTGTATACCAGGCACTGTGGTAGGAAAAGATGCCAGAACACCTCCATTAAGGCACTTGTAGCCAAGGCAGGGAGGGAAAGGGGTGAGATTAGGGAAGGCAAGGGCCTGGACGGAGTCCACAGACTGGTCTCCAGTTCTGGCAGCACTGTGTGCCCTTGTCCATGTGATTTAATCTTTCTGAGCATCAGGTATTTCATCTACAAAATGTGGCTAATAATACTTACCTTCCAGGTTTGCTGTGAAGGTCAAAGTAAATGATGAGAGGGAAGAGTAAAGTTAACACAGGAGAGGAGGCCGTGCGTGGTAACAGAGGTACCAGCAAAGCAGAGTGGTCTTCCTCCTCCCTCTTGGTTTCTCTCATCTCACCACCACCCTATCTTCTTTCTCTCTCTCTCTCTCTCTCTCTCTTTCTTCTCCCTTTCCCCTCCTCTTCCTTTTTTCTCCTCTTGAATTTTTTTGGTCTCTTTCCTTCAACCAGCTGGGAAATGATCACTGCCTCTATTCCACTAACACTTGTATCATGCAATCAACAAACACTGTTTGAACAGATATTGTATCCCTGCTTTAAAAGCACCTGAGTACAATTTATTAACCTTGTTGTTAGGTGCCATCAACTCGATTTTCGACTCATAGCAACCCCATGTGTCAGAGTAGAACTGCCCCATGGGATTTCTGAGGCTGTAATCTTTACAGGAGCAGATCACCAGGTCTTTCTCCCGTGGAGCTGCTGGATGGGTAGTTCAAACTGCCAATCTTTCTAAGTTTCCTATGTGTGTGAGTGTGTATGTGTGTGTGTGTGTGTGTTGGGGAGTTCCCCTCCCTCAGTGCTCCTGCCTGTGTAACATTCAGTGGTTTTCCTGGGGACTGATCAGCTACTGGACAGGCTGGGTGGAATCTCCCCTGAACCTCTTGGCTGCAGGAAGCTAGAGGTGGGGCCAGCCGGAGAGGAGAGGAGGAAGGGACTGGAAGAGTGAGTAGGCCAGAGGTTTGGGGATTTGGAGCTCACTCAGGCCACTGTCTGCCTTGGGGCCTCTCCTCTCTGTTCCTGGACTAAAAGGGAACTCAGACAGGCCTGGGCCAGCACCTACCTGAGGGCCTACCAGCCCATTCTCTCTGACCACAAAGGAACCCATCCTGTGGCCGAAGGCTGGGGTCTGCTTCTCAGTGGCTCTGCATGGAGTATAGACTGTTACCTGGGGTGCTCCCAGTACCTCACTCCAGGTCACTCCTGCAGCCATTGTTCCTTAACCACCGGATTTGCTCCCTCCTGGCCTCACTCACACCACCCACACCTGCCCTGACAGGCCTGAGTACTCTGCTCACCTCCTACCCCCACATCCCCAGGCACAGAGCCCAGGCTTCTGTGGAAGAGGAAAGTGGCAGCACTTGCCCACAAAGAAACCACGAGGGGAGCCTTACTCACCTGCAACACCCCAATTCCCAGTCAAGATAGACTGGGCAGAAGCTGATACCTGTACAGAGATTCAAACCCAAGGGCCTGGTTGGCAATTGTTATGCATAAGAAGCCCCCAGAGCTGGCAGCTCACTCCCGAACTGGTGGCTGGACAGACAGATCCTTGTTTGTTTTAACATTTAAACAGTCCTTTCGTAAAATACACATCCATTGTACTGACTCCCTGTTTAGACTGGAGGACTGCAAAAACAAATAGGGTAACCCTAGGAGGAGACAACCTCCAGGCTCAGGAGTTGGGATTGTCAATAGGAGACTCCCAGACAAATCCAGCCCTAAATGAGAAAGCAGACCTGTTCCCAGCAAATTCTCAGCCCTGTTGTACTGAATGGACAGGCACAAAGAGAAGGAGGTCCAGCTTCTAGTTCTGGCTCCCTTAACCACACAGCAAGGAGGATCCGAGTTCTCCAATCTCCAAAACCCAAAACCAAACCTGCTGCCAACGAATCAATTCCGACTGATAGTGACCCTATTGGACAGAGTAGAACTGACCCATAGAGTTTCCAAGGAGTGCCTGGTGGATTCAAATTACTGACCTTTTGGTTAGCAGCCATAGCTCTTAACCACTACGCCACCAGGGTTTCCTTCTCCAATGACAGAAATTTCCTTTTCAATAAGAGAATTTTAGAATTTTATTTTAGGAATAGCCGAAGGCAGGACATATTGAAAGTAATCATCTTGGGGTAAAACCAAGGAGGAGTTGAGGGAGCCTTTATCTCGGATCTTTAGAACATAGGGTAGGTAGGGGCTGTTCTGGACAAAGACACTGTGCTGATAGTGTGGCACGACCCACCTCTGTGTCGGTGACTCCTAAGCTCCCATGTTGGGGCAACCAATTCCATCTCAACCTCCCCAAAGCCCCAGAGGCCCAGCCCACATTCAAGTTACTGTGTCTTCCATACCTGACTCTATCCTTCTGCCTAAAAGTCCTTGAGAAATTCAGCCCAATGGTCTTTTCCTTCCTAACTTTTATCCCAACTTTCATTATCACCTGTGTGCATTCCTATTTCACCTAGGTCTCCTCCCACACAGGCAGCAAGCTCTAGGAGGCAGGAGCTAGTTGCTTGCTCATCACCATACCTCCAGTGCCTAGTTCAGAGCCCAGTAAACAGTAGGTGCTCAATAACGAGCTGCTGAATGAAGGAGCTGAATGGCTTGAGCTCTGTGTCCCATTCCAATTTTCTGTTGATGTTTTGTTTTCACAGCCACCCAACTGCAAGTTCCACTTGACTCAGCTCCCCATCAGAGAAAGGGTAGAACTTGGGGGAAGCTCTGGGGATAGGTGAGCAACAGTACCTCCCTATCTAAAAGGACTATTGTGAGGATTAAATGTGGTCGTATCTGGCACGTTAGTACTTAACACATGTTGTTGTTAGCTGCTGCTGAGTCAGCCTCCAGCTCATGACAACGTTGTGCACAATAGAATTAATGGTGCCCAGTCCTGCACCTTCTCCATGATCAGTTGTGGACTGGACCATTGTGATCCATAGGGTTTTCATTGGCTGATTTTTGGAAGTAGATTGCCAAACCTTTCTTCCTAGTCCACTGGAAACTGTTTAGCATCATAGCAACTTGCAGGCCTTCACTGGCAAATAGGTGGTGGTTGTGCGAGGGACATTGTCTAGGAATCGAACCCTGGTCTCCCGCAAGGAAGTTAAGAATTCTACCGCTGAACCATCACTGCCCCTACTTTTAGGATGTTAGAGGATTGATTTGTTTATTGTTTCTGTGCATCTCTCTGACCTTAGACCCTTATGACTGCTTTATTCGCTGTGAGGATAGGATCCTCCGAGCCTTCTTAACACACTAGGAAAGAGTGCAGAATCTGGGTGATATTACAGTTACTGGTGTCTGCTGCTGCTGCTGCTGCTCATTTCAGTATTAGTTAAGAACCAGGTTAGGCTACCATGATAGCACAATCTTCAAATCCAGTGGCTTAGACAGATGGGTGGTGTCTGCTTAGCAGAGCTTCCATCTCTGGCTCCAAGGCAACTTCTTTAGCTCCTGTGATCTCCAGCCGATGAGAAGGATAGAAAGAGGGCCAGGAGAGCACTCACCCAATGAAGAGGCTGGAAGTTACTTCTGCTTATAGCCTATTGGCCAAAACTTAGTCACATGCCCACACCTAGCTGCAAAGGAGCCTGGCAAATGTAGTCTTTAGTTTAGCAGCCATATTCTCAGCTAAAACTCTATTAGCATTATTATGGAAGAATGGATATTGGGGAACAGTTAGCAGCATCTGCTGCTGTAAGGTATGAAATCTGGTGAGATCAGAGAGGCCATGGGTCTGGTGCAGCTGCTCATGATATCCTGGGTGGAGGCAGTGCTGAATCCCTCCTGGCCTCACACACAACTGTCTGTTTACACCATTCAACCAGTAAACAAGCCAGTTTCATGCTCCAGGGAACCTTGGAATTGCAAATGGTGGTAGTGGTGGTGGGGAATCGATTTTCACATAATAATTACCTGAACAAGAACCGATTACGAAAGGGTCCATAACCATTTGCAGGGAGACTTCTAAGTCAGTGCTAGTTAAAGTGTGCTCTGTGGATTGACATTGGTCTGAGAACTGTTTTTTGCTAGTTTGTCCATGAGAAAAGGGCAGAGACAGACAGTGAACGTTTAGAAATTTTCATAGCCATTTGTCAGACTAATTTTATGTTGATTGAATCTAATAATAAAAAAAGTGGGGTGAGTATTTCATATGCCTTTTTTTAATTTAATTTTTTTTAGTAATTCATTTTTATTTTGTTTGGCACAAGTATTGGTCCACAATAGGTTAAGAAACAACAACAACAACAAAACTTTTCTTCTTCAAAGATAGTTTGAGAAGCACTGGTCTAAGCCTCAGGAATTCAGTTAAGCACTTTCCCATGTTATTTCATTTAACCTTGAGGGAGGTATTATTAACCCCATTTTACAGATGTGAAAATCAAGGCTCAAAGTTTCAGTGGTTGGTCCCACAGCTAGATATGACAGAGTTGGTCTGTGCCGTCCTGTTGGCTGAAGGCCAGGAGCCCTCACAGAGCTTATGATGATTGAGGGACAAGATTTCAGGCTTTTTGGGGCTGGGGCTGCCCATGCAGTTACAGCCGGAGTCAGTGCTTTTCTGGAACAGACCCTTAGTTCTTACTGGCCTGCTTTCAGTGAATTCCTTACAGGTCTTTAAAGTGATGGCAAGCCCCTTCTGACAACTTTCTCACTTCATTCTGTACTTTACCCCAAGACACTCCCTATGTTTGTCTGACTCTAGGACTTAGCTCAAATGTGACCTCCTTCAGAAAGACTTCTCTGAGCACACAAGGTGGGTGGACCGCCCTCCCATGTACTACCACTGCACCCTCTGCTACCCCCGAAAGCGTGGGAAGCATGTGAATTGCATGTTTCCTTGTCTGTCTCTTAGGTTAAATGATGAACCCCTTAAGGGCTAGGGCTGGATCTTATTCCCTGGTGTGTTTCCAGCTTCTAGCTAAGGGCCTAGTTCATAGAAGAGATGCTCCACAAATGTTTTGTTAGGAGAATGAATGAATGAATGAACCGCCCTAATGCTGGGCTCCTGAATTGTGCGGCCACCTGAGGGTGCTGTAGATTGAGAAGATTTGGGAACCTCTGCCCTAGTCCCTTTACCTGCTCCTCCTAACAACAGGCTGGCCTTACCTGAGGCGGCAGCAGGATCCCATTCAGGGAGACTCCTGGCTTAGGGAGGACTCGGGACAGGCCCAAGCAGTAGTGCAGGAGAGCAGTTAGTGCAGGAGAGCGGTGGACAGCAGCCCTGGTGGACTCAGTAGAGGGAAACTGAGGTAGTGAGAAAGAAAGCCCAGCTCAGACTCAGGGACTCAAAGAGCACAGGCTGCATCCCAGAACAGGCGTGTAAGGCAGAGCCCGGTCACAAGGAAGATGTCCTGGAAAGTGGCCAGAGCTAGGTGGTCCTATAGCTCTTTGCCCAGGACCCAGATGGGTCCCTGAGTTCGATTGGAACACACCCTGCCTTGGAGGTAAGAGCCTCAGTCACTGGCTCGGAAGGTCTGCATGCCAGAGAGCCTGGCAGCCACTCTGGCTTTACCTGGTACCCTCTGTCCACCGTCCCCCTGAGCCTTGGCCCATGTCTCAGAACCCATGGGCTGCCACACCACGTCCTTACCCTCTTCACACTAAGCTCAAGTGATTCTGTCTGTAAGGCGGAGTCTACATGATCTCATTCTATCAAGCCGATGACTGCCACAGGGATTATGACCCTCCTTTATTGAGGAGAAAGTGGAGGCTCATGCAAGGCCACACATCTGGGTTGTGGCATCTGTCTGCCCCTCAGGGCATACTCTTTCTACTGCCCAGGGCTGCCTTCTCTAGCCCCAACCTCCCCTGGGAACCAGGGCCTTACAATGAAATCCCAGCCTTCTCTTGCTTTTCCTCAGCTCTGGGAACACCACAGCCCACCCCCTGTGGCTCTTCTCCAGGACGGAGCCCCTGTCCAGCCTGTGCCTGTCTATGCACCGGGCATGGGAAGCTGCACCCACGCATACAAATCACCAGCCAGTTCTCCTCCTCTTGGGGCCCCAGGGAAAAGGGGGAGGGTGGAGAGATTGGCTGCCCCTATTTGAAGCCTGGCCTGACCCTGTCCACTCTGTCCACATCATCCTACAGCCCAGTGTGGCTACAGACCCTCCCCTACCACCCTGGACACAGAGCAGTCTCGCTGCAGACTCCTGCTTTGCTTGTTTCTGTGAAGGCCACACACACATTCACCCTGAGAAGCAGGGGCCATGCACTGTGAGGACTTTCCAAAATGAGAGCTGGGTCTCCCAGGAAAGAAAGAGACACCCCATGCTTAGCTCCAGTCCTTGTTATTAAGAGGGGTTTTCATGCTAATTAGCTTTCCTGGCTCTGTGACCTTGGGCAGGTGACTCAACCTCTCTGAACCTCAGTTTCCTTAGCTGTAAAGTCAAGATGGTAGAATCTAACTCACAGGGCTGTTTGAGGTTTAAAAGAGGCCACGTGTGGGAAGCACTGGTAAGTCCTGGTGGTTGGCATGTGCTTGATAAATGGCAGCTCTCACTGCCCACTCTTGAGAGAGATTTCTGTGCTCCTGGCACAGGCGTCGCTCTCTCTTTGGCATCTCTCCTTTCCCTTTTTAAGGGCATTTCTGCTGCTCCTGGCTGTACAGTCAGCTCCAGTTCAGACCCTTTCGGAGTCCTGAGATCCTGCCAGCAATCACAGCCTTGACCAACCCGAGTCCTCTATTAACATTCCTGTTAACAGTGGTCAGGGATCTGCCAGCCAGTCTGGGTGTGTCCAGGCCTGAGAAAGAGGGGGCGGAGGGGGCGGAGGGGGTGGAGGGGGCGGAGGGGGCGGGGAGGCGGGGAGGCAGCTGCTCCTTTGTCAGCCAGTCACGCTGAGGGTGAGGCCAGGGCACAGGCCTGGCCAGGCCAGGAACAGGAAAACAGGTGGACTTTGCTGAGGCCCAGACTGGGCGGGGCATTATGAGGTGCACGGTGGAATGGAAGGGAGTGTGGGGGGACTCAGTCTGATTTCCCAGGCTGGGGAGCCCTGAGGCCCTCTGCTGGGTTTCAGGTTGCTTTGGGCAAGGCAATCCACTGATTCATGCTATTCAATTATATATTAACAATTTAGTCACCGTCTGCCTTTCTGTTAGGATACAGGATAAACTGCAAACAGACCTTAAAACACAATGGTATAAATGAGGCAGAACTTTCTCTCTCACATAACAGTCTGGCTGCTCTGCCTTATGAGGTTATTCGGGAATCCCGTTTTCTTCCATCTTGTTATAACATCTCCAAAGACAGATGCTGTAAACCTGGCATCTCTGGACCCCAAGGGACCCATGCCTAGAATTCAGGGGCTCTATGAACTTGCGTGGGCAAGATGGCATTTTCAGTTCCACCCAGGTCTACCTGAAAATTAACATTTCCCTCAATATGACAGCAGGCCACAAACAGGAATATTGGCAGTACCTGTGACCTTGTCACCAACAGAAATCACAGATATTTTCATACACATTTAGTTGTTGCTGATGTTGTGAGATAGCCTTTATGCTCACCATCACTTTGAAAGTAGGGTAGTTTTTAGATCCACCGCTAGATTGTTCTTTAATGCCTTAATAAGGAAATGTATACGTGTATGTGTATGATAATACTTTCTTGTATATATATTATTTGATCAAACTTTTTATATATTTCGATAACAGCATTTCAATATAGTTGTTTTCCTTCATAATCTCAGGATTTTATTCCATGAATTTAAGGATATTATTCTGAGAAGAATCCATAGGCTTCAGCAGACAGCCAAAGGGGTATGAGGCCCCCAAAAATCAAGGAGCCTTGCCCCAGGTTAGCTCCATTGGCTGAAGCTGGGCCAGTGCATGTGAACATTCCTGGCCTTGGGAAGAGGAAAGGGTAGAAGTGGAAGTCAAACAAGTTCTTTTTATGCAAGCGATATGAGAATTGCATACTTCACTTCTATCATCTTCCACTCCAGAATTTCATCACATGGCTGCACCTAGCTGCAAGGGAGGCCGGGAAATATAGTCTTTACGTGGGCAGGAATGCACATAGCAAGACTTTATTACTGTGGAAGAAGAGGAGAATGGATTGGGGGGGCAACTGGCAGTCTGCCACAACTTCTAACAACTGTACTTCCCCACCAGGACCAACAATCCTTGGAACCCATCACCCTTTACTGTCCCTCCCACTCCCCACATGGCTTCATCCCTTACCCAGAATCCATGGCCCAGTCTTCATCCATCTCTTTCCGACACCCTCAACTCCCTTGTCCTCTCACTTTGTGTAAGGGTCCAGGACCTCACCTTCTTTCCTGTGACTGTGGATGCTCCTACCTAAGGCTAATCCCTCCACTCATGTCCTAGATCACAGCCCTTTTCACCTACTCAAGTTCATTACTCCAGCCATTCTTGTTTCTCTCCTGCATCATCAATTCCCTGTTTTTACTGAATCATTCCCATCAACACATACAAATGCTATATTTTCCCATCAGCTTTTGACTCCACTTCCCTCACCAGCTATTGTCCCTTGTCTTTGTTCTCCTTCACAGCAAAACTCTACAGAAGAGTTGTCTGTACTTACAATCTCAATTTCTCTCCTCTGCGTCTCTCCTAGACCCACTCCAACCAGCCTTCCACTCACACCACTCCAAATGTTACAGACTGAATTGTGACCCCCCCCACCCCACCCCAGAAGATATGTTGAAGTCTTATGGTCCTGCCATCCTCTCCCCACCCCAACTCCCACCTGTGAATGTGACCTTGTTTGGAAATAGAGTCTTTGATCAAAGATGTTATTGGTTACCATGAGGTCATACTGAAGTAGGTTGGGTCCTAATCCAATAATGAGTGATGTCCTTATAAAAGAAAAGGGACACAGAGACACACAGAGGGAAGATAGCCATGTGAAGATGAAGGCAGAGATTTGGAGCGATGTACCTACAAGCCAAGGATCACCAAAGATCGCCAGCCCTTACCAGAAGCTAGGACAGAGGCATGGGACAGATTTGCCTTCAGAGCCCTCAGAAGGAATCAACACAGTTGACATCCTGATTTTGGACTTCTAGCCAATTTGGACTTATTAAGACAATAAATTTCTTTTTGTCTGGAAAATTCTTATAAGCCACCTCACTTGCTCAGGCTCCTTCCAAGGTCCTGGTGATGTGCTCACAAAGTCATTTTTGCTTTTATAAAATTTATAAAAGTCAGATACCTTTGTATTCTTTTTTTTTTAAATAAAGGCCCCTAAATTGCCAAAGTGTCCAAACCCACCCATTGCCATCGAGTCGATTCCAACTCATAACAGCTCTATAGGGCAGAGTAGAACTGCTCCATAGGGTTTCCAAGGAGCGCCTGGTGAATTAGAACTGCTGACCTTTTGGTTAGCAGCCATAGCTCTTAACCACTATTCCCCCAGGGTTTCTGTCGAAGTGTCAGGCCCCACAAAACCTGAATCTGCCCCTGCATGAGGCAACATATGTGGTGCTCATCACAGATCCTAGCACTTAATGAGCAGAATAAAAGAAGGGCTTCCCAGAGGAGGTACCATTTGAACTGGGTCTTTTCGGATGAGCAGAGGTTCACTGGGTTCCAAACAGGGAATTGAGAACACGAGCACATCCCACGTTTTACAGGGACGGCTCCCTGTGTTTCCTCAGAGACTGCAGAGGACGCATCCTATAGGCTAAGAGCCAACATCTGTGGAGCACTTGCTACGTCCTGACATTCCTCTAAACGCTGTCTGTGTGTTAATTCATTCGTCCTCACAATAAACTATGAGACCATGGCATCTCTATCCCCATTTTACATATTAGAAAACAGAGGTAGGAGAGATCCAAATAGAGTCCTTGGGTGTTGCAAATGGTTCTGTGCTGGACCACTAACTGAAAGGTTGGCAGTTCAAACATACCTACAGGCACCTCAGAAGTAAGGCCTGGCAAACTGCTTCGGATAGGTCACACTCTTGAAAACCCTATGGAGTGCAGTTCTACTCTGCACACATGGGGTCGCCATGAGTCGGAATTCATTCCACGGCAATTAACAACAACAACAGAGATCTAAGTATCTGCTCAAGGTGTCACAGTTACGCAAGGGCAGAGCTGGGATTCAAACCAAGCTATCAGCCGTCAAAGCACTGCTCCTCCATCTCTCCCGGACCTGCGTCTGGGGTGTAGGAGAAGAGCCATAACTCTGGGAGGCCTCATTTCTGAAAAGGACTCCTGGTTTTTCCTCTGTCCCTCCAGGACAGATTGCTCCCCGGTGGCCTCCACTTCTTCATGGCCGGATCAATTCTTATCTCCCCGCCAGAGGTTGGGGCGCCCCCTCGCCGAGTCGCGGGCAGTCGCGTGCCTAGATTCTCCACCACCCCGGGTTGGCCCGCAGAACCTGCCACAGCCACGTTCACGGTGGGAGGAGGCGAGGGAATTACCCGGAAAACGCGGGCAAAACTCCCACGGAGCCACAGGGCGTTCTTTGAAAAAAAAAAAAAGAAAGAAAGCTTCGGTGTGACAGCGTGGTGACAGGAATTTTATCCGGTGTCATTTCCCAGCTCTGGTAACAACCCGGTCCCCGAGAACCTGCCTCTAAGCAGCTCAGGGCATCGGTTTGCCCCATCTGAAAATGAGAGTGAACCCGCTGGGAGCTGGGTGTAACCCAATGCGTGCAAAATGAAAGCAGCCAACAAGCCCAAGGCCTGCGGTTTCTCCCCCTCCCCCTCTTCAATCTGCAAGACACCAGGTTTCAGCGTTGCCTGCAAGAACTCAGGTAACTGACCAATACTTACACTGTTCAGAACTGACCCACGTATGAATAAATGAGACATTGCTTCACACTCTTGCTTTGGGCATTGAACAGACATTTTGGGACAAACATGGCTTCTCTCTTTCCTACACCCTAACCCCACAGGGACCCAGCAGGCAGGGCAGAGAACAAAAAGAAAGGGAACAGAATGGAAATAACCACATTCCTTGCATTTGGACATCATCTTGCAATTTAGAAAGTGCTTTTAAACTCATTTTATGGGCAAGTCCCCAGGGGGTGAGAAGAATTCATGACTTCTCAAGGTCACTGGGCTGATAAGTGGTAGATGTAAGACCGAAACTCAGACATCTGTCCTTCCGTGGAAAAATGCACGTGGAGACATAGCTCTGACCCCATCAGCCCATGGGGGTAAAACAGAGCCCTTGAGGTGACACGCCTGGACAATTGCTAGGTTTAATGTGGTAATTTACTGTGGATTGGGGTTATTGCCTAGTACATTTTTAGACTAGAGCTGTGGGTTATTTATGGTCTGACAGGCCTCCCATGGAAGACTAAAGGCCTCAAGGGAGATGCCCAGACCCCACAAAGGGACCCCATCTGTAGGGATCAACGAAAGGTGTCCCCAGGCTTCACCTGGCCAGCAGTTGTGCTTTGTTTGGCCCTGAAAGTATACTTTAAAAGGTGAATATTTTTGCTGACATTTAAAAATTAGGAGAGTTTGCATTTAAAAAAAAATTGGCATTGCTGGCAGTTCTTAAAAATGTGAAGACTCGGCAATACTAGGCTAGACAAAGAGAGACTAGGAAGAAAGGCCTGATGATCTACTTCTGAAAATTAGCCAATGGAAACCTTATGTATCACAACAGCATATTGTCCAATATAGTGCTGAAAGATGAGCCCCCTAGGTTGTAAGTCACTCGAAATGCACAGTGGCTGCAACAGTGGACTCAAGCATACCAATGATCATGAAGATGGTACAGAACTGGGCAACATTTCATTCTACTGTACATGGGGTCGCCATGAGTTGGAGTTGACTCCACACAACTAACATCAAAAGCCTGGCGTCCCTGGAGCTAAGCAGTGCTGCTCCCCCTGGAAGGAGTGTTTGCTCTCCAGGGTACCAAACCCCTACTGTCTCATGTCTGTCCTCCATAATGTCACCTGTCTGGCCCCTGTAAACTTTGGAGCTTTGACTCTTGTGGCAGAACAGATGTTCCTAACATTTTGAAAGCCATGGGTAGACTTTAGGGGGGTCTAGGAACTTGGATGGGTAAAAATTACATCTTCGTTTTCACTAACCTCTAACTAAAATTGAGTATTTCTTTCCATTATGACTATAGGCAACAAGAAGATCTGTGACAGAGTCACCAGAAGAAATCACAGACATCTTCCTATCACGTTAGAGTTTTGCAGATATCTTGAAATGTCATTTATGCTCATCACTGTTTTGAAATCATGGCCCATCACTAAATCTTGTTGTTTAGTACATTTAGTAAAGCACATATATTGCTACATTACAAGTTTGGTTTTTAAATTTTGTTTTAATAACTGTTTTTCAATATAATTGTTTTCATTTATAATCCTACAAACTTTATATTATACATTTATTCTAAGAAGGGGTTCATAGGTGTCACCAGCCCACGAAAGGGGTCCAAAGCACAAAATTGGACCCAATCCATTGCCATCAAATCAATTCCAACTCATAGCAACCTTGTAGGACAGAGTAGAACAAAGGTGGATTATCCAACAGGCAAAATAAGCATGGTGCTTACCTGGTGTGGTATGATGAATTGCTTTTATATGGCCTTTCTTTCTAACCATGGTCCTGTAACTCCCACCAACTGATTGGATGGGGCTATGCAAATAAGGTGCTTGTGGGCCACCAAGGGGATTGGACGATTTGCTAATAATACAAATAGGGTGCATGGCACCTTTGTGGGGGTGGGACCATGCCAATAAGGTATATAGAACCCTGGTCAGTTTTGCCATCCCTCTAGGCTTAAAAGAGAGCCAGTCCCAGAGCAGAGGAGGACCACCAAGAAGAAGAGACAGGAGTGGAGCACGTCCATTAGACCCAGGATCCCTGTGCTGAGACTCTCCTAGACACAGGAAACAGAGAGAGCTTTAACACTGAAGATGGCAAGACAGTGAGAATCAGTTGCAAAGAAACGGTAGCAGCAGAGGTGGCTAACCAGGAGACCGGCAAGAGACAGTGTGGTGAGCTTCCCAGCCTACGGAGCGAGAGAGCTGAGAGCCTTCAGGTCGAGGCTTACTGGCGAGTTGGGTGCCTCCAGGCACTTAACACTTGCCTAAGCAGGGCAGAGGCCGAGCCAAGGGGCCAAGGGCCAGAGAGAGGCCTGCCTCCCAGCATAGTTGAGAAGAGGCTGTCCAGATCAAAGAACTGTATCCTGAGTATTTCCTGATTCTGAATTGTAACCTGTTACTTCCCTATAAACCCCAGGATCGTGAGTATGGCCTGTGAGTTCTCTGTGGCCATTACAATGAGTTATCGAACCCAGCAGAGAAGTAGAGAGTGCCGTGGGAGGGATGGTTGGTGTCAAAATCTGCAAAAATGATTGGAGAAAGGAGGAATGACTGACTTCTGCCTCATAGGAATCAGCCTTGGGCTGTTGATCTAGATTCTCCTTCCCCCTTGTGAAGTTAGAGGAGGTCAGACTCCCCTGAGCCACCATTTGTACACCTTGCTTACCAGATCACCTGTAGTAAACAATTTCACATCTGTGGTGAAACCCATGTGAAATTGTTCACTACAGATTAGTAAGAAAGCACCAAGTATGCCCGTGCTGGGTCATCCACCCATGTCAGGGATTGTAAATTTCTGAAAACAGGCTTTCATTCTGTGGAAGGTGCTGTGGGGTTGGGAGACACGTGCCAGCCATACCTACAAGCAGAATCTTTGATATGGTCAAAAATGTGAAATTGTTCACCTCAGATGATCTGGTAAGCAAGGTAAGCACCGTGCTTACCTTTCCTAGTGGATAATCGCCCCTACCATAGGATTTCAAGGCTGTAATCTTTATGGTTTTTGGGTTAATCTTTATGGAAGCAGACTGCCACATTTTTCTCCCTTGAGCTGGTGGGTTAGAACCACTGACCTTTCCTTTAGCAGCTGAGTACTTAACCACTGTGCCACCAGGGCTCCTCAGAATGGAACCACATCTTCAAAATACAATTGTCAGAGTCCATGGTGTGGAGGAGGCAGGTCTAGCACCTTGGAACCTTTTGGAGAAGTGGGGCAGAGAGGACTACACCTGCCCCCGCCAATGCCTCCCCAGTGACTTTAAACTGGATTCCGGGCCCAGGGAATGGAGATCTCTGAGGTCTCCTAGAGCCCGGGGAGCACTCGGCCCTCTTAGAAGGGGTGTCTGGGCTGTGCTGTGGTTCTGCATGGAGGGGCCTGAGCCCAAGCGGCCTCTGTGGGCACTCCCTCTTCAGAGCACTCCCAGTGTGAACTTGGAGGGAGAAAGCTAGCTCCCAGGCCCTAGCCACCACGGCCCGCCCCTGTTCCCTGTGCCAGTGCCCTCTCCGATCCTCCCTAAGGTACTGGAATGCTGAGTCATCGCCAGACTCTCCCTGCCGGGCCTGTGCCGCCCACAATGGCCCTCCCTCTTGTTTCCGACTGCTTCCTCCCAGGCTTCCCAGGCAGCCTTCAAACCCATGCACGGCTCCCGTGGTCTGCGCTGCCCCTCCTAGCAACCACCCTCTTTCTATCCCTGCCAAATCCAGAAATGTGTGGTCTCGCTTGGCTTCCTCCGAAATCCTTGAAGCACCACCCAGCCTCCACCTTGTCTTCCCTCTCTGTGGAGCTAACTGAAATCACCCTGCTGAGGGTCACCAGAGCCAGCTTTTCTTGGAAGGACAGGTGCCCACAGCCCTCCCACCTCTGTGCTCTGCCCTGCGGCTCCTGGTGATGCTCCGACAGCCACCACCTCAGAGGGCCGCGCTCCCTTCTGGTTTCCATGACACTGCACTTTCCCACTTCGCCTGGCGGGTTTCTGACAGCTCATTTCCTCCCTGGCATCGCCTCCTCTCAGCTTCTCCCCGTGGGTGTGCCCAAGGCGCTGCCCTTGGTTTTCATTGCCTCTCCAGTGCGCCCACTGGCTCCCCTGGAGGGCTCGTTCCCCCTGTGGCCTCGCACCACCTCTACCACTGCTGCCTCCTCAGCTTTGGCCACCCACCGCCTCTAATCCCACATTGCCAGGGTTACAGGACATTCTTCCAAAATAAAACATGTGCTAATTCACATTATTTTAGACAGCTGGGACCTGGGAATTTCAGAGGCTGGACAGCCAGCCATATACTTGATGGATGTTGTAGTTGTGTTCAGGATGCCCTGAAGTCAATTTCGATTCATAGTGACCCCATGTGATAGAGTAGAACTGCTCCATAGGGTTTTCTTGGCAGTAATCTTTATGGAAGGAGCCCTGGTGATGCAGTGGTTAAAGCACTCATCTGCTAACTGAAAGGTTGGCAGTTTAAACCCACCAGTTGCTCTATGGAAGTAAGATGTGGCAGTCGATTCCATGAAGATTACAGCCCTGGAAACCTTATGGGGCAGTTCTACTCTGTCTTATAGGGTTACTATGAGTCAGAACCTACTCGAAGGCAAGTTTTTTTTTTTTTTTAAATCTGTATGGAAGCATATTGCTAGTTCTTTCTCCTGAGAAGGCACTGGGTAGTTTCAAACCACCAGTCTTTCTGTCAGTAGCTGAGTGCTTAACTGTTGTGCCACCAGGGCTCCTTTGGATGCTGTAGAGAAGACTTAAGTGTGTCTCCTGAGCCTGAGCCATTGCAAATCAGTGAGAGGCACTTCAGTGTGGCCCCAGTTCAAATCCTGCCTCACTACTTGCTGGCTGTGACTGTAGGCAAGTTCATTAATTTCTTTAACAAATGTCATTGGAGCCCCTACTGTGTGCCAGACTCTACTGGGTGCTGAAAATACAAGTGGAAAAACCAAGTGGCTTTCCACACTTGTGAAGTTCAGAGTCATGACATGCATCACGCAAATCTCCAAGTGTTAAATTGTGACTGTGACAAACAACACGAGGGAGAAGTAGGGGATGGTCTTATCAGGGGGGTCAGGGAAGGCTTCCTTGAGGATGTGAACGTTAAGCTCAGAGCTGAATGAGGAGTGGAGTTAGTAGTTGTGGTGGGCTGAAGAACGTCTCCCCATAGACGTTTAAGTCCTGTTGTTGTTACCTGCTGTAAAGCCAGCCCCTCACTCACGGCATCCCCCTGTGCTGCAGAGTAGAACTGCCCCACTGGATTTTCTTAGCTGTAATCTCTATGGAAGCGGTACACAGAGTCTTTCTTCTGTGGAGCCACTGGCTTGGTTTATATCGTCGACCTTTAGGTTAGCAGCTGATTGCAAGCCACTTGTGCTAAACATGTCAGATTATACAGCAAAAAGTGATTAAATTAAGGTTCTGAGATGGGGAGATTAACCCGGGTTATCTGGGTAGCCCAAGGTAATCACCAGCGTCCTTATTAAGAGGTCAGAGTCAGATGGGCGATGCAACATCAGATGCGGCAATGAAGCAAAGGTGGGAATGATGCCATTGCTGGAAAGGGTCATAAGCCAAGGAAGCCTCTAGAAGCTGGAAAAAGAAAGGCAATGGATTCTCCCCTAGAGCCTTCAGTAGGAACACAACTCTGTCGACCCATGCTGACCTCCAGAACTGTAAGATACTAAATATTGCTTTAAGCTACTAAATTTGTGTTTATTTGTTGCAGCAGCAATAGGAAACTAATACACTAGGAAAAGAATGGAAAAGTATTTGCCAAGTCCAAGGGTGAGAGATGGGCACTGTGATATAAAGAAAGAAGCTGTGGCTGGAGTGTGTGTGTGTGTGTGTGTGTGTGTGTGTGTGTATTTGGGGTGGGGGCCATGATGCTGGAAGGCAGGCAGGGGCCAGACCATGGGGAATAGCTTTTTCTTCCTATAAGAAATGGGAAACCATTGACAAGTTTCAAGCATCTTATTTTTTATTTATTTTCTTTGTTATTAATCCCTTAAGCCTCAGATTCCTCACTGGTAAAATGACAGTAATAATGATACTGAGTGCATAGGGTTGTTGAGAAAAGAAATGAGATAACATGTGTAATGGGCGTAGCTCTTAGTAATGGCTCATTTAATGTCAAATCCTCTTATGATCTTGTGGTTTCCCAACTGGGCTTCATAGAGCCCTGGGAGTTCTGTGAGGCTCTTCTGGGACTACTGAGGAGGGAGAGGGAAAGGGGGGCCTTGGGGATCATTGTGCCCTACATCAGAGTAGCTGAGGAGCTTGTGTTAGTTTTCACCTTGGCCTTGACTTCTGCCTAAGATCGTGCTTGCATAAAAGGATCCTCCGTGAAACGTAGTTTGAAAATCACTGCTCTAGCTTGCCTCTGCTTGTTTCAGGAAAGAAACTTTGGTCTGGAGGTGCCACTGTGACTTATGTGCACTGAGGCCAGTTGGAAAAACCAGGCCCTCGGACACCAGTGTCTCGTTTCCTTGTGGTCAGATCGTAGGACTCACAGCCCGGAGTCCATCTTCCTCATAGCGCTCACTGTGATGTGTGGTTATAATTTTACTTGCATCTTTCTTTATTTCCTGTCGGCCTCCCTCACTGGACGCTAAGGACCACAGGGGCAGGAATCCCGTGTGTTTTTTCAACCTCAGTATCTCCAGGGCCTGACACAGTGTCTGGTACATGATAATAACAGGAAACATTTGTAGCATGCTCACTGGTTCATGTCCTTTACCCATATTCATTATTTAATATTGACGGCTAACTCATGTAGTTGCCTCTCAGACATGCTGAATTAATGTCTTCACGTCACTTATGCAACTGGGGCAAGTTTCTTAACCTCTTGGAACCACTGTGTCCTTGTCTGTAAAATGGGGAGTAACAGCACCAACTGTGGGAACGGTGAGAATGGAATGCGTTGATGTCTGGAAGTCACCTGGTTTCGGGTCTGGCCTGCAGCAAGCACCCAGGAAAGTGTGGTGATTATTATACCTCTGCACACTGGGTTCTGGCGGCTCTGTCTTGATAGGGTCACTGCTACAATCCATCCCCTAAGCTAGAAACCTTAGGGCTGCAATAGATTCTTTCCCTCCATCAGCCCAGTCGCTTCCTGTGAAGTTTCTCTAATTGCCTCCTCCTCCCTACCTGGACAGGACCAGCACACCTGCCCCAGCTCCTCTCCATTTCAGTCAGCCCTATGGGCACTGTCAGCACTCTCTCCTGAACCCAATGCCACTGCCTTCTTCCCTCCACTAGGCCCCAAGAAAAATCCTATGGACTGTATCAGCTGAACCTAAGTACCCATCGACAGATGAAAATTATGGTACATACACGCAGTGCAATACTATTCAACAATAAAGAACAAGATGAATCTGAGAAACATCTCACAACATGAATGAATCTGGAAGGCATTATGCAGAGTGAAACAAGTCAATCACAAAAGGACAAATATTATATGAGACCACTATTATAATAACCCAAGGAAAGGTTTACACAGAAAAAACGAGGGAAGGGAGGGGTGGAGAGGGGAAATCACTAAGTAGTTAATAGACAATTGTTAACTTTGGTGAAGGGAAAGACAACACACAGTACAGGTAAAGTCAGCACAACTCAATCAAGGCAAAGCCATAGAAACTTCCTGGACACATCCAAACACCTTGAGGGACTGAGTTACTGAGGCTGAGGGCTGAGGACTATGGTCTTGGGGGACATCTAGGTCAATTGGCATAACATAGTTCATAAAGAAAATGTTCTACATCCTACTTTGGTGCATAGCATCTGGGGTCTTAAAGGCTTATGAATGGCCATCTAAGATATATCTATTGGTCCCAGTATATTTGGAACAAAGGAGAATGAAGAAAACCAAAGACACGTGGAAAATATTAGTCCAAAGGACTAACAGACCACATGAACCACAGTCTCCACCAGCCTGAGCCAAGAACTAGGTGGTGCCCAGGTACCACCATCAACCCCTCTGACAGGGATCACAATAGAGGATCCCAGACAGAGTGGGAGAAAAATGTAGAACAAAACTCAAATTCACAAAAAAAGACCAGACTTATTGCTCTGACAGAGACTGGAAGAACCCCCGAGACTATGGCCACCAGACACCCTGCTAACTCAGAACTGAAGCCACTCCCAAAGTCCACCATTCAGCCAAAGATTAGACAGTCCTATAAAACAAACAATAACACAGATGAGGAACAGGCTTCTTAGTTCAATCAAGTATATGAGACCAAATGGGCAATACTTGCCCAAAAACAAAGAGGAGAAGGCAGGAAGGGACAGGAAAACTGGATGAATGCACATGGGGAACCTCGGGTGTAAAGGGAAAGTGGGAGAGTGCTGACACAATACGGTGACTGCAACCAATGTTACAAAACATATGTGTATAAATTTTTGAGTGAGAAACTATACTGTAAACTTTTACCTAAAGCACAATAAAAAAAAGAAAAAAGAGTGACCGCTGAGATCCCAAAGATCAGTGTAAATCTGTGTCCTACACAGCCATTCCAAGGCCACCACAAGCACCTCCCAGCAGGAGTTTCTAGCCAGTCCTGCTGATGCCTTGTTCTCCTCCACCTGAGCCAGGCCTGGTCCCACCTGCCAGCCTTTGCCGAGCCCCTCCTCTGCATCCCTCCAGCACCTGTGTATACACCTCCGTTGCTATGTGGCTCATCTGGTCCCTGCCTGACTTTCCCATGTCTAATGTAAATGTGAGAGCCCTGAGGACAAGGTCTTTGCCCTATCACTTTTGCTCTTAAGTAATTCTGGAATCTGTCCCCTTGTCACCATTCCCACCTTAGTTGAGACTGCCTAGTCTCTCACCTGTTGTTGCTGTTAAGTGCCATTGAGTTGGTTCCGCTCATAGTGACCCTATGCACAACAGAACGAAACAGTGCCTGGTCCTGAGCCATCCTTACAATCATTGTTATGCTTGAGCTCATTGTTGCAACCACTGTGTCAGTCCACCTCATTGAGGGTCTTCCTCTTTTCTGCTGACCCTGTACTCTGACAAGCATTATGTCCTTCTCCAGAGACTGATCCCTTCTGACAACATGTCCAAAGTATGTAAGACGCAGTCTCGCCATCCTTGCTTCTAAGGAGCATTCTGGTTGTACTTCTTCCAAGACAGGTTTGTTTGTTCTTTTGGCAGTCCATGGTATATTCAACGCCAACACCACAATTCAAAGGTGTCAATTCTTCTTCAGTCTTCCTTATCATTGTCCAGCTTTCACATGCATATGATGTGATTGAAAATACCATGGCTTGGGTCAGGCACACCTTAGTCTTCAAGGTGACATCTTTGCTTTTCAACACTTTGAAGAGGTCCCTTGCAGCAGATTTGCCCAATGCAATGTGTCTTTTGATTTCTTGACTGCTGCTTCCATGGCTGTTGATTGTGGATCCAAGTAAAATGAAATCCTTGACAACTTCAATCTTTTCTCCGTTTATCATGATGTTGCTCATTGGTCCAGTTGTGAGGATTTTTGTTTTCTTTACGTTGAGGTGTAATCCATACTGAAAGCTGTGGTCTTTGATCTTCATTAGTAAGTGCTTCAAGTCCTCTTCACTTTTAGCAAGCAAGAATGTGTCATCTGCATATCACAGGTTGTTAATGAGCCTTCCTCCAACCCTGATGCCCCGTTCTTCTTCATATAGTCCAGCTGCTTGGATAATCTGCTCAGCATACAGATTGAATAGGTATGGTGAAAGGATACAACCCTGACACACACTTTTCGTGACTTTAAACCAATCAGTATCCCCTTGTTCTGTCCCAACAACTGCCTCTTGATCTATGTAAAGTTTCCTCATGAGCACAATTAAGTGTTCTGGAATTCCCATTCTTCTCAATGTTATCCATAATTTGTTATGATCCACACAGTCGAATGCCTTTGCATAGTCAATAAAACACAGGTAAACATCCTTCTAGTATTCTCTGCTTTCAGCCAGGATCCACCTGACATCAGCTATGATATCTCTGGTTCCACGTCCTCTTCTGAAACCAGCCTGAATTTCTGAAAGTTCCCTGTCGATATACTGCTGCAGCCGTTTTTGAATGACCTTCAGCAAAATTTGCTTGCGTGTGATATTAATGATATTGTTCTATAATTTCCACATTCGGTTGGATCACCTTTCTTGGGAATAGGCATAAATATGGATCTCTTCCAGTCAGTTGGCCAGGAAGCTGTTGTCCATATTTCTTCGCATAGACGAGTGAGCACCTCCAGTGCTGCATCCATTTGTTGAAACATCTCAATTGATATTCCGCCAATTCCTGGAGCCTTGTTTTTCACTAATGCCTTCAGAGCAGCTTGGACTTCTTCCTTCAGTACCATCGATTCCTGATCATATGCTACCTCTTGAAATGGCTGACCATCGACTAATTCTTTTTGGTATAATGACTGTGTGTATTCCTTCCATCTTCTTTTCATGCTTCCTGTGTTATTTAATATTTTCCCCATTGAATCCTTCACTACTGCAACTCAAGGCTTGAATTTTTTCTTCAGGTCTTTCAGTGTGAGAAACGCTGGGTGTCTTCTTCCCTTTTGGTTTTCTATCTCCATCTCTTTACACATGTCTTTATAATACTTTACTTTGTCTTCTCAAGCCACCCTTTGAAATCTTCTGTTCAGTTCTTCTACTTCATCATTTCTTCCTTTTGCTTTAGCTGCTTGATGTTCATGAGCAAGTTTCAGAGTCTCCTCTGACATCCACTTTGGTCTTTTCTTTCTTTCCTGTCTTTTTTAGTGACCTCTTGCTTTCTTCATGTATGATGTCCTTGATGTCATTCCATAACTCGTCTGGTCTTCAGTCACTAGTGTTCAATGCATCCAGTCTATTCTTCAGATGGTCTCTAAATTCAGGCAGGATATACTCAAGGTCATATTTTGGCTCTCGTGGACTTGCTCTGATTTTCTTCAGTTTCAGCTTGAACTTGCATGTGAACAATTGATGGTCTGTTGCACAGTCGGCCCCTGGCCTTGTTCTGACTGATGATATTGAGCTTCTCCATCATCTCTTTCCACAGATATAGTCAATTTGACTCGTGCATGTTCCATCTGGAGAGGCCCATGTGTATAGCTGCTGTTTATGTTGGTGAAAGAAGGTATTTGCAATGGAGAAGTTGCTGGTCTTGCAAAATTCTATCATTTGATCTCTGGCATTGTTTGTATCACCAAGGGCATGTTTTCCAACTACTGATCCTTCTTCTGGAAACCCTGGTGGCATAGTGGTTAAGTGCTACGGCTGCTAACCAAAGGGTCAGCAGTTCAGATCCTCCAGGCACTGCTTGGAAACTCTATGGGGCTGTTCTACCCTGTCCTATAGGGTCGCTATGAGTCGGAATCGACTCAACAGCACTGGGTTTGGTTTTGGTTTTGTGGATCCTTCTTCTTTGTTTCCAACTTTCTTATTCCAACCACCAGTAATTATCAATGCATCTTGGTTGCATGTTCGATCAATTTCAGACTGCAGCAGCTGATAAAAATCTTCTATTTCTTCATCTTTGGCCTTAGCGGTTGGTGTGTAAATTTGAATAATATTCATATTAACTGGTCTTCCTTGTGTCTTCATACTTGCTTGTTGCTGTGATGCTGGAAGCTACGCCACCGGTATTCAGATACCAGCAGGGTCACCCATGGAGGACAGGTTTCGCTGAGCTTCCAGACTAACACAGACTAGGAAGAAGGACCCAGCAGTCTACTTCTGAAAACCATTTGCCAGTGAAAACCTTATGAATAGCAGCGGAACATTGTCTCTTACCTAGACGACCACAAAATTTTATGGTTTGGCTCCTCTGGCTTTGTCCCCTTCCCATCGGGCACACCTTAGGGTGCTCTTTTGAAAGCACAGGTGAGTTTATGGCACTCTCTGTCAGGAACTCCCAATTGCCCTCAGGTAAAGCCCTTTGTGACCAGTTCCCACTCCCTCCCCATCTCACTGGATCCAGATTCCCTGTGGAAGGAGCTTGAATGGACTGGACTCTCTTACTCTAGTTGGTTGAAATGCTCTTCCTTCTACCTGAGACGCCCTCTTTTCTCTCTCCCCTACCCCTTCTCCACTCGTTAATTAATTTCTACTCATACTCAGATCTCAGCTGAGATGTACCTCCTCCCAGTAACAGAGTTCCTGACTACCTGTAGCCTCTGCCTGGTGACCTCTTCTATGAGTCTTCTTGGCCACCCACCCACTCCCTGCTTTATCATTATCAGCTATTTATTTGTTATAGTCTCACTTGCCTATCAGTTGTTTGAGGGCAGGGCCATGTCTCCACTACCTGGAGCCAAGCACAGTGCCTGACACTTAGTAGGTGCTTAATAAACACTTTTTCAATTGAACTGAGCTACTCCAGAAGCTTGGTCAGCCTCCCCAACCTCTCCACATCTCCAAATACTCCCTGTCCTTCCTGATCACAAAAACAATGGCTGACTTTTGTTCGGTGCTTATTATACAGCTAGCACTATTTAAGTGACTATGTGCATTATCTTTGTTCGCTCCTTACAACAACCTTATGAGATAGGGACTATTTTATAGAAGCTGGGAGTTAGAGAAGTGAAAGAACGGGCCTGAGGTCACACAGCTAGAAGGGGGTGGACCCAGTTATATAACTTCGAAGGCTTCCTTTTCAACCACAGAATGATACTGTCCTCCATGCCCTCTTGTGTTCCACCTTCTCCATAAAGTCCTCTGCCTCCTTTGACCGCCCCCACCACCCCCCCTCCACCAACCCCATCTTTCAAAATCCTCCTGCCCATGTAATCTCTGTCTGTAGCCCCTGTCCTGACTGCATACTGCCCTTAGGGCTCTGTGGTACATACATATTTTAGCAGTTAAAAACTCCTTGAGGGCAAGGACTAGGATGGAAGTTTCTCTAAGATCCCCTGTGATACCAGACAAGTGGTTGGCACACAGTCCATATACCCAATTCATAAATAAAGCAAAGGTTAGGCCACCAGGCTCCCATCCATCCAAGGAGGTGGCTTGCATGGCTCTGAGCTCTCTTCTACCTCTGTAATTCCATTTAAACACCAAACAGAAGTGTCTGAGATCAAGGGTACCACTGGAGAACTCTGTTGCTATCGTTGTTAGGTGCTGTTGAGTTGATTCCGACTCATGGTAACCCTATGACAGAGAACTCTGGTACCTTTTTAATCGTGATGCTTCTAGGCACTTAGTTACAGGAACCCAGAGAATATGGGGAAAGGGAGTGCCAAGACCCACCGATGCCAAATTTGAGAGCAGATTCTCTGACTTCATTTTTCTATTCAGGGAGTCCCTGTTTTTTTACTATATTTTTGGAAACCATGCCATAAATCAGATTGTCAAAAAAAAAAAAAAAAAGATCTCGTTGAATCAAACATGTGCTGAGCACTGCCTATGTGCCAGGCAGTGAGCCAGGTGATGGGGAAACAAAGTCAAATATGACATGGCTCTGCTCACAGGGGCCTCACTGTTTTGTTAGAGTCATGGAACAACAAAATAGCAAAAGACACCCAAGCTTTCCCCGTTCTGCTCCCACCTGCCTCTGCAAGTTCTTTCCCAAGTGTTTCTAGAATTTCCCATGGGTGTCATCTGTGGGCTCATGACCAAGCCCAGGCATCCTGCTACCATGTGATCTCCACAATTGTGTTCCTCTTTCCCTGCTCAGTTCCTGGGGACTGTGTGCCACCCCCTTGCTGGGCAGTACTGTGGCTGATGATGAAGCTGGGCCCCCAGGTCCTAGACTGGGGCGACCCTGCCAAGCACTCCTCCCACTTTCAGTGTTTACTCAGCTAGGGAGCTGGGGAGCTGGGCTGTTAGAGCTCCGATGTCTTATAGTGGTTTTAGTGAAACAGGCTCTCCAGGATCAGACAGGGACGCTCCCTACCCCCTCACACACAGGTATACACACACACACACACACACACACAATGTACCCACACATACATGTACACACATGTATGCACATGCACACAGACACGTATGCACGGCTCAGACCTGATTCCACAGGCTCTGAGCTCAGAGGTCATGGTAGGCTATATTTAGACACACCCTCCTACTTGTCACTAAGGCTCTGTTACTGGGGTTAATTCACCTGCCTGACCCTTTCTTCCAACCCACAGGATGAACTCTTACCCAGAAGGCCCCTCATTCCCTCTGCAGTATAAACTCTGTCATGATTTGAATGATATTCCCCCCAAAATGTGCGTATCAGTTTGACTGGGCCATGATTCCCAGTATCATGTGCTTGTCCTCCATTCTGTGATTGTAATTTTATGTTAAAGAGGATTAGGATAGGATTGTAAAATCCTTACTAAGGTCACATCTCTGATCCAATGTAAAGGGGGTTTCCCTGGGGGGTGGCCTGCACCACCTTTTATCTTACAAGAGATAAAGGGAAGCAAGCAAGGCAGGGAGGACCTCATACCACCAAGAAAGCAGTGCTGGGAGCAGAGTGTGTCATTTGGACCCAGGGTCCCTGCATGGAGAAGCTCCTAGTCTGGGGGAAGATTGATGAGAAGGCTGATAGATAGAAAAAGACTTCCCCTGGAGCTGATGCCCTGAATTTGGACTTCTAGCCTACTAGACTGTGAGAAAATAAATTTCTGTTTGTTAAAGCCATCCACTTTTGGTAGTTCTATTATAGCAGCACTAGATAACTAAGACAAGCTCCTGGCAGGCTGTGCCGCCAATTCCCTGCACAAGCCTAGACATGTCCTAGGTTAGCCACAAACACAACTCTCTAGTCCCACCTGCTCCTCTTACACATGCATGGTTTATTTATACTCAGATTTAGAAAAAAGACAAGAAGGAAATATTCCAAAAGGTTTTGCTTCTGGGAGAATTTAATTTTCTTTTTCATATTCTATTGTCTTTTCCAAATTAAAAACAAAAACCTGTATTGTGGCAACATACACATAAAATTTACCATTTATGACTTCACCACTGTGTGGTTCCAGTGTATTTTCATCATTCCAAAAGGAAACCCCAAGTCCATTAAGCAGTCACTTCCTATGCTCCCCTCACCCAGCCGCTGGCAACCACTAATCTGCTTTTTGTTTCTATGGATTTGCCTATTGTGGATATTTCACATAAACGGAATCATACAACATTTGTCCTTTTGTACCTGGCTTCTTACACTTATAATGTTTTCAAGGTTCATCCATATTGTAGTATGTAGTAGTACTTCACTCCTTTTTATGGCTGAATAATATTCCACTGCTTGGATATATCACATATAATTTATCCATTCATCAGTTGATGGACAAATTTGAGTTCTTTTTATGTTTTGGCTATTGTGAATAGCACTGCTATAAATATTCATGTATAAGTGGTTTAGTTATCTAGTGCTGCTATAACAGAAATACCACAAGTAGATGGCTTTAACAAAGAGAAATTTATTCTCCTACAGTCTAGGAGACTAGAAGTCCGAATTCAGGGTGCCAGCTCCAGGGGGAAGGCTTTATCTCTCTGTTGGCTCTGGGGGAAAGTTCTTGTCATCAATCTTCCCCAGGCAAAGAGCTTCTCAGCACAGGGATCCCAGGTGCAAAGGACACGCTATTCTCCTGGCTCTTGTTTCTTGGTGTTATGAGGTTCCCATGTCTCTCTGCTCACTTCTCTCTTTTATATCTCAAAAGAGATTGACTTAATACACAGCCTAATCTTGTAGATTGAGTCCTGCTTCGTTAACATAACGCCACTAATCCCACCTCACTGATATCATAGAGATAGGATTTACAACACATAGGAAAATCACATCAGATGACAAAATGGTGGACAATCACACAATACTTGGAATTATGGCCTAGTCAAGTTGACACACATTTTGGGGGACACAATTCAATCCATGACGTTCTGCCCCTTGGCTCCCAACAATTCATGTCCTTGCCACATGTAAAACACATTCACCCCATCATATAGCAAAAGTCTTAAATCAACTCCAATTCCAGAATCCAAAAATTTCTCTTCATCTGTGAAGTCTAGAATACAAGTTATCTGCTTCCAAAGTCCAATGGTGGAACAACCACAAGCTAGACATTTCCATTACAAATGGGAGAAATTGAAGGGAAAGAAAGGATAATAGGCACCAAGCAAGTCAGAAGAACATATTACATTAGCCCTCAAGGCTTGAAAATAATCCTCTGTTTCTGATACCATTTAGACAATGGCTCTGCCCTCCAGACTCTAGGTACTGGTCACACTCTCTGGATTCTGAGTGGAGGTCCCTCAACCCTGGGCTTCAGCTCCACCCTCCAGGCCCACTGAAATGGCAATTCTGCTCCCTCGGCTTTGGGTGGCACCAGTCAAGATCAACTCTACGGCAATGAGTTTGGTTTTTGGTTTTTTATTCTCTTAGTCCATCTGAGTGGTGACTCTTTCCTTTTGAGACTGAGGTAGTTCTGCTTCCTGTTTTCCTTGTCTCTTCAGCTTCTGCTTCCTCGTTCCTTGGTCTCTTGGCCCTTCGGGCCTCACCACTTGCACCTGCCCTATTGGAGCAAACATTCCAAAGCTCTTTAGCCCCACTGATAAATGGCTGGAGGCACCCCCACTCTGCCAATAAACTTCAGCCAGAAGGCACTCAGCTTTCCTGCTTCTTGGGTTGCCAAGCCTACCTCTACTGATAGGTGCCTGGAGACACCCCGTGCCACCAGGAAGCCTCCTGCCAAAGGTACTCAAGTTTCTCACCCCGAGTGCTGGCCTTAGGGCTGTCTCATGCTGGCCTGGTTCTGCTGCTGCCAGTTCTCTGCTGCTGCCAGTTCTCTGCTGTTTCCAGTTCTCTGGTGCTGCTTCTCACCATCTGTGCTATCTCCAATGTCACAGTTCCCCTTACTTCCTTCTGAGTCCTCACCAGAATTGTCTTTGACGCCCATCATTTCACAACAGTATCTTCAAGGCAATCTAGGCTTTTACTATTAGGCACTTTAAAACTCTTCCAGCCTCTGTTCATTCACAGTTTCAAAACTGCTTCCCATTTTAAGTATCTGTTAGAACAGCACCCCATTCTTGGTACCAAATTCTGTCTTAGTTATCTAGAGGTACTATAACAGAAATACCACAAGGAGATGGCTTTAACAAAGAGAAATTTATTCTTTCAGAGTCTAGAAGGCTAGAAATCTGAATTCAGGATGCAAGCTCCAGGGGAAGGCTTTCCCTCTCTCTTGGCTCTGGGGGAAGGTCCTTGTCAACAATCTTTCCTGGCTGAGGAGCTTTGGACCCTGGGTCCAAAGGATGAGCTATTCTTCTGGCTCTGGTTTCTTGGTGGTATAAAGTCCCCATGTCTCTTTGCTTGCTTCTCTCTTTTATATTTTAAAAGAGATTGACTTAAGACACAGCTTAATCTTGTAGATTGAGTCCTGCCTCACTAACATAATTGCCTCTAATCTTGCCTCATTAAACATCATAGAGGTAAGATTTATAACACATAGGAAAATCACATCAGATGACAAAATCGTGGACAGTCATACAATACTGGGAATCATGGCCTAGTTAAGTTGACACACATATTTGGGGGACACAATTCAATCCATGACAATAAGTTTTTGTTTGAACACCTGTTTTCAATTCTTTTGGGTATATACCCAAGTGTAAAATTGTTGAGTCTTAGGGTAATTCTATGCTTAACCTATTGAGGAACCACTGCACTGTTTTCCACTCCAGTTGTACCATTTTATATTCCCACCAGTGGTGTACAGGGGCTCCAATTTCTCCACATCCTTGTCAGTATTTGTTATTTTCCTTTTTTATTATAGCCATCATAGTGGGTGTAGCTAATTGTAGTTTTTATTTGCATTTCCCTAATAATGATGTTGAACACTTTTCATGTGCTTGTTCAGCATATTTATGTCTTCTTTGGCAAAATGTCTATTTAAATTCTTTGCCCATTTTTAAATTGGCTTGTTTGTCTTTTTGTTTTTAAGTTGTAAGAGTTTTTAATACGTTGTAGATACTAGGCCCTTAACCAAAAAAAACTAAACTTGTTGCCGCCGAGTTGATTCTTACCCGTAGCTACCCTATAGGGCAGAGGGGAACTACCCCATAGGGTTTCCAAGGAGCAGTTGGTGGATTTAAACCGCCAACCTCTTGGCTAGCAGCCAAGCTCTTAACCACTGCACCACCATCAGATATATGACTTGAAAAATTTTCTTTCATTCTCTGGGTTGACTTTTCACTTTTTTGATAGTGTCCTTTGATACACAGAGTTTTAATTTTTTTTGAGGTCCAATTTATCTGTTTTTCTTCAGTTGTCATATCTAAGAAACCATTCCCAAATCCAAGGCCATGAACATTTACTCCTATGTTTTCTTCTAAGAATTTTATGATTTTAAATTTTGAGTTAATTTTTGTATATGGAGTGAGCTAAGAGTTTAATTTCATTCTTGTACATGTAGATACCCAGTCGTCCCAGCACCGTTTGTTGAAAACACTACTATTTCCCCCTCCTTAAATGGTCTTGGTGCCCCTTGTCAAGGTGATTTAGGTATCTGTTTACTGATGTTAATGGTGTTGTTTCTGTAACTGAAAATAGTTTTAAATATCAGGAAAGGCTGACCCAGCATTCCTCTCCTTTTTCCATGTCTGTGTGTTAAAAACGACAAGGCAGGGCTCAGGGTCAGTGTTAACACAGATCCCTAGGAAGGTGGGTGCAGGCTCTGAGCACAGCCCTGTCCACCCTTTCCTCCATCAGGACCCCCAAGCCATGGTAAC
The DNA here is from genome assembly GCF_024166365.1 of Elephas maximus indicus. Classification (NCBI taxonomy): domain Eukaryota; kingdom Metazoa; phylum Chordata; class Mammalia; order Proboscidea; family Elephantidae; genus Elephas; species Elephas maximus. The sequence goes on from NC_064833.1 coordinate 39,293,159, forward strand.
TGTCATGCTGCTGCTGCTGCTGCTGGGCTCTTTTCATCTGGAACAGTGACAGGAAAAGGATTGATGGGAATTGAGGTGCAGGAGCTCATCAAACTCCGTTCGCGGAGTCACAGAATTAAGCATGTCTGGGATGGAAAGGACCTTTGCTATGAGCTGCTCCAAGTGCCACCACTGTCGTCACCATCAACATAATAGAGCACACGCTCTGTGCCTGAGATCACTACAGAGGTGATTTAACTTCATGTAATTATTGCAGCTGGATGTGGTAAGTAATATCCCCATTTTACAGACCAGAGAGCTCAGGCTTACTGAGCCTAAGAAACTTACAAAGATCCCACCTCTAGTAAGTGAGAGAGCCAATGTTCAGAACCCAGGCAACCTGACACCTAAGCCCAAGGTCTTAGCAAACCCTGCCCTGTCTCCCACCTGGTTCTTCCCTTTAGGACACAGCTATCACGTGGAGATCAGCAACCTTAGAGGCTGGAGGCCACCTGCCACTTTTGAGGATTTCCTAAGTATATTTCCTTATTTTCTGTGCTTGTCCTTTGGAGGAACGGAGCAACAGAGCAACTCCTTTTTCTGTATGGAAATTGATGGACATTTGCCCCACTAAAAAATGTTCCATTTCCACTGGCCACTTTTACCCACAAGTTCCCGTACCAGTGCATGGCTGACCCTCTTCTACTGGAGAAGAGAAAGGGCGCCACTCTTTGTGCTAATAAGCACGAAAAACACAATTTTCCTGGTTTTCACAGTGACACTTACCACCTGCAAGTCTGGGTGACAGGGAGGGAGCCTGCAGATGCAACAGAGACCCAGGGAGTAGGTGCAGGGGAAGGAAAGTAGGCAAGATGCTCAATAGTTCAACACAATTCAAGTATCTGAACCTTCATTCTTTTTTTTTTTTAATTTGAAAAGCACCGTTTGTACTTTTCTAAATCAGCCAGGCTTTGTCTTGGTTCTCTCACCAGGGGATGAGAAACTCAGGAGTGTCTCTAACCTGACGTGTGTAGCTCTACGGTCCAGTTCATTCCTTGCTTGGTGTTTCAAGGACCCCACAAGGTGGCCCTTCCCAAGAGGCCCAACTCTAATAACAGATCAAGGTTGGAGTATAAAGTCCTGGCCATTTCACCCCAATATTGGACAGCGCTGATGGACCATTTTAGCTCCAGAGTTCACCATAGGGTTGGCTGGGTTTCTCCTTGGGCCTAAATCACTTAGCTCAACTTCCCCTCAGTTCACTCCTAAGCCCTTGGCCTCTTCCCTCAGGTACTGATCCCAAGGGCTGTCTCTCATATCTCCTGTATGTTAAACTTCATCAGGATCTGTTTTCTGGGAATCCACCCTGTGGCCAGCTTCTCCAGAGACTCAAGTCAACGCTGGGTCCTGAAGCTGCAAAGGGGAGGCACTAAGAGGTCTAAGGCCAGTTTTCCCTGAGGTCTGGGCCCAAAACTTCAGCTTTCCTAAGGCCCAGCCAGAACATGCTGCCTCAGAGGCTCGCCCAGGCTCCCTTCTGTTAGGCAACAGTAGAAATTACCTAACCAACATCTCCCTCACTCCTCTCATGTCTCCCTCCCTCCCTTTTTCTCTCTTTCCTTCCAGAAATATTTCTTGAGCGCGTACTATGTGCCAGGTACTGTTCTAGACACTGAGAATACAGCAATGAACAAAATAGAAAAAATCATATCCTCACGAAGCTTACATTCTAGCAGGGGAAGCAGACAATTACCTAGTAAATAAAGTGATGTCAGTTGGTGCTAAGTGGTACAGACAGGAAAAAAGCAGGGAGTAAAGAAGGTTTGGGAGCAATATGGAGGGGATAAAGTGAACAGGGAAAGAGGCACGGAATAGGTGATATTTGAATAAGACCTGAAGGAGGTGAGGGGCTGAGTCATGGAGCTATCTGGGGAAGAGCATTCCAGACAGCAGGAACAAAAGCCCTGAGGCAGGAGCTTGCTGTGTGTGAGTGCAAGGAATAGCAACAGGGCTGGTGTAACTGGAGCCACAGGAATGGAGTACACAGTGAAATCAGAAGTGATGGGGTGGGGGATAGTGGGGTTGCAGATTGTATAGGACCTGGTAGACCACTGTAGGTACTTTGACCTTGACTGTGAGTGAGATGAGCCACTGAAGGGCTCTGAGCACAGAAGTGACATGATCAGACCGAGCATTTTAAAGGATCGCTCTGGTTGCCGTGTGGCAAGTGATGGAGGAGGGCAAGGGCAGAAGCAGGGAGAGCCCCTAGACTGCTTCAGTAAATCCAGGTGGGAGCCTATGGTGGCTCAGCACTGGGGCTGTAGTAGAAATGGTCAGATTCTGAAGCCTTTTTTTTTTTTTTTTAATTGTGCATTAGGTGAAAATTTACAGAGCAGATTAGTTTCCCATTTCATATTTCATAGTTCGTACAAATGTTTCATGACATTGGTTTCATTCCCCAAAATGTGTCAGCACTCTCCCCATTTCTGTCCTGGATTTTGTTTCCTTTTGTCCTGATTTTTTTACCCCTTCCTGCCTTCTCATCTTTGTTTTTGGGCAAATGTTGCCCTTTTGATCTTGTATAATTGATTGTTGTAAGGAACACATTCCTCTTGGGTGTTATGGTTTATTTTATGGGCTTGTCTGTGATTTGGCTGACAGGTGGTCTCCGGGAATGGCTTCAGTTCCAGTTCAGAAGGATGTCTTAGGGCCAGAGTCTTGGGGGTTCCTCCAGTCTCTGGCAAACCAGTAAGTCTGGTCTTTTTTGTGAATTTTTGTTCTACAGTTTTTCTCCCACTCTGTCCGGGACCCTCTGTTGTGATGCCAGTCAGAGCGGTTAGTAATGGTAGCCGGGTACCACCTGGTTCTTCTGGTATCGGGGTGGTGTAGACTGTGGTTCATGAGGTCCATTTGTCCTTTGAGTTAATTGCTCCCTTGAGTCTTTGGTTTTCTTCACTCTCTTTTGCTCTGGATGGTAAGAGACCAATAGTTGTATCTTAGGTGGCCGCTTGCAAGCTTTTAAGACCCCAGACGCTACTCACCCAAGTAGGATGCAGAACTTTGTCTTTATGAACTGTGTTGTGCCAATTAACATAAATGTCCCCCAAGTCTATGTCCTTCACCTTCGAGCCTAGGAATCTGGAACTATTTTGAAGGTAGAGTTCATGGGACTTGTTACTGATCCTACCAGGGAGCTAGTTGTGTGGCTGGGAGGCTCAGGCACACTGGGGCAGCCAGACAACATTTCTCAGTGTGACAAACACCGTGCTGTGGCTCTGGAGCAAGGTATACCTGGATGCTGACTCTGTCTCTACTGGGTGCTCATCTTGAGCAGGTTATATCAACTCTCCACATCTCCATTTTTTTATCTGTAAACTGACGATAACAATCCCTACATCCCAGGATTATTGGGAAGACTAAATGAGATCATGTAAAAGAAGGCCTAGCACAAAAAAATGTTGTTGTTGTTGGGCGCCATCGAGTTGGCTTTTGACTATAGAGACCCCATGTGTTAGACCAGAATTGTCCCATAAGGTTTCCTAGCCTGTAATTTTTACAGGAGCAGATCACCAGGTCTTTCTCTCACAGAGCCACTGGGTGGGTTCAAACCACCTACCCAAGTGCTTAGCCATTGTACCACCAGGGCTCTTTGCACAAAAGGTAAGTATGATTATTTTAAATATTGCAGTTGCCTCTGGCAGCATGAGTCCCAGGTGAGATAGTGCAGAAGAGGTTGGTGAGGAGAGGGGTAGAGTCTGAGGGCAGAGGGAATGTCCGAGTGGGGCATGGGCAAAGCTGGTTGGGTCAGGATGGCTCGGGAGCACCTGGGTGGGGAGTGAACCAACTTACAGAAGAGATGGACTGACAGCTGAGCTCAAGAATCCACGGCAAACACATGGGCACACACACACACACACGCACACACATGTATGTGCACACACACACGCGCCTTCCCAAGGGAGGCTTGGGAATTCCAAAGTCTAGGCAGGCTGGGGGCGGGGAAGGCCTCTGGAGAAGAAGGGTCAGAAGGGAACTCCTTGGATGTAGGCGGAGCCCATGGAAAATGGGAACACCCCCAAATTCTGAAGAGACTGAGGTCATCCCAGCTGAAGCCAATCAAAACTCTCCCTTGGGCAGGCACAAAAGGGTTTTACTAGGCCAGAAACCGCTGAGATTTTCTTGCAGTTGCCAAGAAAGGAAGCCAGCCCTGGGCCCAAGGCCCATGAGCCCCAGAAGGCCCCACCCTGGCTAGAAAAAGAGACTGGGGGAGTGCTGGGGGTCAGCCCAGAAGCCAGGGCGGGGAAGGGGAGCAGTGGGGAGCTGTCTAATGGCCTGTCGGTGATGATGGGACTGCTCCTGGAAAAGCGGTTAGGTCCTGGTCAGAGGCAGCCAACAGAGCTCCATGTCCTGGGAGCATTGTGATGTTTCTGTCAATAAAGACAGAAGGACCAATTAGCATTCCTTCGGTCAGAGATGGTCTACTGACTGATACACGTATGTTTTTTTCCAGTTAACCAGGACATAGCCAGAAGTTTAAACTGGGGACCCAGTACTTCCCTCCTCATTCGAGTGGAGAGAATGTGTGCTTTGGTGTTGAACAAATGTAGGTTCAAATCCCTGGGTGGCTGCTGACCTTAGGCAGGTTACTTAACTTCTGAGTCCTGTAAAATGGGGATCACAGTAACTTGTAGGTGACTGGTCTATACCCGTTGCCATCCGGTCAACTCCCCATGGACCCCATGTGTTACAAAGTCCAACTGCCCCATAGTGTTTCCTTAGCTGTAATCTTTACAGAAGCAGATCTCCAGGTCTTTCTCCCATGAAGCTGCTGGGTGGGTTCAAACCACAAACCTTTCGATTAGCATCCAAGTGCTTAACTGTTGCACCACCAGGGATCCTTGTCTGGTCTATAGAAACCAAAACCAAACTCATTGCCACACAGTGGATTCTGGCTTATAGTGAGCCTATAGGACAGAGTAGAACTGCCCCATAGGGTTTCTAGGGAGCAGCTGGTGGATTTGAACTGTCGACATTTGGTTAGCTGCTGAACTCTTAACCACTGCACCACCAGGGCTCCTGTCTGGTCTATGTGAAGGTTTTAATAACTGTCTGCTTCCATTCTCTCCCTCTCCCAGGCCCACCCTGGTTGTTATGGGAATTAATTGAGACACATGAATGTGGAAGCAGATGGAACCTGTTGGGCACACAATAGGCTCTTTCCCATGTCATTCAAGTCATGGGGGCAGGTTACCAGGGCCAGAGGGGAGGGATGGGGCTGGATCCTCTTCCAGGAGACCACCCCTCAGGAGCTTCTGAGCAGCCCCCTTTAGTCCTTATTCAGTGCACCTCAGTTCAGACTTCCCTTCCACCCCTATTGCACCACCACCTGCTCCCACTTCTCAGGCCCCAGAGAAGTGGCACAGAGCACTGAGGAGAGGACGCATCTTTCTCCCAGTCACCGTAGGGAGAAATCTCCCTAACCATGTCCGGGGTGCTGACGTCACCCAGAAGCTGCAGATGACCATGCCGTAGAGGCTGAGTGGCCAGAGGTCAGCAGGCGCGGGAGCTCTTCTGGTAACCTCCTCCTAGAAGTTTCCACCTCCGGGAAGAACACTACAGGGACCAGGGACCAGGGCCAAGTCTGGCAGCTGCTCAGAGCCGGCCTGGCCTCAGGGAGGGGGGAGGGAGGGGGGTTTCCTGTGTGCTACTCGGCCTCTCACAACCCTGGGGGTGGTGGGGCACCAGGCGGCTGGTTTGCCTCTCCCCTCCCTGTCGCCACCCCTCCCAACGGCAGATTCCCAGGGCCTCCTTCTGAGGGCTGGAATGGAAATGGAAGTAACTCCCTCCCGCCTCAGCCACCCCACCACCACTTCTGTCTCCTTGACTGTTCTTTCCTGCCATGTCACAGGCTGTGAAAGCCATTTGAGTCTTGTGTCTAAGTAATTAGGTAGAGGACAGAAGCCCTGGCCCCTCAGGGTTTTCCAGGCCGCGTGTCATAGGACTGGAGAACAGAGGCAAGGATCCTCCGACACAGGCCAGAGCCCTTTTAATGAGTAGTTTCTTGGAGCTGGCACTGTACTCGGTGCTTCATGGGTACTACTTAATCCTCCCAACAACTGCATGAGGAAGACACTATCATTTAGCCCCCTTTCACAGCTGTGAAAATGGCTATAAGCAGCTTCCCGGAGGTCACACAGCTAGTAGGTGGCAGAGCCTTGTTGGAACCTGGGTCCTATGACTTCAGAACTGAGCCCTTTGCCACCACGTTACACTTCTCAAAGCATGTTCCGTGGACCATTCATTCCTCCAGGTCTGTCAGGAATGAAAGAGGCCTGTGATCAAATACACATGGGAGGTGCTCTCTATTCCACCTCTTAGAGAGATTACAGGCTCTGAAAAGTTCTGCAGTAAGTAAATCTGTTTAACCCTTTCTAGCCCAATGTTTCCCAAACTTATTTGCACTTGGAATCCCTGCCCCCCTTTTTTAGAAGGGTACTATTTTTATCCCAGAAGCCCTGGTGATGTAGTGGTCAAGCGCTCGGCTGCTAACCGAAAGGTCGGCAGTTGGAACCCACCAGCTGCTCTGTGGGAGAAAGATGTAGCAGTCTGTTTCCTTAAAGATTTCAGCCTTGGAAACCCTAAGGGGTAGTTCTACTTTGTTCTATAGGGTCAGTTCTATAGAGTTGGAACTGACCCGACAGTAACAGATTTTTTGTTTTGTTTGTTTTGCTTTATTAACATCCCAGAGAAAGTGTTCAAGGAGATGGTACACAAGAGTGTGTCACCCATCTTGTTCAGGTGGCACCTGACACATACTGTTGTTGTTGTTAGGTGCCATTGAGTTGACTCCAACTCATAGCCACCCCCATGTGACAGAGTCTAACTGTCCCTTAGTGTTTTCTAGACTGTAATCTTTACGGGAGCAGATCACCAGGCCTTTCTCCCACAGAGCTGCTGGGTGGGTTTGAACCACCAACCTTTTGGATAGCAGCCGAGCGCATGTAACTATTGTGCCACCAGGGCTCCTTTAGCTCGTATTAGAGGCTCAGTAAACATTGGTTGAATAATATGAATGTATGTCTCCCTCATTTTAGGTCATCCCTGGTCTACTCATCAATATTCCTTTCCCTTAAGAGTTCCTTAGTCATGGAAGATCCCCCAGGTCCTGCAGATAACCCAGTCCTGATGTCACTCCTGGGGTGAATTTTCTTGGCTGTGTTGGCTACATGGAAAGAAAAGTCTATTCAAGCAGATTCTGAGGACCCCCTCTGTGCCAGTCCCTCAGAGGGGCACCCTTCTGAAGGCGAAGGGAAAGTTCTGAGACAATTCTGTTTAATTTGGGCAGCAGGACTATGAAAGAGGATGTGAGAACTTCCCCACCCATTCACCTTCTCCCAGCCCTCTGGAGCAGGGCAAGGGGGCCCTGAACCCCCCTCTCCCTCTGCCAGTGCTCACGACTCCAGCCATTTTTACCTTCCTTGGTGTCCCTACCCCATCGCTCACCTCCTCAGTGTCCCTCTGCTTTTGTATGCCCAGTCCTATCAGGCCCTCTCATTTCCTACCCTTGCTGACTCCCTGGAATGCCATACTAGATTGGAATTGAGGTTCTCCACCCCAGCTGTACATTAGGGTCCTCAGCCGGGGACCTTGAGACATAGCAGTGGCAGGTCCCACCTCTAGAAGGTCTGGCTTAACTGCTGTGTGGTGGAGCTCCAGGCCTCCTGTGCTTTTTTAAAAACATAGCCATAGCCAGAACCACTGCCTTTCCCCAACTCTTCCTACCCTTGCACCTGTTCATTAGTACCTCCTTGGCAGATCTACACCTGGCACAGGCTCCAGGGTGCCCCTCCTCCCCTCTCCTGGCTCTTGATCACTGCCAGAGAAATGCTATCATTACAAGAACAGGCACCACTGTGAATTCACACCCCCAACTCACCACCATCTGCCAGGATGGACACTAGCTCTTGGTCTCCTCGTCTTCAACCACTTGCTACTCTGGGCCTCCATCTCTCCCTATGCTCCCTTCTTAACCCCAGACCTTACTCTTAGCACCTAATCTACTTCGGGGGTGGGGGGGTGGGGCAGGGAATTTTAAGATCATTGGGATCACATTGCACCAAATTTTTGCTCTCTGCAGATTCCTCTATTACTGCACAAAAGGGCCTGGGGCACGTTTAAGGAGCGGATGGAGGAATGGATTCCATAAAGGACACTTAGGATGAGCAGCCAGGGAGGAGAGAGGAAAGTTTTAGAGGGAGGTGGCCATATGTCAGATTGCCTGAGAGAATCCTGGTTTAGACAGTTAACTTCACGTGATTATTAATTAGCATCCTCTTTACATTTACAAAAGTGACCCAATTTGGATGATAAATTACATCTCCACCCTACTTAGAGGGTCAAGAAGGAGAAAGCATCAGGGAAGATGAAATGTAGGCATAAAATACCACAGGAAGGACAAGCAAGGTGAGGGCGGAAACTGGGTCATTGGAATTGAATTGGGCAAACGGATGATCTTGGAGAGGTAAGTTTAGGAGGTAAGTTTTCCAACAGATGGGATCAAGCTGAAGACTGAGTAAGAGGTAAGTAGAGATAATAAATGATGATTTGCAGCTGTGATACTGGCAGGTACGCCACCTGTGTTTCAGACACCAGCAGGATCACCTATGGTGGACAGGTTTCAGCAGAGCTTCCAGACTAAGAAAGGCCTGGCAATCTACTTCTGAAAATTAGCCAATGAAAACCTTATGGGTCACAACAGAATGTCCAATATAATGCTGGAAGATGAGCCTTCTAGGTTGGAAGGCACTACACAATAGCCACAACAATAGACTCAGACATACTAACAACCATGAAGATAGTGCGGGACTGAGCAATGTTCTGTCATACATGGAGTTGACATGAGTCAGAGCCAACTCGATAGCAACTAATAACAACAACCAAGCTAGGCACTGTCCTAGGCACTACAGATTCCATTGCTGTCAAGTCAATTCCGACTCATAACGACCCTATAGGACACAGTAGAACTGCCCCATATAGTTTCCAAGGATGTAATCTTTATGAAAGCAGGTTGCCACATCTTTCTCAACTGGAGCAGCTGGTGGGTTCAAACCGTCACCCTTTGGTTAGCAGCCGAGCGCTTTAACCACTGTACCACCAGGGCTCCTTATAGAGATACAGAGGGGAGTAAACTAGACAAGGCTTTCTGCCCTAACGGAACTTATAGTCGTGTGTGTGTGTGTGTGTGTGTGTGTGTGTGTTTGCAGGGGAGAGACAGACAATAACAAATCTACAAATAAGTAAACGAGAAAATACAAGATAATACAAAGGCTATGGAAAGAATAAGACAGAGGTATATAATCAAGTCCTTGCTGGCTATCTCTCAGAAGTGGTTATACTTGAGCTGGGATCTCTATGCAAAGAGCAAGCCTGACTGGGAAACTTGAGGGACAGAGCCTTCCAGAGAGAAGGAAGAGGTAATGCAGAGGTCCTAAGGTGGGAGTTTGAGAACATAAAAGAAGCCAGTGAGGGTGGCAGTGGAAGGGAAAGGGAAAGAGGATGGAGTAGAGAGCTACTAGAGTTAATTGACAGCCCTTGGAGACTGACTGGATAAGACAGGGAGAGACAAGGGGTGGTTCTAAGGAGACACCTCTACGCTGGGAACGTGGGTACCCCCAGGAACCCAGAGCCCACAGAAAGAGCAGGTTTGGATTAAAAGAGTGCTAGTTTTCTAGGGCTTCAATAACTAAATACCACAAACCAGGAGACTAAACAACAGGAATTTATTGTCTCACAGTTCTGGAGGCTGAAAATCAGATTAGGGTGTCAGCTATGTTGGTTGCTTCTGAAGGCTCTGAGGGAGAGTCTGCTCCATGCCTGTCTCCCAGCTTCTGGTAGCTGCAGGTGTTCCTTGGCTTGCAGCTGCAGCGTTACATAGACCCCTTCCTCTGTCTCTCTGTCTTGGTGTCTCTTCTTTTCTTTTTTTTTTTTTTTCTTTTTTTTTTTGTCCAGTCCAATTGAGCTGACCTTCCATGTATTGAGTGTTGTCTTTCCCTTCACCTAAAGCAGTTCTTATCTACTGATTAATCAATAAAAAAAACCCTCTCCCACCCTCCCTCCCTCCCCCCCTCGTAACCACAAAAGTATGTGTTCTTCTCAGGTTTACTATTTCTCAAGATCTTATAATAGTGGTCTTATACAGTATTTGTCCTTTTGCCTCTGACTCATTTCGCTCAGCATAATGCCTTCCAGGTTCCTCCATGTTATGAAATGTTTCAGAGATTCGTCACTGTTCTTTATCGATGCGTAGTATTCCATTGTGTGAATATACCACAATTTATTTACCCATTCATCCGTTGATGGACACCTTGGTTGCTTCCAACTTTTTGCTATTGTAAACAGAGCTGCAATAAACATGGGTGTGCATATATCTGTTTGTATGAAGGCTCTTGTATCTCTAGGGTATATTCCGAGGAGTGGGATTTCTGGGTTGTATGGTAGTTCTATTTCTAACTGTTTAAGATAACGCCAGATAGATTTCCAAAGTGGTTGTACCATTTTACATTCCCACCAGCAGTGTATGAGAGTTCCAATCTCTCCGCAGCCTCTCCAACATTTATTATTTTGTGTTTTTTGGATTAATGCCAGCCTTGCTGGTGTGAGATGGAATCTCATCGTAGTTTTAATTTGCATTTCTCTAATGGCTAATGATCGAGAGCATTTTCTCATGTATCTGTTGGCTGCCTGAATATCTTCTTTAGAGAAATGTGTGTTCATATCCTTTGCCCACTTCTTGATTGGGTTGTTTGTCTTTTTGTGGTTGAGTTTTGACAGAATCATGTAGATTTTAGAGATCAGGCGCTGGTCGGAGATGTCATAGCTGAAAATTCTTTCCCAATCTGTAGGTGGTCTTTTTACTCTTTTGGTGAAGTCTTTAGATGAGCATAGGTGTTTGATTTTTAGGAGCTCCCAGTTATCGGGTTTCTCTTCATCATTTTTGGTAATGTTTTGTATTCTGTTTATACCTTGTATTAGGGCTCCTAGGGTTGTCCCAATTTTTTCTTCCATGATCTTTATCGTTTTAGTCTTTATGTTTAGGTCTTTGATCCACTTGGAGTTAGTTTTTGTGCATGGTGTGAGGTATGGGTCCTGTTTCATTTTTTTGCAAATGGATATCCAGTTATGCCAGCACCATTTGTTAAAAAGGCTGTCTTTTCCCCAGTTAATTGACACTGGTCCTTTGTCAAATATCAGCTGCTCATACGTGGATGGATCTATGTCTGGGTTCTCAATTCTGTTCCATTGGTCTATGTGTCTGTTGTTGTACCAATACCAGGCTGTTTTGACTACTGTGGCTGTATAATAGGTTCTGAAGTCAGGTAAGGTGAGGCCTCCCACTTTCTTCTTCTTTTTCAGTAGTGCTTTGCTTATCCGGGGCTTTTTTCCCTTCCATATGAAATTGGTGATTTGTTTCTCTATCCCCTTAAAATATGACATTGGAATTTGGATCGGAAGTGCGTTAAATGTATAGATGGCTTTTGGTAGAATAGACATTTTTACTATGTTAAGTCTTCCTATCCATGAGCAAGGTATGTTTTTCCACTTAAGTATGTCCTTTTGAATTTCTTGTAGTAGAGCTTTGTAGTTTTCTTTGTATAGGTCTTTTACATCCTTGGTAAGATTTATTCCTAAGTATCTTATCTTCTTGGGGGCTACCGTGAATGGTATTGATTTGGTTATTTCCTCTTCTGTGTTCTTTTTGTTGATGTAGAGGAATCCAAGTGATTTTTGTATGTTTATTTTATAACCTGAGACTCTGCCAAACTCTTCTATTAGTTTCAGTAGTTTTCTGGAGGATTCCTTAGGGTTTTCTGTGTATATAATCATGTCATCTGCAAATAGTGATAACTTTACTTCTTCCTTGCCAATCCGGATACCTTTTATTTCTTTGTCTAGCCTGATTGCCCTGGCTAAGACTTCCAACACAATGTTGAATAAGAGTGGTGATAAAGGGCATCCTTGTCTGGTTCCCGTTCTCAAGGGAAATGCTTTCAGGTTCTCTCCATTTAGAGTGATATTGGCTGTTGGCTTTGCATAGATGCCCTTTATTATGTTGAGGAATTTTCCTTCAATTCCTATTTTGGTAAGAGTTTTTATCATAAATGGGTGTTGGACTTTGTCAAATGCCTTTTCTGCATCAATTGATAAGATCATGTGGTTTTTGTCTTTTGTTTTATTTATGTGATGGATTACATTAATGGTTTTTCTGATATTAAACCAGCCTTGCATACCTGGTATAAATCCCACTTGATCAGGGTGAATTATTTTTTTGATGTGTTGTTGGATTCTATTGGCTAGAATTTTGTTGAGGATTTTTGCATCAATGTTCATGAGGGATATAGGTCTATAATTTTCTTTTTTTGTAATGTCTTTACCTGGTTTTGGTATCAGGGAGATGGTGGCTTCATAGAATGAGTTGGGTAGTATTCCGTCATTTTCTATGCTTTGGAATACCTTTAGTAGTAGTGGTGTTAACTCTTCTCTGAAAATTTGGTAGAACTCTGCAGTGAAGCCGTCCGGGCCAGGACTTTTTTTTGTTGGGAGTTTTTTGATTACCGTTTCAATCTCTTTTTTTGTTATGGGTCTATTTAGTTGTTCTGCTTCTGAATGTGTTAGTTTAGGTAGGTAGTGTTTTTCAAGGAATTCATCCATTTCTTCTAGGTTTTCAAATTTGTTAGAGTACAATTTTTCATAATAATCTGAAATGATTCTTTTAATTTCATTTGGTTCTGTTGTGATGTGGTCCTTCTCATTTCTTATTCGGGTTATTTGTTTCCTTTCCTGTATTTCTTTAGTCAGTCTAGCCAATGGTTTATCAATTTTGTTAATTTTTTCAAAGAACCAGCTTTTGGCTTTGTTAATTCTTTCAATTGTTTTTCTGTTCTCTAATTCATTTAGTTCAGCTCTAATTTTTATTATTTGTTTTCTTCTGGTGCCTGATGGATTCTTTTGTTGCTCACTTTCTATTTGTTCAAGTTGTAGGGACAGTTCTCTGATTTTGGCTCTTTCTTCTTTTTGTATGTGTGCATTTATTGATATAAATTGACCTCTGAGCACTGCTTTTGCTGTGTCCCAGAGGTTTTGATAGGAAGTATTTTCATTCTCGTTGCTGTCTATGAATTTCCTTATTCCCTCCTTGATGACTTCTATAACCCAGTCTTTTTTCAGGAGGGTATTGTTCATTTTCCAAGTATTTGATTTCTTTTCCCTCGTTCTTCTGTTATTGATCTCTAGTTTTATTGCCTTGTGGTCTGAGAAGATGCTTTGTAATATTTCGATGTTTTGGACTCTGCAAAGGTTTGTTTTATGACCTAATATGTGGTCTATTCTAGAGAATGTTCCATGTGCGCTAGAAAAAAAAGTATATTTTGCAGCAGTTGGGTGGAGAGTTCTGTATAAGTCAATGAGGTCAAGTTGGTTGATTGTTGTAATTAGATCTTCCGTGTCTCTGTTGAGCTTCTTACTGGATGTCCTGTCCTTCTCCGAAAGGGGTGTGTTGAAGTCTCCTACTATAATTGTGGAGGTATCTATCTCGCTTTTCAGTTCTGTTAAAATTTGATTTATATATCTTGCAGCCCTGTCATTGGGTGCGTAAATATTTAATATGGTTATGTCTTCCTGATCAATTGTCCCTTTTATCATTATATAGTGTCCTTCTTTATCCTTTGTGGTGGATTTAAGTCTAAAGTCTATTTTGTCAGAAATTAATATTGCTACTCCTCTTCTTTTTTGCTTATTGTTTGCTTGATATACTTTTTTCCATCCTTTGAGTTTTAGTTTGTTTGTGTCTCTAAGTCTAAGGTGTGTCTCTTGTAGGCAGCATATAGATGGATCGTGTTTCTTTATCCAGTCTGTGACTCTCTGTCTCTTTATTGGTGCATTTAGTCCATTTACATTCAGGGTAATTATAGATAAATAAGTTTTTAGTGCTGTCATTTTGATGCCTTTTTATGTGTGTTGTTGACAATTTCATTTTTCCACATACTTTTTTGTGCTGAGGCGTTTTTCTTAGTAAATTGTGAGATCCTCACTTTCATAGTGTTTGACTTTATGTTAGTTGAGTCGTTACGTTTTTCTTCGTTTTTGTCTTGAGTTATAGAGTTGTTATACCTTTTTGTGGTTACCTCATTATATACCCCTATTTTTCTAAGTAAAAACCTAACTTGTATTGTTCTATATCGCCTTGTATCACTCTCCATATGGCAGTTCAATGCCTCCTGTATTTAGTCCCTCTTTTTGATTATTGTGATCTTTTACCTATTGACTTCCATGATTCCCTGTTATGTGTATTTTTTTTTTAATTAATCTTAATTTGTTTGTTTTTGTGATTTCCCTATTTGAGTTGATATCAGGACGTTCTGTTTTGTGACCTTGTGTTGTGCTGATATCTGATATTATTGGTTCTCTGACCAAACAATATCCTTTAGTATTTCTTGTAGCTTTGGTTTGGTTTTTGCAAATTCTCTAAACTTGTGTTTGTCTGTAAATATCTTAATTTCGCCTTCATATTTCAGAGAGAGTTTTGCTGGATATATGATCCTTGGTTGGCAGTTCTTCTCCTTCAGTGTTCTGTATATGTCGTCCCATTCCCTTCTTGCCTGCATGGTTTCTGCTGAGTAGTCAGAACATATTCTTATTGATTCTCCCTTGAAGGAAACCTTTCTTTTCTCCCTGGCTGCTTTTAAAATTTTCTGTTTATCTTTGGTTTTGGTGAGTTTGATGATAATATGTCTTGGTGTTTTTCTTTTTGGATCAATCTTAAATGGGGTTCGATGAGCATCTTGGATAGATATCCTTTCGTCTTTCATGATGTCAGGGAAGTTTTCTGTCAGAAGTTCTTCAACTATTTTCTCTGTGTTTTCTGTCCCCCCTCCCTGTTCTGGGACTCCAATCACCCGCAGGTTATCCTTCTTGATAGAGTCCCACATAATTCTTAGGGTTTCTTCATTTTTTTTAATTCTTTTATCTGATTTTTTTTCAGCTATGTTGGTGTTGATTCCCTGGTCCTCCAGATGTCCCAGTCTGCATTCTAATTGCTCGAGTCTGCTCCTCTGACTTCCTAGTGTGTTGTCTAATTCTGTTATTTTATTGGTAATCTTTTGGATTTCTACATGTTGTCTCTCTATGGATTCTTGCAACTTATTAATTTTTCCAGTATGTTCTTGAATAATCTTTTTGAGTTCTTCAACAGTTTTATCAGTGTGTTCCTTGGCTTTTTCTGCAGATATCCTAATTTCATTTGTGATATCATTAAGCATTCTGTAAATTAGTTTTTTATATTCTGTATCTGATAATTCCAAAATTGTATCTTCATTTGGGAAACATTTTGATTCTTTTGTTTGGGGAGTTGGAGAAGCTGTCACAGTCTGCTTCTTTAAGTGGTTTGATATGGATTGTTGTCTCCGAGCCATCACTGGGAAACTAGTTTTTCCAGAAAATCCGCTAAAAAAAAACTGCAGTCAGATCCCTATCAGAGTTCTCCCTCTGGCTCAGGCTATTCAGATGTTAATGAAGCCGCCTGGGGAGGGTGGGGGAGGGAACAGAGAGATAGGAGAGTAGCACCTCAGAATATAGCCAGAGTTGCTTGTCTTGCTTGGAAAGACTATTATATCTGAGATTCCCGCGGGCGCGTCGCCTATGTGTGCTGTCTGTGTGGAGATTGCCCCCGGGGGGTCTGGCCCGCTGGAGTCACGGTCAGATCCTCCGCTTCCAGCCCCACGCCCAGCGTCAAGGCTCCCCTACTGGGACGGTGCACTCTCGACTCCAAAATCAGTCGCTGCCTCCCGGGGACTTCTCGTCCCTCCAGCCGCGTGGCCGAGCCGCCCCCGTGAACCAGGTGGGCCCCCTCCCGGGGTTAGTTCAGATGGGTGGAGTAGCTCCCCGTGCTTGTGCCGCGACCGAGTGTCCCGGCTGGAACGCTGTTCTCCCCGCTCCAATACCAGTCGCTGCCTCCCGGGGACTTCTCCTACCGGCTGCGTCCCACGCCGCCCGCGCGACCCGGATGGTCACCTTCCCGGGGTTAGTTCAGGGGGTGGAGCAACTCTCCGTGTTTATGGCGTACCTGCGTGCAGTCCAAATCCCTGTGGGACGGTTCCCCGGCTCGGGTGCTGCTCTTTCTGCTCCAAGATCAGTCACTGCCTCCCGGGGACTTCTCCTAACGGCTGCGTCCCACGCCGCCCGTGGAACCGGCTAGTCCCCCTCCCGGGGTTAGTTCAGGGGGGTGGAGCAGGTCTCTGTGCTTGTGCCGTACCTGACTGGTATGCTGGCTCCAGGCTCTGGAAACAATCGCTGCTTCCCCGTATTAGTTCGTTCTCCGTCTCTAACTCTGTGTTTGTTGTTCAGGGTTCGTAGATTGTTATGTATGTGATCGATTCACTTGTTTTTCCGTGTCTTTGTTGTAAGAGGGATCCGAGGTAGCGTCTGCCTAGTCCGCCATCTTGGCTCCGCCTCCCTCAAAATTTCTTATACGTCTCTTCTTTTCTTTTATGAGGACTTTTTTTTTTAAATCGTACTTTAGATGAAGCTTTATAGAGCAAATTAGTTTCTCATTAAGCAATTAAAACATATATTATTTTGTGACATTGGTTGCCAACCACATGACCTGTCCACACTCTTCTCCACCGTCCGTTCTCCATTCTCAGCTTTCCTGTCCTCTCTTGCCTTCTCGTCCTTGCCCCTGGGCTGGTGCACCTATTTAGTCTCATATACATGGTTGAACCGCATGTGTTCTTATTTGATTTATGGGCCTGTCTAATCTTCGGCTAAGGTGTCAACTTCAGTAGCAACTTCAGTACTGAGTTAAAAGGGTCTCTGGGGGCCATACTCTCAGGATTTCTCCAGCCTCTGTCAGACCAGCAAATCAGGTTTTTTTTGTGTGTGTATGAGTCAGAGATTTGTGTTCTACATTTTTCTCTGTCCAGGACCCTTTATTGCAATCCTTGTCAGAGCAATCGGTGGCGGTAGCTGGGCATCATCCAGTTGTGCTGCACTCAGTCTGGTGGAAGCTGTGATAGTTGTGGTCCATTAGCTTTGGACTAATCTTTCCCTGTGTCTTTGATTTTCTTCATTCTCCCTTGCTCCAGACAGGATGAGACCAGTGGAGTATCTTAGATGGCCGCTCACAAGCTTTTTAAGACACTGGACACTACTCACCGAAGTAGGATGTAGAACATCCTCTTTATAAACTATGTTATGTCAATTGAGCTAGACGTTCCCTGAAGCCATGGTCCCCAGCCCTTAGCCCAGTAATTCAGTCCCTCAGGGAGTCTGGATGTGTCTATGAAGCTTCCATGACCTTGCCTTAGTCAAGTTGTGCCGGCTTCCCCAGTATTGTGTACTGTCTTACCCTTCACCAAAGTTATCACTTATGTATTGTCTAGTGTTTTTCCCTCCCCATCCCTCCCCTCCCTTGTAACCATAAAAGATTGTTGCTTTTCATGTGTAAACCTTTTCTATAAGGACATCTTTTATAGGATTAGGACCCACCCACCTCATGGTAAGCTAACTATCATGGATTGAATTATGTTCCCCCAAAAATCTGTATATCAACTTGGTTAGGCCATGATTCCCAGTATTGTATGGTTGTCCTCCATTTTGTGATTGTAATTTTATGTTGAGAGGGTTAGGGTGGGATTGTAACACTACTTTCACTCGGGTCCTTTAGACCCGGGGTCCCTGTGTGAAGACGTTCCTTGTCTGGGGAAACATTGATGAGAAGGCTGACAGAGAGACAAAGCCTTCCCCTGGAGCTGAAGCTTTGAATTTGGATTTGTAACCTACTAGACTGTGAGAAAATAAGTTTCCCTTTGTAAAAGCCATCCACTTGTGGTATTTCTGTTATGGTAGCACTAGATGACTAAGACAGAATTTGGTACCAGGAGTGGGGTACTGCCCTAACAGATACCTAAAATGTGGAAGCAGTTTTGAAACAGTGAATGGATAGAGTTGCAACAGCAGCAGAGGACCAGCAGGACAGAGAACCTGCAGCGGCAGAACCAGGAGACCAGCGTGAGATGAGCCGACCCAACCTGCGAAGCAAGAGAACTGAGTTCCTGTGTGCAGGAAGTTTCCTGGCAGAGTGGGGTGCCTCAGGGCACTTATTGGTGGAGCTACAGAGCTTTGGAACATTTGCCCCAGCAGGGCAGATGCAGGCATGAGGCCCAAGGAGCCGAGAGGCCAAGAAACCTGGAAACAGAAGCTGAGAGACAAGGAACACAAGAAGCTGAGCTGCCTCAGTCTCAAAAGTTATGGCCATGGCCTCGGGGGTTTCAAACTGTGGAGCCATGGCCTCAGGTGTTTCCAAGGGTGGAGATGCCACTCAGAAGAACTAGGAGAATCATGCACCTAAAGCTGAGGGAGCACAGTTGCTGTCCCAGTAAGCCTGAAAGGCAGAGCTGAAGCCCAGGGCTTAGGGGCCTACACTCAGAATCCAGAGAGTGTGGCCAATACCTAGAGGCTAGAGGGCAGGGTTATTGTGTAAACTGTCTCAGAGAACAGAGGGTTATTTTCAAAACTTTGAGAGTTAATGTAATGTGTTCTGCCGACTTGCTTGGTGCCTGTTATGCCTTCTTTCCCTCCAGTTTCTCCATTTGTAATGGAAATGTCTAGCTTGTGCCTTTTCTGCCATTGTACCTTTGGAAGCAGATAACTTGTGTTCTAGATTTCACAGATGAAGAGGAATTTTTGAATTTTGGACTTGATTTAGTACTTTTGCTATGCTATGATGGGATGAATATGTTTTGCAGGTTGCAAGCATGTGATTTTTGGGGGGCCAAAGGGTGGAATGCCATGGATTAAATTACATCCCCCCCAAAATGTGTGTATCAATTTAGTTAGGCTATGATTCCCAGTATTGTATGGTTGTCCTCCATTTTGTGATTGTAATTTTATGTTGAGAGGATTAGGGTGGGATTATAACGCCACCCTCACTCAGGTCACCTCCCTGATCCAAGGTAAAGGGAGTTTCCCTGGGATGTGGCCTGCACCACATTTTATCTCTCAAGAGATAAAAGGAAAGGGAAGCAAGCAGAGAGTTGGGGAGCTCATACCACCAAGAAATAAGCACCAGGAGCAGAGTGTGTCCTTTAGACCCAGGGTCCCTGAGTGAAGAGGCTTCTCGTCCAGGGAAACATTGCTGAGAAGGCTGACAGAGAGAGAAAGCCTTCCCTTGGAGCCAACGCCTTGAATTTGGACTTGTAACCTACGAGGCTGTGAGAAAATGAATTTCTCTTTTTTTGTTGTTGTTGTTTTATAACAACCATTTGATGATTTATAGTTTATTGACTATATGGTAGTAAAGTATGTTTCCAATTAGAGATAATATCCAAAATATTTAGCAATTGTTTTAAAAAGCAATAAAAATATTTAACAATTGTTTTACAAATCAATAAAAATATTTAGCAATATTTAACAGTTGTTTCTGCAACCAATCAAAATCTCTAACAATTGACAGGAATCAGTCAACCAGAACAAGACACCCCCCAATCAGAGCAGGGCCCAGCAACCCAGAATTTGGCTGAGTATCCCTGGGCTTCAGTTAATTCTTCCCTGTATTGTTAATCAGTTATTCTAATAACATGTATTTATGGTAAATTCTTTCAAGCATGGTGTTACTTCTTATTTCTAATATACAGGTAGTCCCCGACTTACAACGTATTCAAGTTATGATGAACCGTACTTACAACAGTCTTTTTTTTTTTTTTTGCACATCTTTCCTTAATAATATGTACTAAATACATCTTTGCAGCCTGTAATTTGCTGATGTTATCATTCTCAGATGTTCACTCAAAGATGTTCAGAGACAAAGATTGGGTTCATAAAGATAGGGACAATAAAAGACAATAATAATGAACACTTAAAAAAAAAAGAGATATTTAACTAATATCAGAACCGACTTATGACAGAGCCATTGGAACAGAACCTCATGTTAAGTCAGGATTACCTGTAGTCTGAATTTCTCTTTGTTAAAGCCATCCACTTGTGGTATTTCTGTTATGGCTGCACTAGATGACTAAGATCTACCTAATAACATGTCCAAAGACCATATTTCCAAACAAGGTCACATTCATGGGTACACAGGTTAGGACTTCAAAGTATCTTTTGGGGACACAATTCAACCCATTACAGAAGGCAATGGGCTATTCCATGTTGAGTGTGGAGAGGTAGATAGAGGTGTTGAGTAGGCAGGTGAGTACATGGGAGCTCCTCTTGCGAGAGGGGCCAGGGCTGGCGATACAGATTTGAAAGCCATTTGCACTTACAGGTGGTAGTTTAAGCCAATTTCATTTTTGAGGGGGAACAATGCCAGCCAGAACACCATTCCAGAAGCTCTTTCTCAGAAGCACAAAACAAAAAGCTTTCCAGATTCTATTTTTAACAGATTTTACTCACTAATATAACCAAACACCCACATGACATACAGGTCCATGAAATGTAATGTTCATATCAAATAAAAAGCTTAAAATGTTTATATGCATTTTAATATCTCCCAATAAATTAAAAATTATTTTTCTTAAGTCAGTAAAGCTTATACTTCCTTTCTTCTGCATCTGAGGGGAGGCCAGCCCATTCTACATCTGACACTACTGAGAACAAATGAAGAGAAAGGCTGGAGTGAAGGAAGCACCAGGAATGGTATTTATGATATTGTGTAGCATAAATTCCTCCCAATGTCTGTGAGTGCACTGAGGAACAGCTTCCGTTGCTCAAAGTGTATTTGTACCTCCTCTTTATCATTTAGGAGCCCTGGTGGCACACTGGTTAAAGCGATCAACTGCTAACCAAAAGCTCAGCGGTTCAAAATCACCAGGTTTCTCCACAGGAGAAAGATGTGGCAGTCTGTTTCCATAGAGATTTATAGCCTTGGAAACCCTGTGGGGTCGCTATATGTCACAATTGAGTTGACAGCAGTGGGTTCTTTATCACATCTCCTCTCTAAGTGTGCCACTCACGACCTGTTGCTATCAAGTCGATTCCGACTCATAGCAACCCTACAGGACAGAATAGAACTGCCTCATAGGGTTTCCAAGGAGTGTCTGGTGGATTCAAACTCCTGACCTTTTGGTTAGCAGCTGTAGCACTTAACCACTATGCCACCAGGGTTTCCGCTCACAGATACTGCAAAAGCGACATTCCTCCCTTAGTACCTGGCCTGCCCTTAACATTTGCAGGGCCTGGGGCAAAAGTATAAATGGAGGCCCAATTCCTCATGTCTAAGTGCTTAAAAATTATTAAACTAATAAAATGTTAAATAAAATATATTCTGTCCACCTACTTTAACAAATAACTTCCTAATGACCTGGAAGTCCAGGATCGGATTTAGAACTCAAAGGCTCCTTAGAGTTCCACGCTGGAAGGGGAAGCTACCTGCTCCAAAGCAAACACGAGAGGCCTCACATGGTGCATGTGGACACTCAGTGCACAGGGCCAAGTGCCAACCACGCTCCCCACAAACCACTGTCCCTGGGCCACACCAAGTCTGAGCACCACAGTGGCCCTCCAAAAACAGGTAAGAGGCTCACATAGCCCCTGGAGATGGTTCAAGAACATTTGGGCAGGGAGTTCTGGGATCTACATGAGGAGGGCACAAACTATGGATGGGTTTGTCCCCTCAGCCCTGCTGACTCCTCGCCCGGTGAGAAGGGACACAGTCGGAAGAGAGCCAGGGCCTAGGGCCCAGAGAAGGGCTCCTCTTGTCTGGGTGGATCTAAGTGGGGTGCTGGCCAACACTCATCCTAAAGACAGAGTCAGAGAGGTGGACTACAACATGGTCATGCTCAATGTGTGCACTTTCTTGTACAATACACTTTTCAGTTTTAGTTAAGTCATAGTGACCCCATTCATAATGGAACAAAACATTGCCTAGTCTTGTGCCATCCCCGTGATCAGTTGGGGATCTGATCTTTGTGATCCGTAGGGTTTTAATTGGCTAATTTTCATAAGTAGATGGCCAAGCCTTTCTTCCTAGCCTATCTTAGTCTGGAAGTGCTACTGAAACCAGTTCAGCACCATAGCAACAAGCAAGTTCCCACTGGCAGACGGGTAGTGGCTGCACACGAGGAGCATTGGCCAGGAATTGAACACGGGTCTCCAGCATGGAAGGTGAGAATTCTACCACTGAACTACACAGACGCTAAAATCCCCTCATTGCCCTTATAATGGAGCCCTGGTGGCACACTGATTAAGAGCTAACTAAAAGGTCGGCGATTGGAACCCACCAGCCACTCCTTGGAAACCTTATGGGGCATTCTACTCTGTCCTGTATTGTCGCTGTAAGTTGGAATCAAGACGATGGCAATGGTTTTTTTTTTTTTGGACCTTATAACAGGGAAACTTTCACCCTCCAAAATATGTATGGTAGCTTAAGACGTGTACTTAACGAAGCTGGTAAAACGGTCAATCACGTTACAAAAAAACTCAATCACGTTAAGAGCACGCAATTAAATTCTTGACCTTTCTTTTTGGTTTGTGTGAACAGATAGGCAATGACTAAGGGGTCACTGGTTCAAATGGAAGCTCACGGTGTTTTGATTAGAAGAGTGTTCAATCACTCAAGTTATAAGAACAACTTCATTATTCCATAGAAAGCTTTCCCTTTGTGAGAAATTATGCATGGTTGGGCCTGGCTTTACAAATTAATCTACTTGCTCATCTAAACACTTACTTACTGCTACAAAGTATTGTGTGTTGAATTGTGTCCTCCCCCAAAAAATATATGTTGTAAATCCTCACCTCTATGCCTGTCGTTATAATCCCATCTGGGAATGAGTTGTCTTTGTTATGTTAATAAGCCAGGGTTAGTGTAGGGTGTATCTTGAGTTAATCTCTTTTGAGATATAAACCGATTAAACACAACCTAGCAAGCAGAGACCGGGGAAGAGAGAAGCCAAGGCACATGAAGATCACCACAGAGCAGAAGCTCAGAAGAGACAATGACCTTCCTCCAGAGCCAACAGAGAGAGAAAGCCTTTTCTTAGAGCCAGCACACTGAATTTCGACTTCTAGCCTCGCAAACTATGAGAAAATAAATTTCTCTTTGTTAAAGCCATCCACTTGTGGTACTTCTGTTATAGCAGCAGTAGGTAACTAAGACACAAGGCAAGTGGGTGTGTATCCCACTTTCAGGACCAAGGGACTGCAATGGGAGAAAGTCTGGTACATGTACAGGAGCTTTGATTTGGGAGCTGAGAATTTTTCCATTGGCTGAAAGAGCTGGTTATCAGCTCATCTGCAGATGAGTCAGGAAGAGACACCTGAGTTAATAAAAAGGCTTTCATGAGTATTTTGCCCACACTGGTAGTGTTTTTTTTTTTTTTTTGGTAGTGGTTTAGTAGACAAGGAACCTTATTTCACCACTTTAGGACATCGCCAAATAACTTTAGGTCTTCTTAAGAAGAGATTCTGGAGATACCTTCAGATGGTTTCTTGAAACATACTTTAGCTGTTTTTGAATGCATTCACATCATTTTTTCCCACTTACATCATTTTGAGTGGGAATTATTTCTCAGCATCTGACCCTATTAGAGAAGTTGGTGAAACATAATAGTAGTCGTTGACATTTGCTAGCACGTACTTTGTGTCAGGCGCTGTTGAAAGTGCGTGTATTAACTCATTTAATCCTCTCAACAACTCTGTGAGGTAAACAAACAAACAAAACCTCGGTTGCTGTCGAGTCAGTTCCAACTCATAGTGACCCTATAGGTCAGAGTAGAACTGCCCCATAGGGTATCCAAGGAGCAGCTGGTGGATCCAAACTGCCAACCTTTTAGTTAGCAGCCGTAGCTCTTAATGACTGCACCACCAGGGCTCCATTTTATGGATGAGGAACCTTAGGTACAAAAGGTTAAGCAACTTTTCCAAAGTTGCACAGCTAAGAAAGCCAGAATTGAAACACATGAAATTCTGACATTCAAGGCCAAGCTTTTTAACCATTAGGCTATGTACTTTATAATCCTTTTTATTTATATAAGGTTTGTAGTAATGTCCCCTCTTTCATTCATGATTTTAGTAATTTGAATCTTTTTCCTTTTTTTCTTTTAGTTGGTCAGTCTAGGTTCAACGTTTATCAATTTTGTTGATCTTTTCAAAGAACCAAATTTGATTTTATTGATTTTCTCTATTGTTTTTCTATTCTCTATTTTGGTTCTAATCTTTATTATGTCCTTCCTTCTGCTTACTTAGGGTTTAGTTTGCTCTTCTTTATCTAGTTTCTTAAGATAGGAGGTTAAATTCTTGATTTGAGAGTTCTTCTCTTTAATATAGGTGTTTACAGCTACACATTTCCCTCTAAGCGCTGATTTATTTGCATCCCATAAGTTTTGGCATGGTGTGTTTTTGTTTTCATTTATCTCAAAGTATTTTCTAATTTCCTCTATGATTTCTTCTTTGACCTATTGGTTATTTAGGAGTCTGGTGTTTAATTTACATATATTTTTTGACTTCCCAAACTTCTTTCTGTTATTAACTTCTCATTTCATTCTGTCGTCATTGGAGAATATGCGTTGTATGGTTTCTGTTCTTTTAAATTTATTGAGACTTGTTTTATGGCCTAAAGTGTGGTCTATCCTAGAGTTATGTGTGCCCTTGGGGAAAATATGTATCCTGCTATTGTTCGGTGAGGTGCTAGATAGTTATTTGTTAGGGACAGCTGGTTTATAGTGTTGTTCAAGTCTTTTATTTCCATGGTGATATTCTGCCTAGTTGTATACATATTGAAAGATAGGTATAAAGTCTCCAGCTATTATAGTTAAACTGTGTATTTCTCCCTTCAATTCTGTTAGTTTTACATTTCATGTATTTTGCAACCGTGTTAAGTGCGTATGTATTTATAATTGACTCTTTTATCTATGTTATATATTTTAAATACACGTGTGTATTCCTTCCGTCTTCTTTCGATGCTTCCCATGTTGTCCAATATTTTGCCCATAGAATTCTTCAAAATTGCAACTCGAGCCTTGAATTTTTTCTTCAGTTCTTTCAGCTTGAGAAATCCAAACATGTTCTTCCCTTTTGGTTTTCTAACTCCAGGTCTTTGCACATTTCATTATAATACTTTATTCTGTCTTCTCCAGTCACCCTTTGAAATCTTCTGCTCAATTCTTTTACTTCATCATTTCTTCCACACCCTTTAGCTATCCTACATTCAAAATCAAATTTTAGAGTTTCTTCTGACATGTATTTTGGTCTTTTCTTTCTTTGCTGTCTTTTTAATGATCTTTTGCTTTCTTCATGTATGATGTCCTTGACGTCATTCACAACTCACCTGGTCTTCGGTCATTAGTGTTCAAAGCGTCAAATCTATTTTTAAGATGGTCTGTAAATTCAGGTGGGATATATGCAAGGTTGTATTTTAGCTCTCGCAGTCTTGCTCTAATTTTCTTCAGCTTCAACCTGAATTGCATATGAGCAATTGATGGTCTGATCCACAGCCAGCCCCTGGCCTTGTTCTGACTGATGATATTGAGCTTTTCCATCGACTCTTTCCACAGATGTAGTCGATTTGATTCCTGTGTATTCCATCTGGGGAGGTCCACACATATAGTCACCATTTATGTTGTTGAAAAAAGGTATTTGCAACGAAGAAGTCATTGCAAAATTCTATCATGTAATCTCCAGCACCATTTCTATCACCAAAGCCATATTTTCCAACTACTGATCCTTCTTGGTTTCCAACTTTCACATTCCAATCACCAGTAATTATCAATGCATCTCGATGGCATGTTTGCTCAGTTTCAGACTGCAGAAGTTGGTAAAAATCTATTTCTTCATCTTTGGCATTAGTGGTTTTAGTGTGGAAATTTGAGTAATAGTTGTATTAACTGGTCTTCCTTGTAGGCCTGTGGATATTATCCTATCACTGACAGCATTGTACTTCAGCATAGATCTTGAAACGTTCTTTTTGACAATGAATGTGATGCCCTTCCTCTTCGAATTGTCATTCCTGGAATAGTAAACCATATCTGATTTAAAATGGCCAATACCAGTCCATTTCAGCTCACTAATTCCTAGGATATCAATGTTTATGTGTTCCATTTCATTTTTGACAAGCTCCAATTTTCCTAGATTCATACTTCATAAATTCCACATTCTGATTATTAATGAATGTTTGCAGCTGTTTCTTTTCATTTTGAGTCATACCACATCAGCAAATGATGTTCCCAAAAGCTTTACTCCATCCACATCATTATGGTTGACACTACTTTGAGGAGCCGGCTCTTCCCCAGTCATATTTTGAATGACTTCCAACCTGAGGGGCTTACCTTCCAGCACTATATCAGAATGTTCTGCTGCTATTCATAAGGTTTTCATTGGCCAATTTTTTTCTGCCAGTGAATAAGAGTTCCAGGTCCTTCTTCCTAGTCTGTTTTAGTCTGGAAACTATGCTGAAACCTGTCCACCATGGGTGACCTTGCTGTATTTGAAATACTGGTGGCATAGCTTCCAGGATCATAGCAACACAAAAGCCGCCACAGTATGACAAACTGACAGACAAGTGGTAGAGCTAGATGGTAGACAAGCATTAACTTTGGTGAAATGTCTTAGTCATCTAGTGCTGTTGTAACAGAAATACCACAAGTAGGTGCTTTATATTTCCTCACAGTAAGGTATGCTAAAAGTCCAAATTCAGAGCATCAGCTCCAGGGGAAGGTTTTCTCTCTGTCTGCCTTCTCATCAATCTTCTCCAGACTAGGAGCTTCTCCCCGCAGGGACCCCAGGTCCAAAGGATGCCCTCTGCTCCTGGCACCACTTTCTTGGTGGTAGGAGATCCCCAGTGACTCTGCTCATTTCTTTCTTTTATATTTCAAGTGATTGCCTCAAGACACAATCCAATCTTGTAGATTGAGTCCTGCCTCACTAACACAACTGCCGTCCAATCTCCCTTATTAACATCATAGAGGCAGGATTTACAAGATACAGGAAAATCACACAATACTGGGAACCATAGCCCAGCCAAATTGATACACATGTTTTTTGGGGGGACGTAATTCAACCCATGACATGAAGGGAAAGACAACACACAATATAGGGGAAGTCAGCACAAGTTAACCAAGGCAAAGTCATAGAAGCTTCCTAGACACATCCAGACACCTTAAGGGACTGAGTTACTGAGGGTAACGGCTGGGGACCATGGTCTGGGAGGACATCGAGGTCAACTGGCATAACATAGTTCATAGTTCGTAGAAAATGTTCTACATCCTACTTTGGTGAGTAGCATCTGGGGTCTTAAAGGCTTGTGAATGGCCATCTAAGGTACATCTACTGGTCCCATCCCATCCAAAGCAAAGGATAAGGAAGAAAACCAAAGACGCAAGGAAAATACTAGTCCAAAGGACTAATGGACCACATGAACCACAGCCTCCACCAGTCTGAGCCCAGGAGAACTAGATGGTGCCCAGCTACCATCACCAACCCCTCTGACAGGGATCACAATAGAGAGTCCTAGACAGAGCCGGAGAAAACCGCAGAGCAAAATCCAAATTCACACAAAAAAAGACCAGACTTACTGGTTTGACAGAGACTGGAGGAATCCCTGAGACTATGGCTACCAAACACCCTGCTAACTCAGGACTGAAGCCGCTCCCAAAGACCACTTTTCAGCCAAAGATGAGACGGCCCTATAAAACAAGCAATAACACATGTCAGGAGCGTTCTTCTTAGTTCAACCAAGGATACGAGCCCAAATGGGCAACACCTGCCCAACAGCAAAGAGGAGAAGCCAGGAAGGAACAGGAAATCTGGATGAATGGACATGGGAACCCAGGGTATACAGCAAAAGGGAGAGAATACTGGCACATTGTAGGAATGAAACCAATGTCACAAACAATTTGCATATACATTTTTGAATGAGAAACTAATTTGCACTGTAAACTTTTACCAAAAACACAATAAAATTTAAAATAAAAGAAGGTAGCAATGGAAAATCACCTTTCTGTGTTTGCCTGTGGTCACACAATTCCCTTCTCCAAAGGCAACTGAGGTTATCAGCTTGTAGCCTAGATTTATTTTATGGAAGTATGAGCATATATGCATATTTGTTTTAATTAATTTTTTCCTTCACAAAATGGTAGGATACTATATACACTATTATCTATCTTGTTTTTTTTCCGTTAAAAAATACATCCTGGGCATCTTGCAAATTGATACTTAAAGATCTGACTCATTCTTTTTTGTACCTTCACAGCATTCCATTGCATGATGTATCACAATGTATTTAACAACCCTCCCCCCAGGAGGATATTTAGGCTGTCTCCAATCTTTGTTTTCAATCTTTTGCAATACAAACAATGCTGTAACAAATAGCCTTGTGTCCTCCTAACTTGGCAAGTGTGTGGGTGCATCTTTGGATCCATCCCTAGAAGAAAAATTGCAGGGTCCAGGGGTATGTACATTTGTCATTTTGATGGCTAATGACAAACTGTCTTCTTTTACCCTTTTACAACTGGGAATGTTTAAAATAAAGAACCTTATGTTTGTCTAACAAATTTAATGACAATATATTCCTAGGTATCTGATTTTGAAACAATTTAGAAGTAGTATTTGCTTTTCATTGTTTTTCTACTTTTAATTTTTAAAATTTTATAAGCTTTTATTTTTCTTGTAATTTTTAAATTCCCATCTTTATGGCAAATGATACTGGCTTTCCATTTGTAAAGTATTATAGCCTCCATTTAAATATATTTCTTTATGTTAGAAAAGATGGGTTGATTTAAAGAAAAATAGTATGTAAATGATAATATAGATGTTACACAGATCTGGCAAAAATTATGAGGGCTGTATCCTAATGGCTGGCCCCTCACACGACACAATTATTATTTGTTTAATTTTTGTTGATGTTTTTCTCCATAATGGAAAATCACTATCAACAAGATCTTCAATTGAGAAAAGGAATAAATGGCAAAGCAACAATACTACAGAAGCTGTTGTCTTCAGAAGCAGTCAGCAGATTGCCATTTTCTCTTTTGAGGTGAAAATGTTTTGTTTTTTTCTAAATTTTATTTATTTTGTTGTTGAGAATATACAGCAAAACTTACACCAATTCAACGGTTTCTGCAAGTACAGTTTAGTAACACTGATGACATTCTTCGAGTTGTGCAACCATTCTCACTCTCCTTTTCTGAGTTGTTCCTCCCTCATTAACATCTCAGTGCCCCCTAAGGTTCCTATCTAATCTTTCCAGTTGCTGTTGTCAGTTTGATCCCACACAGATGGTTGAGGGTCTAATGTTTTTAGCTCATCTCTCTTAGATGGAAGCCAGAAACTTGGGGACCCAACAGTGAGAGTCAATTCAAAATAAATAAATTGAAATAATTAAAATCAGACAGTCCCAAAACACTAGGCTTCCTGCTAACAGGAAGACAGCAAGCAGCTTTCAGGGAGGTCTAGACTAGCTCCTTGGAAACCCTATGGGGCAGTTCTACTCTGTCTTCTAGGGTCGCTATGAGTCGGAATTGACTCGACGGCACTGGCCCCCTTTTTTTTTTTTAGACTTGATTCCTGTGCTATAACTACACTTTTTTTAAAAAAAAACTTTTGTTAGATTCAGCCTGTCTCTCATCCATTTTGTACATTGTTGGGGCAAATTTTAGTCAGGGCTATCTCCTCGGGCCCACCCTGTTTGTGACTGGGCATATAGCATTTTCTGATGTAGAAATGAATTGGATGAAAACTATGTTAAATATTTAACTAAGCCAGCATTCTCCAGGGATGGTCAACAGAAAAGAGTTTTGTAGTACTTCATTTAATATTACTCAGAAAAAGCGTCCAATGATTAAATGCTTGTGAAACCTTGAGCCAAATAACTTTCTTTACTGCAGGCCTTCTCAGAGCATTTATCATGCTCTTTGGCCATAGAAACGTACCCACAGAACATCTCAAAGGACTGGTATTCCATGGACCAGGATTTCAGTGGCACTAGCCTAGTCGAAACATAGTTAGGAAAGTGAAATTTGGCCTAAATCAGAAAATGCATTACCAAAGCTAAAAAAAAAAAACCAAAACCCCAAAACCAAACCTATTGTCACTGAGTCGATTCCAACTCATAGCAACTGTGATGGTTAAGATTGTGTGTCATCTTGGCTGGGCCGTGATCCTCAGTGTTTATATGTGATCACCCCCATGATGGGATCTGCTGTGAGTCGCCAATCAGTTGAAAGGGAGTTTCCTTGGGCATGTGGCCTGCATGCGAATATAAATGGACGTTCTGGCTATTGCCTGCTCTGGATCCTGCAGCTGCCTCTTGTACACCTGACCTCTGATTCTTGGAATTTGAACTAGCAGCTTACCTGCCGATCTTGGGATTCATAAATCTTCACAGCCTGTGGACAAGAGCCCTGCTCTCTGACCTGCCAATCTTGGGTTGACCAACCCCTGTGGCTGAATCACGGGAAGCCTCTATCCTGATCCACCGACTTGGGACTTTCCAGCCTCTACAATCATGTGAGCTGTTTCCTTGATATAAATCTCTCTCTATATATATTTATATGATTTACTGGTTTTGCTTCTCTAGAGAACTCAACCTAAGACAGCGACCAAAGCTAAATATAGAGATAATTGGGATTACCTATTTTTTGCACATTATACATATGAAGATAAATTCCACTTATCAGGCACCTACTATGTACCAGCCATTGTTCTGGTATCTCATTGAATGAAACTTCATAACAGGTCTGCAAAGAAAGTCTTTTTTTTTTTTTAATCTTTATTTATAGAAATAAGGATCAGAACAATAAGTAACTTGGTTCATTCATTCAACAAATGTTTATTAAGTGCCTATTAAGTGCTAGGACTCCACACTGGCTCCACAGTCCTGATGACCTCCATCCAGACTGGGTACCTATAATCAAGAGTGAGTATTACTGGAAAAAAGACAAACCAAACCCAGCAGAGCTCCCATCATATCCTTGGGAGGCATGTGACATGGTGTCTAAGAGCCTGGGCTTTAGAGTCTGAATTGCCCACGATCTCAACTTTTGCATCTGAAAAATGGGGCTAGAGAGGGTGCCGTACATCACAGGGATGTTGTTGAGGTCAAGCGAGGTCACACAGAGAACATGCTTTGCACAAAGCTTGGCACATGGACTCAACAAATGTCAACTTGACCTGTGGGTCAAGACATGAGAAAATCAAGTGTCCAAACTGCCTAAGAAATCATTCGTGCCCTCATCAATCCAAGTGACCAAGAGGGGGAGGGAGAGGAGGAGAAACAGAAGGAAATTTGAGGTTAAACAACACTCTGACCATATTTAATATCACTGAGCTGTACATATGAAGATTGTTGAAATGGGCAATGTTTTGTTACCTATATATTTACCACACACACACACACAAAGTTTGATTTTCTAGCTGAATCAATTTGGGGGTGGTGGTGATGTTGCAGAGTTAATTTCAGTGTAAAACACAACTCCCCAGATGGAGATGCCAGCTCACCAGGGCCAGAGATGGTGGGAGGTCAGAATTGCTTTCCTGTGGGGAAAACATTTCTGGGAGGGAGCACAGGGCATTGAGAAGGCCACATGGAATTGTAAAGCATGAGAAGCCTGATGCTAGAATTGGAAAATCACAACAGGGACTTGGTTTATTCCTCTTTAAAGGCTCTGATGAGTCCCGTTGACTATTCAATCTTAATAAAAGAATGGACATAGGCAATGACAAGAACTTTGTAATGGATGCGTCAGACTGATAACACCAGAATCCCTGGGTGAATCTGAACTTTACTGAGACCACCAGACACTATGTGCCTCCTGAGGTGACATGATAGGAAGAGCCCAGATCTGCCTATGAACAATTTTTCAAGGAAAAATTTGAACCCAACTCCAGTCAATCTCTAGGCTTAATTTTATGAGAAACAAAAAGATAACAGGACATGATAAATGACATCATAAAGATGCAATCAGCCAAACCCGCAGTGAAAGAAACTCTATGGGACAAATGGCCTGGTTTCCTCAACAAATAAATGGCATAAATAAATGGGAGTGATGGTAGAGAGGGGACTTGTTAAAGATTTAATGGTAATTGTAGGTGTGATAACAGTATTATATTAGGTTTTTGTTTGAGTAGTTATTGATTAGAGATAAACCTGGAAGTATTTGCAGGTGAAATAATACGTCGTCTGAAATTTGCTTTAAAACGCTCTATTTCTTTATCCAGCTAAAACAAACAATTAAATAAAATTGGGGTGAGGGGGTAACTCGAGACAACAGTGGGGAAATGTGAACAATGGTTGAAGATGGGCGTTGAGTACATGGGGGTTCATTGCCCTTTTTTTGACATTTGTGTATGTTTGAATTTTTCCCCAAAAAATGTAATTTAAAAAAATCTTGAAAGCTGAACTGAAGAGTTTTCTGAGTTCAGATTTCAGAAATTCCTGTCTCAGTGCTGCTGCATTCCCATGACAGCCCAGGCATCTCCTCCCCACAGTCATGGAGAGCGAAGGCCGCCCCCCTCATGCGACCATAAAGCTGTCTGTTTGGCACGCTGCACTGGCTTTGATAACGTCGGACAGTCTACAAAGCTAATTGAATTATTAGACTCAAAGCTGTGAGATGGCCCAGTTTACATGACAAGAGTCCCCCTTCCAACACTATAGCAACTAAGCGAATTCCCCTTGAGGTTAGAATTAGTCTTCTGGAGTTGTTCCCAATTAGGAGTTGTTCCTAATCACGTTAGGCCTCTGATAAAGAGTTCCCAATTTGCTTCTCACACTTCAC
The DNA here is from genome assembly GCF_024166365.1 of Elephas maximus indicus. Lineage (NCBI taxonomy): Eukaryota > Metazoa > Chordata > Mammalia > Proboscidea > Elephantidae > Elephas > Elephas maximus. Next base: position 39,325,894 of record NC_064833.1, read on the forward strand.
TAGTGGTAAAGTTGTTTGCTTGCTCTTAGCACAAACAGATGGAGGTGGAGGCAGCTCGGCTTGGAAGGGCCTGCTATTTGACTTAAGGTGTCCAGTTAGTGGGGTCCCTATTGAATTAATAGAAACTTCAAAACAAACAAACAAATCCAAACCTGTTGCCGTCAAGTTGATTCCAATTCATAACAACCCTACAGTACAGAACAGAACTGCCCATAGGGTTTCCAAGAAGTAGCTGGTGGCTTCAAACTGTGGACCTTTTGATTAGCAGCGATGGCTCTTAACCACTGTGCCACCAGGGCTCCAATAGGGACTTAGTTCTCTCTTATTCTGAAGTTCATGCTCTTAATGTCTAAATTGAAGCATTTTACCTCTAAATTGAACAAGGAAGGCCTTCTTTGTTTCTTTCTTGGTTTGTTTTCCTTTCCATTTTGTCTGGGAATGTGTCATGCCCTCTACTAAGCCTGGGTATCAAGAGACTGAAACAGTGATACCACCTTAAGAGACTGGGCCTCTGTGGTCAACGCAGGAGGTGCTGCCTAACTGGATAACCAGTGTCTCTACTACCTTCCAGCTCATTTCCAAAACCGTGGTAAGTGAGCCTTGTCAGCAAGAGGCTGGGCCCTACAGACTAGATTCACACTTCCTGAAAAGTAAACAGAAATTATGAGCTATCAATCACTGGGCACCTTGCCTAAAAACAGAGAAATGACTCAGAAACTGTGGAAGGGAAGAGAAAACCTGAGATGTCAAAACACTTAGAAGGCAAATAGCTCTCTCACCTGTTTAGCAGAAGCCTCCCTAAGAAGTAAGCATAGAGCCAGGGATTTGGGGAAGTCTCTGAGAGTTTTTTTTTTTTTTCTGAGAGTCACTATCAGAAGAGAGTTTGATGTTAGTGAACACAAGAAACTTAGGGTCTGTGAGGAACCACCAACCACCATCCCTATCTTCCCCAAAACCTCCTGCAGTCTGGAGGCCAGATCTAGCCTAAGCTTGATTTTGTTGGTATTGTTACAAAGGAGTAGAATTCGCAAGGCCATGGGGAGTGGGCCTGTTGACCATTTGTGAGCCATGATTGGCAGCTGTGTGGCCAATGTAGAGCAAATGGGGACAGTCAAGTTCACAGCTTAATGTGGACTCTGACCAGTCCTGCCTTTAAACTCACCAGCCCCCTCTTTCCAGCTAAATCTTGGATGTCAATGAGTCGTTTTGCTTGCCGCACTGTGCCTTGATAAGCTTTCCTTGTTCTGTCTCTCCCCATCCATCTCTCAGTCTTAGAATCGGTGTTTGAAGACCAGAATGATGTTGTCTAGTATCGTTTTGTTTTTTTTTTTTTAGTATCGTTTCACTGTACAGATGATGAAACAGGGGCCCAGACCCCCAAGAGTGGAGGGTTATGTCCTGTCTCTTGACTCCCATCAGAAAGCTTTTCCGCTCTTCCACACTGCCTTCCCTCCCTCTGACCTCTTCTGCCTTCCTTTCAATCCTCTTTCCCTTCTTCTGTCACCTCTCAGTCTTTCACTAACCACAGCATGGCACTGAAGTACAATGAGTAGTCACGTGCCATATTTTTTAAAATAAGATCTTTGTTCCCTTGCTCTTATTTATCTTTTAAAAAAACTTTTCTGTTCTTGTTTTTAGAAGTAGGCAAGTTAGTCACTATTCAATGGGGAAAAAATCCTCCAAATTTAAATCCTTAAAAAAAAAACAAAACCTTTAAGTTTTAAAAGTAATCATTATTCAATAAAAAAAATCTTGGGAATACCATTAAAGAGTTAAATGGGAAGAGATTATCAAATTCCTCTAATTCTACCAGCCAAAAATAACCATCATTAACATCCTAGTCTATAGCTTTCCTGTACATTTTCTGTTTATATATATACGCAAAATTATATATACATAAAAACTGATTGCTGCCACATCAATTACTATTCACAGGACAGTGCAGAACTGCCCCATAGGGTTTCCAAGGAGCAGCTGTTGGATTCGAATTGCCGCCTTTTGGTTAGCAGCAGAGCTTTTAACCACTATACCATCAGGGCTCACAATATACATACAGTGATTCAATCTGTCCTTGAATTTCCTTTAAAGCCCACCCGTCAGTTACATAACCTTGTCTGACCTTCATGTCTTTGACACGTACTCCAATTACCAGGTTACCTGGCAGAACAACCCTGCACCAGAGGGCATACTTAGGAGAGCTTCCACAAACTATAAGATCTAGTCTCCAAGAGTAGCAAGTGGTTGTTTACAGCCAAATACACCCTCCTGTTCCCGTGACTCTGCACTTCTTTTTAGTAGGAGAAAGTTTAGAAACTGCTTATTAGACAACCACGCACAGCTTCAAAGGTGCGACAGGGGTGGCTGGGGTGGTAGTTAGGAGGCAGATTCCAACTCAGTATCATACCTTCTAGGTCTTGACAGTTTCCAAAGTGCTTTCACGTGCATGATCTAAGTTGATTCTCACCAGCGTCCCAGGAGGTAGGAAGCACGTGTAGCCTTATCCTGGTTTTAAAGGCTCAGAGAATACAAGATCAGTACTCCGTTCAGAGAAATACTTCATTCTTCCTTCTTTGCAGACCACGAAAACCAGTGTAAAGCAACTCTGTCCACATGGCAGGTGGAACATAGCTGTCAGAGCCTTAGGGAGGCTGGCTTTCTTGGTTACAATTCCATATTCCTGAGTAAGGAACTCTGCGGAGTTTGGCTGTCTTTTCTTGGTTCAGTCAGCTATAGCCAAGGGTAGCGTCATGACTATTTAATCATTAAACCAATATGTGGTGAATATCTCTTCTCTGCCAGATGTAGGTAAATTGTGACAGGTAACATTTGTTGAGTGCTCACTATGTACTAAGTGCTATTCTGAACCCTTGATATATTTTGATTCATGTTGTTTTCACAAGAGCTTTTGTGGTAGGTGTTATTAGCATGCCCATTTTACAGATGAAGTAAACTAAGGCACAGGGAGGTTATGTGACTTGCTCATTGTCTAGTAGGATAGGAACCCAGGCAACTCAGTTCCAGAGGCCATGCACTGAAACACTGCACTTCACTGCCTCTACTAGAATGAGGGTAATATGAAGTGCATGATGAGGGGCTACAAACAGGGGGGATGGGGATCAGGAATGCTTCTCCAAGAGGCACCTAAGACCTAAGAGGCAAGGAAAGGAGGGAAGGCTTCGAGCCAATATGACAAACTGAGCAGATAAAGGAAGCCCCCTTTTCCTTTAAAAATATAGAGATATTGGATAAAATATAACAACAAAAATTAATACATATCTAAGTTCAAAAGGGAGAAATAAAAATCTCCAATTTTGGAAGTGAAAAGAGAACTCAAAGTCAGAATGGTGAGCAGAGGTTAAAGACAAGAGGCCCAGTGGGGCACTGGGGCAAGATACATGCCTTCAGGGTAGGGTTTCCTGCCCATGCAGGGAGGGTGTTAAGACTGCAGGTACCTAAATAGCAGGTTACCTCAAAAAGTAAAGAATGTCACCCTTGAGTGCTGCACTCTTTTAAAAAATTATATATGTGAGTCCTGCAATCTCAATTCTAGGAATATATCCTAGAGAAATAAGACCTGTTATACAAATAGACATATGCACACCCATGTTCACTGCAGCATTATTTACCATAACAAACAAATGGAAACAAACTAAGTGCCCATCAACAGATGAATGGATAAATAAACTATGGTACATACACACATGGACTACTACCCAATGATAAAGAATGATGAATCTGTGAAACATCTCAAAACATGGATGAATCTGGAGGGCATTATGCTGAGTGAAATAAGCCTATCACAAAAGGACAAATATTATATGAGACCACTATTATAAAAACTCAAGAAAAGGTTTACACACAGGGGAAAAAAAAAATCTTTGATGGTTACGAGGGATGGGAAGAGGGGAAACCACTAACTAGATAGTAGGCAAGTGTTAGCTTTGGTGAAGGGAAAGACAACACACAATATAGGGGAAGTCAGCACAACTTAACCAAGGCAAAGACATAGAAGCTTCCTAAAACCAAAAAAACCAAGCCCGTTGCCATCGAGTAGATTCTGACTCATAGCGACCCGATAGGACAGAGGAGAACTGCCCCTAGAGTTTCCAAGGAGTGCATGGTGGATTCAAACTGCTGACCTTTTGGTTAGCAGCTGTAGCTCTTAACCACTACGCCACCAGGGTTTCCAGAAGCTTCCTAGACACATCCAAACACTTTGAGGGACTGAGTTACTGGGGCTGAAGGTTGAGGGCCATAGTCACAGGGGACATATAGGTCAATTGGCGTAATACAGTTCATAAAGAAAATGTTCTACATCTTACTTTGGTGAGTAGCATCTGGGATCTTAAAAGATTGCAAGCTGCCATCTAAGATACAAGTATTGGTCCCCTCCCCTTTGGAGCAAAGGTGAATGAGGAAAATCAAAGACATAGGGAAAATATTAGTCCAAGGGACAAGTGGACCACTTGAACCACGTAGCCTCTACCAGCCTGAGCTCAGAAGAACTAGATGGTGCCTTGTACCACCACCGACCACTCTAATAGGGATCACAATAGAGGGTTCTGGACAGAGTGGAAGAAAAATGCAGAACAAAATTCAAATTCACAAAAAAAGACTAGACTTACTTGTCTGACAGAGACTGGAGGAACCCCCAAGACTATGGTCCCCGGACACCCTGCTAACTCAGAACTGAATCCACTCCCGAAGTCCACCATTCAGCCAAAGATTAGACAGGCCTATAAAACAAACAATAATGCAGATGAGGAACAGGCTTCTTAGTTCAATCAAGTATACAAAATCAAATGGGCAACACCTGCCCAAAAGCAAACAAGAGAAGGCAGGAAGGGACAGGAAAACTGGGTGAATGGACACGTTGAGCCTGGGGTGAAAAGGGAAAAGGGGAGAGTGCGGACACATTGCGGGGATTGCAAAAATGTCACAAAAAAAATTGTGTATAAATTTTTGAATGAGAAATTAATTTGCACTGTAAACTTTCACCTAAAGCACAAACACACACACACACACACACACACACAAATCTATATGAGACCAAATGGACCACACCTACTCTAAAGCACAGATGAGAAATTGGCAGGGGCAAGGTGGGGGGCTGTGAGACTATGTTAATGGGAGTGAAACAACAAGAACAGAAATAATGAGAATGCTGTCGCAATGTGAAGAATGTAACCAATGTCACTGAACATTATGTGTAGAAATTGTTGAATAAGAACATGTATTGCTGTGTATATTTTCACCAAAAATACAATAAAATACACACACACACACACAAAAAAAAGACTGCAAGTCCCATTTGTGACGAGAAGCTAGAATCCTTGCTGAAAATTGGAAACAGAGAAGCAGCTGCCCTGACTGGAAATGGTAATGAGCCCAGGGATGTGTCCCAGAAATGGGATGACAGACTTGTGCCATAGGTGGAAACAGAGTCACTCTGAGAAGATCAGACCCTAGAGCCTGGGCTCTGGGTGGGTGTAGTCTCCATATTCACACTGTTCATATTTTAGGGAAGCCTGAACCAAAAAACTAACCTGAAATCTTCCCTGGAATAAGTGAAATCTTCAGAAATGGCAAAGGCAGAAGCAAAACTACTCCCAAGGCACCCTTCTACAACCAGGACCTGCTCAGGGTCTTCATGGAAAACCACTTTTACTAAAAATAAGTTCATGGTAAAAAAAAAAAAAAAAGTTAGAAAGCCCATGAGAAAACCCAGGGCAATGAGGGATAACCAGCCAATTCAATCTACACCTGGAGAATGACAAATAATAGAATAATTTGAAAGCATCTATAAAAAATGATGACAAAGAATGTCCAAGGGCCATGTGCAACAGCCAGAACACACACACACACATACTCACACTCCATATACACCCATGCATACACTCTCTCACACACACCCACACATACACACATCCTTGCAGTTTTGGAGGAACCAAAAGAAAGTCAGTGTAGTGCATGAGAAGGAGCCCTGGTGGTACAGTGGTTAAAGCATTTGGCTGCTAACTGAAAGGTCGGTGGTTTGAACCCACCAGCCGCTCTGCGGGAGAAAGATGTGGTGGTCTGCTTCCATAAAATTACAACCTAGGCATAAACAGAATACAAAACATTACTTAAAATGATGAAGAGAAACCAGATAACTGGGAGCTTCTAAAAATCAAACGCCTATGCTCATCTAAAGACTTCACCAAAAGAGTAAAAAGACCACCTACAGACTGGGAAAAAATTTTCAGCTACGACATCTCTGACCAGTGCCTGATCTCTAAAATTGACATGATTCTGCTAAAACTCAACCACAAAAAGACAAACAACCCAGTTAAAAATTGGGCAAAGGATATGAACAGGCACTTCACTAAAGAAGACATTCAGGCGGCTAACAGATATATGAGGAAATGCTCTCGATCATTAGCCATTAGAGAAATGCAAATTAAAACTACAATGAGATTCCATCTCACTCCAACAAGGCTGGCATTAATCCAAAACATACAAAATAATAAATGTTGGAGAGGCTGTGGAGCGATTGGAACACTTATACACTGCTGGTGGGAATGTCAAATGGTACAACCACTTTGGAAATCAATTTGACGTTTCCTTAAAAAGCTAGAAATAGAACTACCATGTGACCCAGCAGTCCCACTCCTTGGAATACATCCTAGAGAAATAAGAGCCTTTACACGAACAGATATATGCACACCCATGTTTATTGCAGCACTGTTTACAATAGCAAAAAGATGGAAGCAACCAAGGTGCCCCCCAACAGATGAATAGATAAATAAATTATGCTATGTTCACCCAATGGAATATTACGCATCGATAAAGAACAGTGATGAATCTGTGAAACATTACATAACATGGAGGAACCTGGAATGCATTATGCTGAGTGAAATTAGTCAGTTGCAAAAGGACAAATATTGTATAAGACCACTATTATAAGATCTTAAGGAATAGTTTAAACTGAGAAGAACACATTCTTTTGTGGGTATGAGGGGGGGAGGGAGAGACGGTGGGAGAGGTGTATTTACTAGTTAGATAGTAGGTAAGAACTGCTTTAGGTGAAGTGAAGGACAACACTCAGTACAGGGGAGGTCGGCACAACTGGACTAAACCAAAAGCAGTTTCCTGAATACACTGAATGCTTCAAAGGTCAGCGAAGCAGGGGCAGGGGTTTGGGGACCATGGTTTCAGGGGACATCTAAGTCAATTGGCAAAATAAAATCTATTAAGCAAACATTCTGCATCCCACTTTGAAGTGTGGCGTCTGGGGTCTTAAACACTAGCAAGCGGCCATCTAAGATGCATCAATGAGTCTCAACCCCCCCCTGGATCAAAGGAGAATGAAGAATACCAAGGACACAAGGTAATTACGAGCCCAGGAGACAGAAAGGGCTACATGAACTAGAGACTACATCATCCTGAGACCAGAAGAACTAGATGGTGTCCGGCCACAACCGATGACTGCCCTGACAGTGAACACAACAGAGAAACCCTGAGGCAGCAGGAGAACAGTGGGATGTAGACCCCAAATTCTCATAAAAAGACCAGACTTAATGGTCTGACTGAGACTAGAAGGACCCCGGTGCTCATGGCCCACCAGACCTTCTGTTGGCCCAGGACAGGAACCGCTCCTGAAGCCAACTCGTCAGACATGGATTGGACTGGACAATGAGTTGGAGAGAGATGCTGATGAGGAGTGAGCTACTTGTAACAGGTGGACACTTGCGACTATGTTGGCATCTCCTGTCTGGAGAGGAGATGGGAGGGTAGAGGGGGTTAGAAGCTGGCACAATTGTCAGGAAAAGAGAGGCTGGAAGGAGGGAGCAGGCTGTCTCATTAGGGGGAGAGTAATTGGGAGTATGTTTTTTTTTTTTTTTTTAGTAAGGTGTAGATAAGTTTATAAGTGAGAGACTGACTTGATTTGTAAACTTTAACTTAAAGTACAATAAAAATTATTTAAAAAAAAATTACAACCTAGGAAACCCTATGGGGCAGTTCTACTCCGTCCTATCATGTTGCTGTTGAGTCGGAATTGACTCTAAGGCAATGGGAACTGGCATCGCATAAAGAAAAGGTGTGAAGGTAGTACAAGATAAGGCTGGAGAGGAAGAGGGGCAGCTCACTCAGGACCTGAAAACATTTTAACTCTGTTTATCCCTTGTATTACTTTCTTGTGTCTGCCTTGACAAATTAGCACAAATTTGGTGGCTAAAAACAACAGGAATGTATTCTCTTACGGTCCCAGAAGTCTGAAATCAAGGTGTCAGCAGAGAATCCTCGCTTGCCTCTTCTAGCTCCTGCGGCTCCAGGGGTTCCTTGACTTGTGGCTGCATAACTCCAGTTTCTGTTCCATCTTCACATGGCCTTCTCTGTGTGCATTTTCCTCTCCTGTCTGTTATTAGAATACTTGTCGTTGGATTTAGAGCCCAGCTGGGTAATCTAGAATGAGCTCATCTCAAGATCTTTTAATTTAATTACATCTGCAGTGACCATTTTTCCAAGTAAGGTAACACTCATAGGGTCTAGGTATTAAGATGTGGAGGTATCTTTTTGGGCATCACATTTCAACCTACTACATCTCTCTTCCTTCTTTTACTTTGTTGTTGTCATTAGTTATCTTTTTTTTAATCTGATGAGACATTATTACCATTGTTTCATACAGTCAGAGTCTGTTTAGATTTACCCACAAAATAATTTTTTGTTGTTGTTCTTGCTTCTCAGCCTTCCTTCTAGGATGTCTTTCCTTCTGCCTAAAGTACATCTTTTAGAATTTTGTTTAGTGAGAGTCCATTGGGAGCAAACTCTCCTATTTTTTTGTTTGCCCAAAAGTGTCTTGATTTGCTCTAGTTCTTGAAAGATATTTTCCCTGAATGTCTTAGTCTTCTAGTGCTGCTAGAACAGAAATACCACAAGTGAATGGCTTTAAAGAGAAATTTATTTTCTCACAGTCTAGCAGGCTAGAAGTCCAAATTCAGGGCATCAGCTCCAGGGGACGGCTTTCTCTCTCTGTGGGCTCTGGAGGAAGGTCCTGGTCATCAGTCTTCTCCTGGACTAGGAGCTTCTCCTTGTAGGAAGTCTGGGTCCAAACGACATGCTCTGCTCATGGCACTGCTTTCTTGGTGGTATGAAGTCCCCCAAATTCTGTCTTAGTCATCTAGGTCTGCTCTAAGAGTATTTACCAGAAGCAGGTGGCTTCAACAAAGAGAAATTTATTTTCTCACAATCTAGTAGGCTAGAAGTCCAAATTCAGAGCGTCAGCTCCAGGGGAAGGCTTGGATCAGGGATGTGATCTGAGGAAGGGTATTACATCCCACCCTAATCCTCTTTAACTACAGGCAGAGATTATGATTTGTATCACACAGGAAAATCACAAAATGGGGGACAACCACACAATACTGGAAATCATGGCCTAACCAAGTTGACACATATTTTTGGGGGATGCAATTCAATCCATGACACTGAGTATCAAATTCTAGGTTGGTAGTTATCTTAGCATACTGAAGATATAATTTCAGTTGTCTTCTGCCATTCATTTTCACTGGGCTTCATGCTTGGTATTCTAACAGTAGTTTTAAAAAGTGAAAGCTAGAAATGATGCTGGGAACACACAGCCATTCAACGAACATTTATCATACTCCCTAGAATGCTGAGGAGAGAGGTGAATCAGACTTGGGCCCTGCCCTTAAAACGCTGGTGGCTTTAACATGCAATGTATAAAAATGAAGCTCAGTCTATGAGTTGTTAAGATTTATGGTGGTTATACCAAAGAAGAATCTTATTTCTCCAGAAATACAAATTAAAATGAATTTGCTTTAATTCAATTTTACATAAATCAAATCTCCCTGGTCACAAACAAAGAGGGCCAAGCTCTGCCAAGAGCATATGCCAAGGAAAGAAGTAAAAAGATCTCTGGGTACTTTTTGGGAAGACCTGACCACATGGGACAGTTGTTGCAGTTAGGGCATTTTTAAATTTGAAGGACAGTAAGATTACAATAACAAATACTGAAAAGTCTTGTGGCTTCAAAGTCTAATTAACCTTTTCCCTGGGGAAATAGTGTAGGCCTATTGCCCCACCAAATCTCTTAGATAAGTTCCAAAGAATCTGAACCTATGATTTTTGCAGCTTGTCCTATTTTCATTAACCTTTACCCCATTGACCAGTGTTAAAACAAAACAAAACAAAACAAAAATGCACCTATGTGAAAATAGCTAAAGAAATGCTATATCCATGGTCTCAATTCTTCTTTTACTTAAAAAATTCCCTATGCCTAGAGTTCTGACCAGCTCAAGAATAGATTTGACGCATTGAACACTAATGACTGAAGACCAGAGGCGTTGTGGAATGACATCAAGTATATCATACATGAAGAAAGCAAGAGATCATTAAAAAGACAGGAAAGAAAAGACCAAAATGAATTTCAGACGAGACCCTGAAACTTGCTCTTGAATGTCGAGTAGCTAAAGCAAGAGGAAGCAATGATGAAGTAAAAGAGCTGAACAGAAGATTTCAAAGGGTAGCTTGAGAAGACAAAGTATTATAATGACATGTGCAAAGACCTGGAGATGGAAAACCAAAAGGCAAGAACACACTCAGCATTTCTCAAGGTGAAAGAACTGAAGAAAAAATTCAAGCCTCGAGTTGCAACACTGAAGGTTTCTATGGGAAAAATATTAAACAACACAAGAAGCATCAAAAGAAGATGGAAGGAATACACAGAGTCACTATACCAAAAAGAATTGGTCAATATTTAACCATTTCAGGAGGTACCATATAAGCAGGAACCAATGGTATTGAAGGAAGAAGTCCAAGCTACACTGAAGGTATTGGTTGAAAACAAGTCTCCAGGAATTGATGGAATACCAGTTGAGATGTTTCAACAAACAGATGTAGCACTGGAAGTACTCACTTGTCTATGCCAAACAAAATTTGGAAGACAGCTACCTGGCCAACCAACTGGAAGAGATCTATATTTGTGCCTATTCCCAAGAAAGTTGATCCCACCAAATATGAAAATTATTGAACAGTATCATTAACATCACAGGAAAGTAAAATTTTGCTGAAGATCATTCAGAAGAGGCTACAGCTGTATATCGACAGGGAACTGCCAGAAATTCAAGGTGGATTCAGAAGAGGACATGGAACCAGGGATATCATTGCTGATGTCGGATGGATCTTGGCTGAAAGCAGAGAATACCAGAAAAATGTTTACCTGTGTTTTATTGACTATGCTAAGGCATTTGACTGTGTGGATCATAAAAAATTATGGATAACATTGAGAAAAATGGGAATTCCAGGACACTTAATTATGCCCATGAGGAACCTGTATGTGGATCAAGAGGCAGTCATTTAAAGCGAACAAGGGGATACTGCGTGTTTTAAAGTCAGGAAAAGTGTGGGTCAGGGCTGTATCCTTTCACCTTACATATTCAGTCTGTATGCTGAGCAAATAACCCTAGAAGCTGGACTATATGAAGAAGAACAGCTCATCAAGATTGGAGGAAGACTTATTAACAACCTGCTATATACTCGACAGCACCGGGGTTATATGCAGATGACACAGCCTTGCTTGCCAAAAGTGAAGAGCACTTGAAACACATACTGATGAAGATCAAAGACCACAGCCTTCAGTATGGATTGCACCTCAACATAAAGAAAACAAAAATTCTCACGACTGGACCAATAAGCAAAAGCATGATAAACGGAGAAAAGATTGAAGTTGTCAAGGATTTCATTTTACTTGTTGATTTCAATCAACACCCATGGAAACAGCAGTTAAGAAATCAAAAGATGCATTGCATTGGGCAAATCTGCTGCAAAAGACCTCTTTAAAGTGTTGAAAAGCAAAGATATCACCTTGAAGACTAAGGTGCGCCTGACCCAAGCCATGGTGTTTTCAATCACCTTCTATGCATGTGAAAGCTGGAGGATGAATAAAGAAGATCAAAGAAGAATTGACACCTTTAAATTGTGGTGTTGGCGAAGAATATTCAATATACCACGGACTGCCAAAAGAATGAACAAATCTGTCTTGGAAGAAGTACAACCAGAATGCTCCTTAGAAGCAAGGATGGCGAGACTGTGTCTTACATACTTTGGACATGTTGTCAGGAGGGATCAGTCTCTGGAGAAGGACATCATGCTTGGCAAAGTACAGGGTCAGCGGAAAAGAGGAAGACCCTCAATGAGGTGAATTGACAGCGGCTGCAACAATGGGCTCAAGCATAACAATGATTGTGAGAATGGTGCATGACCAGGCAGTGTTTCTTTCTGTTGTACATCGAGTCACTATGAGTCGTAACTGACTTGATGGCACCTAACGACAAAAGAGTTGTGACAATAGGCGTGGTGCGAACAGCATTCAAAAATCAACTGAGATGCATCTGGATAAATGTCCTGGAATCATTGCTACATTGGGAAGGGAAGGGCCATCTCTGCTCTCTAGAAGTCCTGTGGAAAAGAATGGAGAAGCATATTGGATCCCAGGCTTTCTTGCTCCTGGTGTCTTCTGTCTTTGCAGGGGCCACCAGTGTCCTGGAGTAGGTCCAACTGGCAGTCAGGAGATCCTCCGAAGCTATCCTGGGCTTATCTTCTTCTTGGCTGCAGATCTCCCAGCTCCTGCCAGACTTGCATCAGGAGCTGTGGGGAAGTGTCCAAGCTGTTGGATTCCACTCATCAATAGACTACACACCACTGGTAACATCCAACCAGGAAGCAATGAGCTTCTAGGCAATTCTTTCAAGAGACTAGATAGATACCTGGAGCTAAAGTTTTTCAGACTTACTGAAGTCTGACCTGTCAACAGTTCAGTTTTCCAGAGTCTTCTGGCTTGTGCTTGCTTAAAAGTAAGACTGCCAAGTCCTGAGTCCAGCTTGGAAATGTTTATCCTCCACCACCTGCTCCAGAACACAAGATGTGTAAGTGACCAAGCCTCCTGGGTATGTGTGGGACTGCCTGACACCCCAGAGTCACGTGACCACACAGGTGGCCATCAGCTCTGCTTTTGGGCTCTTAACTCCTGACAGGCTCCTCTGTCAGGGCTGTGGCTTTGGATGGTTTTGGGGGGCTGTGTGTTTCTTGCACCTGTTGCTACCAGGAAAACCCTATACATTTTGTGCCTACATAATATTGAATTTCCTGGGGCTAAAGTGTATTTACAACGATAAAACCAACTTGAAGTGTGAACAGTTCACCTAAACTCTAAAAAAAAAAAACTAGTCGACAAAAAATTACTAATGCCTTCTGAATGCAAGTACAGTGGGAAAAGAAAATACAAAGTAGTAAAAGTATATGGTTCCCTCTTTCAGTAGGGGGGGAAGCGGGGGCGGCAAGACCTGAACATGAACTTCCTGTGTTTCACCTCATCTATGAAGTCCGATGACAACCCTCAATCCAGTCCAAGATATTTAGGGGAATCACAATTTGAGGTGACTTATACAAAATCGCTGTTTTTGCCAGTGAAAAAATGGGTCTTAGTTTCCTAGTGCTACAGTAATAGAAATACCACAAGTGGGTGGCTTTACAGAACAGAAATTTATTTGCTCACAGTTTAGTGGGCTAGAAGTTCAAGTTCAGAGCAATGACTAGAGAGGAAGTCTCTCTGTCAGCTCTGGGGGAAGAGCCAGGTGCCTCAGGTTCTGTAGCCCTGGTGTTCCTCGGTTCCTTGAGGATCTTGTTCCCCCCATTTGTGTTTGCTTTTGTGTCTCATCTGCTCTTTTTATAACTCAGAAGTGATTGGGTTTACGACACACCCTGTGTTGATCTGGCTTTATTAAGATAACAAAGAAAACAAAAAAAGGCAACAGATGCCTCTTAACCCAATGTGGTGGCTCAGAGACATCTTTCCAGAAAGGATGACATGTGGCGTAAGTCTTGAATGATGAAGTGAGGTAAAGCAGAGTTCGCTGCACAAGCAAAGATGTGACAGCTTTACTTGAACTTTACCTTGACTGGACACAGGAATGACCCACATGTAAGTGAAAAGGCAATGACTTCGGACAAAAAATCAGCGTACATATTTGTTCTTAAAAAGTAGATCGTGCCAAGTCTTGATTTCTGATATAACTGTCTTCCCATGAATTCCTCCAACTTCAGCAACACTTATCTCAAACGTTGTGGTTAGATGCCATCAAATCCACTCCATAATGACCCCAGGTGACAGAATAGAATTACCCCATAGGATTTTCTTGGCTGTAATCTTGACAGAAGCAGATTGCCAGGTCTTTCCCCTGCCAAGCAGCTGGATGGGTTCGAACCACCAACCTTTTGGTTAGCAGCTGAGGTCTCCTTGGCTCAAACATAGGATCTTTATGAATTGAGATTATACTCAGACCAGTTTTATTTCTGGCGCAGAAGGAACAACAGAATTATGGTAAAAAATGTTTCCCTTTGACAAGATATTTTCTTAAAAAATGAATTCTTAAAAATTGTTTCAATTATATATTGCACATACACAAAAGTATTTAACATACAGGCATACAGAGAACAATAAAGTATGTAACCCCCACACGGTCTAATACAAAGAATATAGAATATCCCTGCCACCCTGAAGCCCGAGCACCCTTTCCTGATCCCATTCCCCTCTCTACCCCTAGGGGAGCTTGCTTTTTGTGTTTACACTTATTCATTCAACAAACATGGTACTGGACGCCCCACTATACTCTGGACCAGGCTCTATCCTATAGAGAACAAAACAAAAGCTTTCTCTTCTCTTAAAACACTTTCACATTAGCTACTTCAATTTTATTTGCTGTTCTCCATACCCCAATGAATACACATACTATCATTCTCCCCCACCCTTGCGCAGATGAGGAAGTGGAGGCTCAAAAATGTTGACTTGTCTCAGGTCACATGGCTAAGTGGCAGAACTGGAGCAAGAAGCCAAGCAATTGCCTCCCTTGCAGCTCCTTCTATTGCACCACAGTACTCCTCCCCTCCCTGCCCAGCTGCGTGCCAGGGGCTAGATTCACTGCTACCAAACGCCAAGCTTTGCAGCTAAGGCAACTGCGGTGAGAGGGGTGGACCTGAGACTCTAACAGCCCTGCTAGATTCAAGATTAAACCAGCGTGGACAGCTGCAGGGCTCGGGGTGGGTAGGTAGGAGGGTATAGGGTTCTCTGCAGTGAAACAGCAGCTGGACAAGGCACCCTTAACCCCAGACATCTATGTGGGCTCATCTCAAACCCCCATGTTAATGTGTCAGCATATCATACAAACAAAGCCATTTTTTTTTGCATTTTCCATGATTGAAAAAAAAAATTTTTTTTTATGGATTCTGAAAAATGTTTATTGTATTTTTGGTGAAAATATACACAGTAAAATATGCTCTCATTCAACAATTTCTACACACAGTGTTCAGTGATACTGGTTACATTCTTCACATTGTGTCAACATTCTCATCATTTCCATTCTAGTTGTTTTATTCCCATTAACTTAGACTCAGTGCCCCCCAAACTTCTCACCTCTGCTTTACAGTAACTGTTGTCTATCTGGTTTCATACAGATAATTTTTTCAAAGAGCACAGGACTCAAGGGTGATGTTTAAAAAAATTATTTTTTGTGGTTGGTTTATTGGTTACTGAAGTTGGATAGACTTGATGCTATTTATTTATGACTCAATTTCTGCTCCACTTGCAGAATTCTTTGGTAAAGATCTCCCCGTAAATAAAAATACTGATGCCTCCGATGGCCCAGATGACAGTAAGACAGCTCTCAAGGCTGCCCACGGGTGAAAAATGGTTTCATTAGCATGGCAGCTCTGATCCTTTGGTGGTGGCTACCTGGAGTGTTGTCTTGAGAAGGCCTGAGTGCCATAGTAGTTTAGCAATCATGGGTACTGAAGAATGAAGTAGGGGCTCTTGTGTCACATATTTATCAGCTGTGACACCCATAGCCTATGATCAACCAACACTGACAAAGCACAGTGGGGGCCTCAGACCAGTCAGGTCCGCGGTGGCCACCAGTGCCTGTCCACAGCCACCTCTCTCAGAGCGTGTGTACTACTGACCGTTGCCTCCAAGAGATGTAAAGATTTGGTCCCTGGTTCTAGACCCATTCAAATGAAGACAGAGCCTGATGAAGGAGTCCCAGTTCCAGAACCGGATGTGACCTCTGCATGGTTCACACACTCACTCCACAAACATTTACTGCATGCTCCTCTGTGCCAGGTGCAGTGCTGGACAGTGGGGATCCAAAGGTGACCACATCAGAGATCCTTTACCCAGGTGCTCACTGTCTACGGGCAAGACAGATATCCAATAAACAGTAACCCTATAATTTAATAGGGGTCTTGGTGGTACAGTGGTTAAGCACTTGGCTGCTAATCGAAAGGTTGGTAGTTAGAACCCACTAGCCAGTCCACGGGATAAAGATGTGACGGTCTGCTTCAGTAAAGATGTACAGCCTTGAAAACCCTGTGGGGCAGTTCTACTCTGTCCTATAGGGTGGCTATGAGTTAGAATTGACTCGATGGCAACAGTGTTTTTTGTTTTGTTTTTAATGACAAGGGAGACATCCCTGGGTGCTGCAAACAGTTAAGTTTTGGTTGCTAACCAAAAGGTTGGCAGTTCAAATATACCCAGAGGTGCCTCAGAAGAAAGGCCTGGAGATCTACTTCCAAAAAGTCAGCCACTGAAAACCCTATGGAGCAGAGTTCTACTCTGATACATGTGGGGTCATGATGAGTTGGAATCTGCTTGACAGCAACTGCTATGATAGGGCAAGTACAGGACCCTTCCAGAGCTTGTTCACATGGGTAATCAGGAAAAATGGCTGCCGTTGGTGTTGGGGGCAGGTACAATTGTACAATGAGCCAAAGAATTCTTGTCCCTCCCTAGAATGTTTTGGTGGAGCTGTTTTGTGGCTTCTCTCTACTTGATGATGCTAGGAAAACAGAGGTTGGACTCAGAACCCCTTTGCAATAAGGGGTGAATAGGTACCCCAGGAAGTCACATAAGTTGTGCAGATCATGGCCTACAAAAAGACACAAGATTAAGAGGAAAGGGAAAGACTACTTTTACTAATTTTGTCAAAAACAGAAACCAAACCCATAGCCATTGAGAAGACTCTGACTCATAGGGACCCTATAGGACAGAGCAGAACTGACCCATAAGGCTTCCAAGGAGCAGCTGGTGGATTTGAATTGTTCACCTTTTGGTTAGCAGCCGTGCTCTTAACCGCCGCTCCAATTCTGCCAAAGGGGACATCTTTTTCTAACTTGCCCAAGGTGCTGTATGTGCCAAAAGAGAACCTGGGAGTATTTTATTTTTTCGATTACCCAATGATCATGGAATGCAGGACTGATGGGTTACCTTTCAGCTGCCTTCATGGTGATTACATATCTTGGTATCCCTTTGGATCTAAATGGAGGGCTAATTCTCAAGTCTTCCTTTATTTTGGACATGGAAGTGCTTCCTAATTCATCAGTCTAAGTTGAGTCAGGGAAGCAGAACCAACTGCCTCCTTTGCCATGAGACCAGAACTGGATGGCGCCTGGCTACAATTACCCAAGGTTTTGATCAAAGATTTTATAGAAGAAACTGATCAAAAGGGGGAGAATGAGGAACAAAGTTTCAAATTTTCATGGAATCCAGACTTTCTGGAACCACTGAGGCTGAAAAAGTGCTCAAAAATATTGCGCTAAGATAATCCTTAAACCTCGAACCTTAAACCAAAAGTGTCCCCTGAAGTCTTCTTTAAGCCAAACAATAGTTTAGCTTAAATAGTGAGGAATATCTGCCTTGAGCACCATACTTTTTTATTTATTTATTTATTTTTGTTGTACTTTAGGTGAAGGTTTACAGAACAAACTAGTTTCTCATCAAAGAGTTAGTACACACATTTTTCTATGACATTAGTTAACAATCCCATAACATGTCAACACTCTCCCTTCTCAACCTTATTACAAGCTTCCCTGTTCCCTCCTGCCTTCCAGTTCCTGCCCCAGGGGTGGTGCACCCCTTTAGTCTTGTTTTGTTCCATGGGCATGTTCAATCTTTGGCTGAAGGGTGAACCTCAGGAGTGACCTCATTACTGAGCTGAAAGGGTGTCCAGGGTCCATACTCTCATAGTATCTCCAGTGTCTGTCAGACCAGCAAGCCTGATCTTTCTTTTTGAGTTAGAACTTTGTTCTACATTTTTCTCCAGCTCCATCTAGGACCCTCTATTGTGATCCTTGTCAGAGCTGTCAGTGGTGGCAGCCAGGCACCTTCTTGTATTGGACTTAGTCTGGTGGAGGCTGTGGTAGATGTGGTCCATTAGTCCTTTGGACAAATCTTTCCCTTGTATCTTTAGTTTTCTTCATTCTTCCTTGCTCCTGAAGGGATGAGACCAGTGGAGTATCCTAGATGGCTGCTCACAGGCTTTTAAGACCCCAGATGCTACTCACCAAAGTAGGACGTAGAACATATTCTTTATAAACTATGTTATGCCAATTGAGCTAGATATTCCCTGAGATCATGGTCCCCACAGCCCTCATCCCAGCAATTCGGTCCCTCAGGGAGTTTGGATGTGCCTATGGAGCTACCACGACCTTGCCTTGTACAGGTTGTGAAGGCTTCCCCAGTATTGTGTACTGTCTTACCCTTCACAAAAGTTTCCACTTATCTATTGTCTATTAAGTGTTTTTCCATCCCCACCCTTCCCCTTCCTCGTAACCATCAAAGATTGTTTCTTTTTGTATGTAAACCTTTTCATCAGTATTTATGATACTGGTCTCATACAATATTTGTCCTTTTGTGATTGACTTATTTCAGTCAGCATAATGCCCTCCAGATTCATCCGTGTTATGAGAGAGCATTGTGCTCTTTTAAAGGACTATCTATATGGAATCAAATAGACAACAGCAACTCGAAAGGTTAGATAAGAAGCTTAGAGGGCAATGAATTTAATGTTAATGAGGGAAGAAGAATTCAGAAAGGGAGGGTGAAAATGGTTGCGGAGCTTGAAGAATATAATCAATGTCACTGAATTGTACATGTAGAAATTGTTGGATTGGTGTATGTTTTGTTGTGTTTATTTTCAACGACAACAAAAATAATAAATTCTTAAAAAAAAAAAAAGTATTATAGGAATTAGACCTTACAAAACGGTGGCAGAAACCAGGGCAGTGAAGGACTGGAGGACCAGGAGGAGGCACCAAGCAGTCAGTCTGAGATGCCAAGCTTGCTTGCCACTGTGGAGGGACCATGAAGAGGAAGCTTGTGGGGAGTTTTTCGGGATGCTTTGTCCCTGGGTGGTTCCCTCCTCCATGGATCCCCACCAAGCCTCTGGAGGGAGGGCCTGGGACTGCTGTAAGGCCCAGTGTCAGCAGCAGGAAGAGGAGTGAGAAGAACGAGGTGAGGAGTAGCTGGCACCCACCGGCACCTCTGTGTCCGTCCAACTCTGACCCTGACCGCACCTAACCCTGACCACCTTCAGGGAGTGATGGCTGCTGCTTCACTTTCACTCTTCCAAATCTTGCACAAATTCCTCTTTTGGCCACATCTAACTCAGACCCACACAGGGAAGGGGACCTGGGAAATGATGTTCCATCTTAGCCAAGTTGACAGTGTACAAACCACCACACTTGAAGGAAAGGCAGTGGGGGTGATGGGGTGGGGCACAGAATATTCTGGCTTCAGTAAAGAAACAAACACTTCAGAAATTTTGTGTTCAGAGCACCAGTGGTTCTCAGGCCCATGTGTGTATCTGAATTGCTTGGGGAGCTTGTTGAAAATACAAATTCCCGGGCCTCATCTCTCAAGATTCTAGAGCAGGGTCTGGGTATTTGTTCACTGGTAGGATTCTCACTTGCCATGCGGGAGACCCAGGTTTGATTCCCGGCCAATGCTCCTCATGCACGGCCACCACCTATCTGTCAGAGGAGGTTTGTGTGTTGCTATGATTCTGAATAGGTTTCAGTGGAGCCTCCAGACTAAGACAGACTAAGAGGAAAGTAGGCAATCTACTTCTGAAAAAAAATCAGCCAATGAATGAAAACCCTACGAATGACTGTGGTCCAATCCACAGCTTATCTTGGGGATGGTGCAGGACCGGACAACATTTCTTTCTGCTGTGCACGAGGTCAGTTGTCCAATGGCAGCTAACAACAATAGGTAATACTGATACACATGAAAGTTTGAGAATCACTGTCCACAACCTTACAAGAGAATAAATGGGCTGTCAATCAGTTGGACTTTAATGGTCTGCTCTTGAAAGCCATCTATCAATAACCTACCACTTAGGAACACAGTGACCTCCTCCTGAGCTAGACCTTGGATCCTCCTCCTCCCGGATCCCCTCATGGGCTGTCCTCTCAGGGAACTGGGTGTGGATGGACACCAAGAAGAATCTCACACTGACACTGCCAAGTGGCTAATGAATTGGGAAAGCTGAAGGTATGCCCCACCTTGCAAAGTGGGCTTACTGGTAACACACAAAATTGATTTATCTCATTCAGATGATCACTACTAATCAGTACACCTCTAACACCCCAAAGTGCGTGGGCATCTGTGTGGTGCACTATATAAAGCAAGTGAAAATGATAGGTACCTGTTGTAGATGACCAGACTTATAGACCCTCTCGAGTTCCTTGTTTGCCTTGCCACTCTCAGGCCCACCCCCTCCCCACCCACCTACCTCCTACCCAGCACCACAAAAACTTTTGACCTAGCAGCCAAAGCTATTCACAGTGCCAGCCTCAAGCTCCTTGGGGAGGCAGGGCAGGAAACTCGGGAAGCCTCAGAGGAGGTGGGGACAGGGCTTGGAGTGGCCCAGTTGAGGTACAAGCCCGAGCCAAGGACAGATCTTCCTGCAGACCTCACAGTGCTGGAATGAAGACCAGCACACACCCTTCTAGATGGTCCTCTTCCCATGCCTTCCTTTGCAAACCACATCACTGAGGAACTGAAGGACATTAGAATGCCCTTCTCCCTGCCACCTTCTAACATTGGTTAGTTTTAGCAACATTGACCGAGCAAATCAGTAAGCCAGAGGTCCTCACACATTAGTGTGCCTCAATTTGAGAGGCAGAACTGGGCTGAGAGGTACACACCCAGGGAGCTTGTCGGAGATGCAGACTCCTGAGTCCCACCCTCAAAGAATCTGACTCAATAGGTTTGAGTCCCTGGGATTCAGAAAATTTGCATTTTAAACAAGTGCCACCAGGGATTCCCACACAAATGGTCAGGGATAATGTTCTGGAAAACATTGTTCTAAGCAGAATGCTCAGGGCAGGAAGAGGAGGAAAAGAGACAAGAATGAGAAGATGTTCACAGTCTAGCTGGGAAGGCAGATTTCACACAAATGAAAAAGACGTAAGGATAGGCAACATGCATATATCCCTGCAAAGATCCTGGGAGGGGTGAGATTTTACCTAGATCCATTGATTCTGTCTGCTTTGTTCACGGTTGTATCCCCACCACCTAGCAGGGCCAGGACTAGGGGTTAAAATTTTTGTTATGTTTTAATAATTTATTTTATTTTTGTTGTTGTTGATTGAAAATCTACCCAGCAAAACATACACCAATTCAACAATTTCTACATGTACACTTCAATGACATTGATTACATTCACATTGTGCAATCATTCTCACCTTCCACTTTTAACATGAACTCAGTGCCCCCTAAGCTTGCTCTCTAACCTTTGAAATTGTTGTCATCGATATGATCCCGTGTAGATAGTTCTTTAAACAAGCACGGTGTTCAGGGCAGACAATTGTTACTAATTAAACTAAATTATCATTTGACTTAAAGAAGACTTCGGGGGACACTTTTCGTTTAAAGTTTAAATTATCTCTGGACAATAGTTTCAGGGGCTTATCCAGCCTCTATGGCTCCATAAAATCTGTATTCCAAGATAATTAGAAATTCTGTTCTGCATCCCTCCCCCCTCCACCCCTTTTGGTCAGGATTCTTCTACATTTTATCAGAACGTTCAGTAATAGTTGGCACAGTTCGGTTCTTCTGATCTCATGGCAAAGGAGGCAGCTGTTCATGGAGGCAATTAGCCACACATTGCCTAGTGAGTAGTATTTAAGAAGGCACTCACTCTCAGCACCATGCAAGTCCTGGACCAGGACCCGAGGGTGAGAGCCTCCTCCAGTTTTGCCCCCTAGACAGAGTAGCTAGGGCTGGGGTCTACAGACCACGGTTTCAGAGGTCATCTAGGTGAGTTGGCATAACAAGGTTTATTAAGAAAATGTTCCACATTCCACTTTGGTGAGTGGTGTCTGGGATCTTAAAAGCCTGCCAGTGGCCATCTAAGATGTATCAATTGATTCCAACACACTAGGAGCAAAGGAGAATGAAGAACACCCAAGGCACAATGAAAATATTAGCCCGAGAGACAAAAGGGCCACATAAACCAGAGACTCCGTCAGCCTGAGACCAGAAGAACTAGATGGTGCCTGGCTACCAACAATGACTGCCCTGACAGGGAATAAAACAGGGAGTCCCTGACGGAATAGGAGAAAATTGTGGAGCAGAACTCAAATTCGTGTAAAAAGACTAGACTTAATGGCCTGAATGAGACTGGAGGAACCCCCAAAGCCATGGAGTGGGCATCGGGAATGGTTTTATTTCTGGTCAACAAAGTGTCTGGGGGCCAGGGTATTCTTTGCTTTCAGCCAGGATCCATCTGACATCAGCAACGATATCCCTGGTTCCATGTCCTTTTCTAAATCCGGCTTGAATTTCTGGCAGTTCCCCGTTGATGTACTGCTGCAGGTGCTTGTGAATGATCTTCATCAAAATTTTACTTGCATGTGATATTAATGATATTGTTCGATAATTACCACATTCAGTTGGATCACCTTTCTTGGGAACAGGCATAAATATGGTTGGCCAGGTGGCTGTCTTCCAAATTTCTTGGCATACACGAGTAAGCACTTCCAGGGCTGCATCCGTTTGTTGAAACATCTCATTTGGTATTCCATCAATTCCTGGAGCCTTGTTTTTCACCAATGCCTTCAGTGCAGCTTGGACTTCTTCCTTCAGTACCACTGACTCCTGATCATATGTTACCTCCTGAAATGGTTGAACGTTGACCACTTCTTTTTGGTATAGTGACTCTGTGTATTCTTTCCATCTTCTTTTGATGCTTCTTGTGTTGTTTAATATTTTTCCCATAGAAACCTTCAGTGTTGCAACTCAAGGTTTGAATTTTTTCTTCAGTTCTTTCAGGTTGAGAAACGCTGAGTGTGTTCTTCCCTTTTGGTTTTCTATCTCCAGATCTTTGCACACGTCATAATACTTTACTTTGTCTTCTTGAGCTTCCCTTTGAAATCTTCTGTTCATCTCTTTTACTTCATCATTTTTTCCTTTTGCTTCAGCTACTTGATGTTCAAGAGCAAGTTTCAGAGTCTCTTCTGACATCCATTTAGGTCTTTTCTTCTCTCCTGTTTTTTTAATAACCACTTGCTTTCTTCATGTAAGATGTCCTTGATGTCATTCCACAACTCCTCTGGTCTTCGGTCATTAGTGCTCAATGTGTCAAATCTATTCTTGAGATGGTCTCTGAATTTAGGTGGGATATGCTCAAGGTTGTACTTTGGCTCTCATCAACTTTTTCTAATTTTCTTCAGTTCCTATTTGAACTTGCATATGAGTAATTGATGGTCTGATGCTCAGTCGGCCCCTGGCCTTTTTCTGACTGATGATATTGAGCTTTTCAATTGTCTCTTTCCACAGATATAGTCAATTTGATTCCTGTGTATTTCATCTGATGAGGTCCACGGGATAGTTGCCATTTATGTTGGTGAAAAAAGGTATTTGCAATGAAGAAGTCGTTGGCCTTGCAAAATTCAATCATGTGATCTCCAGCATCATTTCTACCACCAAGGCCTTATTTTCCAACTACCGATCCTTCTTCTTTGTTTCTGACTTTCGCATTCCAGTAATCAGTAATTATCAGTGCATACTGATTGTTTGTTCAATCAATTTCAGACTGCAGAAGTTGGTAAAAATCTTCAATTTCTTCATCTTTGGCCTTAATGGTTGGTGCATAAGTTTGAATAATAGTTGTATTAACTGGTCTTCCTTGTAGGTGTATGGATGTTATCCTATCACTGACAGTGTTGTACTTCAGGATAGATTTGAAGTGTTCTTTCTGATGATGAATGCAACGCCATTTCTCTTCAAGTTGTTATTCCCAGTGTAGTAGATGATATGATTTTCAGATTCAAAATGACCAATATCAGTCCATTTCAGCTCACTAATGCCTAGGATATTGATCTTTATGCATTCCATTTCATTTTTGAGGATTTCCAATTTTCCTAGACCATACTTCATACATTCCAGGCTCTGATTATTAATGGATGTTTGCAGCTGTTTCTTCTCATTTGGAGTCATGCCACATCAGCAAATGAAGGTCCCGAAAGCTTGACTCCATCCACGTCCTTACGGTTGACTCTACTTTGAGGAGGCAGCTCTTCCCCAGTTGTATTTTGAGTGCCTTCCAAGCTGAGAGGCTCATCTTCCAGCACTATGTCAGACAAGGTTCTGCTGCTATTTGTAAGGTTTTTGCTGGCTAATTCTTTTCAGAAGTAGACTGCCAGATCCTTCTTCCTGGTCTGTCTTCACCTGGAAGCTCAGCTGAAACCTGTCTGTCACGGTGACCCTGCTGGTATTTGATCAATATCCCAGGCATTAGTGAGCTGAAGTGGACTGGCATTGGTCATTTTGAATCTGACAATCATATCGTCTACTGGTATTTGAATACCAGTGGCATAGATTCTAGCATCACAGCAACACACAAACCCCCACAGTACAACAAACTGACAGACATGTGGGGGAACAGTGGGGTTTAGGAACTTGATTTTGGGGGTAAAGCCAGCCTTACTGATGCTTTCTCTTCTACATAGCCATAACCTCTTCCCACTTTTCTCTTCTTCGGGTCCTTCTGAGTCCTCTTTTAGCACCCTTGGTCTTCCTACCCTGTACCACAGCTGGGGTGACTGGGAAGTTTAGATGGACCCCACAGAGGGGAGAGGCATGTGACTTTAGAAGGTCTGAAGCTATGGGTCCACAGGAGCAAACTCATCAGGCCTTACTTTCCCTCATGAGATGAGGAAGACACAATTTTTCATGCTGCTCCTTCAAGCTGATTCCTTCCCTCAGGTAAATGTTGAGAAAACAGTTGGCCAAAGGAAAGCCCCTAACTCCCAAACTCGGAAACAATGTTCAACTTAAAGAGAAGAAAATTAAAAAGTTTATCTCCTCATTTCTGCACACTGTCCACTGTCTACTGCCTGCCTCCCCAGGGGCAGGTTATCCAGTAGGCAATGTAAGCAGGGTGCTTACCTTGCTTACCAGATCATCTGTAGAGAACAATTCCACATTTTTTACCATACCAAAGGCTCTAGAAAGGTATGGCTGGCATCTGTCTCTCTCCCAATCCCATAGCACCTTCCTACAGAATCAAAGCCTCTTTTCAAATTTACAATCCCTGATAGGGACAGTTTACCCGGTAAACAAGGTAACCATGGGCTTACTTGTGCTTACTTACTCATCTGTAGTGAACAATTTCATGTGAGTTTCATCCCGTCAAAGACGTCAAATTGTTCACTGCAGATGATGTGGTAAGCAAGGTAAGCATCATGCTTACTTTGCCTATTGACTAATCCACCCCTGCGCCTCCCCCATCTGTGCCCAGGGAAATAAAATTCCAGAAAGGCTGCTTCTTCAGACTCCTTGTACTCCTAAAAGAGAACAGTCAGCACAGATGGTGGCTACTGAAACTCAAGTCCTCTCTTGAAGAGAACCTCTGCTTTAAAAGAGGTCAGGAACCACCAAACTGTTTTCCACAGCAGCTCCACTACAGTCTCAGTGGACGGGGGAGTGAAATATGGCAGTCACAAAAGGACAAATATTGTGTGATCTTACTTATATGAAATATCTAGAATAGGCAAATACATAGACGTTCATTAGTGGTTACCAGGGGCCTGTGGGAGGAAGGGGGAAAAGGGCAGCCATCACTTAGCTGGCACTAAGCTTCTGTTAAGGACAATGGAGAAATCTGGAAACAGATAGTGGCGACAGTTGTAAAACAGTGTGAATATAATTAATGTCACTGAGTTGTACATGTATAAAAAAAGTTGAAATGACAAATGTTTTGTTATATATACATATTTGCCAAAAAAAAAGGTCAGTTGTCAAAAATGACTAATTCAGAAACACTGTTGGTGAATCTCTGTGAGCAGTCTTGTGAAGAGTGCCTAGATCAGGGCCTGGCACAAGTTTACCTTGTGATTTCTCTGTACCACTTTCTTGTTAGTAGTTTTCAGCCCCTTTTACATAAGCTTCTGGAGGAAAAAATACTCTGTTTTAAAGGATTATGCAAATGCTTTTACAAGTGATTTATTGGCCTGTGTTTAACCTTTATTTAATTGGTCTCCATTTACTTTACTAACCGATATTCAATTCCTAAAAAAGCTCTGGTTCTAGGTTTACAGCCTGCTGGAAAAGTGATTAAGATGTGTAGCCACACAGCAGGAAGATGCTCCCCGAGTTCAGGTGACAACTGTCCTCAAATACCTGAAGGGCATCCACATAGAAGAGGACTTTTATTAGTTTGGAGTAGTAAACCCATGATGGCAGAGCTGGGATTGGTGGGTGGAAGCTACGCGGAGGAAGGCTTTGCCTTAGCATGAGAAACAACTTTTGAACAATTATTTCCGTTGCCAACCAGTCGATTCAACTCGTGGTGACCTCATGGGTTACAGAGTAGAACTGTTTCATAGGGTTTTCTTGGCTGTAATCTTTCTTGCGTGGCACCGCTGGGTGAGTTCAAACCACCAACCTTTAGGTTAGTTGTTGTTGTGTGCTGTCGAGTTAATTCCAACTCCTAGAGACCCTATATGACAGAGTAGAATTACTCCATAGGGTTTTCTAGACTGTAATCTTTATGGGAGAAGATCTCCAGGTCTTTCTCCCACAGCGCAGCTAGGTGGGTTTGAACCACCAACCTTTCAGTTAGCAGCCAAGTGCTGAAGCATCACGCCACCAGATTAGCAGTCAAGCACAAATTGTTTGTGCCACCCAGGGACCTTTTGAAAAATTATAGTTCTTTAAAAATAAAAAGAGGTGCCAGTGGAAGTGGTGAGCTTCTGGGCATGGCAGTATTGAAGCAGGGGACTGAGGGATTGCTCAGTGGGACACTGGGGAGGAGCTGGAGCTGATGCCAGAGGAGGGCCAACCCAGCTCCCAGGTCCTGTGATGAATAATTGGGTTAGAAAGCTACATTTACAGAGTTACCTTCCTGCCCAGGGCCATGGAAGTGCTTTTTCCAACTGGACTAAGGAGAAAGAATCTCTGCATATTACAGAATACTTCAGGTATCTCAACAGGAGTTAACAAAACAGAGCAATGCACACGAAACAGAAGTAGTAGTATGCACCTCATAGGGTTGCTGTGGATATTAGATAAGGCAATTACAGCAATGCACTTAGAATGCAGCCTTGGCTGTTAAAATGTTAAAGATTTTTATTATTATACATTACAAACTAGTTGGCCACTTCCTTTCTGGGGATACAATCATTAGACTGCTGTAGAAATGGGTAGGAATCTATAAAAACTGCCCATGGTAAAGTAGGGAATGGCAGCCTTCTGAGCTTAAAAATTAAAACTTGGTTAACATGTCTACCTACCCAGATACGGGATATAATAACATTGTCTGTAATGTTACATTCAAGTACAAAGTACAGTAACTTCCCTTAGATACTCTGCTAACACAGAACTGAAACCATTCCCGAAGCCCATTTTTAAGGCAAAGATTAGACAAGCCTATAAAATAAACAATAACACACTCAAGGAACTTGCTTCTTAGTTCAGTCAAATGCAAGACCAAATGGGCAACTCCTGTCCAAGAGCAAGATGAGAAGGCAGGAAGAGAAAGGAGCTGGACAAATGGACACAGGGAACCCAGGGTAGAATGGGGAGTGTGCTGTCACATTACGGGGATTGCAACCAATGTCACAAAAACGATATGTGTATAAATTTTTGAATGAGAAATTAACATGAGCTGTAAACTTTCACCTAAATCACAATTAAAAACAAAGTACAGTAACTTGTGTATACTTACTTTACAGTGTACATTTACCTCTTCTTTATATACATGGGGGCCCATGACATAAGTAGGGGTGGGGTGGTTCAGTGGTAAAATTCTCACCTTCCACATGGGAGGCCCAGATTTGATTCCCAGCCAACGCATCTTGTGCGTAGCCACCACTCTTCTGTCACTGGAGGCTTGCACGTTGCTATGATGCTGACCAGGTTTCAGCGGAGCTTCCAGAGTAGGACAGACTAGGAAGAATGGCCTGATGATCTACTTCTGA
This sequence comes from Elephas maximus indicus, assembly GCF_024166365.1. NCBI lineage: Eukaryota > Metazoa > Chordata > Mammalia > Proboscidea > Elephantidae > Elephas > Elephas maximus. The sequence continues at coordinate 39,354,208 of NC_064833.1, forward strand.
AAATCAGCCAATGAAAACTCTATGGATTGCAACGATCACATCCTCAACCAGACATGGGGATAGAGCAGGACCAGGCCTCATTTTGTTCTGTTGTGCGTGGAGTCGCTAAGAGTTGGGAGCCGACTGGACAGCGGCTAACGACAACAACATGGCATAAGTATTTATGTATATATAATTTAAGCAGCCCTGGTGGCTCTTAGCTAAGTGCCCAGTTGCAAACTGAAAGGTCAGCGGTCGAACCCACCAGCTGCTACTGGGAGAAAGATGCAGCAGTTTGGTTCTGTAAAGATTACAGCCTTGGAAACCCTATGGGGCAGTTCTCCTCTGTCCTATAGGATCACTATGAGTTGGGCTGGACAGCAACGAGTTTGGCTTTTTACATCACTTAAGTGTTTATTATTATCATGGATTGAATTGGGTCCCCCCCCAAATGTGTGTCAACTCGGCTAGGCCATGATTCATAGCATTGTGTGACTGTCCACCATTTTGTCATCTGATGTTGTTTTCCTATGTGTTGTAAATCCTGTCTACATCATGTTAATGGGGTGGGGGTAGTGGTAGTTATGTGAATGGGGCAGGACTCAATCTACAAGGTCAGTTTGCGTTTTAAGCCAATCTCTTTTGAGATATAAAAGAGAGAATCGAGCACAGAGACAGGGGGACCTCATACTGCCAAGAAAGCAGTGCTGGGAGCAGAGCACATCCTTTGGACCCAGGGTTCCTGCACTGACAAGCTCCTCAACTAGGGGAAGACTGATGACAAAAGACCTTTCTCCAGAGCCAGTAGAGAGAA